>NC_069685.1:9972500-10597500 GCF_023699985.2 Odocoileus virginianus | reverse complement strand
TTGATTCCAGCTTGTGCTTCATCCAGTCTGGCATTTCACATGATGTACTCTGCACATAAGTTAAATAAGCAAAGTGACAATATACAGCCTTGACGTACTTCTTTCCCAATTTGGGACTGTCCATTGTTCTATGTCCAGTTCTATCTGCTGCTTCTTGACCAGCATACAGATTTCTCAGGAGGCAGGTCAGGTGGTCTGGTACTCCACCTCTTGAAGAATTTTCCAGAGTTGGTTGTGGACCACACAGTCAAAGTCTTAAGCGTAGTCAATGAAGCAGAAGTTAATGTTTTTCTGGAGTTCTCTTGCTGTTTCTATGATCCAGTGGATGTTGGCAATTTAATCTCTGGTTTCCTGCCTTTTCTAAATTCAGTTTAACATCTGGAAGTTCTCGGTTCACATATGTTGAGCCTATCTTGGAGAGTTTTGAGCATTACTTTGCTAGCATGTGAGATCAGTGTTAATTGTGCAGTAGTTTCAATATTCTTTGGCATTGCCTTTGACATTGGAATGAAAACGGAACTTTTTCCAGTCCTGTGGCCACTGCTGAGTTTTCCAAATTTGCTGGCATATTGAGTGAATTACTTTCACACATCTTTTAGGATTTGAAATATCTTAACTGGAATTCCATCACCTCCACTAGCTTTGTTTGAAGTGATGCTTCCTAAGCCCCACTTGACTTCATATTCCAGGATGTCTGGCTCTACGCGAATGATCACACCATCATGGTTATCTGGGTCATGAAGATCTTTTTTATGTAGTTCTTTTTTGTATTCTTGCTACCTCTTCTTTTTTTTTTTCATTTATTTTTATTAGTTGGAGGATAATTACTTTATAATATTGTAGTGGTTTTTGCCATACATTGACATGAATCAGCCATGGATTTACATGTGTTCATCCCGATCCCCCCTCTCGCCTCCCTCCCCATCCGATCCCTCTGGGTCTTCCCAGTGCACCAGCCCAGAGCACTTGTCTCATGCATCCAACCTGGGCTGGTGATCTGTTTCACCCTTGATAGTATACTTGTTTCAATGCTATTCTCTCAGAATATCCCACAGATGTTCTTCTCCCAGAGAGTCCAAAAGTCTACTCTGTACATCTGTGTCTACCTCTTCTTAATATCTTCTGCTTCTGTTAGGTCCATACCATTTCTGTCCTTTCTTGTGCTTTGGAATGCTCCCTTGGTATCTCAAGTTTTCTTGAAGTAATCTAGTCTTTCCCATTCTATTGTTTTCCTCTATTTCTTAGCATTGGTCACTCAGGAAGGCTTTCTTATCTCTCCGTGCTATTCTTTGGAACTCAGTATTCAGTTGGGTATATCTTTCCTTTTCTCCTTTGCCTTTCATTTCTCTTCTTAGCTATTTTCAAGGTCTCCTCAGACAATCACTTTGCCTTTTTTCATGTCTTTCTCTTGGGGATGGTCTTGATCACTGTCTCCTGTACAATGTCACGAACCTCCATCCATAGCCCTTCAGGCACTCTATCCATTAAATCTAATCCCTTGAATCTATCGGTCACTTCCACTGTATAATCATAAGTGATTTTATTTAGGACATACCTGAATGGTCCAGTGGTTTTCCCTACTTTCTTCAATTTAAGTCTGAATTTTGTAATAAGGAGTTCATGATCTGAGTTACAGTCAGTTTCCAGTCTTGTTTTTGCTGACTGTATAGAGCTTCTCCATCTTTGGCTGCAAAGAATATAATCAATCTGATTTCAGTGTTGACCATCTGGTGGTGTCCATGTGTAGAGTCGTGTCTTGTGTTGTTGGAAGAGGGTGTTTGCTATGATCAGTGTGTTCTCTTGGCAAAATTCTGTTAGCCTTTGCCCTGCTTCATTCTGTACTCCAAGACCAAACTTGCCTGGTACCCCAGGTATCTCTTGACTTCCTACATTTGCATTCCAGTCCTCTATGATGAAAAGGACGCCATTTTTATGTGTTAGTTCTAGAAGGTCTTGCAGGTCCTCATAGAACCATTCAATTTCAGCTTCTTCAGCATTAGGGGTGGGGCATAGACTTGGATTACTGTGATACCAAATAGTTTGCCTTGGAAACAAACAGGGATTATTCTGTTGTTTTTGAGATGGCATCCAAGTACTGCATTTCAGAATTTTTTGTTGATTATCAGGGTTACTCCATTTCTTCTAATGGATTTTTGCCCACAGTAGTAGATACAATGGTCATCTGTATTAAATTTGCCCATTCCAGTCCATTTTAGTTCACTGATTCCTAAAATATCCATGTTCACTCTTACCATCTCCTGTTTGACCACTTCCAATTTACCTTGATTTATGGACCTAACATTCCAGGTTCCTATGCAATATTGTTCTTTAAGCATGGACTTTACTTCCGTCACCAGTTACATCCACAACTGGGTGTTGTTTTTGCTTTACCTCCATCTATTCATTCTTTCTGGAGTTATTTCTCCACTGATCTCCAGTAGCATATTGGGCACCTACTGAGCTGGGGAGTTCATCTTTCAGTGTCCTATCTTTTTGCCTTTTCATACTGTTCATGGGGCTCACAAGGCAAGAATACTGAAGTGGTTTGCCATTCCCTTCTCCAGTGGACCACGTTTTGTCAGACCTTTCCACCATGACCCATCCGTCTCTGTGGCCCCGCACGGCATGGCTCTCAGTTTCACTGAGTTAGACGAGGCTGTGGTCCAAGTGATCAGTCTGGTTAGTTTTCTGTAGTTGTTGTTTCCATTCTGCCTGCCCTCTGGTGGAGAAGGATAAGTTTGTGGAAGCTTCCTGATGGGAGCCACTGTCTGTGGGGGAATCTGGGTTTTGCTCTGCTGGGCAGGGCCATGCTTGGTAAATCTTTAATCTAATTTTCTGCTGATGGGTGGAGCTGTGTTCCCTCCCTATAATTTGGCCTGAGGCCAAACTATGGTAGGGGTAATGGCAATAATGGTGACCTCCTTCAAAAGGGCTTGTGCCAGGACTGACTGTTGTATTCAGTGCCCCTGACCCCATGGCAGGCCACTGTTGTCAACCCAAGCCTCCGCCAGAGACTCCTGGACGCTCAGAGGCAAGTCTGGCTCAGTCTCTTGTGGGGTCACTGCTCCTTTCTCCTGGGTCCTTGTGCGCACAAGGTTTTGTTTGCCAAGAGTCTGTTTCCCAGTCCTGTGGCATTTCTGTAATCAAATTCCACTAGGCTTCAAAGTCAAATTCCCTGGGTCTTCTCAGTTCCTTTGCTGGATCCCCAGGTTGGCAAGTCTGTTGTGGGCCCTAGAATTTTTGCAACAGTGAAGGAGCTTCTTTGGTATAACTGTTCTCCAGTGTGTGGGCTGTCTGTTCCGTGGCTCTACGGTGGGGCTCCCACACCACGCTTCCCAGCTCTGCTGCACCAGAGCCCCTATCCCCGCGGCCAGCCACTGCTGACCCGTGCCTCCGTAGAAGACACTCAGACACTCAGTCAGGTCTGGCTCAGTCTCTGTGGGGTCCCTGAGTCCTGGTGCACCATCTCCTGGGTGATACCTGATCACCCTGACATGCCTGGAGAGTCCCATGGGCTGAGGAGCTGGAAGGGCTACAGTCCACAGGGTCACAACGAGCAGAACATGCCTGAAACGACTGAAGATGCACGCATGGTAAGGAGATGACCCTGGCCATGCTGCTGGTGCTGCCAGCAGACGGAGCAGCGAACTTCCTCTGTCTCTCCTCTGTATTTCAGTGAGAGCATTGCATTGATATTTAAAGAATGTAGTAGGTAGCTAATATTAGCTCTACAATTTCATTTTAAGATAGTAAAGGGGGAGTAAAAAATAACCATTATACAAAGAGAGCTGGACCCCAGTAAGGATAAGAGCTATGCTCTGGGTCATCTCCATTTTCCCCCTCTCTGCTCTGAACACTTACTGTGTGCCAGGCACTCAATATTTTCCAGACATTCCCTCCTTTATTCCTCTCAACCATTCTGTAAGGTGGGCATTATCATCTCTCCTCTATAGAGGATGCCACTGGAGTTTAGAAAATCTAAGTTAACCAGTACATGGAAAAGCTAGGATTCAAATTCAAGTTCACATGGTTGCAAGACCTGGCATCTTAACCATCCTGTGTATTCAATGAGTGTAAAAAGAGAAAGAAAGAAAAAAAGAAAGGAAGGGAAGGGGAAGAAATAGGCCATGGTTTGGAACCTGTACTTGATACCATATTCTTATTTACATACTTTAATAAACCATTTGTTGAAAATATTTATGAGGCAATTAAAATGAGCAGCAAACCAAGAGTTTGAAGACTCTCCTGTTTCTAACAAGCCCTGTGTGGACTCCTTTACGAACTGTGTTACCCAACTGCTTCACATATCTCTATGCTGTGATAACTTCTTCAATGTTTCATATGGCGAAAATACTAATCCTTACAATGTAAGTTTTTAGGTAAGAATTTTCTAATGCACTCTTTAGAGTCTTTCATTCTAGAAACCCAAAGTACTGTAGCAAGATCAGCCCAGCAGTCCTCTATGGAAAACAGTCCTATCCCCGATTATAAAAATGACAGTGAGCAGAGTCCCACCCATGTGGTCACTGAGAGAGGAGTCAGGTGACTTAATTTCACAGAAGGGTTTTTCTCAGACATCACCGTCTTCCATCAGGGTTGGCAAAGAACCTCAGCTGACTAAAAATAAGGATAAGGGTGATTGCTATTTATGGAGTACCGGCTATATGTCCATGATTTGGGGTACATTACTTCATTAAATCCTTAGAACACCCTATAGGTTAGGTATCATTAGTCTCATTGTACAGATGAAGAAATTGAGGCTCCAGGAGGTGATGAGTGGTTCAAGAGCATCCAGCAGCAGAGGGTACAAGCTGGGACCCGAGCGCAGCTGTGCATCATTACACTGACGTCTACCCTGTTTCATCCTGGGGCACCACGCGCTTGCAGGAGCTCACAAACCTTTAACCCACCACCGTTATGACATCAAAGGGAAGCTCTGTGGAGCTTTGGAGTAAACCTTCAGCTAAGTTTTATTGACACCTATGGAGTCTAATTTCTTAGGGGTGTTCCTAACTGTCTCTAACAGATTAGAATTTCGGGGAAATCTGGACAGTTGACCTATCACTTCAGTGATGGGAATGTTTCTTGGGAAATCTAACAGTAACAGGAAAGTTTAAGGACACACTTTAATGAAACGCAAAATGACAGGGCAGGAAATTCCCAGAACTGTTTTCCCCACCTTCCGGCACTCTATTTTTGGTATTGCTTTTAGGTTATTCCCATCTGCGAGGAAAGCTGGATCAGCTGAAAAACTTCCTCTGAAGCCTTCTATGACTTCCATGGTCTCATCACCTTTTTCACTTGTTCTGGGGAAGAACCTTACAAAGTTACATTAAAAATGGAAAAGGTAAATGTAAAAGCAGCAGCCACTGGGTGTCACTGACTTACCACTTGAATACACCTCATCTCTCGTTTCTATAGCAGGAGAAAACCTGGCCATTTTAGGGGGGTCTTTAAAAACCCCTCATGGTTTTGAGTGCCACGGGTAAAGATAGAAGAGCTTAGAACACTGAAAATACAGACCTTCTGACATGGGGAAGCACAGTGCCAATTAGTCCTCTGTCCTCTGTTATAAATTATTCATCACTGGAAGGAATGAGATTCCCATTTTAGAGATGGATACACTAAAGCAGAGCAAGCTAACAGTGGAGGATGACAGAGAACACATTCTAAGCTTTAAGTTTAAACTTTGGTACTCTCTTTTCATTTTAAAATAATTCTCCCATTACTCCATCCTTGTCCCCACCTCCCAATTCTATATCTAAAAAGAGAAAAATGAAGCCACTTGAGGACATCTGAGAATTTCAGGATTCAGATTATATCCCCAAATGCTACAAAATGATGTTAGGAGCTGTCATTTAACATGTCTATCCTGAACCCGGCACATTCATAGCAGTATCTCATTTAATCCTCACCACAAAATAGTACATAGGTTTTCACATCACCAGACAAAAAAAAAGGGGGGGGGGAGTGGAATCAGAGACAGTAAGTAATTTACATAAGATCACAAAGGAGGCAAGGTGAAGATTTCAGATTTTATCCCACAGTTCTGGCCCCCAAATCCATGCTCATTCTGCTACATCAGGCTGTATCTCTATAGAAACGCTGCCTTTATTTTGGATACATTCTTTTCAAAATCATATATTGTGCCAAATCTTCAGTTGACAAAGTTGTTGTTGCTGTTGTTCAGTTGCTGAGTCATGTCAGACTCTTTGTGACCCCATGGACTGCAGCATGCTAGGCTTCCCTGTCCTTCACTATTTCCCTGAGTTTGCCCAAACTCATGTCCATTGAGTCAGTGATGACATCCAACCATCTCATCCTCTGTTGCCCCCTGCTCTCAATCTTTCCCAGCATCAGGGTCTTTTCCAATGAGTCAGTTCTTAATATCAGGTGGCCAAAGTATTGGAGCTTCAGCTTCAGCACTAGTCCTTCCAATGGATATTCAGGATTGATTTCCTTTAGGATTGACTGGTTGGATCTCCTTGCTGCCCAAGGGACTCTCAAGAGTCTTTCCCAGCACCACAATTTGAAAGCATCAATTCTTCAGTGCTCAGCCTTCTTTGAGGTCCAACTCACATCTGTACATGACTGCTGGAAAAAACAGCTGTGATTATACGGACCTTTGTTGACAAAGTGATGTCTGTAATAGGTGATAAAAAAAAATTATTAAGCCTAAAACAAGTGTGTCTCTTGATTTTTGAGACCACATCCCAGGTAATTCCATTTGCTGAGGGAATCAATTGCAGTCTGTCATCTCACAGAGATTAAGAATTTCCCCCCCAAACCCCTTAGGGTGACATTTTGTCCTGGAATTTAGTTTCTCAGGATCTTCCGCTGTCTAAGCAGACCAAAGCTTATCTCTTTCCATAGTGGATGTGTTCCTGTTCTCATTTCTGGCTTAAAAATACCCATGCATCTGGAGAAATGTAATCCTTATTGGGACTAAAGGGTGGTAGAAAGCTGTGGGGTTACTTGCTTATCTTCCAGTAGGTGCAGTCACAGTCCAGCAAAGCTACATACTCTTCAATTCCCTGATTCTTCCTTGCCAACCCCGTTAAGCTCAGAGCAGGAGGCTTTCTCTGGGGGTGTAAGATAGTTTATCTCCGTCACCATGAGCTCCTGCCAAGTTCCTGCCCTGCAAAGAAGCCAGATTTCCAGCAGATGCTTTTGGACTTTCACCTCCCTGAATCACACCTGGATTATGGATTTTTCCTTCCTATAACCTGAGGTCAAAACATCACGACTCCTGTGCCTCCTACTTTCTTCCTGTAGACCCACAGATTTACGGATTTCTGTTCGGACATGGTTATGGCGGTAACTTTTCTACTGACCTTGTGTAGTCTGGCAAATCATCTCATTATTTCAGGGTTTTGTTGTTTGTTTGTTTTTTATTTTTTTAAGGCTGAGACGCATGGCTTGCAGGATCTCAGTTCCCCCACCAGGGATCGAACCTGGAGCCCTGGCAGTGAACTTGCTGAGTCTTGACCACTGGTGTAAGTGTGTGTGCTAGGTCACTTCAGTCATGTCTGCCTCTTTGTGACCCTATGAACTGTAGCCCGCCAGGCTCCTCAGACCATGGGGATTCTCCAGGCAAGAATACTGGAGTAGGTTGCCATTTCCTCCTCCTGGGGCTCTTCCCAACCCAGGGACCCAAGCCCCGTCCCCTACATTGCAGGCAGATGCTTTACCACTGAGCCACCAGGGAAGCTCTTAACCACTGGACCACCAGGGATCTCCTCTATTCAGACTTTAAGAAAGAATTAGGTCCTAAAATACAGCTCTGTCTTCCTCTCCATCCTTCTTCTAAGGCAAATGTAACCTTTTTCTTGTCAGCAAATCTCAAATATCTGGGGAATAAGGACTCTCTCCATCCTCTCCCCCACCCCCTATTGCTGATCCTCCTGCTTCTTTCATCTATAATCACATCATATGCACCTGGAAAAACTCAAGCTTTCTCTCTCGATGAGCATTTCCAAAACAGACATGAAATAAATGTACATTAGATGCAATCTAGTTGAAACTCAGTTATTAAAAATAATATTCCAAAATTTTATCTTAAAAACTATATCATAAAAAAACACAAATAATAGGCATTTTAAAATATGGGCCTCTCTACTGCCCATGCAAACTTTGGGGTTGGTTGGAATACAGGTATAGGTGATTAGGAAGTATGGGGAAGGGCTTTTCACATTTGTGACATATCACAGACTAGATCATCTGTATAAGTACAGAGAAGCATTCAGCCTCTTTTTGCCCCAAATTACTGATAGGAGTATCTTGTTCTGCTTTCAATTCACTTGGTGTTGCTTCAGTCCCTGTCCCCCACCATTGTGTGTCTTCACTTAGGTGGTAGAGACAGACAAAGGAACAAAGTAGGTGATTAAATAGTTAATCCCACTAGTGGATTGTAAGTAGAAAAATATGGGAAACCCCTAAGTTAATGATTACTCAAGAACGCAAGCTTGCTTGACCACAAAACTAAGCAGGCTTGCTTAGCAACCAAAACCATGCAACAGAAGCATGAGGCATGCCCCCAAACAGTAAAATAATGGTACCATGAGACCCACATCCTGCCCAATGAGCTCAGGAAGTTAATGAGCCCTAGGACTTGCTTCCTGCATACATAAAAACAATCATTTGTGGACCTAGTTTGACCATGTAGGGACAAGAAAACTCCCCTGCTCAACCAGGAGGAGGAATCGATGATGACTAGAAAGACAAAGAAGATCTCCCCCTCCCCACTTTTCTTTGATGATAAAGCTTTAACCCACTAAGTTCTCGGGCATGGCACCTTCTCGCCTGCCAGCCTGTAAACCTCACAAGCGTCCTATTCTAATAGATCACTTCTTAGCTATCACTTTCCTCTTGCTGAATTCTTTCTGTGCTGAGACATCAAGGACCGGAGCTCTTTGAAGCCCCCAGAAATGGCACCACTGTCTGTTTCATAGGTACCCTCTGCATGGCACTGTCCTTCTTCCAGACTTAGATGCTCTAGCCTGCTGGTCATTTTATTCAACCAGCACATGTGTACTAAGTGACCACTCTATTTCAGGTACTGATTTCACATTCTTACTTTTGTGCAATGCCCACTTTCTTCAGTCCCTGCTTCTAACAGCAGGACTAGTTAAAGAACTGGTTGAAAGTCACACAATCAAGAGTGGACAGAGGAAGGATGCAAAACACAACCAGAATGTGAGCTACCATGTGGTCCCAGCTCTGAGGTTTACTGCATCTGCATTAAAAAGACTTTCCTCTCTCATTCAAGGTCTTTCATTTCTTCATCTAATAAATTTCCGGAAAGACAAGGTAAATAGAAAATAAAATAGAACAAAGTACCTTAAGTTAACAGATATTCTAACAGATAAAATCTGACACATTATTATCGACACAATTTCCCTCCTTTTGTCAATATATTTTAGTCATTGGTCATTACAGAGGAGTAATTATCTTGCCAAGGGAAACCCATTTTAGGGAAATGTGTTAATTTGGAAAACATGCCTCCTGAAGGGCATGGAAGCCTTCCAGGATCAGGTCAGGATTAGGACAGCTGGGGGAATCATGGTATATTCATCTTGGGAAGGATTACCATCAACATTCTCTCATTTTCACAATCCACATTAGCAATGTAAAAGGTGAACATTGTTCCAAGCTGCAGACACAATAAGGCATTGTCTGTGGAGGAAGAATTCTAACTCTGCCTAAGGAAAGAGAATTCATGAAAATGAGAAAATGTACTTTGAAGAACACAGTAGGAAAACTTGGCAGAGGTGAAAAGAACTTTCTGTATCCTGATTACAATGTTATTGCCGCTCTCTGATCATTTGTAAGGGACACTCCCCCCTGACAAGTACACTCTGCTCTTGGAGAGGAAACTGTGACCTCAGGATGCTGTGAATGTGATGGTGGGATCAGGACGCCTGGTCCATGGGAGGTTCATATCAGAACATAACTCTGCCCAGTTTCTCCAGTACCCATGCCCATCCAGCTGTCGAGCTGGAGGCCAGAACAAGCAAGGCTGGTGAAGATCACCACCAGGGAATCTCCAACCCTCAGGTCTCCTCACCCTGCACCCTCACCACTGCTTGAATTTGAGCAGTTCAGCTAATTTGTCACCAGCCCAGGAGACCACCCCTCCCAGCATCACTTATGCTCAGGGGGCACAGAAGTTACAAAGGGTTTTGGTCCTTGTTGAGGGTTGTTATTATTATTTTTTTTCAGCACTTATTTATTTGGTTGCACTGGGTTTTAGTTGGGGCCCCCATGATCTCTGATCTTTGTTGCAGCATGCAGGACTATTAGTTATGGCATGAGCGGGGAGTCCCAGTCACTGAAGCACCAGAGAAGTCCCAAGGGCTGTTGATCATTAAAATACACTGATCAGGGCTTCCCCTGGCGACCTAGTGGTTAAGTGTGTGCCAATGCAGGGGACATGGGTTCGATCCCTGGTCCAGGAAGATCCCACATGCTTCAGAGCTACTAAGCCCGTGTACCACAACTACTAAGCCCTAGCTCTAGAGTCCAGAAGCTGCAACTACTCAGACTGTGCTCTAATGCCTGGAAGCCGCAAATTCTGAGCCTGTGAGCCACAACTATTGAAGCCCACGCAGCTGGAATCCACGCTCCACAAGAGAAGTCACTACAATGAGAAGCCCACACATTACAGTGATGAGCAGACCGCTCTCAAAGCAACTAGAGAAAGCCCATTTGCAGCAAGGAAGACCCTAAAGCAGCCAAAAATAAGTACATAAATCTTGATAGAAAATAACCACACACACTGATCAGATAAGAGCAAAGCCATGTCTAGCATCTCTGACTGGCTTGTCCCATTCTTCCTGACTGGAGTTCACCCAGCTAGCCAGAAAAGCCTCCAACTCCAGGCCTTTTCTCTCATTCCATCCAGGCCTTTTCTCTCCATAAAGCAGGAAACTTAAAGAAACTGATTACAATTTCACCAACTAAAAGAAAATTTAGAAGTATTGTCAATTAGGAAATTTCACAAACCCTAATGATGGTAAGACTGCCTTGAGGCTGCCAGTTCAATTGGCTGCTAAAATATCCTTGGGTACCTATGCCCACAACACCAAAGAAGGGCATAGGATAACTGATGCTTTCTAAACTGCCCTCAAACGAACGAAATAAAGTCCCTTTGTTAAATGTCTTCAAACATTATATTGTCCAATTAAACACAGTATTCAAAGCATCATGAGCTGTGTTATAAAGATAGAAAAAAGAAGAAGGGAACTGAGAATTACCATCTGGACATGCAGCTTCAGGTGCAATAGGGAAGAATCTTTATATTCTATTACAAGTTAATCACTAAAGGGACGTTGCCTATAAGCTCAAAGTATACATAAAAGCACATCTCTGGGAATCCTACCTCTAAGGTAATGAGCATTAAACTAAAATACCTGTGTTTAGTTCACAGGAAACATCCTGACCAGGCCCACCTGTGAATGGCTGCATGCAGAATGAAATTAACAGACCCCTTCCGGAGGCCGACTGGAACCAGGAAATGTTTAACTTTACTTTATCCTCTTTCAGTATAAGGGGCTTCCCAGGTGGCTCAGTGGTCAAGAATCTATCTGCCAAGCAGGAGATGCAGGAGACATGGGTTCAATCTCTGGGTCAGGAAGATCCCTGGAAGGAGGAAATGGCAACCCGTGTCAGTATTCTTGCCTGGGAAAATCCTATGGTCAGATGAGCCTAGCAGACTACACTCTGTGGGGTCGCAGAGTCGGACATGACAGAGCATGCATGCATGAATGAATCTTTCAGTATAAAAGAAGCCTGAATTCTAACCTAGGCAAGATGGCTCTTTGAGAAAACAGTCTACCATCTCCTCTGTCTGCTGATCTTCCAAATAAAGTTGCTATTCCTTGCCCCAATAATTCATCTCTCGATTCACTGGCCTGTTGTGTGGTAAGCAGTATGAGCTTGGACTCTAACACAGATAGCAAGTTGTTTACAGAAAAGAAAGTGTCTCAGGATTTACACTAGATTTTTATTCTCCCCTCCTCGAGCAGCCTAGTGCAGCTGCTTTTGGACCCCAACCTTAAGTAGAACAAAAAAGAAAAGGAGACGCCAAGAAGAAGGGGTAAGGGAAGGGTGCAACTTGCTCTTCCTCATGGCAGTTTTCCTGTATTCTAGTTGAGAGATGAACAGTCTGTAAAGATGCATTATGATAGAGAAACTGCCTGTTGAGCAATTGGAAGCATCAGAGAACTCCCACTCTGTTACCATGAACCCAGAGCTATGGGGCAAGGACACCCCAAGCCAAATTGGCCTGCAGTGAGTGAAGGATAGCCTGAAAAAGTCTGGTCCCCAAAAGGAATCAGGATGTTTTTAAGTCAGGATCTCCCTCTCATCAAGTTCCAGGAAGAAAGCCAAGCTTAATTAAGCTTAATTCATGGTGAGAAATCACTCCTTAGAACTGGTTTTCTCTTAAAAACATACTCTCTTGAGCTCATCCTTCAAGCTAGGATGAGTCTTACAATATTAACATTGTTCTGGTTCAACTAAACTCTGCCAGAGTACCTTAGGGTCTATTTGTGTCTGTGTGTGGCAATACCAACTTCCTGCTTAGGAAACCAGATCTTATTTACAAATTCATGCATTTCAGGAATTTGAACTTTTGTAGGCTAAATCGACAATCATAATCATTTCAAATGATGCTAATGTTCAAATCTAGTCACCTACTACCTGAATTTATAGTTTCAGTTGCCGTACTTTGATAAATATATTTCTGATACCTACTCCAAATTCCAGTTTTATTTCCCTCCTGATAACATTTAATTTAACATCATAAAACTATAAGAGTTTTTGTTGCCGAAATTAACTAACATATTCTATTCTAAGAAAACTGATGTAAAGACAAATAGAATGTCTGGGAATTGCCAAAATAAAGAACCAAACCAAGTAAAAAACATTCATTGATGATGAATATGATATAAACAAAAGAATCAGTCTGAGTAGAAGAAAAAGATGATTCAGATGCAAAATTTTCAAATCTTTTCTTGTTAGGTGAAAAAGTAATATTTTGTGTACAAATGGCCTTGTCCAACAACCAAATTTGTGTTTATTTTTACAAAAAGATGAATTATCTTTTAACAGTATTCCACAGATGTACAGTCACTATCAGATATAAGTAGCAGAACTCAATATATGATCTTATAAAGAGGGTAACTTAGCCTCTAGTGAGACTGATTTCTTAAAATGGCTAAACTACTGTCATCTTGATATGCTTTTTGTTTTCCTTTATCTCTGTAGTAAATTATTTAAAACAGCATATCCCACAGTTTGACTATGGCCCACATTTTAAATTAATTTCACCAAAATTTTCACTTAATAATAATAATTCTATAAATCCATAATATCACTGAAAGTGTGAAGCTATGCACAAGAATATTTCTCATAACTCATTTTCTCCCAGGACAAATTAATCTTTGTACAAAAATATCATGCAAATATTTATTTGCAAAGAATTCTAAGCATGTCTTTAGAAAACCACATTCATAAACAAACTAGTAGGGCTGTTTAAAAAGACTCTCCGCCAAGTTGGTAATTCTTTCATGTTGTTTTAATTACTTTTATAGAAGCGTTTTGTGTATGAAAGACCTACATGACTTTTGACTGGATAGGGAAGTTTCATTTTTTAAAAATTAAAGTTGTGTTACCCTATTACTACAATTGAGGGCAATTCCTCCCATAGCTAAGCTATTTTGTCTCCCACAGGGACAAATTTTCTAGAAAAGCACATGGAGCAAATGGGGAAAGAAGGGAGCCTATATACATCATAGAATCTAAAACCTAGATGTTCACCTCTGCCCTCTCTGAACTGCTGAGAGCATTTTCAGGTCAAACAGTAACATATGATGCCTCCTAGAGGCCTTCGATCTCATGGTACTGATTTTTACATCTCTTAATCTCCTTTTTTAGGAGTATGCCCTATGTATTTAAGACCCATGTCACTTTCCTTGGCCCCATCTTATTCTCCATTTGTTCAATGACCTTGCAAAAATTATAATAGCCACCCATCCAACCAACATTCCCACCTACACCCAGTTTACATATAAATATAAATCTGTACTTTGGTAGATTTGCTAGACTCACTCTGCTATGTTTTGACAATGTTGTCTTGTGATATCAAACAGACTGATGTCTCCACTAAAGAGAATTAATATTTCTGTGATAATTATCTGGGGAAGAGGAAAGTCCTCAGACAGAAAACTGGACCTTGGAAGACAAACCTTAAATTCATTCATTCTTTCATTCTATGAATACTTATTGAGGTCTTACTAGACACCTGACCGTGTTCTCCAGCCCGAACCATTGTCCAAACTGGAGACTGTAGAAGAGAAAAACTTTTACCTCGACCCTCTTAGGGTTCTTTTAATTGGGCCTGAGAATTAAATTGACATAAGACAGAGCAACAGGAGAAAAGCATACAAATTTAGTAGAAATTTTATGTGACATGGGATTCTAACCCAAAGAAATGGCAAAACCTATTTTTTTTTTTTTTGCATCAGGTTGAACAAAGAGAGGCAGTTGCGGAAATGTGACTAAACCACGTAAGGAGGCTGAAGGAAGATAAGAATTATTTTAACAAGGTTTATTTATGTAGAATTCTCTCCATTTCAGTTTCTTGTCCTTGAGGATGAGAATGTTACTTTCCTTCTGGTACAGTAAGTCCCCTACACACGAACCTTCAAGTTATGAATGTTCAAAGATGCAAACGAGTGGTCACATATCCAATCACGTGAGCTGATTCATGTGTCTGGCAGGCATTGTCACTTGCATGCATCCTCTACAAGCAGCTGCACTTTTGTGAACTTCACAGTATAGCACTGTAGAGAGGACAGTAGTGCAGCATCTTTATTTCAAGCCCAGGATGTCCAGAAGCCAGAGGAAAGGCAGCAGCATATAGCTGAATGTGTTGGCTGGACACCTTGGGTAACTTAGAAACAAAATTAGACTTACGAGTATGCTCTTGGAACAGAACTTATTCGTCCATAGGAGATTTACTGTATAGGTAGGACAGCTTTCAAATAGAAATTTCATGTCCTATTTTTAAGAAAAAGAAGGAAGATCAGACTGCTTTTCTTGCATCTGCTGTTTTTCAAGCACCCTTGACTCGAAATAATCAATATGCTAAAGAAGCATATGTTAGAGTGGCATATTCTGAACTCCTTGGAGATCACATATCCAACACCCCACTCAGCTTGTCCTTTTGGAAATCTAAAAGGCACCTCCAATTCAATGTGCTCATATCTAAGGGTCTCATATTCTGACTCAGCAACATGCTCCCACGGTCAGCTGCTAACAACTTTTTTCCAGTTGCTCAAAATACCTGATTCCTCCCCTTTTCTCAAACTCCATATTCAATCCATTAAGAAATCCGGTTGTCTCCCTCAGAATGGGAGAAAATAACTGCAAAAGAAGCAACTGACTAAGGATTAATCTCCAAAATACATGAGCAGCTCATACAGCTCAATATCAGAAAAATCCAATAAAACAATGTGCAGAAGACCTAAACAAACATTTCTCTTAAGACACATAGATGGCCAATAAACACATGAAAAGATGCTCAATATTGCTTATTATTAGAGAAATACAAAACAAAACTAGAATGGGTATAAACTCAAAACTAGAATGGGGTATCAACTCACACCATCAGAGAAAAAAAAACTACAAACAATAAATGCTGGAGAGGATGTGAAAAGGGAATCTTCCTGCACTGTTGGCAGAAACACAGATTGATACAGCCACTATGGAGAACAGTATGGAGATTCCTTTAAAAACTAGGAATAAAACTACCCTAGGACCCAGCAATTACATCACTGGGCATATACCCTGAGAAAATCACAATTCAGAAAAACTGCAGTACTGTTTACAATAGCTCAGACATGGAAGAAACCTAGATATTCATCAACAGATGAATGGATAAAGAAGATATGATATATATATATATATTACATATAATATATATATATATAATAGAATATTACACAGCCATAATAATTTGAGACAGTTTTAGAGAGGTGGATGAACCCACAGCCTGTGAAGTAAGTCAGAAAGAGAAAAGCAAATATTGCATATTAATGCACATATATGGAATCTAGAAAAATAGTACTGATGCAGGGTACTATTTGCAGAGAAGGAATGGAGATAGAGATGTAGAAAATGGACATATGGACACAGCTGGGGGAGAGAGTAGGAGTAATTGACAGAGCAGCATTGACATATATACGCTATCAGGTGTAAAACAGATAACTAGTGGGAAAGTGTTCTGTAACACTGGGAGCCCAGCCTGTGATGACCTAGTGGGATAGGATGGGAGGGGGGAGGGAGGCTAAAGAGGGAGGCATGCGTGCTAAGTCACTTCAGATATATATAATTATGACTGATTCACATTGTTGTGCAGCCGAAACCAACACAGCATTGTAAAACAATTAAGCTCCAATTAAAAAACAGAAAAAGGAATCCCATTGTCTCTGCCTTCAGAATATCACCAGAGCACGGCTCCTTTCTACCACCTCCACCATTAAAGCTCTGGTAGCGTGGGCAATTGCAGGACTGTCCCGACTGGAATACTATAACACCCTCCACACAGACTCCTCAGCCTTCCCCTTGCTTCCCGATAGTGTACTCTTAACAGTGCAGCTCAAATGGTTCTGATAAAACTTAAGTTCAAATCACGCCACACTTCTGCTCGAATCCCTCCAGTGACTGCACTTCACTCAGCAAAAGCCGAAGTCCTTACTGCGGCCTCTAAGCCTCCCTTGACACTTGCTCCTGGTCACCCCGTCCCTTTCTCCAGCCACACTGGTCTCTGCACGCTTGCTGTAATTAGCAACCAGCTTAAGCTCTAGGCCCTGGTTCCTTCCTCTGCCTGGTACACAATCTGCTCCCCCACCAGCATATATTCCCGAGGTTAATTCTTGTACCTCTTTCAATCTGTCTCAGCTCTGCCTTCTCCAGATGTCCTCTGCGTACCACTCTATCCTATACGGTAAAGACAGCCCACCCTGGCATTTCTGACCTTCCTCACCCTATTTTTTTTTCCCCCACGGCACAGAATTCATTCCACTCAAACTTCCTTATTGTGTTTCGCTCGATGACAGTTTTGTTTTGCTTTTGTCTCTCCAGTTTCCTGACACATCCCAAGCATCTGGCAGAGGGTGGGCACTCGATGAACAACTGCTCAGGGAAGGACAAGCAAAACAGATGTGATCTCTGGCATCAGGAAGGGGCCGGGCCACAGGACTGACAGCTCTTCTCTCTGAGCTTCCTTCCGGGGTTGGGACCCCAATAAGCCTGGGGGGCGTGAAGGTGCCAGAGGGCGTCCCCAGGTGGAGCAGGAAGCATGGCTTCTCTGGACGGCTGGACCACAACCTCAAGAGAAAGAAGTTATTCCTCAACCCCCCCTAATTTTATCGACATATATTTGATAAATAAAATTATATTTAAAGTGTACAACATGGTGATTTGATATGTGTACATAATGTGAAAGTCCCCTTCATTAACATATCCCTTACACCTCACATAATTGTCTTTTTTCTTTATTTGGTGTGAACACTGAAGTTCTACTCTCTTGGCTCAGCAAATTTTAATTTTTTTTTTAAATCAGCTCACGGATCTCAGTTCCCCGAGCAGAGACTGAACCTACGCCCTGGCGGTGGGAGCATAGAGCCTTAACCCCTGGACCTCTAGGGAACATCCAGATAATTTTAGTTATACAATAAAGGATTATCAACTACAGTCACTGTGGTACACATTAGATCCTCAGTTCTTATAGAACTTATAACTGAAATTTTGTACACTTTTATCAACCTCTCCCTAGTCCCCTGACCCCACCAGCTGCTAGCAATCACCATTCTGCACCTGATTTCTATGAGTCCAACTTTTTTTTCAGATTCTACATATAAGTGATATATCTTGTCTTTCTCTGTCTGGTTTATTTCACTTCGTGTAAAATGCACAAGGTCCATCCATGTTGCCACAAACGATAGGATTTCCTTCTTTCTCGTGGCTGAATAATATTACTACATATATGGAAATATTATATATAATGGAACAATATCTCCCGTTTTCATCTGTTGGTGGATACTTAGGTTGTTTTCATATCTCAACTACTATGAAAAATGTTGCAATCAATATGGGAGTACAGAGATATCTCTTCCAGGTAATGACTTTATTTCCTTTGGATATACACCCAGAAGTGAAACACTGCCTCACATGGTAGGTCTATTTTTAGTTTTTTGAGGAACTTGTATACTGTTTTTCCCACAGTGGCTATACCAGTTTATATTTTCACCAACGGTGCACAAAATTTCCCTTTTCTCCACATCCTCGCCAACCTTTTCATTTCTTAACTTTCTTTTTTCATTTATTTTTATTAGTTGGAGGCTAATTACTTTACAATATTGTAGTGGTTTTTGCCGTACATTGACATGAATCAGCCATGGATTTATATGTGTTTCCCATCCCTATTCCCCCTCCCACCTCCCTCTCCATCCCATCCCTCTGGGTCTTCTCAGTGCACCAGGCCTGAGCACTTGTCTCATGCATCCAACCTGGGCTGGTGATCTGTTTCACCCTTGATAGTATACTTGATCAATGCTATTCTCTCGGAACATCCCACCCTTGCCTTCTCCCACAGAGTCCCAGAGTCTGTTCTGCACATGTGTCTCTTTATCTGTTTTGCATATAGGGTTATCGTTACTTTTTGATAACAGCCATTTCAACAGTTGTGAGGTCTTATATCACTGTGGCTTTGATTTGCCTTTCTCAGATGATGAGTGATGCTGAGTACCTTTTCATGCACCGGTTGGCCATTTGGATGCCTTCTTTGGAAAAATGTCTATTCAGACCCTACACTTGAATTCAAGACCCTAAGTTGTCATCTTGGTAATGTCTCCAGGAATTATTCCTTATGTGGCAAATCATTTAGTTTTATATTCTTGTGTCTGTTTCCTTTCTGACAGTCATACGTTGTTTATAAAATGTTATTCAAAGTCCCCACTTGCACCTAGCTCTGCTCTGAAGATTTATTAGAAATTGTGTGTCCACATTTGAGGCCAGTCCTAACAAGAAGGCTTCATTCACTTCAATGATTCTCTAGGGAAGAGCTATTCAATAAGGTGAACCATCTCAGACAATCCAGGAGAGATCTTTTGGGTCAAGAAAACCTTCCAAGTGCCCTAGATCCCTCACTGATATCTAGTGACTTCACCAACTCAACTCCCTTCTCATAGAGGGAGGCTCCCTTCTCTATGTGCTATCCTCTTCAGGGAGTCCACATTTGGTGCTTGGTATGACAATGAATATTAATAGTCTGGGAATTTCTAGAGGAAAGGAGAACTAGTTAATTCAATTGTTTCCCGATGATAAATCTTAGTAGAATTAACTGTTTAAAGTCATAGCAATGTCATTTAACAAAATATTCACATTCTAGGGAAATAATGATCATTCTCTGGGCCCAAATAATATACTCATTTTCTTAAATTGTCTCATTTACTTTATAGACCCTTCAAAAGCTAGCACAATGCCTGGGCCATTTATTGAGCAACATGGACGCTCAATACATATGAACAATCCACCGTTCTGTCAGCCAACAAAGTCCGAATACAGAGCTCACACTATTTCCTTTCTCTCTTTATGCCCATAACTATAGACACATGTCACAGTTAGATATTTAGTCCCCCCCAAAAACAAACAAACCATTTTCTCCCAATTAGTTAACTGGGCCCATGATACTGTACTAATACTACAAGGAACATTTACTTCCCAGGAGTGAAATTTAGTAGTTTTTGCCATTTTCCTTTAGTGTCCATATTTGAAGTTCCTTGAAAATTAATTCAGTTATGGTGTACTGTAGAACTGTGCTTGGTAGCATCCAGGACAAGCCTATAACTCTCCACCAAGATTTAAACCACACCAGCTTGTTTCATGCTGCTCCCAAGTCATCCTCCCAAAGCTGTCATAAAAGGAAGGCTCATTGACCTGAGCATCAGTTCAAAGTTCTAACAAACTAAGGCATGTAGAATGCATTCTCCCTCATATATTTTAACAGTTATTTCAGTAGAGCAAGTCCAGGGTTTCCTTTTATTAAAAGTACTATAGTGCCATGGACTTCTTCAACTCTTTGGTGAAACCAAGAGATAAATGCATGGAATGAAAAACAGAATTACAAAAGAAATCAATTATTATTATTTTTGACATTCCATAGGCCAATACAGAACTTTTTGTTCTCCAAAATTTAAATCTATGATAGAAGTCTTAACTATTCATAGCATTAATTACTGTAATCTAATATACCTACATGTACTTGGAAGTGAGTATAAAATAACTTAGCAATTTAAATTATAGTCTATGAAAATATTCACACCTAAGTAAACAATTTGAGCAGGATGGTGTCAGCCTCTCCTGGCTGACCACCCTTGCACTGTACCTAGTTTGGCACATATTGTCTTGTTGTTTTGTCACTCAGTCCGACTCTCCTGTGACCCCATGGACTGCAGCCCTCCAGGCTCCTCTGTCCATGGGAGTTCCCAGGCAAGAATACTGGAGTGGATTGCCATTTTCTTCTCCAGGGGGTCTTCCCAACCCAGGGATGAAACCTGCATCTCCTGCATTGGCCAGCGGCTTCTTTACCACTGAGCCCACCAGAGAACGGCTTGGATTCTTAAACTTTTCCAAATCCCTCTCAAATCAAATTAACTTAATTGAGAGGTTCTTGAGAATTTCTAGGTAAAGTTGAAAGAGGATGCTCTGGTCCATGTATGAATGGCTTTCTTCCATCCCCTGAAATTTCATATAACTTGCCCCTTTCACATAGATATATGGAATGTATCAATGAATAAATTAAAGTCTGTCTTTTTGCTCTTCTCATCTCAACCAAGTATAACCAGTGAAAAGATCCTTCTTGGTCTTACCCTACTGGAGGATGAAGATGGAGCTTTGTAACCTAACAAAGATCGAATCTGGTGATTGCTCTAGAGACTTCTCATCTGCTTACAGTTTACTGAAGTCTGGGAGTCACTATCTGTGTTGGAGCTAACAGCGGAAGAGCAAAATGAATTATTATTATTAACTTAAAAATTGCTACTAGCATGGTTGTCATTACTGAGTTCATCTGTTGATTAATCATAAATATTTTACTTGTAGGACATGTCCTAATTTCAAATTTTATTGATAGTATGTATAGCTCATACACAGGCATTTTTGTATGCATAAGTCATAGAGTTTATTCAACAAATATCTATTAAGTGCCTATTCTGTATCACAAACTTGTATAAACTAAAAGTATGTTGATATGTTCCAGCCCAATGAAGCTTCTGACACCTCCCAGCTTTATTTCTATCCAAGTGCAAAATTTCTAGCAATGAACAGCAGCTATTTTTCAATTGGCTTTCAACATGTTACAGTGATACTCTCGAAACAATCACCATAATCTCACTTTTAGAAAACTGTAAAGGGTATGAAAACACGTCAGCCCAAGGGCAAAATCATTCAGCAATTTAAAAGTGAAAGCAGAAACTGGCTAGGGAAAGTCATCTTTTACCTTGTGCTCTGGTTTTCCCTCTGTAGAGAGGAGCATGTGTGGTTAACTTTTATGAAAGGCCATTCCCATTTTGTTTTCCAAATAAAAGATGTGCTAATTAGGCCTGGGAGTCAAGGATTTTACCAAAAGAGATAAGATGAGGCTATTTCCAATTAGCATTTTATTTGGTTGATATCATAACTTTAAAATGCGAGAAACACTAAATACCCAAGTGAATTTCATAACTTCCAAGGCCATTTCAGGGGTTCTGTGAGCAGAGGTGTATGCATGCTCAGACGCTAAGTCATGTCCGACTCTTTGGGACCCCATGGACTATAACGCACCAGGCTCCTCTGTCCATGGGGTTCTCTAGGCAAGAATACTGGAGTGGGTTTCCATGCTCTCCTCCAGGGGATCTTCCTAACCTAGGGATCAAACCTGAGTCCCCTGAGACTCCTGCACTGGTAGGCAGATTCTTTATCACTTGAGCCACCTAGGAAGCCCCTTGAGCAGAGGTAAAACTAGACAATGCCCCAAATATGTGCATTAACAAGGCAGACCTTTGCAGAGTAACAACAAGTCTTTTCCAATCAAACCAAAGCCAGTAATTCACTTTCTGGAAAGATAACTGAAGCAAGCAGCTATTTGTTGCTTGGAATCGCTTTATATTATTTTAGAAAACGTCAAAAAGTAAATTACATTCTCCTTCTTGCATGTATTTTTCCAGTTCCTTTTCAAAACAAAATGTTCATTTAGGGCCATGACAGCGAAAATAGAAATGTCTTTGGCATAAACTTGGCTTTCTAGCCTGCAGGCAAAATAGAAAATAGTTGTTAAATTGGAGTGGACCAGAAAACGGATGATAAAACTTGTCCATGAAACTTCTGCTAATAACAAACATTTGTCCTATGGCACGCACTCTAAGTAATAACGCATGACAAAGGGTGGATGTGTCCCTGTCCTGAACAGTGGGTTTTGCTGTCTGTAACGGCAGTAAGTCAAGTTCACCTCGCCCTTCACTCGTGACTTCCTCCAAAACTCTTAGCATTAAAAAATGCCCTTTTTTAACTCGGAAATACTTGGGATGATGATTCTCTGGTGTTTTGGTCTTAATTACCTTTCCTTTAAAATTTTACAGGCAGCTTGGGAGGTTGTGTTACTTATTATGACCGAGCACCAATCTCAGGTTCTGTGTTCTGCTTCGCCAGCATTTACTGTTTCTTAAGAGCTACACCATTTATTAATTTTGCCTCCATTTCTCTTTCCCTCAGTGCTCAGAAAGGGAAAAGAAGCAATTTCGAAAAAAGTGGGTAGTTGCTAGGTGAAGGGATGGTGTCGATGGCTAGCTCAATTAGTTCTTCCTGTTGCCAACTGAAAGTTATCGCTTGTCTACAAGAATGAATTCACTAGCCACTGCGGTCATTGACTTTCAACACCTCCTGGAAGGAGTTCAGGGTGGAGATCAGGGGTGAGACTCTCTGTGCTCTGGGAAAAAACTGGCAGAACATGTCTTCAGACAGTTAAATAATTTCACGAGATTTTACGAGCCCAGTTTCTTGTATCTTCACTTATCTAGAAAAGCACTATAATCATAAATGGTGACATCTGCTCCTCATGACTAGCAGCGACCATCTGCCAAAATGTGTGCTCAACTACACGTACCGTCCTTCAACAAAACCAGATGTACACTGACCCCCCCCTGCCTCTTCGGAGCAGTCCCTCAGAGCTGTCTGAGAGGCTGTTTCCCAGACTGCAGTCCTCATCTGGCTGCAAACAAAACTTAAGTCACAACTTTCAGGTAGCCCTTCTTTTTTTTTTTTTTTTTTTTTGCACTCAACACTGATTTTTGGCTTTATTTCCCATATTTTTCTTTTTGTTTGACTCTTTTTAATTTTTATTGGAGTATAGTTGCTTTACAGTCTTGCACAAGTTTCTTGTTCTTCTTGTTGTTTGGTCACCAAGTTGCATCCGACTCTTCGTGACCCCATGGACTGCAGCACGCCAGGCTTCCCCTGTGTTAGTTCCTGCTGCCCCGTAAAGTGAATCAGCTATGCATATACATATATCTCCTCTTTCGGGGATTTTATTTCCACTTAGGTCATCACAGAGCACCGAGTAAAGAGTTTTCTGTGCTATACAGAGTCTCACGAGTTATCTTTTTTTAATTTAAAAATCTACTTATTTTTAATTGAAGGACAATTGCTTCACAATATTGCGTTGGTTTCTGCCATATATTGACCTGTATCAACCATAGGTACATATATGTCCCCTCACTCTTGAGCCTCCCTCCCGCCTCCCATCCCTCTAGGTCATCACAGAGTACCACTGAATCACCTGAGCTCCCTGAGCCATACAGAAAATTCCCACTGGCTACCTGTTTTACATACGGTATATGTGTTTCCACACTACTCTCTCAATTCACTAGTTATCTATTTTATACATAGTATCAATGGTGTATATATGTCAATCCCAATCTCCCAGTTTATCCCACCAGCCCACTTTCCTCC
The DNA here is from genome assembly GCF_023699985.2 of Odocoileus virginianus. Taxonomy (NCBI): domain Eukaryota; kingdom Metazoa; phylum Chordata; class Mammalia; order Artiodactyla; family Cervidae; genus Odocoileus; species Odocoileus virginianus. The sequence continues at coordinate 10,573,449 of NC_069685.1, read as the reverse complement.
TTGGTGTCCATATGTTTGTTCTCTATGTCTTTCTGTATTTCTGCATTGTAAATAAGATCATCTATACCAGCTTTTTCAGAGTCCACATATGTGTTAATATATGATATTTGTTTTTGTCTTTCTGACTTTCTTCACTCTCTGTGACAAAACGGTGGTATTTTGCCTTTTTTTTATATACCACCTAGAGACAGTCATACAGAGTCCCTTTGACAGCAAGGAGATCAAACCACTCAATCTTAAAGGAAATCAACCCTGAGCATACTCTTTGGAAAGACTGATGCTGCAGCTGAAGCTCCAATACTTTGGCCACCTGATGCAAACAGTCAACTCATTGGAAAACACCCTGGTGCTAGCAAAGATTGAAGGCAGAAGGGGAAGAGGGTGACAGAGGATGAGATGGTTGCATGGCATCACCAATTCATGGACATGAACTTGGGTAAATTCCAGGAGATGGTGAGGGACAAGGAAGCCTGGTGCGCTGCAGTCCATGGGGTCATGAAGAGTCGGATATGACTTGGAGACTGAACAACAACAGCAGGTGGTATTTTACCATATTTTCCTGAATTTAAGACATCACTGATGGAGAGAGTCACCATTTTAGGCAGCAATACAAAAAAGAATATACACTCCCAATCAGTCACTGACACAGTAGTGTTGGTTCTACTTGCAGCCTGGGCGGGCCACACAGTCTGCTTTGGCCAGAAATTTCTTTCATCTCTTCCAAATTATTTGACATTTTCTCTTGCCTCCTATTGCACTGTTTGGCCTGTAACGGGAATACTTCTGCACTTATCTCAGTAACAAAATGTAACAAAGCCTCCTAGACCTGTAAGATTTTCCCCTCCTTAGTCTCCTGAAGTGTCTGGCTGCTCTTTCCAAGAAAAGAAGGAATTGCAGTCATTCCTCCTGCAAAAAACATTGGCTTCAGCTACTATCCAATTCATGGCCAGCGGCTGTCTTTCTGCATAGACGGTCACTTTTCGTGGCAAGGCTGAATAACAGGCTTCTTGTTGAGGACGTCTGAAATTGAAATAACAATTACACTCACCATGCACCTCCTCAGCATTGCACATAATCTCAATCGGCACAGCAACAAAAACAGTGATGACGTCTGCGGGCAGCGGCCACTCCACCGTGACTGCTGCCTGGCTGACAGCGATTCTACAGTGACTCTCGATTTCAGAGCTGGTCAAATATGAGGGAAAATGGGCATCTTAGACTTAGCAGCACACAGTATTATCTCTTCACACACTGTACAAGGGTAGTAGACTCAAATGTCCACAAAATCATATACATTATGTACATGAGACCAAGTCTACATACACAAGTACCCTCTATGTCAGCTATTTCTTGCCTCACATTTTTTTTCTTCTAAAATTATTTTATTAGACTTTATTTGTACATCTCTTAAGATTTTTGTCCAAAAAAACTTTTTATAGAAAATCATTCAGTAACAGGTACCCAAAGCAACCTGGAAAAATTGCTTTGAAAAGTTTCCTGTCTCACTTTTAATAAAGATGTGGATACTGTCTACCATAAAGAAAGGACCAGGCTACACACAGGGGTGATACAAACTGAAGAATGCATGTCCCATCTACAGGGGGCAGCAGCTACACAGCTCAGATGGGAAGTTACCCGGTCAGCAGTTCCTAAGGCTTTGGACACAGTGTTGCCCAATCTTCTGATTTCTTTTCAAGAGACACTGGGAAACTGGACTGTTATGTTAAATCTCTTAATTTTTAAGTTTTGGCAATTAATTCAAAAATTTCAAAACACCATACAGGCCGCACCAAGCAAATCTGTGTGCTATATTTGGTTCACAGTTCACTAATTTGTGGTCCCTGCAAGACACACCTAACAGGTCAGTCAAGTTATAAACATGGTCATTTGTCCTGCGGGTTGATTTAGCCAAAACCCTCTCAGTATGAATGACAAGGTAATATTACATTAACATCTTTGCCAGTGAAGCATCAGGGCATGTTTAGGTACCAGTAGGAATACTGAACCAGAAAATCTTTCCATTTTGAATATTTTTCTTATAATTGTGTATGTGTCACAGAATCAACTTACCAGAAGAATTTCAAGTTTTGCAACTGGGAATGAGCAGGAAAGTAAAAATTATTTTTTCAGTCCCATGTAACTCTTTAAGAATGAGAATGACTGCTCTGGGACCCGCTCTTGCTCAGGGCCTTGCTGAGCCAGAGGACGTGCGGTGAGGAGCCTCCCAGCTCTCCTGGGGCTGTGGGGGCAGGGAGCTCAGCGGCTGGGACCTAGAGGAACCAGAAGCAGAGGCTGTGACTGACTACCAGGGAGTGCCCTTCTCGGCCCCTGCACACTGGGCTTAGAAGAGAAGGCTCTTTTTCTTTCTCTCTCTTCTCTCTCAAAGAAGGGCAATAGAAGAATAAATGGAAGAGACGTTTATACTATGGTTCAGCCCAACGCATTCATCTCTGGTTTAAAGGCTTTGAGTCAGCCAAAACGCTGAGTCCTGAATATATTTGCTTTCATGATGGAATTCAAGGCGAGAAATCCTTCATGGCTTCTTGATTTTCTAGGACTCAATTTTTCCATCTGTAAATAAGTAGACAGATGAAACAAGTATTTTTCAATCTGTGCTCTTTGAAGTGAAGTGTTAGCTGCTCAGTCATGTCTGACTCGTTGCAATCCCGTGGACTGTAGCCCACCGGACTCCTGCATCCATATATATATAATTTATTGATTTTTGGTTTTGCGCTGGGTCTTTGTTGCTGTGTGGGCTTTCTCCAGTTGCAGGGTGAAGGCTTCTCACTGTGGTGCCTTCTCTTACTGCGGACCACAGGCTCTAGGCGCGGGGGCTCAGTAGTTGTGGTACGCGGGCTTAGGTCGGTACGCGGGCTTAGGTCATACGCAGGCTTAGGTCGTACGCAGGCTTAGTCACTCCGCAGCATGTGAGATCTTCCTGGACCAGGGTTCGAACTCATGTCCCCTGTATTGGCATGCAGACTCTCATCGCATGCCACCAGGGAAGTCCTAATCTGTATTCTGAGAAGCTTTAGGTTCTCAGATACTGTGCTTAAGGATCTGGTTTTATATATTTGCCTTTGGTCATAAAGGTAAGGCTTCCATTTAGTAAGAAAATATAACACCTAAAGAAATACGATGTGTGAGAATCACTGGCTAAGTGATGTAAATGATCTGCAAGGAGGCCAGACCCTGTGATTCTGTAACTCCCCCAACTCGCATGTACATTTCAATATTGTTCGCACAAAGTAAGATGGAGAGATATTTTCAGATTCAATAGTCACTCCAGCTTCTACCTAAGGTATATGAGCCAATATGAGCATTCTGGTAAGACTGAGAATACAAAGGTACAAATGGCTTTCATTTTTCTCTTCTAAATGAGGCTCTTGTTCTTCAGATTTTGCACGAAATGACAGCAAAGAGCATAAGTCTGGGGAAAGCATGGAAAAAGAAGACCCTGGTATCTAGTCACTGTCGAACACGTTTGCTGATGGAGTCTACACAAACAAGCAAAGAGGAGAATCGAGGTCATTTCAGCACAGAAAGGTTCCAGACCATTTTCCTTGGGATATGAAGGAAACTGAGGTTAAAATAAACTCCATTATGCAGAACAGGCATTAAATTTAACTACTCCTTAGACACAGTCAATCATTTCCCACCCTCTTCTCCCTGGGCCAGGAAGGTCCTCCAGCAGGGTCCTTCCCACTTCTCTAAATCCAAGCTGAATGGTGATTTCGTTTCCAGTCTGTGCTTTCTCACTCCTGGCAAACCACATAGCACCCACTGTCTTTTACAATCACTTTCTATAAAAGGCTAGTTTTGTAAATCCCAATCAGACACACATATGTATCAGGGAAAGGGTTTCCCTGATGGCTCAAATGATAAAGAATCGTCCAATGCAGGAGACGCAGGTTCGATCCTTGAGTTGGGAAGCTCCCCTGGAGGAGGAGATGGCAACCCACTCCAGTATTCTTAAATGGAGAAGCCCATGGACAGAAGAACCTGGTGGGTTACAGTCCATAGAGTCATAAAGAGTTGGACATGACTGAGTACACACGCGCACATGTATTACTTCCTTATATACTCCTGTCTTGAGGGACCACTAACTGCTCTTCTATATTCCCCCATGGATTCTTGGCACATGGTCAGTAGGTAGTAATCAGCACCACCACTGAAGGATTAAATACACTAATGAATAACTTTTGCATCTATGGACACAACTATTATATGAACAATGATGAAATAGATTCAAAAACACTTTGAGAAAGAAATGGAAAAAACTTAATTGTTCATATACTAGAATGAGACTAGATTGCATCATGAAAACAATGCTTACAATATAGCAGTGAGTGAAGAGAAAGATGTTAAAAGGCATAAAAAGAGAAGAAAAGATTTCACAAAAACATTTAAGATGATTGGATTCAGAGTAGTATTTTTCTCTATGTTTCAAGATGTTGATAATGAGGCTAACACTACTTTCATAATGAAAAACAGGAAGAAACAGGCTTTGAGTTTCTATGCCAGAGGAATATTAATGGGATTTTGTTATAACATGGATTTGAGGTCCACATGATTGCCATTTTTTAGAAGAAATCATTTTATAGCAAATGCTCCTTTTTAGTAGCACACAGATTAAAAGTGGATAGCCCCCTCTGTGAGTTTCATCACAGGCTTTCCTTTAAATTCCATTCCAGGGAGAACAGTGCTGTAGCCACATGTTGTGTCTCACTATCAAAGAAAATTTCATAAGCAAACTGAGCCTATTTGTTTCCCAGTGTATATTTATCTCCATTAAGATCCCAGGGAGTGAAAAAAACATGGTAATTATCTAAAGGTTCTCTAAATGCTTTCATGTTTTAAGCCATGGGCTGAATTAGGTCCTGGAAGATTCCCATCTAGTAAAACCAACAATGTCTACTAGTAACCTGAAGAAAAGCCCCAGAACATTTGGTCCTCGGGCAAGTGGCTAACCTAGATTCAGATGACAAGCCACAAGACAGTGTTTCCAGGGATGGGGGAACATGTCTACTCCCAACATCGCTTTAAAGTTTTAAGTGTGAATAAATGCACATGTCTTTTTTAAAAGAGAGTATACTGTTCCCAAGATAGCAAAAGGTGGGCTATTTTATTACTTTTTCAGAAGGACCTAGGTACTTCAGAAGGCTTGCCTAAAGGAATCTATCTAAAATAACACATTCTACCTCCTTATTTCTATAGATCAAAACAGAGTTACATACTCAAAACTTCTGGCCTCATTTCTGTTACTGCCTAAGTCACCCACCCAAAAGTGCCCAGTTAGCAATATAAAATTCCTATTTAATCTCTCCCATAGCTCGTTTGCTCTGTGACAGAATCCCACAGAACTAAATATATTTGTAACTATGCTGTGACGTTCCTGAAAACATTTTTAACTTCCCGATTTAAACAACAGCCTTTCCTAAACCTCTCCTCTTTCTCCTACTCTCTCCTGCCTAGGATGCAGATGTGAGAGTCGGAGTCACACCAGCCATATTGTAAGTACGAGGGAATAGCCAAGAGAAGTGCAGAAATCTTAGATCTAACCTTGTTAAGGTGCTGATATAAAACAAGAAACAATCCAGCTTCAGTTTCTTGTTATTTATTTGAGTCATGGTGGTTGGATTTTTCTGTGGGTAACTGTGTTATTATTTCTTATAACCCATGTATTGCCAACTTTCAGTACTGTGGTTTATTTCATTTGCTTTTCTCTTCATCAGATTCTTTCTCCACTATTCTTAGATTCACATGCTAAAGTATGTTCGTTTTGCACACATATCTATGGTATATATTCTACTAATAAAATATAAATATAGTATGCACTAATGTATGTGCCTCAGAACATATGTCTGATGATATACTCCACACAAAAAGAGAGAGAATGGGAAAATTTGTGACCAAATATATTTGGAAAACATTGGATAGTCTATTCTAGAGCTTTGCAAAAGGTGTAAAACTATTTCAGACTTTGAAAAGAAGAATAAATAAAATAGACAAATTGGAATGACATTCAGATACATCCCTTTACTTGACCACTGAATTGATTTTTCAACCAATCCCTTGATTTACTGTCCACCTCTCAGAATTAGGATTCTAAAGACTCTATGTGGGAAACATTTAAAGGTGTAAAACTATTTCAGACTTTGAAAAGAAGAATAAATAAAATAGACAAATTGGAATGACATTCAGATACATCCCTTTACTTGACCACTGAATTGATTTTTCAACCAATCCCTTGATTTACTGTCCACCTCTCAGAATTAGGATTCTAAAGACTCTATGTGGGAAACATTTACTATGTTCATCCATAATGTTTCAATAATGCTACTATTAATGTTTTTGATATTTTAATAATTATCATTGCATATTTTCTTATTTGCTAATGACAGATATATTTTAAAGAATTTTAGAGAAACTCCCAGGGAATCCAAATCAACACATATGTTGACACAAACCACAGAAAGTCAAACGGTAGTGAAATTTGTGATTACTTCTAGCTAGTTACAGATCCTCCATTTTCTTTAGCTAAAAGATGTGACCCTTAATACTGGCAGCCACGGTAGCCCACATGTGCATTTCTGGGTGGAGACAACTCTTTCCAGATTAAACAGTCAAGACGTGACACCTTGCTAGTCTTTGCCACTGCTCTCTGTGAGGGCATTGCTATGATTCTGTGAAACAAAAAATTCCTGCTAATCTATGACATACTTGGATTGTCATGTGTTCTTAAGATCCTTCTTTACCTTTAATGCTGAACTTGCTTTCCCCTTGGAGATAGCTTATTCTCTCAGCAGAGGCATCTGCTGCACTTCTAAGGCATCACAGGTCGTAATCACCACCACTCCAACATCCTTTTCCAAATGACTTACTCTGTGCCATGAGCCCAACTATCAGGGTGTGGGTGTGGGTGTGTGTGGGGGTGGGGGGGGTGTTTGTGTGGGGGTGTTTTTCTTTTCTTTTGCTCTCTTCACATTGTCTCAACTTTTGAGCCATAATAATTTAAGCACTAGGGTCTTGTCGGGTTTTGCAACCACGAACTGCTTTGCAGAGTCTAGGCGTTTTGCCAGAAATCTAAACTTTGTTGAACTATGTGAAAAGGTTAAACATTTCACAGAGTTTGGGCCCCACCCCCACTGTGCTCCCAGAGTCTGCCTTGTTCTTCAATGTCTGTTTTATCAAGAAATGGAATAACTAATAATGTGCTGGATAGAACATTTCAACCATCACGCTGTAACCATAGTGCTGCTAAGAACCCCAAACAAACGTTAATCACACATCTCTCCATAATCAAAAAGAGCTGGGGACAAAGAGTCAATGTAGTCTGTTCTAAGATGAAATGCTAGAGGCTTTTCATACAATATATCTCTCTAAAGTGAAGCTCTTATTCATTGCAATAATTTTTGTTAACAAAAACTTTCCTAAAATTTCCCTCAATAAATAAAAATAAATCACAACCTCCCACATCTGGAGGAAAATATAAAATACTGTTTCGTAGTGCCCTCGTTTTGAAAGCCTTCTTGGGGTTATTTCTGAGAACAGCGGATGCCTGTTTACTCTCAAGCAAGATGTTTCTGAGGTTCTCAAGCCCACCCAACAAGGACATTGAAGGGAAAGGAAGGAAGTAAACTTCGACTCATCCTTGAGTCACCCAGTTCCCCACATTCCATCTGAAAGGCAGCACTTTCTCTGTCTCTGCTAGGTTTCCCAAATTTGCTGAGTCTGTCCAGCTTCACTACCACCTCTTCAGTTCTAGCCTCCGCCCTCACCTGGACCCCCACCATGGCCCCCTAGCTGGCCTCTCTTTTTCCCCCCTGCCTCCATTATCCCCAGAGATGCCAGCCTTGGAATAAAAACACAATCTTCTTATCCTACTTCATGAGGCACTTCTCAAAATCTTTCTTGATCTTAAACCATCTCCTCCTTTCCCATCAGATCCCAGCCACTCAGGTGTCTTCTTTCTTGCCTGCAAAACCCCAAGTTTATACCTGCTACAGGGCTTCCCTGGTAGCTCAGGCAGTGAAGAACCTGCCTGCAATGCAGGACACCTGGGTTCCATCCCTGGCTCGGGAAGATCCCCTGGAGAAGGGAATGGCTGCCCACTCCAGTATTCTTGCCTGGAGAATCCCATGGACAGAGGAATCTGGCAGGCTACAGTCCATGGGGTTGCAAAGAGTTGGACACAACTAAATACCTAACACTCCCACTGCACTTTCATACCTGCCGTAGGGGCCCCCGTGGGGTAAGCCGTCCCCTCATCTTTGTAGGGCAGCTCTTCCCTGCCATTAACTCTCTGCTTAAGCCTGGTCTGCCTAGGCCCCCACTAGCCTTCCTTAATCTCACAGTCTAAAAGCCTCCCCAAAGCCTTCTTTTCACTCAGATTCCCCTTTTGATATACCACAGTGCACTTCTCCTCCCCAATATTTGCCTAGCTCTCCACTCATCACCTCCCTGACTTCTAACCACCCCCCTCCACTGGACATGAGAGGGAATTTACTAGCATACAGCTATCTTCGGTCCATATAGTAACAATAATAACGCTTGGGACACTAGAAGGACCAGATACATAGGTATGGAATGAATACATGAGCAGGATAAGAAGTGAAAACTGGGTGCCTCTCTCAGCTCCCATGGCCCAGGCATGGGAAAATGTGACAAGACCCAGTGAGCAGGTGCTTTGGGGTAAGAGCATATCAGGGGTTGGAAATCCTAATCGGTGTCTTAGGACGGACTGTGAGCTTTTACAAACTAAACCAGAGAAAACAATAGTTACTGACATAAACAGAGAGAGTTATATTTGACTTCACTCACAGGGAAATGAACTTTACCAGGAGGCTGTGTTTTGGACATGTTTGGTATAATTTAAGCTACTGCTTTGCAAGGCAATGTTCTGAGAAGAAATGTCCCTAAGCAGAGAATAAATAATTTTTCCTTAATGTATTAAGGGAAATTACTGCAGATTTTCTCCTAGATAGCAATGAGTCTTTAAGAAGTTTACAAACACCATTCAGTAAAGTACCAGAGTTCTCACTTCTCAGCAAACAGCCAACTGAGATGACTCATATACATAGGTTGAAAATGATATCTGCCAACAAAGATCAGGGCCAAAGTCGGTCACTGGAAATGTGCTTAACCAAACTTTGGCTTCTAAAGCGGGTTTCATGTGGAGCCAGGATTAACAAGGGAAAGCATGACCAGAATGGAATGTGAGGTTGAGTGCTGCGGAGAAGATGTCCCCAGGGCTGTGACCTGCTTTGGGTCAGCAGCCTTGGGAGCTGGGTTTGCTTAAATCTTGTATAATTTTGCTCTCATGACCTGTCAATGGAATAGGAAGAAAATGGCAAAGGGCTCTGGGTGAGCAAACACACTAGAATATGTTTGTAAAGATAAGAGAAAAGGTAAAGATCGTGGTAAGGTCATTCTGGGAGACTGCAGATAAAGACCAGTTTGTTGATAAGGAAAGAAACGAAGTCAACTCACCCCAATTTTATAAATAAAAAAGTTTCTAGGAGGCACCATTTTCCCAAGATTCATGCCTCCATGGGGCAAAGTGAAACCTGAGTGTGATAATATTAGTAATCAGCAGAGAGCTTCTCATAAACATGTTGTATTACCATTGACCACACAATAGAAATGTGTAAAAATACAAGGTATTGATCATGATACCTTTGACCACTTGATGTGAAGAGCTAACTCATTGGAAAAGACCCTGATGCTGGGAAAGATAGAAGGCAGAAGAAGGGGACGACAGAGGATGAGATGGTTGGATGGCATCACCGACTCGATGGACATGAGTTTGCACAATCTCCAGGAGATAGTGAAGGACAGGGAAGCCTGGCGTGCTGCAGTCCATGGGGTCACAAAGAGTTGGACACGACTTAGCAACTGAACAACAACAACAAAATCGTGATAAGCATCTAAACATTCCCAAAACCTCATGGGGGAAAGTGCATGATAAGGAAGAGGATGGCAATTTCTTCTGAAGAATAGCCTGAAAAAGAAAATTATAGACTTGGATTAAAAAAGCCATTACTGTCTTTCATCTGTTTATTTAACAAGTGTTTATTGGGCCATACTTTGTGCCAAGTACTACATCAGACACTGTGGAGATAAAGATAAATAAATTACACATTTTGAAAACAGATTTCAGGAAAATGTGGACTCTAGTAACCTGCGTAAAGTAGGCAGTGATAGTCACAGTGGTGTCAGGTCAAGGGAAAGACTGGTTGACAAAACAATGGGAGAAACAGGAGCATGTTAAGGCCTTAAGTTCCTGCTGGAAAGATTGATCAAATACCTCTTTTTCTTTCCACTTACACCTCCATCACAGTTCAGTGAATTCTGCTAACATAGAACTGAATTTATCCCTTTTCTGAAAAGGTGTTCTAATACCTAAAGCCAAGGCAAGAAACTTCTAGACAGGTCTTTAAAATAGTATCAATGTCTCCTACCCAAATCCTCCTCCCCATCATCTCTACAACATCCCCCTACCAAAGTGAGATGTTTCTCTTAATTCTAATTATTACTGAATTAAATAAGAAGCTCCTGGGACTTCCCTGGTGGTCCACGGGTTGAGAGTTTGCCTTCCAACACAGGGGATGCAGGTTTGATCCCTGCTCAGGGAACTAAGATCCCACATACTGAGGGGCAACTAAGCCAGCATGCCACAATTACTGAGTCTGCATGCGAAGTCCATGTGCTACAACTAAGACAAAAAAAATAAAAATAAAAAAAATAAGAAGTTCCTGCCCACCAAACTTTGACTCTTTATGCATGTAGTTTTCAGGTGCATTTGAATCTGTTTCCTGAATTTTTTTAACTTTCAAATTTCTTTGCCACCAGTATCTGAGTTTTGGATTAAATTTGATTGGATCCATCCATTCATTCAACAAATGTTTACCACTCTGCGCCTCCCTTTTGTGCCTGCTGCTGAACTAGGTGATGGGAAGAGAAAGGCAACCAAGCATAACTGGTCCTGCCTTCAGGCACCGACTTCCTAGTGAACACCGGTCAATAGCGAATTCCAAGAGGACCAAGGACCAACACATAAGATAAATAACAGGAACCAAGAGGGCCCGTCACCAGACAGTCCTGGGGTGTCAGGAAAATTTTACAGGGGAAACAACATCAAACTAAAACATCAAGGATGACAAGAATTTATCCAAGTAGACAACAGAGGGAAGAATGTTCTAATCAGAACTAGACATAGTTTCAAAATTCCAGAGATGAGAGATATGTTTCAGAAATTACAACTATGTAACAACTGGGATGGGGGGCAGTGGGAGTGGGGGGGCAGGGAGGATGGAGGGGTGGGAGGTGTGGATGGTGTTCACATTTTAAAGGAGGTAAGCAAGAGAGAAGTTGTAAAGAGTCTCATAAGTCATATTAAATATTTTGAATTTCATTGCTAGGTCACTGGGAGCCTTTGCAAGTTTTTAAGCAGGGAAGCCATGGAAATCAATTTCTATTTTAAACAATAACACTGACTGCAGACTAAAGAACAGACTTCCTGGATTTCCCTGGCAGTTCAGTGCTTCCACTGCAGGGGGTGAAGAATCAACCCTTGTTGGGGAACTAAGATCCCACATGCCTGATGGTGCAGTCAAAAAAATTTTTTTTTAATTTTTTTAAATTAAAAAATTAAAATGGTGATCTTTATGTTTAAAAAGAAAATAGATCTGAGAAAAATACAGCCCACATATAAGTTGAAGATGGTCAGAGTAATGGTGTCATTGGCCAAGGGAGGGATTGTTTATCAGGAAGGGAGAAAATTGAGCTTGTCAAATATTGATATTAACAAATCCATATGGAAGAAACTGGAGCCCATTATACACAGCGAAGTAAGCCAGAAAGATAAAGACCGTTACAGTATACTAACACATATATATGGAATTTAGAAAGATGGTAACGATAACCCTATATGCAAAACAGAAAAAGAGACTCAGATGTATAGAACAGACTTGTGGACTCTGGGAGAAGGCGAGGGTGGGATGTTTCAAGAGAACAGCATCGAAACATGTATATTATCTAGGGTGAAACAGATCACCAGCCCAGGTTGGGTGCATGAGACAAGTGCTCGGGTCTGGTGCACTGGGAAGACCCAGAGGGATCGGGTGGAGAGGGAGGTAAGAAAAAAAAAAAGAAAAAATATATATAAAGAGAGAATACAATCAGTGAAGCAGTCCTTGAGGACATAAGATGCACTGTGATGCAAACAGCAGACTGGAGAAGCGGCCTTGAAGGAGACACATCTCCCATTGGAACAGGAGGACAGAGGAAACGGCAGACGTGGATAAGGTCAGGTCTGAAATTTGGTGGCAGGAATTGAGGAAACTCTTTTGCTTCTGTTTTCTCTGAGATCCCCTGGCAAGATTTGCTGCCAAGAGTGACAGGGGAGGAATTAGGGTAAGAAGTGTGAGAAAAGAAAGGAATCTGAAATAGCCACCCTGGAAAATGGTGCAGAGTGATGCCGTGTACACACAGTGTCTGGGTAATGTCGAATGTTTGCTTGAGATCAAAACCACACCCTTCCAGTGACATGAGTCTGGTCAGTCCTGTGAATGCTCTGAGAGAGCAGACGTTTGGAATGACTTGGCTTTAAGGTGGGGATGGAGGAAGAACAAAAGAGCAGAAGAGTCTGAACATAATGACCCAAAGGGATAAAGCATTAAAAGAAAGCTGAAAAGAAACGAAATCAGGATGAAGAAGAGAGATGGAGATAGTAAAAGGGGCAAGAAATTCTCTCTATGATGTAGGAAGTCAAGTGTAATGCGGGTCATTATGAGTGAGAGACTGCAGGAAGCGAGGTTGATGTGGAAGAGTGGCATGATGGATTTAAACATTCAGAGGTGGAGAGAAGTTCCAGGAGACAATCCAGTTGTATTCAAGAGAGTGAGCAGTTGAAGAGGTCTGGAGGAGAAGGTCATTGGAGCTGAGACGGTTAAGGAACCAAGAGGCAAGGTGCTGCAGGAGCAGCCAAACCCAGGTTAGACAAGAAGATTCTTAAGAAGCAAGGCACGGTCACAGATAGGGTCAATGAAGAGGGATAAAGACCACACAGTCAGACAGCCTGAGCTCCAAAGAGGCAGGAGTTTTTAAGTGAGGGTGGATGAGTAGGGGTTTAAAATAAGCCCAAAAGAGGGATGCTCAGCCTGAGAAAAGTGAGATGTGGACAAGTCACCCGATTCCACTTTAGAGAGCTCTGGGGGAAGCCATTTGCTCAGGAGCAGCCAGCTATCTGAGCCAGGGGGTGAATGGCACCCCCAGAGACGCGCTGCGGATGGAATGGTGTCGGTCAACTACAGAGAAGGGTCCCACAAGTCACAGGTCAACTCTGAGAGGGTGGGGGCTAGTTCCAGATTGACTTGAGGAAGAATGCCTGAGATAAGAAAGAACTGGAAGGTCTTAAAGTGTCTTGCATGTTGATCAAGGACATTAAGAGATGTGAGGCATGGTGGGTTCTGCTGGTCTCAGGGTTTCCAAAGAATGAGTCACAGGTTCCCCCTTGGACTTGTAGATACTTGAGGCTGCTTAGGAAGATTTAGTTACAGACCGGATTCAGTTTTGCTTACTAGGGAGCCAAGCTGAAGTGAGGAGGATAGACAAAGAAAGGATTACTTGTCCCCAAGCCTCACCTGTCAGGAAGGGCAGGAGTCACTGGACTTCTGACCAAGTGCACGCATGCACTTGCGAAGTGAGTCACTTCAGTCCTGTCTGACTCGCTGTGACTCCGTGGACTGTAGCCCACCAGGCTCCTCTGTCCATAGGATTCTCCAGGCAAGAAAACTTATGTGGGTTGCCATGTCCTTCTCCAGGGGATCGTCCTGACCCAGGGATCGAACCAGTGTCTCTTATGTCTCCTGCATTGGCAGGCAGGTTCTTTACCAGTAGCGCCATCTAGGAAGCCTTTAACAGTGGTACTACCACTTTAATTCTCAGATTTTGCTTATTTTTTTATACATTTTCCCCACAACACCCTTTGTAACAGAAAGATTCAGTCCAGAACCACACATTTGGCTATGCCGTCCCCAGCCTCCTTCAGTCTGATCCAGATTCTCAGTCTTTCCTTGACTACCCTGACACTTTGGAAAATTACAAACCAGCTCCTTTGTAGCATGTCCCTCAGTTTGGCTTCACTGGGTGTTTCCTCTTGATTAGATTCAGACTGTGAATTTCTGGCAAGAATATTTCAGAAGTGAAAACATGTACTTCTCACTTAATTCTGTCAGATGGCAAATGGTTTATATTTGTCCATTACTGACGATGTTTACTTTGATCTTTTGAGTGAAGCCATGTCTGCAAGGCTTCTCTTTTGTAAAAAGTTCCTCCTTTCCCCTTAGAAATTAATCATTATTTTGTAGAGAGATACTTTGCAACTATATGGATATCCTGATGCTCTTCAACTTTTCAAGTTATTCATGAATTTATTTGTAACTAAGTGGATCACCAATTTTGTTCAATGGGTTTTAACCCATTACTATAATTATTTTTATGCTCCAATTGCCCCAAATTTGGCTAGAAGGAGCCCATTCAAGGCGAATTCTGTTTCCTTTTGACATGTCCCCAACATCCTTCCAGTATTTCCTTGCTTTCTAACACAATATGTTCTATCTTGTATTTTCCCTACCTGTCTCTGAAATTAGCCACTTCTTCAAGGATCCCTGGTTCTTTTGCACGGAAAAGAGTATTTAAAAGCCACATTCTGAATGCCAGATGTGCTGTTATTGAGGTGTCACTGCTCCAAGCCTCTTTTGTTGGAAAGAACCAGGAAATACATGTCTCCAAATCCGGAGAAGGCAATGGCACCCCACTCCAGTACCCTTGCCTGGAAAATCCCATGGACGGAGGAGCCTGGTAGGCTGCAGTCCATGGGGTCGCGAAGAGTCGGACATGGCTGAGCGACTTCAGTTTCACTTTTCACTTTTACGCATTGGAGAAGGAAATGGCAACCCACTCCAGTGTTCTTGCCTGGAGAATCCCAGGGATGGGGTCACACAGAGTCAGACACGACTGAAGTGACTTAGCAGTAGCAGCAGCAGTATCCAAATCACTTCCATATCATCTCGTTACACCTTTCATCATTTCTATATCTATTTACCGATCTATCTACTCATCTATCATCCATCCATCTACTATTTCTCCATCAATCTATCTACCTACCTACCTACCTACCTGTCACAGACCTTGAGTTCACATGGATACTCCTAAGTCCAGTCCAACATAGCCGGGTTTTTTCTAGCTTCCTTCTGTTTCATAGCCCTAACTCCCTTCTCTTAAAGTGAGAAGGTCGTCTCCACTTACTGTTAACGTGTTTACTCAGTGGGTCAGTCCCACTGACAGGTCTTCACCCGTGTGGCTGTCTCCTCTCTCTGCCATAGCTCTGGTTCCATATTCCAAGTTGCCCCTCCACATGGACAGCTGCTCACCTTCCTGGGCCCTGACACTTCCCATCTCCCCTTTGCAGAGAGACCCTGCTCCTCCTCCTGGAGCTCTGGCATCCCTCACTGTGTCCCCTTCGTCCCCTCTGCCTGGTTTCCGGCACTCCCGCCGAGGTCCTGCTCAGCAGGGACGGTCTCCTGTTTCTGCTTTAGCTCGCCCACCAGCACCAGGCAAGCACTCCTTAAAGATGCTCTTCTTATGTTTCTCGGGCTCCCACTCTGCCCTGGGACCCCTCTTACCCTGCTCAAGCCCCAGGCCTTGATGCCAGTTTCTCATCCCCTCTGCCTGGATGCCCTCCTTACTCAGTTTGGGCTCTGAGTCCCCAGCCAAGCCTCCCCTCCCTTTCGCAGGAATGCCCTTCCTGCTCCGCTAGGGCTCTGGCAGGGATGCCCGAGTGTGGACCACCATCACTCTGCCTGCGATCTCAGCCTGTTATCCCTTCCGGACACACACACACCTAGCATGCCTGCTTTGCTCCACCTAATGGACTGAGAACTGAATTTTTCAGGGGAGGTAGAGAAGGGCTCTGAAATGCTTTTAACACAGACAACGAAGGGCTTCGAGATATCTTAAGACTTGTGATTTATCATTTTTAATCTTAATCATTATCCCAGTTATTATCACTCTTATGATACTAATGATAACTAGTTGGGACTGTTATGCTATTAATTTATCAGAGATGAGTAATACTTAGTGAGTGTATCTGCATCTCATAAAATATAAAACTAGCCTTTTCAATTGCAAAAACAGTCTTTCAATTGTGAGGAAAGATTTTATCTGATTATATATCTTTCATGAGCAGAGGGAATGGCCCACCCACAACATCTTTGTCAATTTGAAGAAGATTATGATTGAAAAGTTTTTGAGGATTATAGGTTTATAGCAATTGTTTCATAAATTAGTAACAAACCCTGCAAAATTCTAAAAATTATTTGTAATCACCATAGTTTTAAGGAAAGTCTGGCTTCAGTCATGACAGAACCAACTCTTTGGACTATAGTTACTGCCTGGAAAATGCCATTTTTTCCAAATCTTTAAATTTTTCATGCACATTATTGGATACTGATGTAGACTAAGAATATGGGTGGCATTTTTTATCATTTTTAACAAGAGCAGAAAATCAACTTTACAGAAGTTAACTTTAAATAAGAACTCATTCTTTTTATCATGTTCACTGTCAGATTTTGTGTAGAAATGTGATATGTATGTGTATCACTTTGTATTCAAGTTTTCTCTATATAGTTTTATTTTAGTAGATTTCAAGTTAAATCCCTTATTAATGGTTCACATTTGTGGAAACTGTTTATTCTTGTCATTTTAAAACATTCACAATTTAGGCACAGATGTGCTACCAATTCTATATTTCATTTTTTAAATTTCAATAGCATGGACCTGTTTAAATAATAACCAGTTAAAAAGTGAAACTGTTGATCTAATTATTTATTTTTGTGTAGCTCAAAAAAGAATAAGCCAGGTATTATTGAATTTAGTTTTTTCCATTGAAGGTTTTTATTTTTTGTAAAATATATGTGTAGCCATTTCTTAAAACTAGTACATTTCATCCTGTTTCTGCATGAAGCTCGATTTAAAGTAAGCTGCTCTGAAATTCAATAGTGGCCAAACTAGAATGTCATTTTCCTTCTGGAAGGGACAGGGTAATTTTTCTTCCCTGATGTAAATGAAAAGAAATTCATTAATTTTCTCTGATATTAACCCACACATTTTATAGGCATTTCCTTTTTCTAAGAATGCTAAAACTACAGTAATTTTAGCAGTATATTTTACTTGTATTTACTTTTAAGAAATCCATTATTTTAAAAAAATATGACAGTACACCAATCTTAAAGATTTTGCAATATGATGTAACATACAGATTTCAGTAAAGGCTACAATACTGTATTATACAATTTGTTACTATTACTAATCACAAGATCACCTTTAAACAATGGGTTTGATCATATGAGAGATGCCAACAAGTACTGATCAATTTCCAACCTTGCTGGAAACCAACCTTTTTTCTATCTTACCTTTGCTTTTCTTCTTATTTTGAAACAACACATTTTTATTCTATTAATCTATGAGATGCAGGAGTAATTTTTTCTTTTCTGCTTGCATTACAAAATGACAATGAATGTGTCCCCCTCCCGGAGGGTGGTTTATGATTTAATAATGCCATAGCTCCTGGTCCTGTCAAGTATTCTTCCCTCTGAAGGCATATTCTGAGGCCACAATCTCAGGCACAGCTCATGTCATGTGGGGATCAGGAATAAACAGCAAATTTCATAAGTGGTCTGCTTTATAGCACCACATCAGGAGAAACGCAAGATTTTTGCCATATAATTTTTCATTCCACTGAAACTTTCCCATTGGCCAACTCATAAAAATTTATATTTTTCACTTCAAATGCTTTAATACTTTTATGAATCTCATCACTGAATATATGTTTGTTTTCACTGAATTATTGTGAATTCTGCCTTTCACTGAAAAGACAAAATGTACATTTTCACATTTTAAAATACAATGTCATTAAATTCTGCATGTAGTTTTTATTATAAAAGGTGATGTAGCCTGTGACAGTCTAGAAAAGGAATAAATTAAGACAGATGTTATCTGATTTTTAAGTTTGGAGAAATGTGTTGTAACATTTGGTATGAAGCAGAGGAACCACAGTATTGTAATCAAAATAGTATCTATTATATATGGTCCTACTTCTTCTGAAACTGTATTCCCCAAACTCAAATGAATAAATTTCCCCTGGGTAAATGTATCTCATCTACAACTGAGGTCTTAATTAGATCGACACTTGGAAGTTGGTGTGATGGATTAGCCTTCCCCTCCCGCAATTTAAGTGTTTGAAGCTTTTAGAGGAAGCATGCAATGGAGGAGCTGGAACTCATTCTTTAAATTTCCATAATACATGTGTCCATTTGGTTGAACTCTTGACTTAAGTCCATCTTTCAGGAATAGAGTAAGGCTCTGTATAAATATGGAAAGGTTGGGTTATGCTAATGAGAACCATTTGGTCAGCTGCTTGATATTCACTGGACATGATAATCAAATTGCCATATAGGCAGTAAACACCACTGTATGGAATGATTTTTAAATACTTAGATATGCAAGAAAATTGCTCAGCTAACTGTACCTTTAGGCTGCATTCAGCTTGGAGATGTTAAACCAAAGATGTGTGACTCTGAGGCAGCCCTAGGGAGTAAAAAGGGAAAGGAAGGGATGGCTGTGGTCCTCAGTGGTGACCCTGCTTGTGGAACAATGAAGAACTAGTGTGTATAAAAAAGCAGCAAACCTGTGAAGGTTTGGTTATAAGGTTGGGATGCAAGGACGAAAGTGGGAAGAGAAAAGGAGCTATTAAAAACCAGGAAGGGATTAAATTTCAACAGTGAACACAGACGAAATATCAGAGGAGAAAATGGTATTTACCAGGTGTCAAACTACTGCACAATTGCACTCATCTCATACACTAGCAAAGCAAAGCTCAAAATTCTCCAAGCTAGGCTTCAACTGAGAATTTCCAGATGTTCAAGCTGGCTTAGAAAAGGCAAAGGAACCAGAGATCAAATTGCCAACATCTGTTGGATCACAGAACAAGCAAGAGAGTTCCAGAAAAACATCTACTTCTGCTTCATTGACTACACTAAAGCCTTTGACTGTGTGGATCACAACAAACTGGAAAATTCTTCGAGATGGGAATACCAGACTATCTTAGCTGCCTCCTAAAAAATGTATAACTTCCTGTATGCAGGTCAAGAAACAAGAGTTAGAACCCTGGACATGGAACAATGGACTGGTTCCAAATTGGGAAAGGAGTACGTCAAGGCTGTATATTGTCACCCTGCTTATTTAACTTCTATGCAGAGTACATCATGAGAAATGCTGGGCTGGATGAAGCACAAGCTGGAATCAAGATTGCCGGGAGAAATATCAATAACCTCAGATATGCAGATGACACCACCCTTATGGCAGAGAGCGAAAAAGGAATTAAAGAGCCTTTTGATGAAAATGAAAGTGGAGAGTGAAAAGGCTGCCTTAAAACTCAACATTCAGAAAACTAAGAATGGCATCTGGTCCCATCACTTCAAGGCAAATGGATGGGGAAACAATGGATATGCTGAGAGATTTTATTTTCTTGGGCTTCAAAATCACTGCAGATGGTGACTGCAGCCACGAAATTAAGAGATGCTTGCTCCTTGGAAGAAAATCTATGACCAACCTAGACAGCATATTAACAAGCAGAGACATAACTTTGCCCACAAAGGTCCTTCTAGTCAAAGCTATGGTTTTTCCAGTAGTCATGTATGGATGTGAGAGTTGGACCATAAAGAGAGCTGAGCGCTGAAGAACTGATACTTTTGAACTGTGGTGTTGGAGAAGACTCTTGAGAGACCCTTGGACTACAAGGAGATCCAATCAATCCATCCTAAAAGAAATCAGTCTTGAATATCCATTGGAAGGACTGATACTGAAGCTGAAACTCTAATACTTCAGTCACCTGATGAGAAGAACTGATTTATTGGTAAAGACCCTGATGCTGGGAAAGATTGAAGGCAGGAGGAGAAGGGGACAACAGAGGATGAGATGGTTGGATGGCATCACCGACTAGATGTACATGAGTTTGAGCAAACTCCAGGAGTTGGTGATGGACAGGGAAGCCTGGCATGCTGCAGTCCATGGGGTCACAAAGAGTTGGACACGACTGAGCAACTGAACTAAACTCAACTGAAAAAGCTACATCTATGGGAAATGGCAACCCACTCCAGAATTGTTACCTGGAGAATCCCATGGACGGAGGAGCCTGGCAGGCTACAGTCCATGGGGTCACAAAGAATTGGACATGACTGAAGCAACTGAGCATGCTTGCATGGGGATGAGGAGGGGCTGATGGAAAAGAGCATCCAGGAGGATCTTTTTACTTTACTAAGAATAGCCACAATGACACTACTAAATGAGACAATTGATTTCATTGGTCTTTGGTATTATCTTACAGTCTCAATTAAAATGGGAAAACTAGCTTCTTTGCTGCTATTTTTTGAAAGTCAGACCTCCATAAGGGTTTGTCTTTTACCAAAAAACCTAAAACAAATAAGTAAACTACTAGTTCTAGCCAAACCTTCACATTAATTTTATAATTTCCAGGATCATAAAATTATAATCAGCTAGAGGATCTGCCTAATAAACCATGCTTATTTAGAATGAACTAACCTTCTCCATAGACCCAGCTTGTGCTCTCTCTCTCCCTCTCTCTCTATATATATATACACACATTATAAATATATATACATATACACACACATATATACACACACACACACACACACACACACAAATTTAGGTTAATAACTCTTGTGGGACTTCCCTGGTGGTCCAGTGGCTAAGACTCCATGCTTCCAATGCAGGAGTGCCCAGGTTCAATCCCTAGTCCAGGAACTAGAGCCCACATTCTGCAACTAAAAGATCCCATGTGCTGCATCTAAGACCTGGTGCAGTCAAAGAAATAAATAATTTTTATTTTAAAAAGAATATTTCTTGTGCACTTACATTCTAATGCTATTTACATTCTAATGCTAATTACGTTCATATGTTCTCCACATGGTACATTGTACACAAGTAATAATAAAAAATGAGATCTAAATAGTAAATGCTGTTATACACTCTCCCAGAGTGACCAAAGAGTATTAATAGCACAAAGAGGAGGCTGGGCATTCTGCTAATGGCAGAAATTGTGAGACACAGAGGAAGTTGTTGTTCTAGACTGGGAGGGACATGTACAGAGGTTAGCAGGAAGCACTCAGTAAGGAGATACATTTAAAGAATGTGCAGTGAGGAAGAGAGGCTTTCTTATCTAACAAATATTTTCAGTCTCCAGATGGTTTTTGCCAGCCTTCTGCAAATGACATTTCAAGAAACAATGGTTCCAACGATGCTCTGGTTACAAAAAAAAGGTTTCATGTTTAAATGAGTGTGAGAATGTGGCATATTAAACTCCAGTCTCGGACACTCACAATATATGTGAACAAAATTAAGGTTATGTAAAGTTATACAATTTTTGAAAACCCATTTAAAATAGTTTCATTTATGTGACCCTAACAATTTCCTGTATTTAATCCTAATAATTTCCTGTAACAGCACAACTATTCTGCAATATACAATTTTTTTAAATGAATAGATTTTTCCATTCATCTGCTTATCTATTCCAGTACAGTAAAATCCTTTTTCTTAGGCATTATTTTTCATCTTCAAAATAGTTTAGCTCTTCCTTATCTGCTTAGTTTTCCAAATTAAAATTAGAATTTTGTTCAAGTTAAAGCAACACTGAATTTTTAATTAGAATTCATTAATACTTTAAATTAGGGAATAATCAATATCCTTATTTGAATAAATCTACTGTTTAAGAACCAATCACATCTTCATCACATCTTTGTTGGATACACTATTTACGGGAAGGAAAATTACTCAATACATATTTAAAGTTTTCTTTATATGGGATATACCTTATTTTGTTGCTCTTGTTAATACTGTTAATGAGATCTTTAGCTAATAGGATATTTAGGTATTTAAAGAAAACTATGTTTTTTCCTCTACATTTACTGTATACCAGCCAGTTGGTTCCAATACCAGAACTACTGGAATATTTTTTTTAATTACTTTCTTTGGTTTTCTAGACTAATCTATATTAAAGTAACAATAATTTTGTGATTTAATTATAATTTTTATTGATAAAACTCCTGTTTTTGCTTTATATCTTTTATTGGTTTGAAATATAAATGTTAGTGATAATGACATTCTTATCCCATTTTTGATGTTAAAAGAAATGTAGTTTTTCACTATTAAATAAAATGTTGGCAATGGCTCTGAGGCGGGGCCTAATTATCTTGTTAAGGAATTATTCTTCAAGTCTGAGATCACAGACAATTTTATGCAGAATCAGAAGTTTCATTTTATCATGGGCTTTCAAAAGCTTTCTCAACATGGTTGAGAATTGAGAATAATTGAGAATAATATCATTATTAACCTTTTGAAATAATTATATTAATTATGCTAATAGATAATAAATAAACTACCCTTACATTCTTGGCTAACATGAGTTAATTACATTGGATTTCTTCTTAAATATACCAAGGAATATGATTCACTATCACTTAAGATATTTTGTATATACATTCCCAACCATTGTTCTGAGATTTTCTTTGGTTGCGGAGGGAGGGGAAGAAAAGGGAAATCTTTTCTGGGTGTTTGTAGTGAGGATTGTCTATCATATTGTATGCTCCAGAATGACTTATTATTTTAATATACAGTATAGAAATGTTAGGTCCTTAAAGATTCCTATAAATTAACCACAAAAATATGTAACCTAGGAACCTGTAAGCAACTTTCTGATAAGTGGAAATTTTCATTTCATAATTATTGATCTGTTAAGATTTCTTTTAAAAGTTGATATTTAAAATTTTTGGTGTATCAGTTTTCATAAAATTTAGCTCCCCATTAAAACAGATTTGTCTATTCTCTTTCATTTGTCTAAAAGAAGAAAGCAAAGCAAGTATTGTTGAAAAAAGAGTACTTGGATTCAAGTAAATTGGGGAAACGTTAGACTAAATGAAGTTTGGTAGGTTTGCTTACTGCAGTTTCCAGAATTCTCTAAGACAGTCCTTTGAATCTCTAAAAGAGAGAGGTGTATAGAAAGCAGATGGTGATGCCCACACTTATTCACTACGGAACCATTTTGCCCTGAGTTTCTTGCAGATGGAATACACTTTGAGGAAAGCCAATTTACATCATTGCTATCATAGAGAAATAAATAGATAGGCAGTTAGGTAGAGCAATTTTTGAAATATTGCTGTAATTTGCCCACAAGTTTTGTGGATATTTTAAAATTAAACATACTTTGTCGAGATTTAAGCATTTCTTATAGTTTAAGAAAGCATATTTCCCGAGCTGACTTTCCTTGTCCCCTTTGGTGATGAGTTATATAATGGTCACCTCTGGTCATTCAACTGATCTTCTTGAGGGTTCAATATAAACAGAACTATTTCCCCTTTGACCTTGTACCCTGGTCACTATTTTCCCTTGGGCATTACTTGGATGTTTTCTTTTTATAAAGGGTTAGAAGCACTGCTGACTGTCATTTAGTACAGAAATTTGAAAGAAGACTAAATTAAACCAAGGCATGGCAGAGTTGAGAACTCTTAAAAAGACATGACCTAAGTGAGGGAAAACAGACACATTTCTTATACAAACAACACTGTCGATGGGTATGAAACCACTGTTAGGTAAGGAATTTAGAATGCTTCACCAGCAACACACTGAAGGAACCAGTAATGATCACTTTCGGAAGACCGGGCTGAACCCACCAGCAGTCACACACACAGACTCACATGTGCACTCACACAGATACACACACACCCCCCCTGAACTGTACATTGGCAAAGCAAGTGAAAGATACACAAGAGGAGAAGAGACAAACTCTAACTCTTTCCAGAAATCCTGCCATTTGTAACACGGAAGGAAGGTCTTGAAGGTATCCTGCTAAGGGAGATAAGTCAGAAGGAGAAAGACAACTACAGTAAGATTTCACTCAAATGTGGAATCTAAAAAACAACACACAAAATAAAACCAAGCTCATAGACACAGAGAACAGATCAGTGGTTACCAGAGGGTAATGTGATACAGGGGTGGGTGAAATGGGTGAAGGGGGTCAACTGTATAGCAATGGACGGTAACTAGACTTTTGGGGGTGATCACCCTAGTTTACCCAGATGTGGTCGCTCAGTAGTTTCCGGCTCTTCGTGACCCCATGGACTGTAAGCCCACTAGGCTTCTCTGTTCATGGAATTTTCCAGGCAAGAGTTCTGGAGTGAGTTGCCATTTCCTACTACAGGGGATCTTCCCAACCCAGGGATCAAACCTGCGTCTCTTACGTCTCCTGCACTGGTATGTGATTATTTACCACTGCACCACTGGAAGCTCTGTCAAAATATTGGGTTGGCCAAAAAGTTTGTTTGGGTTTTTCAAGAAGATCTTATAGGAAAATCCTAATGAACTTTTTGGCCAACCCAATACAATGCTGCATACCTAAAACTCTTAAACACATACACACATAGTGAACCCTAAAACAAACCAAGGGCTTTAGTTAATAATGAATCAATATTGGTTTATTCAGGGAAGACAGACTATAAGGAAACTCTCTGTACATCCTACCTGATCATTCTATAAAGCTAAGACTGCTCTAAAAGTTAAATCTATTAATTTAAATAAATGTTCACTTCAGTTCAGTTCAGTCGCCCAGTCGTCTCCAACTCTTTGTGACCCCATGAACCACAAAACGCCAGGCCTCCCTGTCCATCACCAACTCCCGGAGTCCACCCAAACCCATGTCCATCGAATCGGTGATGCCATCCAACCATCTCATCCTCTGTCCTCCCCTCCTCTTCCCGCCTTCTATCCTTCCCAGTATCAGGGTCTTTTCCAATGAGTCAGCTCTTCACATCAGGTGGCCAAAGTACTGGAGTTTCAGCTTCAACATCAGTCCTTCCAATGAACACTCAGGATTGATCTGCTTTAGGATGGACTCGTTGGATCTCCTTGCAGTCCAAGGGACTCTCAAGAGTCTTCTCCATCACCACAATAAAAAAAAATGTACTTCTTTATAATTTTTCCCAGAGCCAAACTATATATATCTGATTTTTAAGATATCACCCTCCCTTAGTCCTGTAGTTTGGTAAGACCTACCTAAATTCTGAGTCACAAATGCAGCTCATTTAATCTGCTCACACGCCATCATGTGTCCCCAGCTAGGAAAGTTCATTAATGTATTCTTGAAATGGAGCAGGACTGTATGGTCCTTGTCCCCCATGTCCTCTGCCTGCCTTGGAAAAACTTTAGCCAAAGAACAAGTTTGATCAGAGAAATGAGAAAATGCAGAAACCAACAGTCAGAGGAGGCCAAATAATAATAGTTTAGTCATTATGCTGGTCAGACCACCAGTGACCAATTTCAAGATGACTGTCAGAGCTGATTGTGCAGTCCCCGCCTTTTAGATGAGAGCACACCCTCCCCTCCTCCAACACTGGCATCCAAAATAAAGCAAACATTCCTTTCCACCAGCCTTGTCTCTTTATTGGCCTTTGAGAGTTGAGCAGCCAGATCCCACTTTCAGTTACATTCCGGTGGCTTTCCAGCAGCACAAGCTCTTTGGACCTCATTAGACCTAATCAGCTGGACCAAACAGGACCCCACTGAGAAGTTTGCAGCCCCTCAGAGGAGACAGTAACAACCGACATGTAAACATCCTCAGCTAGTTTTGTCACTAACGGAGAAAAATGGTCCCAACTTTGCTTCATTCTTACTGAGCCCGTGTTCACTGAGCCCATGTTTCTGAAATAACAGCCACAGAGTAAATACTACCACCAACACAGGCAAAAATTCACTCACTGGAGAGTTTAGTGTGACCCAAAGGTTCTGAGCAGGAACTGCTTTGGGTATCCAGTGGAAGACCCATCCAGGCCACAGGCCCAGGCTTTGGACGTGCCCTTTGTAGCCCTGGATTCTCCAGCCATTCTAGAACTTGGCCACTGGGGCAGAACACAGAGGGCGTAGCCGCACATCAGGTGTGGAGGGGGGAGCCCTCCTGGACCAAGAGCTCTGTCTTTTGCTATAGCAGACACGCTCATCTTCATCCCTGGACCACTCTCCAACTACCAGGAATAGCCTCTCTGTCTGGAGGAATCTACTCCCGAGGTTGCCCTTGGCAAAAGAACAAGAAAACATCCACAGTTCTCACTGTCATGGTTTCAGCCAAGGCAGCTGACTACGACCTTTCCATATGTACCATGAACCATGACAGATGTATCGTCTAAGCAGCTCCTCACCTGCACAACCATGCTGGCCGGAGTAGCAATTTCAGCCTGCCCAAATTTTTGCTCCTAAAAGAGCAAGATGACCAGGAAGCAGCTGCCATGCCCTCCCGGAAGGGAAACGGCCAGGATCTGTGGACATCTAGAGGGACCCCCTGGGCTACAGTGATCTACTTTTAAAATGACTGCAGGTGACCAGAGGGGAAAGTGGGGTGGGGGGAAGGATTAACTGGGAGATTAGGATTGACATGTACACATTACTATATGTAAAACAGGTAACTAAAAAGGACCTACTGTATAGCACAGGGAACTCTGTAATGACCTATATGGGAGAAGGATCTTTAAAAAAAGGGGGATATACGTATAAGTGATTCACTTTGCTGTATGCCTGAAACTAACAAAACATTGTAAATCAACTATACTCCAATACAAAGATTGTTTTAAATGACTGCAACAGAAAAACCTGTGTGATGTATTTTAAGGGACAGAATGTTTAATTTGAATAGGCAAATAGCAAAATGAAGCTCTCTCCGTGGAAATCACTCACACATCTCCACTGAGAGACTCTGGAAGCCTGTTTGTGCCCACATTTCCTGGAACGGAACACAGCACAGCCATCTGACTACCCAAGAGATCTCTCCTCATTGATTGGGGTCTCCTGTCACTTTCGACAATTGTGATGGTTTAGTTGCTCAGTCATGTCCGGTTTTTTTGTGACCTCATGGACTATAGCCTGCCAGGCTCCTCTGTCCATGGGATTTTCCAGGCAAGAATACTGGAGTGGATTGCCATTTCCTTCTCCAGGGGATCTTCCCGACACAGGGATCAAACCTGCATCTCTTACATTGCAGGCCATCTCTGCACTGTAGGTGGATTGTTATGACTGAGCCACAAGGAAAGCCCTTTACAATTGGGGTGCTTGCTTTTAACTATTTACCCTGACTTTCTCTTTCCCGGGTGTTCTCAGTCCAATCCCTCTCCACTGGACCGCAGACCTCTCCAGCTTTTCACAGTCAGCTCGCAGCCCCTGGAGCATCCATCAGGTTCTGAAGGCAGGCCCAAGCAGCCACAGGGAGAGGCTCACCTAAAACCCTGATGGAGAAGTCACTGCAGGTTGATGGGGCAGCAAGGTGGGAAGTAAGTGCATCTCAGCACAGCTCAGAAACTGGAAACAGCGAGGTGACGTGATTCATCAGGTGGAACACTTGACCTCTGATCCTCTCTGACTCCTCTCTGCCCTGGAACCTGTCACTGCTTCGATTCATATCAATGAACCAAGTGTGCTTTTCACTGCTTGGATTTGTTTCAGTAAACCAAGCATGCCTATTCTACGTAACAGACCCCATGCTAACTGCGTGTTGCGGGGGGGACAGTCGGGGACAAGATGAAAAAGACCAACTTCTGTGAACTATCATCTCCAGGAGAGCTTTACCTCTCTGGTAGCTGGAGCAATTACTGAACACGTTATACCCCCAGCATCTGAAACAATTCCCCGAACAGCATTAAAGTGCCAGTATCTGGAACCCTCTATGGCACACAGGAGGCATCAAATAAGTATTTGCTGAATCAATGAAATAACCGGTGACTGCTTACAGCCACTCAGGTGGAACAGCTGAGGTCACGCTTGAGACCAGGAGTTGCAAACGTTAGTTTGAACAGACGCCGGGCAGCTGGACTCTATTCTGAAGGAGGGGCGAGGTTTACGACATCAAAGAGGAGACGTTGCACTACCAGTGTGGCCCTTTGTCTCATCCATCACAGGAGACCCCAGAAGCCGAACCCCATTCACTGTGTCCCCGCTCTTCCTAACCCCGCGCCCCTTGGCTCCTCTGAGGAGCTCCGCGCGCTGCAGCCCCGGCACCCTGGAGCTCTTCGCTGTGGCTGGCAGGCAGGGGGCTGCTCCTGGCCGCTCCGGAGGCAGGTACGCAGCCAGGTCAGCTGGGAGACGGGGCTCCCTGCGCTTGTCACTCAGGAAGAGTGACCCAGGCTCGCTGACAGCCTGCAGACCCCGGGGGTAAACGCGTTCTCGCCTGTGATGCTATGCCAGATCCGAAGGAGCCTCTCCTGCCCTTCCTACATCTCCCCTTGCCTGGGATGCTCACGGGTCCCTGCCGTGGCTGCCTTCTCCTCTTGCTCCTTCCTACAGGACTGGCGGGGTGGGGGTGGGAGTGTGGATGTGCATTCTAGGGAAAAGGCAGCAGGAAGGAGAAGAAAAGGAAACCACTTTCCAGAAGAGCAATTAATTTTTAGCAGAAATAGAAAATGGCTGATGGTGATTTTTTTTTAAGTTCAGTTAACTGAAAAGACTGGAACTTAGTGGTGATTTTTTTTTTAAGTTCAGTTAACTGAAAAGACTGGAACTAGAATAAGGTTTAAATAAAGAAGAAATTCCTTCTGTAAATCAATTCTTAGCTCTTCAAATTACCTCGGATAGATTACGGTATGAAAGAAATGGTGTGGACCATATATTGTCAAAATATGCATATGTTTCTGATTTGCTTTAAATAAATTATACACGAGTAAAATTTAATAACAGTATAGAGTATCTTCCAATGTATCTCAACTGATTTATTTTATTTTTCTTTAAAGTCTTTATTGAATTCATTATAATATTGCTTCTGTTGTTTGTATTCTGGTTTTGTGGCCATGAGGCACGTGGGATCTCAGCCACCTGGCCAGGGATCGAAGCCACAACCAATGGATTGGAAGGCGAAGTCTTAACCACTGGACCTTGAGGGAAGTCCCGTCTCGACTGATTTAAACTAAGCTGTCTCACCTGTCTGGTGTTTTAAGACATGGCCCATGGGCAGAATACTATTCTACATGCAGATCTTATAACTTTAAATTGTATTTTGTTGTAAGAGATGGGCTTTATAGTCAGGTGACCTGGGTTCAGCATCTCACTCAACCATTTACTCTGTCATCTTGAGCAACTTTCCTATAGTTTTTTTTTCATTTATAAAATTGTGGATCATCATCATAATACAATGGCTCCTCCTTATCCACAGAGGATATTCGAAGACCTCAAGAGGAGGCCTGAAACCGTGGATAGTGTGAAGTGTATGAAAGTGCTTGTGTCAATTGCATCCGACTCCTGGCAACTCCATGGACTGTAGAGTCCATGGCTCCTCATTCCATGGGATTTTCCAGGCAAAAATACTGGCGTGGGTTGCCACTTCCTTCTCCAGGGGAAACTTCTCAACCCAGGGATCAAACCTGTGCCTCTTGCATCTCCTGCATTGGCAGGCAAATTCTTTACCACTAGCCCCATCTGGGAAGCACCGTGGATAACATAGAATCCTTTATATACTATGCTTTTTCCTAAATTGATGGATAGATCACGTATATAGCCTCGGTACCCTGGACAAAGGGATGAGTTCCACCCCGGTGTTTGTCCCTACATCACATAATTTCCTCCTGCTACACAAAATGACACACAGTTTAAAACGCATGAATTCTTTATGTCTGGAATTTTCTACTCAATATTTTTGGACTTGGATTGACCACAGATAACTGAAACTGCAGAACTGCATGAAAGAGGGGACTACTGTACCTACCTCATTGTATTGTAAGCATTATAAGATGCAACATGTGCATGTAAAGACTGAAAAAGTGCCTGGCACAGTCACTTGCCGTAAATATTAGTTGTTTTTATATGCTAATTAATTGTTGGAGAAGACTCTTGAGAGTCCCTTGGACAGCAAGGAGATCAAAGCAGTCAATCCTAAAGGAAATCAGTTCTGAATATTCACTGGAAGGACTGATGCTGAAGCTGAAGCTCCAATACTTTGGCCACCTGATGTGAAGAGCTGACTCACTGGAAAAGACCCTGATGCTGGGAAAGATTGAGGGCAGGAGGAGACAGGAACAACAGAGGATGAGATGGTTGGATGGTATCACCTACTCGATGGACATGAGTTTGAGCAAGCTCCAGGAGATAGTGGAGGACAGGGAAGCCTGGTGTGCTGCAGTCCATGGGGTCGCAGAGAGTAGGACATGACTGAGCAACTGAACTGAACTGAACTGAATGATAAGAAAATCAAGGACCATCAAATCAACTATATTGTAATAATGTCAAAATTTTTTTTTGGCTGTGTTGCACAGCTTATGGGATCTCAGTTCCCCAACAAGGGATTGAACCAGGGTCATAGCAATGAAAGCACTGAATCCTAGCCGCTAGATCACCAGGAAATTCCCTCTTGAAATACTTTTAAAATTGAATATTACTGTTCTTGATGTATTTTGGTGTTTTCTGAACTTTTTTGCATGAAAATATAAAAATGCCCTATAATTAAAATATATAATTAGAATAAGCACATTCAAATAACAGAAATCATTAGTAAGCTTTTAGAAAATAAATTTGAATTTTAAAATTTGGTATTTAAAAGATTGAGAGACACACTCAAATTTGGAGCCTATATTAGCAGGAAGGAATTAATCCTGCTTGTTCAAAGTCAAGGTCACTAGTACAAATGCTGGTGAGGGTTGATGAACCAATTTGCTAAGAACATGTCATTACTAACAGACTTCCCTGTAGCTCAGATAGTAAAGAATATGCGTACAATGCAGGAGACCCTTGGGTCAGCAAGATCCCCTGGAAAAGCGAATGGCAAACCACTCCAGTATTCTTCTCCTGGAGAATCCCACGGACAGAGGAACCTAGAGGGCTACAGTCTGTGGGATCCTAAACAGTAGGACGTGACTGAACAACCAACACCACACAGTCATTACTAATAGTCCCTTCCTGACTGCAGACATAACATGGAAACTGGCACCTACTTAGGGTTGGGACCAAAGAAGCATGTGTCATACACCCTGAAATCATGGAAGAACCTATCATTTTCAATGTAAAATGCATCAAATTCTATAATTTTGTGTTAATTAAACCAGTAGCTAAGGTTAAATAAAGTCTTCGTTTTCTAGCTAGTTTTGGTGCACCAGTACAAACATACAATATCAAATTGTTAACTATTAGTTGTGGCATGTAAATTCAATCACCTTAAAAATTGAGATTTTTCTAAAGGCAAAATAGTTAAAAGGTAACATAAACATTTATTTTCAAGCATAAACAAAAAGACACTACATCCCTATTATTTTTAATAAGAATTTATGGCATAACAATATCCTAAGTGTATTTTCACAAACTCTATGTGACATCTTAAATCTAATTTTTATTTTCTTCATTCCAATTACTCTATTTTAATTATATGATAAATAACATAAAAATAATTTTTGAGACTTTTAGCTTAATTAAAAAAAAATAAGTCCTGGAAGGTATAAAGTTTGACAATATTTGATCAGGAAATAAGATAAAATCTTGATCTAAAGATATTTTGAAGATTAAGAATAATAGAATTTTAATCCTCTGAAGTTCGCTTTTTATAATATTTATCAATTCCTTTTTCCCCTTGAAATATCTGTATCTATCTCTATTTCATCAGGAGGTGCTAGTGGTGATGGTGATTAGTGGTTTTAAGAAAATATAGTTTGAAGAGTATGATTCTTGCAACATTTACTTAAAGTCCTATAGTCTAGGAACACAGGTTTAAGGTAATTCTTTCCTAATTTATTTATTTTTAATTGAAGAATAATTGCTTCACAATATTGTGTGGGTTTATGCCAGACATCAACATGAATCAGCCACAGGTACACATATGCTCCCTCCCTGTTGAACCTCCCTCCCATGAATCCCTCCCCTCTAGGTTGTCACAGGATACGGGTTTGAGCTCCCTGAGTCACACAGAAAACTCCCACTGGCTAAAATTTTACATATAGTAACGTAGATGTTTCCACGCCACTCTCTCCATTCATCCCGCCCACTTCTCTTCTCTGTGTCCACAAGTCTGTTCCCTACGTCTGTATCTCCACGGCTGCACTGCAAATAGGTTCATCAGTAACCATTTTTCTAGATTCTATATATACGTGTCAATACACGATATTTGTTTTTCTCTTTCCGATTTACTTCACTCTGTATAATAGGCTCTGGTTCATCCACCTCATCAGAACTTACTCAGATGGTTGAGTAATATTCCATTGTATATATGTACCACAGCTGCTTTATCCATTCATCTGTCCTTGGACATCTAGGTTGCTTCCATGTTCTAGCTAAATAGTGCTACAGTGAACACCGGGGTACCTGCGTTTTTTTCAATTATGGTTTTCTCAGGGTGTATGCCCAGCAGTGGGACTGTTGGGTCACATGGTAGTTTTATTCCTAGGTTTGTTTTTTTTTTCCTACCACTTTATTGCTACCAACCCATCTCCCTCCACCCTCATGCACACATGCTCAGACACGTAATCCCATGGACTGCAGCCTGCCAGGCTCCTCTGTCCATGGACTTTTCCAGGCAAGAATACTGGAGTAGGTTGCCATTTTCTTCTCCTATTCCTAGGTTTTTAAGGAATCTCCATACTGTCTTCCATAGCGGCTGTATCAATTTGCATTCCCACCAACAGTGCAAGAGCATTTCCTTTTCTCCACACCCTCTCCAGCATTTATTGTTTGTAGATTTTTTTTTTTAATGATGGTCATTTTGACTGGTGTGAGGTGATACATCATTGTAGTTTTGATTTGCATTTCTCTAATAATGAGTGATGCTGAGCATCTTTTCATATGTTTATTAGCTATCTGTATGTCTTCTTTGGTGAACTGTCTGTTTTGGTCTAAAGCTACAGTCATCAAGACAGCATGGTACTGGCACAAAAACAAATATAGAATGGAACAAGATAGAAAGCCCAGAGATAAACCCACACAACTATGGGCATCTGATCTTTAACAAAAGAGGCAAGAATATACAATGGAGAAAAGATATTCTCTTCAATAAGTGGTGCTGGGAAACCTGGACACCTATGTGTAAAAGAATGAAAATAGGAAACTTCCTAACAACATCAGTTCAGTTCAATTCAGTCACTCAGCCATGTCTGACTCTTTGTGACTCCTTGGACTGCAGCACACCATGCATCCCTGTCCATCGACAACTCCCGGAGTTTATTCAAACTCATGTCCACTGATTCAGTGATGCCATCCAACCATCTCATCCTCTGTCATCCTCTTCTCCTGCCTTCAATCTTTCCCAGCATCAGGGTCTTTTCAAATGAATCAGTTCTTCACATCAGGTGGCCACAGTATTGGAGTTTCAGCTTCAGCATCAGTCCTTCCAATGAATATTCAGGACTGATTTCCTTTAGGATGGACTGGTTGCATTTCCTTGCAGATTTCCTTTAGGATGGACTGTAGACTCCTTGGATCTACTAATGACATACACAAAGATAAACTCAAAATGGGTTAAAGACCTAAATGTAAGACCAGAAACTATAAAATTCTTAGAGGAAAACATAGGCAGATCACTCTATGACATAAACCGCAGCAATATCCTCTATGACCCACCTCCTAGAGTAATGAAAATAAAAACAAAAATAAACAAGTGGGACCTAATTAAACTTAAAAGCTTTTGCACAGCAAAGGAAACAATAAACAAAGTGAAAAGACAACCCTCAGAATGGGAGAAAATAATAGTAAATGAAACAACTTACAAAGGATTAATCTCTAAGATAATTATTTTGCAAGGAAGAAAGCAAGGTGTCTTGACTGACACAAGGAACCATTACAATGAATACAAAAGAGCTTTAAGGGCCCATCAGTTACTCACCAGCTTAGCTCCTGCTGGGGGATCACATTTCAGACTTGGTACATCTGACCTACAGCGGCAGCCCACAGCCACCAGAGGGCAGACTTTCACATCTGTCCCTAGTAGATGCTGAACTTGAGTCTGAGATCATGGTGTCTCTTTTTCTCAGCACTCCATTATCATCTTCAGATTGGTTTTATCATCAACAAATGAAGGTTATATATAAACATAATAAATATATATATATATTTTACATTTCCAGGTAGAAACAGTTTCATTTAAAAAAAGAGAAGGAAAAGGTGAAAATTAAGAAAGCATTCTTTTAAGGGGGAGAGCTCTGATACTGAGCAGGAAGGGCAAAAACCAAATAACCTACAAATCATCTTGAAAAGACAAGGAGAAAGCAGATAACAATAACATTAATAGTAAAATAATACAGAATCCCCTGGTAGTCCAGTGGTTAGGACTCTGTGCTTCCACTGAAGGGGACACGGCCAAGGACCTAAGATCCAGTATGCCACGGTGCAGCCAAAAAATAAAATGATACAATAATATTAAACATTTTTCTAAAAAGACAAGGAGAAAGCAAAAAATCTATGTGTGCAATCTGATGATTAAAATTGTATTAAGATTCCTGTTTTCTTTCATTAAAATAAAGCCTGTCTTCCCCTAAATGATACTAAAAGCCATACACGGTAGCAGTAACAGTTTATTGATGAGCGGGATGGTGGTGGTGAGGGAGTGGCAGGGCAGCAAGGGGAGCTGACATCTAACAAGTGCACTGTGCTAAGCACGTATTATAACCTCACTTTAAGGATGAGTGAACTAGGCACAGATGATTTTTCCAGTAATTATCTGGAGGCTGGAAACATATCTCTATCTTTTGCAACTATAATCTTATATGTGAAAGTGTGGACAAAGAAAAGGATTCAAATAGGGGAGAAGTCAATAGCTTTGCACTGTTGACATGAAGGTATCTTATTAATCTCAGGGTTATTTATGGCAGCAGAATTTGGAAGCAATCTGACTCTAGTAACAGTAGAAGAACCAAATAAAATAGTAAATATTATGTGGTCATTATAATGAGCAAGATTAGAAGCAACAGAAGAAATTTTGTCTGTACCACGGATAGAACTGCATAAAGTATGTATGTATATGGAAAAAGATAAAGAAATCTGATAGAAAAACAATGTACTTGATAAGACATAGGTTTTAGAGGGATTATATAGAAACTTTAAAAGTAAAAGTCCTGGAAAATTTTTTTAATATTGCCAAAGGATACAATGTGAAAGATTTTCCTCGTGGGACTTTAGAACATAAGCAAAGTCAACTTATTTTACATAGTTGGCACTTACCCAAGGTTTATCCACCAGCCACAGCCAGACTTTTCTACTTCCCATGTCCATTGCCAACTACATCCCTCAGAGAGTCCACAAGATTCAGCAATAATAGTTACTATTTTTATTAGTAGTAGTAATAATAATATACCAAACATGTATAGAGCTTTACAATTAAAAAAAAAATGTTTTTCTTAGCTTATTTCAAGTCCAATTCCTTCTGAACAAACATTGCTATTTGGAATCCCATGGTGCTCCCAGCAGAAAGACAACCCAGAAGAGAAAGAACAGAGAGAGGTATTTAGATGGCTATGGATGTACCCTGGACAACAGAGAAGCAACTTGTAGAGCAAGTAAAGAATCCACCTGCCAATGCAGGATACGCAAGAGACATGGGTTCAATCCCTGGGTGGGGAAGATCCCCTGGAGTAGGAAATGGCAACCCAACTCCGTATTCTTGCCTGAAAAATCCCATGGACGGAGGAGCCTGGGGAGCTACAGTCCATGGGGTCACAAAGAGGGGATGTGACTGAGCATGCATACTACACACACAACAAAGGGCAAAGCCTCCATCTGCCAGCCTTTCAACAAACCTCCATGAGCCTTAAAGTTATAAAAATAAAGCACCCTGGGTGTATGACCCATTTCCTAGGAGCATTCTTACAGAGGACAGCAGGCTCTCACAGATAGAATGGATATTCCCTTCCACTCTGAATTCACTTTCCTGCCCTGCTTCCTCTGGGTCATAGTAAGTGCTATTTGTGGTTTTTAAACTTATCATTCCAATCACCGCAGGCCAGCTGAATGAGTGCAGTGTCTGAAAAACTGTATTTTCTTAAAAACTCCCTAGCTTTTAAAAGTCAAAGCAATATCTTTTTAAGACAGCAAAATTAAAGGGGGGTAGAAAGCTCTACCTAACCTTGAACAGTTTACCCTTTAGCCCATGACTAGGTAAGTCCTTCCCTGGACATGAGCATTCCTTTTAAGCTACCAGTTAGCAAATAAAAAGCCTGCTTAATCCACACAACCTCCAGCTGCTGGTCAAAACGCACAGCTGCTCTTCTTCGGATCTTCCCACAGTGTCCACATAGACACAAGTTAAAGAAAGTCGAATTTGCCTCTATCTTTTCCACACGATAGCAGAGTACAAACCCAGAAATACAGCCACCATCAGAGAGAGGCAGAAAATTCAGCAGTGAACATTCCCGTGGGGTCACTAAAGCAGACAGCTGGTTTTGTTCAGAGATGTGGAGAGGAGGATATCTCTAGCAAAGCAGAGGTAAAGACTCTGAGCTTCGAAAGAAGTACGGGCCAACACCCCTGATGAATACAGATGCAAAAATTCTTAACAAAATGCTAGCAAACTGAATTCTACAGCACATTAAAAGGATCACACATCACAATAAAGTGAGATTTATCCCTGGGATGCAATGAAGGTTCAACACAGCAGATAGATGAATGTGATACATCATATTCACAGAATGAAAGATAAAAATCATAAGATCATTTCAACAGATGCAGAAGAGCATTTCAAAAAATTCAACATCTTTTTAAGACCAAAACTCTCAACAAATGGGGTAGAGAAGAAACATACCTCAACATAATAAAAGCCACATATGACAAACATCATTCTAATGGTGAAAAGTTGAAAGTTTTCTAGATCAGGAGCAAGCCAAGGGTGCCCACTCTTGCCATTTTTATGCAATGTAGTACTGGAAATTTTAGCCAGAGCAATTTAGAAATAGAAAAGAAATACAAGTTACCAAATCAGAAAGGATTTGCAAGTGATATGATCTGACACGTACAAATTGTCATTTCCTTCTCCAGGGTATCTTCCCAACACAGGGATCAATCCCAGGTCTGCCGCATTGCAGACATATTCCTTACGATCTGAGCCACCAAGGAAGCCCTCTACAAAATCCTAAAGACTCCACCAAAAAAACTGTTAGAACTGATCAATGAATTTAAAAGTTGTAGATACAATCATTATGTAAAAATCAGTTGTGTTTCTATCTCCTAACAGTGAACTATCTAAAAAAGAAGTAAGATAATTGCATTTACAATAGCAATTAAAAAAATGCATAGGAATAAATAGAACCATGGAGGTAAAGATCTATACATTGAAAACTATTCAGACTTCGATACAAGAAGTAACAGAATACACAAATAAATGGAAAGATATCCAGTGTTTATGGAAACCAATACTGAATACTGTTAAAATACCCATACTACCTAAAATATTCTATGGATTCAGTGCAATCCCTGCCAAAATTCCAATGCAACTTTTCACAAAAATTTAAAACACAGTCCAAAAATTTGTATGGGACCCCAAAAGACCCCAAATAGCCAAAGCATTTCTGAGAAAGAAGAACAAAGCTGGTGGCCTCACATTTCCTGATTTCAATCTATATTGTAAGGTGGTACAATACAGTGTGGCACTAGCATACAAACGGCCAACAGATGCTCGAAAAGGTGTTAAATATTACTAATTATCAGGGAGATACAAGTCAAAACCACAAGTCGGCCAGGAGAAAAAAGGAAATCCTGCCATTTGCCAACAACGTGGATGGATCTTGAGGACGTTATACTAACTGAAATAAGTCAGACAGAAAAAGGCCAGTACTGCATAATCTCACTTATATAGAATCTTAAAAAACTGAACTTACAGAAACATTGAATAGAATGCTGGCTCTGAGGGACTGGCTGGGGCTTTCAGTTATAAGAACAATAAGTTCTGGGCATCTAATATAGAACATGGTAACTATAGTTAACAATATATTATATACTTGAAAGTTACTAAAAGAGTAGATTCTAAATGTTCTCACCACAAAAAAAGAAATAGTGATTGTGACATGCTGTAGGTGTTAGCTAAATCTATGGTGATTATCCTTTTATAGTATTCTATCAATCCAACACATTGCACAATTTAAACTTACACAATGTTAAACCTAAATTATATTGCAATAGAGCCAGAAAGAGAGGATGAGATGGTTAGATAGCATCACCGACTCAATGGACATGAGTTTGAGCAAGCTCCAGAAGATAGCGAAGGACAGGGAAGCCTGGCGTGCTGCGGTCCAAGCTGTCACAAAGAGTCGAACATGACTTAGTGCCGAAACAGCAACAACAAATAGGACACTTCACACAGATTCAGTGCGATCAGGGGGCTATAAATATATAAAGCACCTAATAACTCAATAAGCACTTGAAAATATTGGTTATTCTCATGTAGTGTGTTAATATCCTCAAGAATCTGGAGAAAGTAAATGTCTTCATATCTTATGTATTTATCTAAATTTCTAACAGATTTACTTTCTTAAAAAATTGCAATATAGTTAATGTACAATATTAATGTTAGTTTCAGGTGTATGACATCATGATATGACATTTAAATGTATTATGAAATGATCACCACAATAAGTCTAATAACTATCTGTCTCCATATAATATTGTTACAGCATTATTGACTATATTTTATGCTGTATATTACATTTTCATAACTTATTTATTTTATATCTTGAAATTTGTACTTTTGAATCCCCATCACCTATTTTGCCATCCTTTCATCCTCTTCTCTGGTAACCACTAATTTGCTCTCTGTTATCTCTTAATCTGTTTCTGTTTTGTTTTTTAGATTCTACATATAAGTGAGATCATATGGTATTTGTCTTTCCCTGCCTGACTTACTTCACTTGGCATAATACCCTCTAGGTCTGCTCATGTTGTCACAAGTGGCAGTATTTCATTCTTTTCTATGGTTGAGTAATACACCACATCTCTATCCATCATCTGTTAATGGACACTAGGTTGCTTCTATATCTGGGCTACTGTAAATAATGCTGCTATGAACATTGAGGTGCATGTACCTTTTCTAATTCATCTTTTTTCCCCAGAGACATACCTAGGAGAGGAATTGCTGCATCACATGGTAGTTCTATCTTTAACTTTTGAAGAACAACATACTGTTGTCCATAGTAGCTGAACCAATTTACACTCCTACCAACAGTACACAGGGATTCCCTATTCTCCACATCCTTGACAATATTTGTTATGTTTCACTTTCTGATGACAGCCATCCTGACACATGTGAGGTAATACTCACTGTGGTTTTGATTTACATTTCCCTGATGATCAGTGACGC
Source organism: Odocoileus virginianus (assembly GCF_023699985.2). NCBI lineage: Eukaryota > Metazoa > Chordata > Mammalia > Artiodactyla > Cervidae > Odocoileus > Odocoileus virginianus. The sequence goes on along the minus strand of NC_069685.1, from coordinate 10,534,031 downwards.
TGAACATCTTTCCATTTGTTGGCCATCTGTATGTCCTCTGCCCAGTTTTGGGGACTTCCCAGGTGGCACTAGTGATAAAGAACCCACCGGCCAATGCAGAAGACTTAACAGACACAGAGCTCCATCACTGGGCCAGAAACCTCCCCTGGAGGAGGGCACGGAACCCACTATGGTATTCTTGCCTAGAGAATCCCATGGACAGAGGAGCCTGGCGGGTTACAGTCCATGGGGTCACAAGAGTCGGACACGACTGAAATGACTTAGCATGCACGCACACCCAATTCTTAATCAGATTGTTTGGCTGGGGTTTTTGGACATTCAGTTGTATTAATTCTTTATATATTAATATACATTATGTATATTACATTAACCCTTTATCACATATATTGTTTACAAATATCTTCTCCCATTCAGTAGTCTAAATTCTTGTTTTATTGATGTTTTCCTTCACTGTGCAAAAGGTTTTTAGTCTGATATAGTCCCATTTGTCTATTTTGCTCTGTTTCCCTTATCTGAGGATATGGACCACTCTGCCCCCCAGAAAAAAATTATTGCTTATTGCAAAATTCATACTCAAATTGAAGAAAGTAAGGAAAACCACTAGACAATTCAGGCATGACATAAATAAATAAAAAAAAACCTTACAATTATACAGTGGAAGTGACAAATAGATTCAAGGGATTAGATCTGATAGACATAGTGCCTGAAGAACTATGGATGGAGATTCGTGACATTGTATAGAAGGCAGTGATCAAGATCATCCCCAAGAAAAATAAATGCAAAAAGGCAAAATGGCTGTCTGAGAAGGCCTTGAAAATAGCTGGGAAAAGAAGAGAAGCGAAAGGCAAAGGAGAAAAGGAAAGATATATTCATCTGAATGCAGAGTTCCATAAGAATAGCAAGGAGAGATAAGAAAGCCTTCCTCAGTGATCAATGCAAAGAAATAGAGGAAAACAATAGAATGGGAAAGACTAGAGATCTCTTCAAGAAAGTTAGAGATACCAGGGGAATATTTCATGCAAAGATGAGCTTAATAAAGGATAGAAATTGTATGGACCTAACAGAAGCAGAAGATATTAAGAAGAGGTGGCAAGAATACACAGAAGAACTATACAAAAAAGATCTTCATGACCTAGATAACCACGATGATGTGATCACTCACCAAGAGCAAATTATCTTGGAATGCGAAGTCAAGTGGGCCTTAGGAAGCATCATTATGAACAAAGCTAGTGAGGTGATAGAATTCCAGTTGAACTATTTCAAATCCCAAAAGATGATGCTGTGAAAGTGCTGCACTCAATATGCCAGCAAATGTGGAAACTCAGCAGTAGCCACAGGACTGGACAGGTCAGTTTTCATTCCAATCCCAAAGAAAGGCAATGCCAAAGAATGTCCAAACTACCACACAATTACACTGATCTCACATGCTAGCAAAGCAATGCTCAAAGTTCTCCAAGCCAGGCTTCCACAGTACTTGAACCAAGAACTTCCAGCTGTTCAAGCTGGATTTAGAAAAGGCAGAGGAACCAGACATCAAATTGCCAACATATGCTGAATCATTGAAAAAGCAAGAGAGTTCCAGAAAAACATCTACTTCTGCTTTATTGACTATGTCAAAGCTTTGACTGTGTGGATCACAACAAACTGTGGAAAATTCTTCAAGAGATGACAATACCAGACCACCTGACCTTCCTCCTGAGAAATCTGTATGCAGGCCAAGAGGAAACAGTTAGAACCAGACATGGAACAACAGACTGTTTCCAATTTGGGAAAGGAGTACATCAAGATGTATATTGTCACCCTGCTTATTTGACTTATATGCAGAGTATATCATGGAAAATGCCAGGCTGGATGAAGCATAAGCTGGAATCAAGATTTCTGAGAGAAATATCAATAACCACAGATATGCAGATGACACCACCCTTATGGCAGAAAGTGAAGAGGAACAAAAGAGCCTCCTGATGAAAGTCAAAGAGGAGAGTGAAAAAGTTGGCTTAAAACTCAACATTCAAAAAATAGATCATGGCATCCGGTCCCATCACTTCATGACAAACAGATGGGGAAATGATAGAAATAGTGACAGACCTTCTCTTTTTGGGCTCCAAAATCACTGCAGGTGGTGACTATAGCCATAAAATTAAAAGACTCTTGCTCCTTGGAAGAAAAGCTATGACCAACTTAGACAGCATATTAAAAAACAGGACATTATTTTGCCAACAAAGGTCCATCTCGTCAAAGCTATGTTTTTTTCCATTAGTCATATATGGATGTGAGAATTGGACTATAAAGAAAGCTGAGTGCTAAAGAATTGATGCTTTCGAACTGTGGTGTTGGAGAAGACTCTTGAGAGTCCTTTGGGCTGCAAGGAGATTAAACCAGTCAATCCTAGAGAAAATAAGTCCTGAATATTCATTGGAAGGACTGATGCTGAAGCTGAAACTCCAATACTTTGGCCACCTGATGCAAAGAACCAACTCATTACAAAAGGCCCTTATGCTGAGAAAGATTGAAGGCAAGAGGAGAAGGGGACGACAGAGAATGAGATGGTTGGATGGCATCACCAACTTGATGGACGTAAGTCTGAGCAAGCTTCGGGAGTTGGTGACAGACAGAGAAGCCTGGCATGCTCCAGTCCACGGGGTCACAAAGAGTCAGACACGACTGAGTGACTGAACTGAACGGAACTGAAAATACTGCTAAGACCAGTATCAAAGAGTGTACTGCCTACGTTTTATTCTATAAGCTTTATGGTGTCAGGTTTTGCATTTAAGTCATTAATCCGTTTTAGTTTGTTTTTGTATATGGTGTAATAAAATGGTCCCATTTCATTCTTTTGCATGTAGCTGTTCAGTTTTCCCAGCACCATTTATTGACGAGGCTATCTTTGCCACTGTATATTCTTGCCTTTTTTTGTCATAGATTAATTGTCATATAAGCATATGTTTATTTCTGGGCTCTCTACTCTGTTCCATTGATCCCTGATTCATTTTTAGGCCAATGCCATACTCTTTTGATTAGTTTTTTAGTATAGTTTAAAACTAAGGAGCATGATATCTCAAGATTTTTCTCCTTTTAAAGAAAGCAAATGTCTTTAAATGCTGTTTTGTAAAGTCAAATATTTGTCCAAAGATTATGTTCATGCAAAGCCACAAAAAAATACATACATCTAGATAAACACAAACTTCAAAGTTTCAGCTCCACAGACAATTTCTATTAGAAAATGGGGAAATGTAAGAGACCAGTATAGTTTCTCCATCAGTGTCTTAACATTTTGAGAAGAAATTTTAATTCATTTTTCATTTCAACTCTCCTCAAACCCTTCAAATTCTAAACTGAGTGGACTTTGTCACTTGTAGGTAAACAAGCACGGTTACATGCTGGTGGTGGCTATATCATTGAGCAAGAAATCCTTCCCAAATCTATACCAGCTTCCCTTTCTTACGGCGTTAAATCTCCTATCTATGACTCCCCCTACAGACCTCAGGTTTCTCTGGAGAGTCGAAGTTCCCACAACACCCCTCCAGCCCAGTGTGCAAATTTGATAAATAATTGGGATGGCAATAGCCAACTGATCTAAGTCCCTTGGACATGAAGACACTAATTAAAATTTTTAAAAGTAAAATGCTAAATCTTAGGTCACCATAATTATCTCCTTCTTTCCTCTCTGGCTCTTGCTTTTACATAATTGCAAAGTGTGTTATTAAGCAAATGAAAGCATTTTAAAGTTCAGATTGTTTAGTGTTTATGAGACTGACTTCATCTGAAAAAAATGTGGAATCAGTCAGTCCCTTTGACTTTTACTGAACTTTCTTCTTTTCTCTTTTCCTCTATCTATCTCTTTAAATACTTAAAACAAGAAATTAAGTGCCATTCCTCAGAATCATTTTGAGGTCAAACACAATCCCTATCAAAAATGATCACAAAAATTTGAGAGGAAACTGCTATTTTCTATACTTTAAAATGTGCTTATATGCTCCCTGTGTTTAAAACATGCTTAACAGTTTTTGATTAAAAGGTTTTGTCTCTTTTTAGCCCTTTTAATGCTTTTTATTTTAAATTAACTTATTTTTAAATGAAACAAAGATGAATATTTTTAATGATAAAAAATACAATCACAAATAAAACAGACATCATAAACCATTAGACACCAAAAAAAGAAACAAAGATTCATAAAGCAAAAATCAGAAGAAATATAAGGGAAAAGAAAAAATATATAATCACAGTGAGAGCTATGTTAACATTTCTCTGAGGATATTTTTTATCAAGTGCAGAAAAAATAAGAATAGGAGCATCTTGAATGATGTCATTAATAATTTAAATATAATATATTTATATTAATTTAATCTTATATCCTATACAAATATATTTAAAATTTCATATCTCACACTTTGTTATTAGATTTCCATAGGACATTTAGAAAAAGTGATAAACATTAGTTTTTTTAGAAAAAAGGTTAACATTACTAAATTTCAAAAACTTGTGATCACTTTTTAAAATCCAGATGCATATTAGAATTACCTTGGAATTTTTTGAAAAATACAAGGATCTTTCACTTTTATCCAGTGTGTTTTACTTTTCCTATTTCATATTCAGTGCTTCCATTTCCTTTAGTTTATGCTTTCCAACTTCTCCATCACTTTTCTTTATGTTCTTTCTCAAACCTTTATCAAGTATAGTAGAAAAGCTTTTGCATACATACATATATATATAAATAATATGTACAATATATATTTTAGAAAACTTATGAATTTTTGCCTACTAAAAATTTTTATGACATTTTGAGTTCACTTGTTTGACTTAGTATAAATAGAATGCTAGATTTCTAATTTAATAAAATAGATATGCAACAAGCAACAAAGGTTTATTTTATAGCACAGGGAACTATAGTCAATATCTTGTAATAATCTATAATGGAAAATAATTTCAAAAATAATATACGTGTATATGCATAACTGAATCACACACACAAAAGAATTCTACCTCCTTTTAATGTTTTTAATGTTACAGTATGTGGTACCAGAAATATGGAAGTTTCCATGACAATAATCTTTTTTAAATTTTTATTTATTTATTATTTTGTCCTGGGTCTTAGCCACAAACTCTTAGCTGAGGCATGTGGGGGATCTAGTTCCCCAACCAGGGATCTAACCTAAGCCCCCTGCATTGGGAATGTGGATTCTTAACCACTGGACCACCAGAAAGTTCCACCACCACAAGTATCTTCTATGCAACATACTGAGTGTGGTCCTCAACGTTTTGGTCTAAAAACCTGAGAATTAGCAACATCCCAGTGTGTACTCAGAATGCCAACTTATTCACCAACAGTATTCAATCATCAATTAGTACTTTTCTCTCTTTAGGGAAAACACCTGGAATGTCTGGTTATAATCAGAAGTTGCTCAGTAAATAATGAACTTAAAGAATGAACTGAAGATTATTCAGCAATCTTATATATCAATACATCAACCACAAGATCCTAGGTGCTTATGTCCCAAAGCTGGGGAAGCTCCACCCAATTCCACTTATAACTGCTAACCTCTGATTCTGTTGTGTAATCTTCTATATTCTTAGCTGTTACCCCCTCCTGTTCACCCAGTTCTTCTCAAAATAACAAAAGACTAGAATTTTGCTTATAAAATGACCATTGTGTCCTAAGCTCCCTGTGATTACTCCCAGAGCATCTCCACTAAACTTCAGGAAATTATGTTAAAAATCAGTGAAAATAGCTTTGTGCTAAAGGCCTGTTCATTCATTCATTCAAAAAGTATTTATCAGCAAGCATTTAATGAACACTTACTTGTTACTAGGCACCAAACACTAGTGCTGAGCTAGATGCTGTGGGAGTTACCAAAGAAACAGGAGATATAATGGCTACCCAAAAATGAAGATCAAGAAAACTCTTAACCATATACAAACAGAATTCACAGACAGGAGGGAACACTGTGGGCCACTCATGGCTAGAGAGCTTCCCTGTAAAGGGTGGGATTTGAGCAAGACCTTGAATGATGCAGAGATTTCAGAAGAGGGAGAAATAAGCATCACAAGAAAATCTATGTAGAAGAATACGAATACGCTCAAAATAACTTTAGTCAAATACAGTCAAGAAATGATCCGATCATGTTGGTAGAGCAAAAATTCTACACTTGCAACAAAAGATTTAACCACTCCCATTAATCACTTGTCGGCCATCCTTCATTACCTATGTATTGTGTTTATGAGCCAGTTTATAACTTAGGATAAACACATGTTTTAAACTTCCACACAATTAGTGAAAAGGAATTAACATTCCTGAGAACATATTTTAAAAAAGCAAAACAAAACACAGCCCACCTCACCCAGTGACTAGATAATAGTGACATGGAATGCTGAGGTATAGTATCGGGGCATTTTTTTCTCTTTTTTGAACTTTGTGAATCTATTACTACAACTTTAGATCAAGTTGGTTCCTCTGAAAAGTGCGGCTTGTTTATAGACTCCATTCTACCAATTGGAAAGCCTTTAATTATTTGAAAAAAGCAAATGTTTTCTTGTGCATTGGAAGTTTAACTCAAATAAACAGCTGCTGAGTCTTTGTAAAGTATTGGCTTCACAGTTTTTAAGTGCTGGTACAAATCTAAGAGAATACAAACATTTCAGCAGGATAAAAGGCCAATAATTATCTCCTGTGGTCACAAGGGGGCCTCGGGCCACCTATGAGGCCAAGGACACATGGAAATGTAGGAAGATCTCACTGTCATGGATGTAGGTCTGGACAGGGTTTTCCAATCTCAGAACAACTGGTCACCTGAGACTAGAAGCAAAACCATCATGTTTTACTACTTTTAAAAACACTTAGGTAGAAGGCAGTCAAAAGGTACAAACTTTCAGCTATAAGATGAGTAAATACTAGAGATATAATGTATAGCATAATAAAGATAACACTGCTGTATGATCGTTGTTTAGAGAAAGTAAATTCTAAGAGTTTTCATCACAAAGAAAATATTTTTTTTCTATTTCTTTTATTTTGTATGTATATGATACATATACCTTTACCTGATATATTGCGGTGATCATTTCATGATGTATATAAGTTAAATCATTATGGTTGTACACTTCAAACTTACACAATGCTGTATGTCAATTATATCTCAATAAAACTGGAAGAGAAATAAAGGGAGAGGGAAAGAAAAGAAAGAAAGACAAAGAGAAGAAAGAAGGAAAGAAAGAAAGCATTCACAGGTAGGGCCTTTTCTGTAATACGGCCATATTCTTCCCTTCTCTCTCACTCAAGCTCACAAAGGAAATAATCCTTTATAGAAAATGGTCAGTTATTAGTAGTTCAGTTATGAGTAATGAAAAGTGATCCAAATATCTTCTCAGCTCACTCACTAGAAGGCCAAGTGAAGCTGTTCCTCAAGATGACCATCAGTCCTTAAATATATACAGATAAAAAAAAGATGTCACTCTCAGAGAGCATCTGAGAGGTCTTCATGGTTGAGTCTCAGGACAATCCCACTGGAGATTAATTGTTGACCTGTGTCGACTCTATTTTGCTGATGGGAAAGTCAAAATGCACAAGATCCTATAGGCCCCCTTCTTCTAGCCTGTGAGTGATGAGAACTGAATGCATATCTTCTGGTTTCTCATCAGAGATCCTTTTTTCAGCCAACAGATCCCATTCAATTATAGGGATGCTCAGCACTTACACTTGATGACTCTGATTTCACCCTAACACTGAAGTAACCACATACAGTAATGACATGTGAGTGTAAAACCACATCTCCAGAACAAAGCATATTGCAAAAAACTAATTGTAATCCTGTGGAGTGAGTAAGCCTTTAAGAATAATTCTCAAACATCATTATATGTATTAAAACAAAGTTTGGATTAGACCTACCCATTTTAACAAGTGGTTCCATGCCTGTTTTTCCTAAATAAGTCTACACCAGTGTTTGCTTTGTTTTGGAAGCTATCAAAAAAATTAAACTCATTGGCAAAAATGAATTTAAAAGGTGGGGTCTGATCAAAAGGTGAGAATGACTCTAAGGGACCCCTGCTGCTCCCCTCACCTCTTATGTGCTCTCCTCCTCCTATCTTCCAGTGCCGTTGCTGGAGTCCAGATCTCTCATGGGCCTCTAATTAGACAACCATGAATTTTAGACCAGTTCTTTGAGTTACACACATGAAAACACTAACAGCCACAGAGTGATCAACAGACTCAAGTCAATTACAAAGCACAGAAGACAATCTGACTCCTAATTCAGTGGCTTACAGCCTTGTCCCATGTCGCCTTCAATTAGGTTAAGAGATTACTGCTATTCAATTATGATATATGCCTCCCAGCTTCCCCTGTCCCCTTCTTCTTCTTCTTCTTGTTTAGTCACTAAATCGTGTCCAACTCATAGCAACCCCATGGACTGCAGCCCACAGGCTCCCTGTCCTTCACCATCTCCCAGAGCTTACTCAAACTCATGTCCATCGAGTCAGTGATGCCATCCAACCATCTGGTCCTCTGTTATGCCCTGTCATCCTCTTCTCCTCCTGCCCTCAATCCTTCCCAGCATTAGGGTGTTTTCTAATGTGTCAGTTCTTCACATCAGGTGGCCAAACTATTGGACCTTCAGGTTCAGCATCAGTCCTTCCAATGAATATTCAGGGTTAATATCCTTTAGGATTGACTGATTTGATCTCCTTGCCATCCAAGGGACTCTCAAGAGTCTTCTCCAACACCACAGTTCAAAAGCATCAATTTTTCGGTGCTCAGCTTTCTTTATGGTCCAACTCTCACATCCATACATGACTACTGGAAAAACCATAGCTTTGGCTAGACGGACCTTTGTTGGCAAAGTAATGTCTCTGCCTTTTAATATGCTGTCTAGGTTTGTCACAGCTCTTCTTCCAAGGAGCAAGCATATTTTAATTTCATGGCTGCAGTCACCATCTTCAGTAATACTGGAGCCCAAGGAAATAAAGTCTGTCACTGTTTCCATTGTTTCCCCATCTATTTGCCACAAAGTGATGTAACTGGATACCATGATCCTTGTTTTTTGAATGCTGATTATTAAGCCAGCTTTTTTCACTATCCTTTTTCACTTTCATCAACAGGTTCTTTTTTTTTTTTTTTTTTTTTTTTCCATTTATTTTTATTAGTTGGAGGCTAATTACTTTACAATGTTGCAGTGGTTTTTGTCATACATTGAAATCAATTAGCCATGGATTTACATGTATTCCCCATCCCGGTCCCCTCTCCCACCTCCCTCTCCACCCGATCCCTCTGGGTCTTCCCAACAGGTTCTTTAGTTCCTCTTCGCTTTCTCCCATAAGGGTTGTGTCATTTGCATATCTGAGGTTATTGATATTTCTCCTGAAATCTTGATTCCAGCTTGTGCTTCCTCCAGCCAAGCATTTCTCATGATGTACTCTGCATATAAGTTAAATAAGCAGGGTGACAATATACAGCCTTGATGTACTCCTTTTCCTATTTGGAACCAGTCTGTTGTTCCATGTCCACTTCTAACTGTTGCTTCCTGACCTGCATACAGGTTTCTCAAGAGGCAGGTCAGGGGGTCTGGTATTCCCATCTCTTTCAGAATTTTCCACAGTTTATTGTGATCCACACAGTCAAAGGCTTTGGCATAGTCAATAAAGCAGAAATAGATGCTTTTCTGGAACTCTCTTGCTCTTATGATGATCCAGCAGGTGTTGGCAATTTGATCTCTGGTTCCTCTGCCTTTTCTAAAACCAGCTTGAACATCTGGAGCTTCAAGGTTCACGTATTGCTGAAGCCTGGCTTGGGGAATTTTTAACATTACTTTGCTAGCATGTGGGATGAATGCAATTGTGTGGTAGTCTGAGCATTCTTTGGCATTGCCTTTCTTAGGGATTGGAATGAAAACTGACCTTTCCAGTCCTGTGGCCCCTGCTGAGTTTTCCAAATTTGCTGGTATACTGAGTCCAGCACTTTTACAGCATCATCTTTTAGGATCTGAAATAGCTCAACTGGAATTCTATCACTTCCACTAGCTTTGTTCATAGTGATGCTTCCTAAGGCCCACTTGACTTCACATTCCCGGATGTCTGGTTCTAGGTGAGTTATCACATCATCACAATTATCTGAGTCATTAAGATCTTTTTTGTATAGTTCTTCTGTGTATTCTTGCCACCTCTTTTTATTATCTTCTGCTTCTGTTAGGTCCATACCATTTCTGTCCTTTATTGTGCCCATCTTTGCATGAAATGTTCCTTGGTATCTCTAATTTTCTCGAAGAGATCTCTAGTCTTTCCCATTCTATTTTTTTCTTCTATTTCTTTGCGTTGTTCACTTAAGAAGGCTTTCTTATCTCCTCTTGCTATTCTTCAGAACTCTGCATTCAGATGGGTACATCTTTCCTTTTCTCCTTTGTCTTTTACTTCTATTCTTTTCTCAACTATTCTGCCTTTTTGCAGTTCTTTTTCCTTGGGATGGTTTTGATCACCACCTTCTATACAATGTTATGAACCTCCATCCATAGTTCTTCTTCTAGATCGTAAAATAAAAATAAGAGCTGAATTTCAAAAAGCCTACCTCCTGAATTTTCTATGTCCTAAAAACAATGGCTATTACAGGGCATAGAATAATTTCATGCACATACTCATAGCTCAGTCTTACACTGGTGAGATCAGCTTTCTGTCCATTTGTTACTTTTAGTCATTTTTAGTTACTTTTATTTAGGGCAAATGAAACAATGACTTTAGTCACTGGTGCTATAGTTAATTGACTGGAAACACTCATCCATTCATTGAAAAATACTTAAGTGGTATGTACCAAATACATCTAACAACCAAATTGTACAAATAAACAAATGTCCATAGTCTTTTATTCTAAATAAAATTTAATTGTGATTCATAAGACCTCTACAAGTATAGCTCAAATTTGAGTCATGTAAATAAAAAGTGATAATTCTACAATATTGTTGTAGTAGCCTAACTTTTCAATTTTCTTACTGAAAAAATATAAAATGAAAAACTTTCAATAGTTTCACATATTGAAAATTATGTTATTTTCATGTTCATTTTCAAGATGGCCCTTTGAAATAAAATAATGAGAATTAATTTCTATAAAACCATATTCAATCAATATTTTCCCTGTCCATCATAATCCAAATCTCAAACTTAAGCACTCTCTATATAACTTAAATCTTACTCAACAGAATTTAGATCTGGTGGATTCAGACATAAAATATTTGCTTTAAGCATGCTTTTTTCTTTTTCTGTTAAAGATAACATTTTCCCATTATAGTAAGAGTATATGGTCAATGTAGAATATTCAGGAAAGAGAAAAAGTCATTAAAAGGAATATTTTAAATTTAATACTAAGACCTACAAGTAAAAACTAAAAGCATTTTGGTATTACATTTTAATAATTTTTGTATCCTACTTTGCTACCCTTCTTTGCTATTAATGAGTATTTAACCATGTTGTTAGATATATTCTTGGAGAATGTGATGGTCAATCACTAGCTCATAATCTATTTAATTATAAACCATATTTTACTCCAATTCCTCTCCTTCAGAGAGTAAGAACAACCAGGAGAAGGAATAAGGCCACTGCCACCCGTGACATCACCAGTTCACCATCTGCCAGTCGGGCACAGGATCACATCTGCCTCCCCTTCAACCCCAGCAGGTGTAGAGACATGATGAGGTCTGTCTGGTCACCCCAGGTCAGAATTTGATGCAGTCTTGCTAGTTCAGTCATCTGATATTCTGAACAGAAGGCCATAGTTCACATGTTCATATGGCATACTAGGGTAGACACTTAACAGAACCTATTTTCGACAGTTAGTTCCTCTAAAACAGTTCATTCTGAAACCCCCAGCATACAGGTCTGTAAAGGCCTTAACCGCACATGGCTGTCTGGGTCACTATTCATTCCTGATGTTTCCTAAGCAATGGATATCTCAGTGAAGGCAATTATTACATGACCAATCCAACAGCCACTAGACATAATGACTGCCCTACTCAGGGGCAGCAGACACCTTTTATTTTGCTCTCAAGACCATATATGTACCGATTAAAAGCAGGAATGTTTGCACAGGCCCTGTGAAGGGAGGTGATGAATGGTATGTCTGAACAGCTCCGTCTCTGGCTTGGTGTCATTGAAATGCCACACTCCTCACTGAAGTCCGTTGATAAGCTGGGCAACTTTTATCAGCAGACGTTGTATCAGAGGACTCGAGCTGAAAGTTAGCACATGGGGTGTTCTGTCAGCACAGAAGGCTTATACCATTAGTAGATCTAAACAGAGTTTAGATCATGGAGCCAAACAAAAATCTAGGTCATTAAATGCGAAAAGAAAAGCTTACAATGACTCCAATCTAAATAAAATTCTGTTTTGTGAGAACCAAAGAAATTAATCTTGCAGTCTAGGTAATAAAGAAACAGTGACTATTTCTCTTTATTACCTAGAAAAAGAAAAGTGTTGTTTTATGTACATTATTTTAGTACCATTTGGGCAGATTATTCTTTAGATTATTTGAACTAAAGCCTTCTGGGAGGGATCTAGTGTATTTCTATGAGCCAAGTAGGGATTTTTTATGTAAAAACAAAAAAGCCTCTCCAGTTTCTCTGGAGAGCTCGTCCCTGGAGACTAACTAAACATCACATTGCCATATGATCTTGCAAATGTAAAACACTGAAAGAAAATAAGATGCCTGTGGGAATCCTAATTCATGAGACAAAATTCAAAAAAAATTGATCACAGAAATTTAAACCCTTGATATTTATAAAACACAATGTAAAGTAAAATATAACATAGTTTTCACTTCATAAAATGGATGCAAAATGAACTGGAGAAAAATTCAATATTTTCCTTCAGGGACCATCAAAAGCTATGATATCTTCCAAATATTCACCAAAGTTCAAGGCTAAGGGGAAACATATGTGAAAAGCATTTGATAAATATATCTGAGTTCTCAATAAAGGAGAAATAGAACAAGTTTGCCTAGAGTACACGTGAGCCTGAGAAGAGAAGCTTTGGACCTATTCCACAATCCATGTATTTTTAATGTGAGAATCAACACTGACTAAATTTAGTTACTTTACTTATTATTGGTAATGCCAATAAAAAAGGGAATTCCTGGAAAATGACATTTTAGAAGAGAAAGGCATGAAGCAAGGGAAACAGACAAAACATAACTTGAATAAGACAAATGTAATCATCAATATATAACTATGATCATAGGAAAATCTCTAAGGAAGTCATATGACTTCTATCTGTACTTTCAGAGAAAATACCGGTAGCTAAAAAAGTATCTGTAGGTAACTCTCCCATGGGACATAAAACCAAGAAAAAAAGTGACTTAAGGGATTAAAAAGCAGGGAAGAGTAATATCATGCCAGAAATGTTAAGGAAGTGTTAGCAGAGATCATGTGCAAAGAGCACAGGGGAAGAAGAGGCTGTGGTAGGTAGAACAATGGTCCCCTCGAAGATAGCACACCCTAGTCCCCAGAATCTGTAGATATGCTACATTACATAAAAAATGGGAAGCAAATTTACAGGTGGAATTAAGGTTGCCAAACAGCTGATCTTTAGTGACACTGTCCAGATGGCCCTAATGTACTCACAAGGGTCCTTCAAAGTAGCAGAGCAGAAGAGGAGGTCAGAGTGATGAAGATCCCTTCTATGATCCAGCGACCCCACTCCTGGGAATATATCTGGAGAAAACTAATTCAAAAAGGTATGTGCACCCCGGGCTCACAAGCACTATACACAATAGCCAAGTCATAGAAACAGCCCAAATGCCCAAACAGGTGAATGGGTAAGGAAGACGTGGTATATACACACACACTGGAACACTACCCAGCTGTAAAAAAGAATGAAATAATGCCGTTTGCAGCAACATGGATGGGCCTAGAGATTATCATCCTAAGTGAAGTAAGTCAGAAACAGAAATACAAATCAATACTAAATGATATCGCATGTGGAATCTAAAGTATGACACAAATGAACTTATCTGTGAAACAGACTCACAGACATAGAGAGCAGCCTGTTTGCTAACAGCAGAGGGGGTGGGTGAGAGAGGGACTTGGAGTGTGGGATGAGCAGATGTGAACGATTACCACACGATGGGTAAACCACAAGGTCCTACGATATAGCACAGGGAACTGTATTCAGTATCACGTGATAAGTCATAATGGACTCGAATATGAGAATAAATGCACATATGTTAATATGTATAACAATCACTTTGCTGTACAGCAGAAATTAACGTAATATCATAAAGCAACTATACTTCAATTTTAAAAGTTATTTTTAAAAAAGAGTAAGAAGGGCTTGACTCATCCTTACCGGCTTTGAAGATGAAGATAGGGGACCACAAACTGAGGCATGCAGGCCTGTAGAACCTGGAAAAGGTGAGGAATCATGACCTGTGCAGAGCCTACAGAAAGGGATGCAGCCCTGCCAATGCCCAGTGTTAGCCCAGGAAGACGTATGTCAGACTTCTGACCTCCAGAACTAATGCATGTGTGTTTATGAATCACTAAGTTTGTGGTAACTTGTTTGGGGAAACAATAGGAAACTAACAGAAAGACCTCTTAAGAAAATAGCATGGAAACAGATAGAGGAGACCCTCAAAACAATAAAAAGATCTTTTCAGAAGCTCCTAACTGGAAGATAAAGCTCTGAAAACAAGAGAAGCTCTCAGAAAAGCAGCAGCACCCAACTTGGAAATTCCCCTTGCCCCTAGAATCAGCAGCAATCAAAACTACTGTGATGAAAGGGCCAACACCTTATAGATCGAGAACATCAAAGAAAGCCAAGAGTGGAGTGAGAGCTCTCCAAGACTTGAGGGGGAGGGCGGTATTTTTTCCTGGGTGTGGATGGCCACAGTACAAATAAGGAGACACAGATAAGCCACATCGCTGATGTGGAATGACCCAGCAGAAAGATGGATACAGTAAACTGCTTCTCCAAAACAGAATGCTCACCTACTGGGAAGGCCTGAGAGCTGTAGCTCGCCACCTCCACCGCTCCTCTGGCAGCCCTGCTACTGAACAAGTCAGGCAAACTTACATCAACCAGATGCTGGACGTAGGAACAGAGACAGTCCAAGGCTGCAAGACGCAGCTCCGCCTGCCACGTGTGGGTCTGAATAGCATATATCATGCAAGATACAGAGGCATTACAGAAAGAGAGAAATATTAGTCAGAAAGATACCCTATGCTTTCAAAATGCAGAATGTGAAATAAAATACAAGATGAAGAAACAACAAGAGTGACATGAAAAATGAACTGTTAAAGGACAGTAGATAAAAATCTTCCTCCAAGGAAACAAAATCTGTTGGTGACATTAAAATACTCATCAGAAGAGAATGAAATAGAAAATGAGACCAAATAAATGACACAGAGGACAGAAAACAGACATTCAACACACAAATGGTGATTAATTTTGAAAGAAGAGACAAAAAAGAAGTACTATAATTAAGATGTAATTACCAGATACATTACTGAACTGAAAAAGATACTAATGTGCAAAACAAATGCATTTACCATAGATGAAGTAATGACACTAAGGAAAGATGAGCCTTTAGATATATTCTAGGGGAAGAGAATTAAATTCCAAGAATAGAGAACATAACCAGAGTCCAGGCAGATGGAAAGAGTTTACCTAAGATTTCTTTTCCTCAACCTTATAAACCATTGATAACGGGGCAATATCTACAGAGATTTTAAGAAAAAGCTTAGATCTTGTGATTTTATCTTTAGCCAACTAATATTATCAGTCATTTACATACCAAAGCATTGAAAGATACATACAAAGGTATATCTGACTTTCAAAAGAAAGCAAGATACATACAACTAGATTAGTCTTGCTCACAGAAGTCCCATGACCTCACACCCTCTTCCTCCATAACACCCCAGCCACCCTGGTTTCCCTAAGTTTATAGAAGTAGCAGTCTCTCTCCCCACTTTCTTATTTAACACATACAGTTGGTACTAAGGGAATGAGTCTGCTGACATCTTGATCTCCGACTTCTACTCCACAATTGTGAGAAAATTAATTTTGATAGTTTAGATCACTGAGTTTGTGGTATTTAACTATGGCAACCCTGCAAATTAAACAAAAGACAATGACAAATGGCAATACCCACTGAGCCTAAATGCACAGCTGGTGAGAGTTTAAACCAGTACCACTGTTCTCAAGAGCAATCTGCAGCCTAGAGCCAGTACATCCTAGAGCTGATGTTCTTTTCCCCAGAAATGCCACGCAGGACATTTAGCCTAAGAAAACTATAGGGACTATATATGTACACACATATCATATTTGCATATATGATGTATATAAAATATATTCAAATATATAAAACATATAAATATACTATATAAAAACATAAGGAAATAAAGTGTTAGTCACTCAGTCGTGTACGACTCTTTGTGACCCCAGGGACTGTAGCCCACCAGGCTCCTCTGGCCATGGAGTTCTCCAGGCAAAAACACTGGAGTGGGTACTCATTCCCTTCGCCAGGGCATCTTCTCAACCCAGGGATTGAGCCCACGTATCCTGCAGTGCAAGCAGATTCTTTACTATCTGAGTAACCAGGGAAAATTTGGAAAACTCAGCAGGGGCCACAGGACTGGAAAACGTCAAGAAAGGCAATCCCAAAGAATGCTCAAACTACCGCACAATTGCACTCATCTCACACGCTAGTAAAGTAATGATCAAAATTCTCCAAGCCAGGCTTTAGCAATATGTGAACCTTGAAGTTCCAGATGTTCAAGCTGGTTTTAGAAAAGGCAGAGGAACCAGAGATCAAATTGCCAACACCTGCTGGATCATCAAAAGAGCAAGAGAGTTCCAGAAAAGCATCTATTTCTGCTTTATTGACTATGCCAAAGCCTTTGACTGTGTGGATCACAATAAACTGTGGAAAATTCTGAAAGAGATGGGAATACCAGACCCCCTGACCTGCCTCTTAAGAAACCTGTATGCAGGTCAGGAAGCAACAGTTAGAAGTGGACATGGAACAACAGACTGGTTCCAAATAGGAAAAGGAGTACATCAAGGCTGTATATTGTCACCCTGCTTATTTAACTTATATGCAGAGTACATCATGAGAAACGCGGGGCTGGAGGAAGCACAAGCTGGAATCAAGACTGCCGGGAGAAATATCAATAACCTCAGATATGCAGATGACACCACCCTTATGGGAGAAAGTGAAGAAGAACTAAAGAGACTCTTGATGAAAGTGAAAGAGGAGAGTGAAAAAGTTGGCTTAAAGCTCAACATTCAGAAAACTAAGGTCATGGCATCCAGTCCCATCGCTTCATGGCAAATAGATGGGGAAACAGTGGCTGACTTTATTTTTTGGGGCTCCTAAATCACTGCAGATGGTGATTGCAGCCATGAAATTAAAAGACGCTTACTCCTTGGAAGGAAAGTGATGACCAACCTAGACAGCATATTAAAAAGCAGAGACATTACTTTGTCAACAAAGGTCTGTCTAGTCAAGGCTATGGTTTTTCCAGTGGTCATGTATGGATGTGAGAGTTGGACTATAAAGAAAGCTGAGCACAGAAGAATTGATGCTTTTGAACTGTGGTGTTGGAGAAGACTCTTGAGAGTCCTTTGGACTGCAAGGAGATCCAACCAGTCCATCCTAAAGGAGATCAGTCCTGGGTGTTCATTGGAAGGACTGATGTTGAAGCTGAAACTCCAATATTTCGGCCACCTGATGCGAAGAGCTGACTCATTTGAAAAGACTCTGATGTTGGGAAGGATTGAAAGTAGGAGGAGAAGGGGATGACAGAGGATGAGATGGTTGGATGGCATCACCAACTCGATGGACATGGGTTTGGGTGAACTCCGGGAGTTGGTGATGGACAGGGAGGCCTGGTGTGCTGTGTGTGGTTCATGGGGTCACAAAGAGTCGGACACGACTGAGCAACTGAACTGAACATCAGGGAAGCCCTAAAAATATATATTTCTACACTGTTTATTATATTCTGTACTTTTATATTATGTAAAGAGCAATAATAATGAAGATACCTTTTAAAAGTGTGATTATTTGATAAATATTGTGTGTCATTTGAATAGTTCACTTCAGGATATACTGTGTATTTTCTCATATTAACTAAATATTCTTCTATATTTTTAAAATGGATGTCATGCTATGGTACAATTATTTACATATACCCATTGGATATATGTATATAAGTAAAATATATTATTTATATTATACACAGATACTTCAATATAAAAATATTTATAAATATATCAAATGGGTATATTTACAAAAACAGAAAAAGAAAGGAACACTCATAGTATCCTATATCAGAACCTGAGATGATTTTCTACTAACTAGGAGGCCAATAAAACTGTATTAAAAATACAATCAGTGTCCCACCTATGCTTTGCCCACCTGAAGGTCAAGAATATTCCCCCACCCCTTGCATCCAATTTCTGAACTCAAGGTTTACGCCAAACAAAAGCCAGAAAAACTGTTTTCCTATTAACCTGGAAAAGTTTTTATAGCAGGCCTTCTCCGTGCCTTGTACTTTAATCATCTTCTCATTTACATCATAGGAGGAGCTATTACCTTGAGAAAACACTAGTTGGATTGTGTATTATCAGTGACATATTGCAATAAAGGAAATATAATACCCACAGTGTTAGAATTGAACACAGGGCCAAGAAGACCCTAGTACTTGTGTTTATAGTTATATTGTTATTGATGCTATTGCATAAGCATTTTTGTTCCAAGATCAAGGAGCCTGGAAATGCGAGATCTAATTCAGTAGGGAATCACATTAAGAATATGCACAGTTTTCTGCAATTGAAAACTGCAAACAGGAACAAGATGGTGGAGGAGCAGGTGGATGTGGAGTACCTCTCTCTCCACAGATACATCAGAAACATACCTTCAGACACAGAAATGCATGCAGAATACCAGCTGAAAGCGGCCAGCAGTACCTGACCAGAGGAAAAGAATATATAGAAGCGCGCAAAACTCAGTAGGACAAAATAAGTAGGGGGAAATACAGGAGTGTTAGTAGGACTGGACCTGCCCTCATCGGGTGGGGGAACTGAAGCAGGGGTCTGATCCCCACAGCGGGGCAACTGTCTGAGTCAGAGGAGAGACATTTAAGGCTGAGTGGGAAACAGGTGACCTGCGGCCGCCTAATTGGAATGAGAATCAGACAGTCCTTGCTGCAGTCATGCATACCCCAGACAGGGACGAGGGTCCCCTGGAAGGGCAGTGGCCGGGAGCTGGAGTTGAGGGATTGTGGAGTGATCCCAGGGTGAGGGCTGATGTTGACTGTGGAGACGGATTGAGGGGAGATGAGGTTGTGGTGGGAAATGCCTGTGGAGAAAAGCCAGGCAGCCATGGAAGCCAGGCCATACAGCTGAGTCCTGCGCAGTGGGTGGCGCCATCACCATAGCCTCTCTCCCCCTACAGGGCAGCATCGGCAGCTGAACAATAGAAAGGCTGGCCCATCAAATGCCTGAGGCGCTGAACTACAGAGCAGGATCGCATCCAGGGCGCCCCTTTCAGTGCCTGACACGCTGATCTACAGAGTAGGACCCCAGCCAGGGTGCCCCTCTATGTGCCTGACGGGCTGAACCACAGAGAAGACCCCAGGCAAGGGAGCCCTGTAAGGGCCTGAATGGGCGGAGCTACAGAGAAAGACCGGCCAAAGAGGCCTGCGGATCACCAGCTACAAGAGGCTCAAAAAAAGACTCTGATAGGGCCATAGCTCCTGAGGCAGAAGCAGTCCGTGTCCCTGCACGCTTGGCGCCGCCAGAGTCCCCACAAGGCAAGCAGCTGCGCCACCTTCACGCCCAACTCTCACTGGGGAGAAGCTCCCACAGGCAAAACACGTCTTCCGTATATGCGCACAGGGTCGCTTCAGTTGTGTCCGACTCTTTGAGACGCTGTAGACTGTGGCCTGCCAGACTTCTCTGTAAGGGAGGGGGGGTTCTCCAGGCAAGAATACTGGAGCATATTGGCCAAAACCGGTTGTCATCCTCTCCTAGAGCACTGTATTTCCTGCTGCCCTAGCCGTCAACCCCCTGAGTATCTGGTGCTGCCAGAACCCCTGTGACCCAAGCAGCGGCACCACCTCCACACCCGGCCCTCACAGGGCAAACCCAAGTCCTCCAGGGCAGCCTCAGGAGCAAACGCCAGTGGACAACCCACATCCAGAGGTGGACATAAAACCACAATTGAAACCCAGGGGCAGTGTGGCTAAGGAAGAAGACCTAAAACCTTCCCACCATCTGTACAAGCTGCTGATTAAATCCACACAATCAATTAGGCAAACGCTGTGTCTACGTAATATATTAAAGGTCATTGAGAGCTCCCATGAAAGAAAATACACAGGTTCTGACAGCTGTGGACATCAGAGACAAGAACACACAGGAGTAGGACCAGATTAGAATCTGAGCTGCCCCCACAGCAGGTCCAGAGACCAGCACGGTGTCGAGGGCATCCTAGGAGGTGAGGTGGACTGACTCCCAAGGGACAGGGAAAGGACTCTGACAGCAGTGATCCAAGAAAAACCTTTATCATTCTTAGGTTTTGACCTGCTCCATAGATTCTTTTGGATTTTTTTTCTTTTTTTTTTTCCTTCCTCCCCCCCCCCGTTGTAGATGTCAATTTTATTGGCACTATGAAATCTAATTAAGCTTTTGAGCTTGTTTTTTTTTTCCCTCAGTCACATTTTTTATTGCTGTTATAAACCTCTGCCTCTACATTGGGCTTTGCAGTTCTATGGAGTTTTCCTTTTTTTTTTTTTTTCTTTTCTCCTGTTTCAATTTTAATTTTTTAAGCCTGTTATTATTTTTTCTATATTTATCCCTTTGTCTGCTCTTCCTACTGTTCTTTTCCCCTTGCAGTTAATCTTTAATGTATATAAATCTTTATCTACCTCTATTTAACTTTGTATATTTATTCTTTCTTTTCTTTCTATCGTTTCTGCTCAACATATTTGTTAGTTTTGTTTTCATTGCTTTATTCCCCAATTGGCACCTTGTTCTAGTTTTGTTTTCCAGTTTGTGCTTAGTTAGTTTTGTTCTTAACTAGTAGATATAATTTTTGATTTCCTTTGTTTTCCTCGTCAATCTATTGTACTTTATTTTTGCTGGACTGTTTTGATTTTGCTTATGGGTGTAGAAACAAATGACAATGAAAACACGATAACTCAAAACCTATGGGATGCAGCAAAAGCAGTGCTAAGAGAGAAGTTTATAGCAATACAATCCTAACTCAAGAAATAAGAAAAACATCAAATAGACAACCTAACTTTACACCTAAAACAACTGGAAAAAGAAGAACAACAACAAAAAAAAACAACCCAAAATTAGAAGAAGGAAAGTTACCATAAAGATGCAAGCAGAAATAAATGAAAAAGAAATGAAAGAAACAACAGTAAAGATTAATAAAACTAAAGCTGGTTCTTTGAGAAGATAAACAAAATTGACATGCCTTTAGCCAGACTCATCAAGAAAAAAAGAGAGAAGAATCAAATCAACAAAATTTGATTTGAAAAATCAAATGAAAAAAATGAAAAAGGAGAGGTTATAGCAGATAATGCAGAAAAGGATTATAAGAGACTATTATGAACAACTATGTGGCAATAAAATGGATAACCTGGAAGAAATGGACAGATCCTTAGAAAAGTTCAACCTTCCAAGACTGAACCAGGAAGAAATAGAAATTAGGAACAACCCAATTACAAGCACTGAATTTGGAGTTATGATCAATAATCTCTCAGAAAACAAAAGCCCAGGACCAGATGGCTTCACAGGAGAATTCTATCAAACATTTAAGAGCTAATGCCTAGCCTTCTAAAAGTCTTTCAAAAACTGCAGAGGAAGGAACACTTTCAAACTCATTCCACAAGGTCACCATCACCCTGATACCAAAACCAGACAAAGACAACACAAAAAAATAAAACTACAGGCCAATATCACTGATGAATATAGATGCAAAAATTCTCAACAAAATTTTAGCAAACAGAATTCAGCAACACATCAAAAATCTCATACCCCATGATCAAGTTGGGTTTATTCCAGGAATGCAAGGATTCTTCAATATACACTAATCAATCAATGTGATACACTATATTAACAAATTGAAAGATAAAAACATATGATATTCTCAGTAGATGCAGAAAAGGCCTTTGACAAATTCAGCACCCATTTATGATTAAAACTCTTCAAAAAATGGGCATAGAAGGAACCTACCACAACACAGTAAAGGCCATGTATTATAAGCCTACAGCAAACATTATTCTCAATGGTGAAAAACTGAAAGCATTCCCCCTAAGATCAGGAACAAGACAAGGGTGTCCACACTTTCACCACTATTAGTCACCGTAGTTCTGGAAGTCCTAGCTACAGCAATCAGAGAAGAAAATGAAATAAAAGTAATCCAGATCAGAAAAGAAGAAGTAAAGCTCTCACTGTTTGCAGATGACATGATACTGTATGTGGAAGACCCTAAAGATAGTATCAGAAAATTACTAGAGCTAATCAGTGAATTTAGCAAAGTTGCAGGATACAAAATCAATATACAGAAATCATTTGCATTTCTATATACTAACAATGAAAAACTGGAAAGAGAAATTAAGGAATCAATCCTATTAATGATTGCAACAAAAAGAATTAAATATCTAGGAATAAACTTACCTAAGGAGAAAAAAGAACTATACACAGAAAATTATAAGACACTAATGAAATAAATCAAAGATGACATAAACATATGGAAAGATATTTCATGTTCCTGAGTAGGAAGAATAAATAATGTGAAAATGACTATACCACCAAATGCAATCTACAGATTCAATACGATCCTAATAAATTACCAATGGCATTTTTCAAAGAACCAGAACAAAAAATTTCACCATCCATATGGAAACCCCAAATAGCCAAAGCAGTCCTGAGAAAGAAGAATGGAGCTGGAGGAATCAAGTTTCCTGACTTCAGATTACACTACAAAGCTACAGTCATCAAGACAGTATGGTACTGGCTCAAAGACAGAAATACAGACCAATGGAACAAGATAGAAATCCCAGAAATAAACCCATGCATCTATGGGTACCTTATTTTTGACAAAAGATGCAAGAATATGCAATGGGGCAGACAGCCTCTTCAATAAATGGTTCTGGGAAAACTGGACAGCTACATGTAAAAGCATGAAATTAGAACACTTGTTAACACCATACACAAAGATAAACTCAACATGGATTAAATACCTTAATATAAGACGAGAAACTATAAAACTCTTAGAGGAAAACATAGGTAGAATACTTAATGACATAAATCAAAGCAAGATCCTCTATGACCCACCTCCTAGAGTAACGGAAATAAAAACAAAAGTAAACAAGTGGGACCTGATTAAACTTAAAAGCTTTTGCATAGCAAAGGAAACTATAAGTAAGGTGAAAAGACAATTCTCAGAATGGGAGGAAATAATAGCAAATGAAACAACTGACAAAGGATTAATTTCCAAAATATACAAGCAGCTCATACAACTCAATGCCAGAAAAACAAACAACCCAATCAAAAAGTGGGGAAAAGTCCTAAACAGACCTTTCTCCAAAGAAGGCATACAGATGGCTAACAAACACATGAAAAGATGCTCAACATCACTTATTATTAGAGAAATGCAAATCAAAACTACGAGATATCACCTCACACCAGTCAGAATGGCCCTCATCAAAAAGTCTACAAACAATAAATGCTGGAGAGGGTGTGGAGAAAAGGGAATGCTCTTGCACTGTTGGTGGGAATGTAAATTGATACAGCCACTATGGAAGATGGTATGGAGATTCCTTTAAAAACTAGGAATAAAATCACCATATGACCCATCAATACCACTCCTAGGCATATGCCCTGAGGAAACCAAAACTGAAAAAGACATGCATCCCATTGTTCACTGCAGCACTATTTACAATGGCTAGAACATGGAAGCAACCTAGATGTCCATTGACAGATGAATGGATAAGGAAGTTGTGGTACATATACACAATGGAATATTACTCAGCCATAAAAAGGAGCACATTTGATTCAGTTCTGATGAGGTGGATGAACCTTGAACCTATTATACAGAGTGAAGTGAGTCAGAAAGAGAAAGATAAATATCGTATTCTAACACATATATACGGAATCTAGAAAAAAGTACTGAAGAATTTATTTACAGGGCAGCAATGGAGAAACATAGAGAACAGACTGATGGACATGGGGAGAGGGGAGGAGAAGGGTGAGATGTATGGAAAAAGTAACATGAGAACTTACATTACCATGTGTAAAATATATAGCTAATGGGAATTTGCTGTATGGCTCAGGAAATTCAAACA
Source organism: Odocoileus virginianus (assembly GCF_023699985.2). Classification (NCBI taxonomy): domain Eukaryota; kingdom Metazoa; phylum Chordata; class Mammalia; order Artiodactyla; family Cervidae; genus Odocoileus; species Odocoileus virginianus. The sequence continues at coordinate 10,509,711 of NC_069685.1, read as the reverse complement.
GGGGCTCTGTATCAATCTAGAGGGGTGGGATGGGGCAGGAGATGGAGGGAGGTTCAAAAGGGAGGGAATATATGTATACCTATGGCTGATTCATGCTGAGGTTTGACAGAAAACAACAAAATTCTGTAAAGCAATTATCCTTCAATAAAAAAATATTTTAAAAAAAACAAAGAAAACTAAAAAGAGTAGAACTGATGAATAGCACAAGGTTTTATTTTTAGATACATGTCCATTTTTAGAAAAACACAGGTGTAATATCTTAGGTATGCAAATACACAGAGTCACAAAAGATTTAAAGTGTAAATAGTGTTATGCAAAACATTATGGTAAATAGATGGTAAATGTATACAAAATTGATTTCTTGGAAAATATAAATTAAAGAAAAAGTCAAATGAAATGAACAGTTAATACATGGCTATCAATCTAGACACTACAGAAATTGAGATTAGTGTTTAGAACACTAGGAAAGAACAGGTCAATCTTTCTCATCTTCCTTTTCCAGTCAATCACTAAGTTTTGCTGACTCTACTCTCTCAATCTCTGCTACATGTCCCTCCCTCCACCCTGCATCAACACCACCACTTTATCTCAGCTCATCACCTGTGTAAGAACAAGGGGTTCAAGTACTCTCATTTCTCCAAACCCAGCGCCTAGCAAGGGACCTGGAATTAGACAGGGAATCAGCCAATGTGTGCTGAAAGTCTGAAAGACCACAGTGAAGCAGTCATGAGCCAATCATAAAACACAGGTTGATTACAGGAGTCTTCTGGTTTGGTAAATTTGGTGGAGAAATGCATACATGGTGTAAAATTCTCGGTCTAATAGAGATGATGAAGGAGAACAATGGTGTGTTCATCTGGCTGTAATTTTAAGGATTTTCAATCTTAAAATTTCAAAGAGTCTTTATGATGCATGAAATAAAGATGACTGGGTGGGGCAAAGCTCCATCAGGTTCAAAACGTCTTTGTTTCCCTGGTGAGGTTCTAAGTACTTTGAGGTAACAGATTTTGTTTTCTTTCTTTCACATCCTCCCTGGTGCCTTACACTGTAGATGGCATAGGTCAAGATTTTCATACTTCTCTAAATGTGCCTTAGATTGAATCTTTCTACCCCATTTAAAGTTATCCCTTAGGCAATGTCTCCTCTTTCCAATGTTATCAACTTTTTTACTCTCTCTCTCTCTGAATTATTCCCGACAGCATATTATCAGGATATTACTTCTCAAATCTTAACACATACACCCCAACTTTCTTGCCCCTTATTTCACTTTGCCACTAGCAACTATCTTATGCCTTTGCTTTAAAACTTCGTGAAAGAGTCATCTCTACTGCTGTTCCCTATTCTTCTCCTTCTATTTCCTCCCAGTCACAGGCAGCACACACTATCTCCTGAGAATACCCATGACCACCATGGTGCTAGATCCAATGGTGGATTCTCCCCAGTTCCCACCTGACTCAGTGACTGATTAGTAGTCTTGGATCTGTTGTTGCTCTTTATCTCTTGGCTTCCAGAACAACATTCCTTTTTTTTTTTTTTGTTCTGTCTCACTGGATCCTCCTCAGTTTCCTTTCTGTTTTCTCTTTTAATTGATTTATTAATGATCCATGGCACATACACCTCTCCTTTATTTACATTTATTCTGGTGATTTAATCCAACCTCATGATTTTAAAGATATTTTGGAATCCTTCAATTTATATTTTCAACAGTCTTCAACTCCAGATTCATATACAAAACTGCCTGCCTCACATGTCCTCTTGAATTTTATTCCCTGGTGGCTTAGAGGGTAAAGCATCTGCCTGCAATGCAGGAGACCCGGGTTCAATCCCTGAGTCAGGAAGATTCCCCTGGAGAAGGAAATGGCAACCCACTCTAGTACTCTTGCCTGGAAAATCCCATGGACAGAGGAGCCTGGGAGGCTGCAGTCCATGGGATCCCAAAAAGTTGGACACGGCTGAGCGACTTCACCAGATTAAAAAAGTACAGAACTCAACTCCTGATATTTCCCCTCAAATACATTTCATCTGGTAGCCTTCTTCCTCTCAGTTAAAAGCATCCCGATCTTTATAGTTATTCAAACCAAAAAACTTGAATTCTTTCTTGATTATCTTAATCACACACATACCCACATCCACTCCATCTTTAAATCCCATTGGCTCTCTATTCAACATTTATCTGGAATCTGACACCTGTATCATCATCTCCACAGTTCACTATCCTAGTCTCAGCCACCATCATCTTTCACTTAAATTACTGCAACAATTTCCTACCAGCTCTTTATCGTTCCCTTCCTCTCTCCTTGCCTTTTACAGTCTGTTCTCAACACAGCCTCCAGAGTAATCATCTATCTCTCAAGACTCCTCCTGTCTGCCATTTCCCACAAAGTAAAACCCAGTCTTAACACAGCCTCAAAGCCCTCCAGGATCTACCTACCCACATCAGTCCTCTGAGAGCAAGGCCTACTCTTCCCATTGTTCACTCCTCATCAGTCAGAAACCTGTCACTTGGCCACAGCTCACTTCAAGGGAACCTGAGAAAACAAGCCTTTCAGGTGGGCACATTGCCACGCGACAAAGTCAGGAGATGAAAAATGAATATTAGGGAGGTAACCAGCAATACCAGGCACAAACGATTATCTTATTTTTCAAATAATGAAACAAAGTCTCAGAGATGTTAAATGACTTTCTTAGACATTCAGTAACTTTCATAGAAAATAATTTAGCTATAAAATGATAAAAGGAATTCAAATCATAATCTGAGTCCACATTCCCTTAGCCTTCTACGACACTGGATGATCTCCCTCATTTAATAGAAAATGATAAGCCTTTGGATGGTTTTGAGTTGAAAATTTGTTCCTCAAACTGTCTTGCCTGAAATAGGCATCTCATATATTCTTTGTTTGTTTTAGTAACAGAACTCTGCTTTTTTAGTTTTAACAATGGTGTGTTGGTTTCTGCCATACAACAATGCAAAGCAGCTGTAACTATACATTAAAGAGATGGAAATATCAGACCACCTTACTTGCCTCCTGAGAAACCCATATGCAAGTCAAGAAGTAACAGTTAGAACCAGACATGGAATAACAAACTGGTTCCAAATTGGGAAAGGAGTACATCAAGTCTGTATATTGTCACCCTGCTTATTTAACTTATATGCAGAGTACATCATGTGAAATGCCAGGCTAGATGAAGCACAAGCTGGAATCAAGATTGCCAGGAGAAATATCAAAACCTCAGACATGCAGATGACACCACCCTTATGGCAGAAAACAAAGAGAAACTAAAGAGCTTTTTGATGAAAGTGAAAGCAGAGAGTAAAGAAACTGGCTTAAAACTCAACATTCAAAAACTAGGTCATGGCATCCAGTCCCATCACTTCATGGCAAATAGATGGGGTGGAAATAGTGACAAACTTTATTTTCTTGGGCTCCAAAATCACTGCAGATGGTACTGCAGCCATAAAATTAAAAGACGCTTGCTCCTTGGAAGAAAAGTTATGACCAACAGAGACAGTATATTAAAAAGCAGAGACATTACTTTGCCGACAAAGGTCCATCTAGTCAAAGCTATGGTTTGTGCAGTAGTCATGGATGGATGTGAGAGTTGGATTATAAAGAAAACTGAGCACTGAAGAATTGATGCTTTTGAACTGTGGTGTTGGAGAAGACTCTTGAGTCCCTTGGACTGCAAGGAGATCAAACCAGCCAATCTTAACAGAAATCAGTCCTGAATATTCATTGGAAGGTTTGATGCTGAAGCTGAAACTCCAATACTTTGGCCACCTGATGCGAAGAACTGACTCATTTGAAGAGACCCAGATGCTGGGAAAGATTGAAGGCGGGAGGAGAAGGGGACGACACAGGATGAAATGGTTGGATGGCATCACCGACTTGATGGACATGAGTTTGAGCAAGCTCTGGGAGTTGGTAATGGGCAGGGAAGCTGGCGTGCTGCGGTCCATGGGGTCGCAAAGTCAGACACGACTGAGCCACTGAACTGACTGAGTGACCCTCCTCTGTCCCCCCATCCCACCCCTCCAGGTCATCACAGAGCACAGACTGGGCTCCCTCTGCCACACAGCAACTTCCTTCCAGCCAGCCAGCCCACACCTGACAGTGTGTATATGTTGATGCTACCTTCTCCATTCGTCCTACTATCTCTCTCCCTCACTGTGTCCTCAAGTCCATTCTCTACATCTATGCCTCCATGCCTTCCCTGCAAATGGGTTCACCAATACCATTTTCTAGATTCCATATATATGTGTTAATATACTATATTTATTTTTCTCATTCTGACTTACTTCAATCTGTATTACAGGCTCTAGGTTCTTGATGGTGATTCAAATTATTAATACATTTTCAGACAATATCAATCTTTGTGTTATCTGTTCTACAATGAGATTTTTTAAACTCATTTGCAGCATTTATGTGTTTCATCTCTCCATAGCTACTGGAGTCTCTAAAATATTTGCTTGCACTTTAACAGTAACTTTAGTTCAGATATTTTCAATCTAGGTGATACATCCTATTCCTCTATGCAGCTTTTAAAATTATAGATTTCTTCTGATTTTGATCTAAGTGAGTTAGGTTGGCCTGCGTAACTATTAAGGGTAAGCATTAATAAAAAAATTTCCCTTATCATTTTAATGTGAAGCCAAATTTCAAATTCCCAGGTTTAATTACATAGTCTTAATGGACAGGGAGGCCTGGTGTGCTGCGGTTCATGGGGTCACAAAGAGCCGGACACTACTGAGCGACTGAACTGAACTGAACTGAACAGCTCAGAGCTCCTACACAGAGATTCAAAGTCTCCTCATGAGAGGATGACTATAAAAGTCTCCTTCTCCATCCATCACCTCTAGCCTTCCTCTGTATGCCCCAGCTTTAACACAGGAATGGTCTTTCCTGTCACTGCTATGAGGTTTCATATTTCCATCCTTATAGACATGTAGCTGCTTTGAATCCTTGATTCTCCCTCCATCCCCTCATCTGTTAGTCAGACTACTTTTTCCATCAAGCCATCATACACATCACTGTCTCTGTACAGAGATCTCCCCCACTGCACCATTGCAGAGAGTGCTACAGCCCACCAACGACTGCTTCTCCACTTCACTGTGAAGACTGCACTGATATTCTTAGAAGCAGCTGCCAATTTTCCAGCTGCCTTGCATCAAGGTGGAGCCATGTAACTGGTTCTTGCCAATGGAATGTGGATATGTGACACACATCGTTTCCAGGAAGAAATCTGAATATACTCCATGGATTGCCCCCTCCACCCCCCCGGCTGGGTAACCCCAGGGTGACCTCTAAAGTACAAGATGGTGGAGATACAAGGTAGAAGCAGCCCCAGTCTCTGACTCATTGCCTGGAGAGAAGCCAGCCAGGAGAGCTGCCCATTCTGGGTCGTCAGCAGTGGATTTTACATAAACAAAAAATATATTTTCTCTGTATTAAGCCAGGATTTGGAGTTCTTTTTGACAGTAGCTTCTCATATCTTGAAACATGAACTGTGTCCTCTACTCTATTTAATACCTTCTTTGCAGAATGACATTTATTTCTTTACATGTTTGTCTGCCTTACTTGCTTGCTTGTGGGTTACTTGTACCCTGAGCCTTGAGCCCAGCATAGGGGAGGCTCTTATTGAAGACTGGTGAGTTGAAGTCAATAAAGAATACTAAAAGAAAATACCAATATATTGATTCTAAATAAGAACTTGAAGGATAAGATCACTGCCTGAATTTTAAAAAAAAAAAAAAGAATACTAAAGAATGATGTAGTAGGATTCCACAATACTGCCCACGACCCTGCAGCTATGGTGCCTAAGAGCTGTCTTTCCTTCAGTTGACACAGCTGTCCTAATCCCATGCTCAGGATGCCCTGATATGTTAAACCCTCCCTCCTATCAAAAGGATCAAGTTGATTTTTTTTTATCACCTCTATCCTGTGCATCATATCTGTAGCTATCTGTATTTGCCTGGATGCTATACTTTAATCTACTGGATCAATAAATCCATCTACTGAAACTTTACTCATTCTTTAATGAATTCCCAGGAAAATGAGTCCCTAGCACCCATGAACGTTGCATGAATGTGGCATTTTATTAATGTTGCGAATAGATAACTTACTTTTAGTTCTTGGTGTGTCCATTTTCCTCTTAGATTCCGTACCCATTAAAGGCAAAAGCCTCTTGCGCCTCTGTATCCTGAGCAGCTACCCCATACTTTGCCTGGCACAGGTTGCATGAATGTTTTTAGTTGGACAGCATGGAACTAATCGAGGAGTAGATTTAAATACAAGATTGTTGATTACTCTCTAATAAAGTGGCTCTTCTATTAGAAATACTTACAACCCTCTCTATTCAGATTGAACAGCCATTAAAGCACAGTTGCATATTCATTTATATATACGGCTGTATTCATCCAGTAAAGAGCTAGAGATTATTTTTGATCAGTAAGAGACCTTTGATTTCCCAGGCTAATAAAATGTGTGTGTGTGTGTGTGTGTGTGTGTACACATATCTCACTGTGTATCTAAGAGATGAAGCTGTTTGTAGCTTCCTTTATCTTTAAAGGTTCAAGTCTCAATTGACTTTGCAGCCTATTCCAAAGCAAAGTTCCCCTTGAAAATTACCCACTGAGAAAGAGAGAGAGTAACAGAAAAGAGGAAAAAATGCCCTAAGCACAGTAAAAGATTAACACATTTTCCCTCCATTTTGTGCTTGGCCAATGTGAAGATGTGGCTTTTGGACATTGTTAATAATAGAGTACACTTTAATAAAATCACTTGTTTTTCAATCTATGTGGAAACCACATGAGAATTTTAGAACCTATAGGTTGTTTTCAAAACTGCATGTCTCATATAATATTTACTCTTACTGGGATTATTTAGCTTAGGAAACTTTACTGTATCACTCCAAAATTCTTTGCATTCTAAAAAGACTGGGAGGTCTCAGGAACTATGATTTCCTCTGTGTCTCTCACAAGGTACAAGCTAATTGTGTACTTAATTTAATCATGCTGGCTTTTCACTATTAAAAATAAACTCTTAGTTGTGCAAATCCAACATCATCATATATAATACCACATTCCTTCCTACCTTTCAAACTTCATCAGCGTTGCTCAGCTTTATAACCAAATTAAGAACACATGTGTCAGACTTAGCTATCGGAAACCAGAACTGTTCTTAACTTTAATTTACACAACATCCAGGATTTCTTAAAGTCACTCCTTAAAACTGTACTTGGCCCTCTTCCCTCCTTGATCTCCAAGTTTCAAATAGATTACCTGTGCATTCGGAGTCCACATTTAGAATATGTAAAAGAAAAAAAAAGTGCCACATGTATTTGCCAAGTTGTCCTGACTCTGTTCCACTGGATCAGCCTCCCTCTGTCACAAACCAAGCTTAGGAAGAGTCCAGCTCATATTTCTAGGGAGAATCTGGCTTAAGTTTAGGCTGTCAGAGGATTGGAAGATTGCCCGGTGGTTGTAAAGAAAAATTTGTTGAAAGATATGTTCATGGCATTTTTGCGCCTGTGTGTGTGCCTCCAAGTCAGAGTTATGAGGAAACTTCCTTATTAGGAACAAACCAAAATCCCAGGATTCCCAGAGACAGAGGGGAACATGCAACAAGGCATATTGCCTTAGCAGATATTTAACAGAACATGAAGGAAACAAAAGATACTGCTTATACATGACATGGAATCCCACACGCAACCAAGAGAGCAGCCCAATCAATACCGGGAGCCGTGGGATGTGGTCCCGGATCTGGGTCTCAGATCCTGAGAGACAAATGTGGGGGGTGGGGTGGAGAGGGACCACAGGCAGCACCTCAGTTCCTGCCTCTGGAGTTGGCATCTATGCATCTTCTAGTGCCTCAGTCCTCACACTGGCCAACCCTGGCCAACTATGCGGCAGGGTGTGGCCATATAAACAACACACAGTCCTTGGACAAATCACAAAGCTAGTGGGTCAGAATCATCACAAATGAGTCATTTAATCATTCAAAGTTGATTTTTGTAAATACTCCAAGTTATTCCCAATCACAGTAAAGAATGAGAACCATTACTTCGGTGCTAATCCTAACGTGAGGCCAGAATTAAAACTGAGGGGACAGAGCTAAAGATTCTGGAGCTCAGCACCAAGTCACCCTTCTTGATCTTCTCACGGTGACTTAGCGTCCCAAGTCTGAGCAGTGAATGTCACCTTTTCGTTAAGACACAGTCTCCGTCTTGTGTCTTAGTTCACATAATTGGGATGTTGTCTTAGTCCTCCTTGACTCCCTGCCTACAAGCTACCTAAAACTCTGGTCCCCTTCAGAAGGTCAGTTCTGCGGCCCCCTAGTTGGAAGTCTACTCTTGAAATGTTCTGTGGCTGAAATCCCCCTTTCTGATGAACTGGCCTGCCTGCCCCAGATGAAACTGACACTCGTGGCCCCTGAGTTATCCTTTACCATCTGACACTTACCTATGAGAACCATCAGCTGCCTGATGTTTTTGCTGCTTCCCCCAAATCAAGGCTACCACCTACTGCTTATCACCAGAGGCTTCAGATACCATAATCTGGACCATCTTTTCTTTTCACCTGGCTTTGGCCTCCAGAAGCACCATAGCACTAAATGGATGGGTTGAGCATTGTCTCCTTCCTCATGCTATTACAGTTATCTGGAACTGTGGAGTTGGAGAAGACTCTTGAGAGTCCCCTGGACTGCAAGGATATCCAACCAGTCCGTCCTAAAGGAGATCAGTCCTAAATGTTCATTGGAAGGACTGATGCTGAAGCTGAAACTTCAATACTTTGGCCACCTGATGCAAAGAACTGACTCATTTGAAAAGACCCTGATGCTGGGAAAGATTGAGGACAGGAGGAGAAGGAGATGACAGAGAATGAGATGGTTGGATGGCATCACTGACTCAAGAGACATGAGTTTGGGTGAACTCCGGGAGTTGGTGATGGACAGGGAGGCCTGGCGTGCTACAGTCCATGGGGTCACAAAGAGTCGGACATGACTGAGCAACTCAACTGAACTGGACCATGTCTAATCATCTCAAAATTAGGCTAAGACATTTTCTAAGGGAACTTTCTGCTAAAAAGTTCTACAGTGCTTTGATTTGTGTGTGTGTGTGCGCGCGCATGTTAGTCACTCAGTCATGTCCGACTCTTTGTGACCCCATGGACTGTAGCCCACCAGGCTTCTCTGCCCATGGAATTCTCCAGGTAAGAAAACTGGAATGAGTTGCCATTTCCTCCTCCTGTGTTTTGACTTAAGCACTTTGAAAACACATGAAGATGTGAAGCAGGAAAGACATTTATGAATGTGTGGATTTCTGAAGTTTGCCCACATGGATTGGTGAGACAAGGCTACTGGAAATGGAAAGATGAACAAAGAGACAAATAAGCCTGGCAAGTTGGGACCTTGGAGGCTCAGGCTAGAGACTTAAAATGAGGGTTACCAACTTTCCCAGTTTTCTGGGACTGAGAGTTCCTGGAATGGGACTTTCAGAGCTCAAATTGGAAAATTTCCTGACATACTTGATGAACTGGTCATCCTAGGACTTGAAATTGTTTGGAGCTGTACTGAATCAAAGATTCGGGATATGAAAGAATTGGACCAAAAAGGAAAGGATATTAGATTTTCTATTATATATATGAGAAAATATGGAAAGATCAGAATTCATTCATAAAACACCTTCTCTGTGTCAGACACTGTACATACATATATTGTCTCTTCCAGTCCTCACAGCTATCTTATGGAGCAGTTCTTATAGGCTTCATTTTACAGATGAGCAAACAGAAGCACATATAGGTAAGCTCGCAAAACTAGCAAAGTGTAAAGCCAACCTACAAACCCAGGCAATTTGGTTTTATCCATTTAATGACCTCAGTTCTCTACTGCAATGCATATAGACTGCAAGAATGCTAGTTACAGGAAACCATAACTACTGCTTCTTAGTGTAACATGCTCATTTAATTAATGGTAAACTAGTGAGAGTTAAACCATAAAGAAGGTTGAGTGCTGAAAAACTGATGCTTTTAAACTGTGGTGTTGGGGAAGGCTCTTGAGAGCCCCTTGAACAGTAAAGAAATTAAGTCAGTTAATCCTAAAGGAAATCAATCCTGAATATTCATTAGAAGGACTGATGCTGAAGCTGAAGCTCCAATACTCTGGCCACCTGATGCAAAGAGCCAACTCACTGGAAAAGACCTTGATGCTGGGAAAGATTGAGGGCAGGAGGAGAAGTGGGTAGCAGAGGATGAGACGTTTGGATAGCATCAGTGAACATGAATTTGAGCAAACTCTGGGAGATAGTGAAGGACAGGGAAGCCTGGAATGCTGCAGTCTATGGGGTCTCCAAGAGTTGCACATGACTTAGTGACTAAATAACAACAAACTAAAGATCAGAGGATTGTGAGAGATTACAGGATAAGACATACAATCTGGGCTTGATCCCTACCTCTGCCACTGACTAACTGTGTCATTTGTACAGATTACTCAATTTTCCTAAAGCTCAATTACTTCACCTGTGTAATTAGAATAGCAATATCTACTTATCAGGGAGATTTCAGGATTAAATAAGACAATGGATATAAAGCATTGAGGAGAGCTCCTTGCATAAATAATGGATCCATAGATAAAATTGCTACTAGATTTATTGTTAGTAGTTGTAGTAGCCAGTATAGCAGAGTAGTTACTACCAATAGCTACTCTTACTAGTACTACTGCCTAGTAGTTACTACTACTATGATTACACCTTCTATTACATCATCATCATCATTATGATCATGCCAGATCACACAGCTGTCAATTACAGAAACATATTAAAATCTGGTTGCCTAACTTAACACAATGACATACGTTCTTCCTTAGAGAAACAACATTAAAATCCAACCTGAGGAAGCATTCAATAAAAATCCCTAGCATCCAAAAGATTACTCAGAATGTGGCCATAAAGTTGCAGATAAAGACATACAATAATGTAAATGGCATAGGGCACGAAGAAGCAAACACAATGCTACGAAACCTTGGGCATTAATGATATTTCTTTAGAATATTCTCCAAGGACAATACGGGCCAAGTGCACATATTAGGTTGGGGTTTATTTTTTATTTCATTAGGGTTCTGTATGTGTACTGTGAATGCATTGAAGACTGTCAGTCCTTCTGGATTTTGTAGCACAGATTTAAGAGTGTAAAGACACAGGGCCCACAAGCTAACTCAACAGAAGTCTAATTTTATGGAGAGCCATTACTGTCAAAATCAACAAAATAACAGACCTAAATGAATTTCAGCTCTGTGAGGGGATTTCAGCTTAGAAAGAAGTCATCTCTCTCTCTTCTCCATTTGACACAGTGAAATGTTATTAGCACATGTTCAAATGTATAAACATTTCTAAATAGAGATACATGGTAGAACAGTTTACAACACTCTCTTTGTCATACACAAACCATTCCTCTTAATCATTTTTATTATATAAGAAACATATGCTATTAGTGTGAAAATTTTACAAAATTAACTAATTAAAATAAGAAAATGAAAATCATCCCTAAATCCCACAATCTGAGATAATGATTTGTAAATACTTTGTTGTTTATATTTTCTTTTTCTAAGCAAATAAAACTCCATATGGAAGTAAATATGCACATTTTAAAAGTATCAAACTACAGTCCTTTTCCCCATAGCAACATAAAATAAATATATTCTCATATACAGTACACAGAATAATTATATGCCATACCATGGTTCTAAATAGCTGCCTGACAATCCATATGTTAATACAACATAAGTCACTTGTCAATCTGCTGTTCAAAAATAGTCGGGTTGTTTACAATTTCCTGCAGTTACAACGCTTTTATAAACATCCTTGTTTACATACTTTGGCACACTTGTCTAAGTTATTTCCTTAGATATAAAAAAATTCCTAGAAATGGAATTTCTAAATCAGATAATGCACACTTTCAAGGGTTATTAACACATACTTTGTATTAAGTACTATGCACAGATTCATACTATGTGTACATAAATACTGACATATTTCTCTACAGAACCAATCCTCTGATTTGCACTTCAGCAGTGGGTGTAAGCAAGCTTGCCCCACTGCCCTTTACAGTACAGTGAGCTGCAGCTTGCCTGCGGCTTGCCTGGCTTCCAATAGAAAAAGTCTATGAAAACATTCTCATCAGTGCTACCTTTGTGACACAAGAGAAAGACAAGAGACAACACCCAGCTGCTAGGAGGCCTTTCTGCCCCACCCAACGGCTAACAGCTGCTGGCAACACCCACATCTAGTGTGAAGTCACAGGCTATCAAAGGAAAACATCAGCCAAATATAACAAGGCAATTGAGAGCTGCTGGATACTACCAGAAAGAAAAGTCTGTTTTTAAATGCCTACTGTTTTGCCTTAACAAATAGGACTGGGGGTGGGGGGGGTGGGGAGGGAAGGTCTAGCTACATTTGGCAAGTAAGAATACTTTTTCCCCTAAAAATACTGAAAAAAAAGTGGATGGGGGAATGATTCACTACAGATTTGCAAAATCTGCTACAAATTTCCTGGCCAATTACAGTAGCCTATTAGAAGATCCAAAGGACAAAAAACAAACAAATAAACAAAATCCAATTTTCTCCTTTGCCTGGGTAATAATTCCAATTGTTTCCTACCAGAGATTTAAAAACTATAACCTGGATAACTCTGTAGATGTAAGCTAGGGCAATGCAACAGAATGAGATAGAATGCCTCTTCCTCAGGTTGCCTGCTTTGCATAAAAGGGAGCTACTGCCTGCATGTAACTGGGCTGCTCTATCCTCTCTTGGAGCTCTTAAAAGTGGAAAGACAAGATTCAGGGACATCAGTGCTGGGGGAACAGCATATATATCTACATCATGGGCAAGGATGCAGGCTGGAAGGAGGCTGAAGGGCAATATACACAGGGTGAACTAATAAGTAAGCAGACTACTGTTCTCTACATCATAGGCCATGATGGAGGAGTTTCTTAATTATTTTACAAATGGTTGCCTGGTGCAATAGTAATTCATTTAATTCTATGACAAATTATACCCATTTTCCAAGGGGGAAACAGAGGCATGCAGAGGTGAATGACTTTACCAAGATAATACAGTTAATAAGTGGAAGAACTAAGATTCAGACCCAGGGAACCTGACTCTAAAACTCCACACTCTCAGCCGCATGGGCACACATCTCTCAGGGTACAGTTATAGAAACAGAGTGGGACTGGAGGCCTGAAGACTAAGGTTCATGTCCCAGAGCCACCTTCTATTAGCAGCTGTACGTGAACAAAGGGCACTTAATTTCGCAAAGCCTCAGGTTCCTAAAATAAATATACATTTATTTAGGATATATAAACATAGGAGTATTCATAAACCTAACATAGGAGCACCTTGATATACGAAGCAAATATTAACAGACATAAAAGGAGAAATTGACAGTAACAGAGTAATAGAAAGAGACTATAATAACCCACTTACATCAATGGACAGATCATCCAGACAGAAAATCAATAAGGAAACACTGGTCTTAAATGACACATTAGACCAGACGGACTTAATATTTATACAGCATTCTACCTGAAAGCAGCAGAATACACATTCTTTTCAAATGCATGTGAACCAGTCTCCAGGGTAGGCCACATACTGGCCATTCAACAAAATCTCAGTAAATTTGAGAAAATTTATATGAAGTGTCTTTTCTGACCACAATGCTATGAAACTAGAAATCAACATAAGAAAAAAATTGTAAAAAACACAAACATGTGGAGACTAACAATGTGCTATTATACAACCAATGAAGAAATCACTTCACTGAAGATACAACCTCTGAAGAAATCAAAGGGGAAGTAAGTGAAACCCAGACATTGGCTCTGTCCTGTTCTCCTCCTCCAACCCTCATCCCGTGCCTACCTAGACGCAGGGTTCAACACTGCTCTCAATTCCCCATCCCATCTTGCTTCTACTGAATGGAATCTTCATTTTAACTCATTATCCAAATGATTTTCATTCACACCAAAATGTAATCATGATTTCCCTAAAGATCCTCTGGTTTAAAAACATGGGAACTATCTTTGTACAGTGATGAAGGTGGTTACAAGGTACAAGCATTCAGTTATAAGATAAATAGACACTAGGAATGTAATGTACAATGCAATTATACTATTAACACTGCTATCTGTTATATATGAAAGCTTTTAAGATAGTAAATCCTTAGTATCCTTTCTCACTGCAAGAAAAAATTGCTTTTTCCTTTCTTTAATTTTGGACTTGTATGAGATGATGGACATTCACTAAACTTATTGTGATAATCACTTATTAATGTATGTAAGTCAAGTCATCATGATATATGATTTAAACTTACACAGAGCTGTAAGTCAATTGCATCTCAATAAAATCAGAGGAACAAATAAAGATAAATACAAATGATAAATTTTGTTTTTCTGAACCTTCTGTAAGAGATACAGAAGAAGAAGGGAAATACATTGCATACTGCAGCAGAAGCTACTTTAAATTTCCCCACAAATATCCACATTCTTTCTTCAGCTCCATATTGTCAAGTCAGGAAAGGTGCTTTCAATGCCATTTCCTTCATTCAGTTCCCAGAATTGATAACTGAATTTTTTGATAGCTGAAAATTTCTAAATTTTCACTTGGCATCTATAAAATATTTAAGATCTCATCTCTCTTTCTTACATGTTGTAAATACCTTATTTATTTATAAATAATTTAACAAGTATGCTCCAATCCAATGATGGATGTGAAAGTACCTCCAAAAAGGAAGTGATCCATTAATAGAAACTATTATTAATATTTCCCCAAAAGATGGTACAAGTTGAATAACTTAAAGTATTGACTCATCTAAATGTATGATTGACATATGCACATTAAGTAATCACAGGGAACATTTCTACACACCGATGGCCAGGTTACACAAGATGCCAAGTTAACACTTTCCCACAAACCATGACTTGGCATGGCTATATCAGAGACGATACAGAGTGTGTAAGACAAATTTCCAAATCTGACTTCAAGCAACTCTCTAATAAATGCAAACAGCTTTTTTCCACCCAGTTTATTATTCAATCCTATTCATCTTTCTTCTACCATCTTACTTTATAAAAATCTCAAATGTATATTCTATACCCACTGTCTCCAGTTTTCCATTCAATATCCACTTCCTTCTTTTTACCATCTACTACCTGCTTTGCCAACTCATTCAGCATTGTAACATGAAGATACAGCTAGTTTTTGGAAAATTCTTCTATACCATAGAGCTCATATATGAATGAAACTTGATCGAAGTCTTCTAAAATTTGACATCAATCCTAATATTGACATGACATTATGAGGAACAAGTTATAAAATTGAACACAGTTTTTGACAATTATAATTTTTGTTGTATTTCTCAGATTTTGTTAATTCATACATTCTCACAATTTTCTGTTTGTAATAAATATTTACTTTTTATATACTTGTGTGTTTGTAATCCTGTGGAAAGATTTTTAAGGAGGGTTTCCAAAAATTGTAGAATTGTATCCTATTAATTATACACTAGCTCTTCTTTGTTAGGAATACAGACTATCAACTCAAGAGCTCTGCTGGATAATAAAAATGAGGTATCATCTTTCAGATCTCACTAAATGACAGTAATTCCTCTCACTTATCCCATTTTCCTGATGCCCCCCACCATTTCTCTGTCTATGAATATATTCACAACTGTGCTTCATGCTGAGAAAATAAGACAAATAGATAACACCTCTGCCCCAAATAGATTTGAGCCTACTAGAGGAAAAAGATATGCATGCTAACAATTATACAGTAGCTTGACAACTGCTCTAAAGGAGTTGAGTGAAAGTTGCTCAGTTGTCCGACTCCTTGCGACCTCATGGACTATGCAGCCCATGGAATTCTCTAAGCCAGATTGCTGGAGTGGGTAGCCTTTCCCTTCTCCAGTGGATCTTCCCAACCCAAGGATCGAACCCAGGTCTCCCACATTGTAGGTGGATTCTTTACCAGCTAAGCCACAAGGAAAGCCCAAAGGAGTTAATAGCAGAGCAGAGAACAGGGAGAGACTGACCCTGTGTTGGGAATTCAGAAGTGTCAAAATAAAGGTAACAGCTGGACTGGGCATGGACGAGTGAAAGGAAGGATGTCTGGAGAAGAAGACAGCATCCCCCGGGGTGGGGGGGGCAGGCAAAATTACAGGTTAACATATGTAAGCAGAGCACTGAAGTCATTCTAAAGGGCACAGTCAGATACATCATGGCACGCAGACACCAAAGGAGCAAAGAAACACCAGCCACTAAGAGAAGAATCACTAGCTGCTTGGGAGAATTAACAAATGTTAAGTTTACACATGACTTCCTCTATAATACCAAACATTTATAAAGCTTGAAATTTTTCCAGCTCAAGCTCAGGTATCAGAGAAGACCAACCACTGAATCTTCCAACATTTGCTAGCTGAGTCACCCAGGACAACTGAACCATTTCTCAAAGCCTCGGCTTCTTCATCTGCAACGAGATCATGTTAGGACTTAGATCAAAAACTTCTCATGAGGATTAAACCAGTTATGCGGGGTGTAAAGCAGTGCTGAGCAAATGTTACCTGTTACTGTGATTTGAGAATAACACATTCAGGTTTTTCTACCATTAAAGAAAGTTGTAAACCTGGCGAAAGTCAGCACCTGTCAGCAAAACAATCAAGTTGGAAGCAGGAACATTCCTGCAAATAGCCAGAGCATTCCAAAGAATTTCAGAAATTCCAGAAATTCTATGACATTCCTTAAAGCACTGACTAATTTAAGCAAACAGCCAAAACACTCCACAACAGAAATATACACACAGGGAAGAAAGGCGAAAAAACAAATCCCAGTGAAAAACTGCCCTCTGTGAGGAAGTAAGCACTTGACTTCATAGGCTGCAAGACGTGGTTCAGAATATATGTCTGCACAAGTCAAGGTCTCATTGCTTTTTTTCATACTCCTTGGAGCCACCCTTTTTTAGACAATTTCACCTGAAGCAATAGTTTGATGGATTCCAGCCTTCATAGAATTAACTGCGTGTTTAATGGTAAATGTGTGCATTTTTAAGAATGAACATCAAATTCCTGGATTTAATCAAAGAAAATTATAGAGCAGTGAACTGTGGGATGTTTTAGTCCAGGAGGTCCTTAAATCTGTCACTTTGTAATTAAAAGGTAAATATTCAGCCCTAAGGACACTGGGAAAGGGCAACCAATACACTTATCTTCTCACAATTAAGCCAACCTCTTGGATTTAGTAACTGAAACTCTCCATGTTTGCCTATGGCTCCTCCCAGCAAATGTGGCTATAATAACAACAGTCTATAAATATTGATTGGTTTGGTTTGGTTCTGCTTATAGTACTCTGATACGATAACAGATTCTTAATCTAGAAACTCCGGCTTCCCAGGTGGCACAGTGGTAAAGAATCTACCTGCCAATGCAGGAGATGCAAAAGATGGGGTTCGATCCCTGGGTCGGGAAGATCCCCTGGAATAGGAAATGTCAACCTACTATTCTTGCCTGGAAAGCCCCATGGACAGAGGAGCCTGACGGGCTACAGTCCACGGGGTCAAAAGAGTGAGACACGAGGGAAAGCACACGCACCTAGAACCTCAGCCCACCCCACGCGCTCAGCCAGATCTGGGGTCTGCCTGCAGAACTTCATGTTTACCTTACTGGAGGAAGTTAGGTCTGGAGGCATTAATATCTAAAGCCAGCAACTTTCAACTTGCCCATGTCTTGTCACTTAGAGAAAGGGATAGCATTCATACATTACAATAAACAGACTAGGCAGCAAGGTCCAAAAGGACCTAGCTGGGGCAGGAGAAGAAAGTGAGAATGAGGAGTTCAGGGACCCTAAGTCATGCCATACCAGCCTGCACTGAGGGTCCGTGGTCCAAGAACCCACCACAGCATCTTCCAGGAAGATGCTGCCTTAAAGAGCGTGGAGGTTTCAAGTGTTCTCTTAACAAAACAAGTAAGATTCTGAGGCCCTTGTCGTATTGTTAAGTCTTTATGTAATGAAATAGGAGACTGTGTGTGTGTGTGTGTGCGTGGGCGCGTGTGTGCCCGTGTTAGTCGCTCAGTGGTGTCCGACTCTTTGCGACCCCGTGAACAGTAGCCCACCATGCCTCTGTATCCATAGAATTCTCCAGGCAAGAACTCTAGAGTGGGTAGCCATTCCCTTCTCCAGGGGATTTTCCCAGGGACCAAACCTGGGTCTCCTGCATTGCAGGAACATTCTTTATCAACCAAGCCACCAAGGAAGCCCAGGAGACTAGAGTCACTATTATTTATCAAAAGGTAACACTTTTATATATCTAATTATGTTTCATCCATTGTTTAAATAATGTTGGCTGCTATGACAACATTTCACAAACAAAACAGTCACTTAGAGACTTATTTTCATCTCTTAATTCTTTAAGGGCTTGGCATGAATATAGTGGAAATCACATGAGGCTTTAGAGTGAAAAAGTCCTCCTCACAAATATCCATTGTGCACGCATATGGCCAAAGACAGATCCTACACCCTTTCTGAGCCTTGGCTGTCCATCTTAAATGGGAATGCCTACTTCAAAAAATAGTTATGATTTTAACTTTGAAAAGCTGATAGCCCAGAGAATAGATATTCTTTAAATATTAGCTCACATCCTCTCCACAGAAGAGCATTACTATTCTGAGCTATTAAATTCCCCATATCTAGGATCTTACGTTACTCCTTTTTCCTGCACTGTGATACCCTCTCTCATTGTCCCTCTGCCACCGCCACGGCCTCCACGCTTAGCTTTTGACTCCTATGTAGTCTGCTGCCTCCTTCCTTATCAGGCTCTTACCTTCTTCTCTCTCAAAACTGGAGCAAGAAGGGAGGAAAGGGTACATGATGGGAACAAACAGGAAATATGGCCATTTAATTTAATTAAGCTCCATGCTCTTCTAAGACTCTGCCTGAATCATTTCAAGAAATAATTAAAAAAGAAAAAGAAATCATCTTCATCAAGCAATTACTATGTTTAAGTCCTGTGATGTTTGACTTCTCAAGCTCTATCAATACCCTTTATATCGGTTGCTGTCAATCTTTACACGACCTTACACACCACAAAAAACCAACACACACACACACACATCAGGAAGAAGTGTTCATGGAAATTTGAGTCTTGTTATAGGAAAGGGGCCTACATGTAGGTGCTCAAGTAATATTTGCTTACCATACTAATTATTTAAATACTCACCAATATAAACACCTGATTATGCAAATTTGATCTATGTCAGGGATATACAAATCAGACATGATCTATCACTCCAGACCTACAAACAATCAAGGTAAGTCTAAAATAAACTTGAAACTCCCCAGGGGCTCAGCAGTAAAGAATCTGCCGCAGTGCACGAGCCGCAGGAGACACAGGTTCAATCCCTGGGTTGGGGGGGATCCCCTGCAGGAGAGCATGCATCCCACTCCAATGTTCCTGCCTGGAGAATTTCATGGACAGAGGAGCCTGGTGGGCCACAGTCCCAAGGGTCACAAAGAGTCGAACACAATGGAAGCAACTTAGCAGGCACAAACATAAAATAAATTTAAAAGAAAGAGAACAGATAATGCAACTCCTTTTATACTTTTGTTTCATTATCATCAATGATACAAAAAACAGGGAGTGCATTTAAAGTGGACAAATGGCACTTTCCCGGTGGTCCATTGGTTAAGAATCCGTCTTCCAGTGCAGGGAACACAGGTTTGACCCCTGCTCAGGGAAGATTCCACATGCCACGGGGCAACTAAGCCCATGCACTGCAACTGCCCTAGAACCCACGCCCTGAAACAAGAGAAACCCCTGCAATGGGAAGCCCACACACCCTAACTAGAGAGTAGCCCCCTGCTCACTGCAACTAGAAAAATTCCATGTGCTGTAGGGAAGGCCTAGCACAGTCAAAAATAAATTAAAAAAAAAAATAAAGCGGGCAAATTTTCTCTGAGTTCTCCTAATCACTAAAAAAGGTAGAAAGAAAAACTTTCATGACAATGTGGTAGAGATAGAAATAATTGACATACCAAAAAAATTTCCAAGATTGGATGATTTCTACAAAGTATTTGCAGGCTGGGAAACATCTTCAACCACTTTCTGAAATGCTTACTCTAGCAATTCAGCTACACTGACCTTAGCTGAAAAGAGCAGGCAGCATACCGTCTTAGCAAACTTCTAAACAAAAATGTCAAAGTGGTCAAAAAGGCAATAATACTAACCATCTGAAACTGCCACTGATAAAAAGCAAGTGTGTAAGCTGGAGAGGGTATGAGTCATTTTTATAGTTATCTCAATAACAGCTCTGTCCAAAGGCACCACTTGTAACTCTTAAAATAATAATTACTGTTGTTATTCCTTGTGATGCAACCACTCATGGGATTCTAGACATACTGAGACATGTGAGAAAATGGTTTGTGAAGGGGTAGGGTCCACAGTGCTGAAAGATAAATTGTGTGTATGCATGCTCAGTCATTAAGTTGTGTCCAACTCTGGGCGACCCCATGGACTGTAGCCTGCCAGGCTCCTCTGTCCATGGGATTTCCCAGGCAAGAATACTGGAGTGGGCTGCCATTTCCTTCTCCAGGGGATCTTCCTGACCCAGTGATTGAACCATGTCTCCTGAAGTGGCAGATGGGTTCTCTACTTAGGCATATTTAAAAATTTAAGAGTTTATTTGAGCAAATATTGATTTGAATCAGCCAGCATCCAATACAGCAAATAAAAAAATAGCTCAATGGAGCTGTACAAAATGGAAAACTTTTATAGACAGAAGAGAGCAGGTATCATAAGGCATCAAAAGATACCTTAAAAGGTATCATAAGGTATCAAAACGCAGATTGGCTCTTCCAAAGTTTCTTTCCTTTAGGGAACAGCAGGGGTCTGTCAGGCAGATTTTCTAACTAGTGCTGATCAGGTGATTCCTGACTAACTGGTTTAAGAGTTTGTTTCTGAGACAGCAGAAGTTGTAATTAAATTGTCTTAATTTGGTGTTGCAGAGCTTAGCATGAGCGACCTTTAGTATTACTTTAAATACCAACTGTATTGATAAACTTCCAATAAATTTGCCTACAAGATGGGAGGCACTCTGTAAGTATGTAAGCGTAACAAGACCCACAAGGCAAGAAGCTTAACACTGTCAAGACTCAAATTTTATTCTCTTGCTGAGAAAAAAAATGAAATTAGGTGGATTTACTGTCATTTTAGCTGCAAAAAGTAATCATATGCACATAGGTCATAAAATTACATTCTATCTCTATATAATATATATATCTATATTTCTCTCTCTCCAAAATCTCTGTAATAGAAATTTTTGGCTCATTTATATTTTATGGTAATAATATTTAATACAATTCTGCAAGAGTATTATTTTACCAAGACAAACACTCTTAGGTGGGGGCAGGATAGTTGCAAGACAGCGGAAACCATCACATCAAATTCAGTGTAAAAACTGCCCCCTGGAGTAGGGCAGCCAAGAGGCCCTGGATGAAAAGAGAAGAGGCAAAAAGGAAAGAGGAGAAAGGATGGAAGCAAGAAATAATGAAGATACATCCTTCTAGGCAAATTTTCACTTATAAAAAATATTTGATCATGGAGGATGTTAGGAAACAGAGAAAGTATGTTTAAAACAAAAACTAATAACTCATCAATTTGAAAAGCAGCAGCCCACAATGATTAAAAGAGAGAATGGAAAATAGAAGCAAAGACAAATGTTAGAGTTGCCTGGTCTTTACTCTAGATCCCTCAATCAATTAGAACAGGAAAAGCTCCTATATTCCCAATGCTTTTCACCAAAGGACCAACAGAAGACAAAGCCCTAAAAAAACAACACTCATCAGAATTATCAGCAAAATGGGCAGGAACTAAAGGGAGAAGAGATAGGAGAAAAGTATTGGTTAGAGGGAGAAGTGATATTTTTTCTGAAAATATATTAACAAGTTTTATGTTCCAAACAGTAGAAACAGTAAGAGACCTGGAAGAAGGATGGATGATGACAAAGTAACAATGTTTCTGAGGGAAACAGAGGAAGTGAGCCCATTCTACAGGCATGCTTCTCTGTAGCTAAAGCATTTGCTTGACTTTTTGCCCACTGCTACCATCAAGTCATCATTGCCATAGCAACAGTAGCAACAGAATACTTAACTATATCCTACCGTATCTCACTAAATACTGCATGCAGATAATTTTACTTGGTTCTTCAAGCTCCTTCATGAATAATATCTTCTTATTATTTCTATCTAAACAGATGAAGAAGTCAAGTCCTAGAAAGCTACAGATAATATTTACAACTTCACATTGACTGCTCAGCTATGAAAAGATTCTGTACCCACACAAACTCTTAAAGATTAAAATTAACCTCAATCCTGCCCAATCTTAAGTTAACATTTAAATACATTACTAAATGATCACCATCATAAAACTAGTAGCCATCTGTCCCCATGTGAAATTATTACAGCATTATTGACTATATTTATTATGCTGCATATTACATCCTCATGACTTACTTATCTAAGAACTGGATGCTTGTACTTCTTAATCGCCTTCACTTATTTCACCCAACACCTCACTCCTTTCCCTCTGGCAACCATTTGTTTGTTCTCTGTATCTATGAGTCTGCTTTGGCTCTGGGCTCTGTTTGCTTATTCCTTTGTTTTGTTTTTTAACAAAACATATAAGTAAGATTATAAAGTATTTGTCTTTCTCACTTTGACTTATTTTACTAAGCATAAGAAACTCTAGATCTATCCATATTGTTATAAATGGCAATTTCATTCTATTTTATTTTTGAGTGTGTGTGTGTATACATATATATACATACATACATCTTCTCATCTTATTTATCCATTTTTCTATTAATGAATATAGGTTGCTTCCATATCTTGGCTATTGCAATATTGCTGCAATAAACACAGAGATGCATATATGTTTTTTAATTAGTGTTTTTGTTTTCCTTGGGTAAATACCCAGGAGTGGAATTGCTGGATCATATGGTAATTCTGCTCCCCTGGTGGTTCAGTGGTAAAGACTCCACCTACCAATGCAGGAGATGCAGGTTCAATCCCTGGGTTGGGAAATACCCTGGAGAAGGAAATGGCAACCCACTCCAGTATTCTTGCCTGGGAAATCCCATGGACAGAGAAGCCTAGCAGGCTATAGTCAGGAGGTTGCAAAAGAGTCAAACACAACTGAGCAACTAAACAACAACAACATGGTAGTTCTATATTTAAATTTTTGAGGAACCTCCATACTGTTTTCCAGAGTGGCACCAACTCACTTTGCCACTAACAGTACATGAAGAGTTTCTTTTTCTTCACATCCTCACCAACATTGGTTATTTCTTGTCTTTTTGATGAAAGTCATTCTGACAGAAGTGATGTGATAACTCATTGTTTTGCATTTCCCTGATGATTAGTAATGTTGAGCACCTTTTCAGGCATCTGTTGGTCATCTCAATGACTTCTTTGGAAAATTATCTACTCTGATTCTCTGCCCATTTTTTAGTCAGATTGTTCATTTTTTGGATACTGAGTGGTGTGAGTTCTTTATATATTTTTAATGTTTAGCCTGGATATATCTTCTGCAAATATATTCTCCCATTCAGTAGGCTGGTTTTTCATTCAATTGATGGTTTCCTCCATTGTGAAAAACAGCACAACATTTCTTGATTAGTCTGGCTAAAAGTTTATCAATTTTATCTTTCCAAAGAAACAGCTTTGAGTTTCATTGCTCTTTTCTGGTGTATTTCAGTCTTTATCATTTATGTCTACTTTGATCTTCATAATTTCTTTCCTTCTACTAATTTTGGGCTTTGTATCTTTTTTCTATTCCTTCAGGTATAAGGTTAGATTATATATTTGAGATCTTTCTTGTTTCCTGATGTAGGCCTATATTGCTATAAACCTCCTTCTTAGAACTGCTTTTGCTGCATCCCATATATTTTGGAATGTTGTGCTTTCACTTTCATTTATCTCAAGGTATTTTTTATTTCCAGTTTGATCACTAAAATGATCCATTGGTTTTTAGTAGCATGTGTTTAGACCCCACATGTGGGTTTTTTTCTTGAAGTTGTGGTCAGAAAAGATGCTTGATATTTCAATCTTTTAAAATTTATTACTTGTTTTGTGACCTTGGATGTAATATACCCTGGAGAATGTTCCATGTGTACTTGAAAAGAATGTGTATTCTATTGCTTTTGGATGAAATGTTCTATATATATCTATCATGTCATCTGGTCTAATGTGTTGTTTAAGGCCAATGTCACCTATTGATTTTCTGCCTGGATGATCTATCCATTTATGTAAGTGGGGTGTTAAAATCTTCTACTATTATTGTGTGTTACTGCCAATTTCTCCCTTTATGTCTATTAGTATTTGATTTATGCACTTAGGTGCTCCTGTGTTGAGTATATATGCAGTTAACTGTTAAATATTCTTATTGGATTGATCCCTTTATCATTCAGAATGCCCTTCTTTGTTTCTTATTACAGTGCTCATCTATTTCATCTGTTTTGTCTGATTTAAGTACTGCTATTCCAGCATTCTGTTTCCATTTGCATGGATTACCTTTTGTAATTCTCTCACTTCCAGTCTGGGTGTGACTTTAGATCTAAAGTGTCTTACAGACAGCATTATACATGGCTATTGTGCTTTTATCCATTCAGCCACCCTTTTCTTTTGACTGGAACATTTAATTCATTTCTTTAAAGTATTTATTGATAGGGATGATCTTATTGCCATTTAGTTGTTTTTATAGTTCTTCTCTGTTCTATTCTTGCTCTTTTGTACTCTTCCCTTGTGATTTGATAACTAGCTTTAGTGTTATGCTTAGATTCCTTTCTTCTTATTGTTTGCATATCTAAGTTTTGGGGTTTTGATTATCATGAAGTTCTTATAAAACAATCTATGTATATAAGTGCCTATTTTAAGTTGAGGATCTCCTAAATTTAAATGCATTCTAAAAGCCTTTTTTATTCTACTCACAATTTTTCATGTTTTGGATAATCCTTTTTTTTTTTACATCTTTTTATTCTGTGTATCCTTTAACTACCTATTAGAGCTGATTTGACTACTTTTGCCTTTTAATCTTCCTATTAATTTCTTAAGCAATTAATCCACTACTTTTACTATATATTTACCTTTATCACTGAGAATTTTTCCTTTCATAATTTTCTTATTTCTAGTTGTACCTTTTCTTTTCCACTTAGAAAAGTCCTTTCAACAGTTCTTATAAAACTGGTGGTGCTGAACTCTTTTAACTTTTGCTTACTGTGAATTTCTGTCTCCTTCAATTGTAAATGATAACCTTGCCAGGTTGAGTACCTTTTTTGTTTTCAGTCTTTTGAATATATCATGCCACTCCTTTCTGGCCTGCGAAGTTTCTACTGAAAGTCAGTGTGATGGTCTTGTACATAACTAGTTGCTTTTCTCTTGCTGCTCTTAAGATTCTCTTTAATTTTTGACATCTTAATTAGAATGTGTCCTGGAGTGACCTTCCTTGAGTTCATCTTCTTTGGGACTTTCTGTGCTTCCTGGACCTGGATGTCTGTTTCAATCCCCATGTTAGGGAATTTTTTTAGCTGTTATTGTTTCAAATAATTTCTTTGCCCTTTTCAATCTCTTTTCCTTCAGGGACTCCTATAATGGGAATGTTAGAACACTTGATGTTATCCCAGAGGCCCCTTAAACTATCCACATTTTGTGAAATTCTTTTTTCTTTACTCTGCTCACAATGGGTGATTTTACTGTCTCTTCCAGATCACTGACTTGATCTTCCATATCACTTAATCTACCGTTGACTTCCTCTAGTCTCTTTTTCATTTCAGTTATCACATTCTTCAGCTATGACTGGTTCTTTTTTATATCCTCTAACTCTGCTGAAGTTCTTACTGTGCTTATCTATCTTTATGCCAAGTTTGGTGAGCATTTATATGATCATTACCTAGATCCCTTTATCAGGTAGACTACTTATCTCTGTTTCATTTAGTTCTTTTCCTGAGGCTGTATCTTGCTTCATCATTTGAAACATATTCCTCGATCTCTTCATTTTACTTAAATCTTTGTGTTTACTTCTTTGTAATATTAGGTATGTCCGTTATATCTCATTACATCTCCCAGTCTTGGATAAGTGGCCTTAAGGAGCCCAGCAGTACACTCCCCTCTGACCACCAGACTGAGATGTTCCAGTGGTTTCCCTGCGTGGACAGATGCATGCACCGTTCTGTCATGGTGGGGCTTTCCACTGTGGGCATGCTGGAGGCTAATCCGACCCTCAACCCCGCTGGCCTTAAGGCCCTAACTTGGGTGGTTGCTGCAGGCTTGCTGGTGGCTGGGGCAAGCCACCGGTGCTTATAGGCTATGGGGGGGACTCCAAATTGGTACCTTCCAGCAGCAGTATCAGCACAGTACAGTGAGATCACACAAATGGCTGCTGTCTGCATCTCAGTCCCAAGAGGAGTCGAAATTACCTCCTGTCTCTCTGGGAGGCTCTCCAAGATTGGCAAGTGAGTCTCACTCAGCACCTTTCAAACTGCTGACCCTGCACCCGAGACTTGGCATATGAGATGCTGTGTGTGCCTTTTAAAAAGCATAGACTAGGTTTCCTAACCCCCTCTGGCTCTCTTGAATGTACAGCCCACTGGTTTCTAAAGCCAAATGTTCCAGGGCTTTGTCTTCCCACCACAGGACCCCTGGTTTGCAGAGCCTGATTTGGGGCTCTGATGCCTCACTCTTCAGGGGTAATCTCTGCAACTGTGATACTTCTCCTTTTTGTGAGTCACCACACCAGAAGTTGTGTGCATTAAACAGACTGTGACTCTTCCCTTCCTACCTATCTCACTGTGGCTACTTCTTTATATCTTTATTTGTGGAATCTTTCCTGCTAGTTTTCAAGTCATTCCCAGAGATAGCTGCTCTGGAATTAACAAAGCAGGGGTTAATCTACATGCAATTTACAGCCAGTTTCCCACATCCATGATTCCTCTGCATCTGCAGATTCAATCAACCACAGGCAGTGTAATACCATAGTATTTTCTATTGAAAAATATCCACATATAAGGGAATTGCCTGGATGTCCAGTAGTTATGACTCCATGCTCTCACTGCTGAGGGCATTGGTTCAATCCTTGATTGGGGAACTAAGATCCCACAAGCCAGACTTCATGGCTAAAAGAAAAGAAAAGAAAAATATCCATTTATAAGTGGACTCAGGCAATTCAAACTCCCATTGTTCAAAGTCAACTGTCGCTGCAATTTTAGTATGCCTGTGGAAGAAGGTAAGCTCAGGATTTTCCTACTCCACCATCTTAATCCCAATCCCTGAGGCCAAGATCATGTATTTTCTTACCTGTATCACTGATTATCATTCTATAATTATTATACTGCAACTTCCTCAGGTCAGTAATTCAGATCATTGACCTATCAAATATAAAACTTTAATTTTAATAAAATTTTATTTTATTTAGGTGAATTGAACAATACTGTAATTGAATATAGTAGGCCATCATTTGAATATATGTATCTAATGCTACAGCCAAGAAGCTGTAGAAGCAACAGTTAGAAGCAACAGTCAAGAAGCAACAATTAGAACTGGACATGGAACAATACACTGGTTTCAAATCGGGAAAGGAGTACATCAAGGCTGTATGTTATCATCCTGCTTATTTAACTTATATGCAGAGTACATCATGTGAAATACCAGGCTTGGTGAAGCAGAAGCTAGAATCAGACTGCCGGGAGAAATATCAATAACCCCAGCTATGAAGATGACACCACCCTTATGGCAGAAAGCGAAGAAGAACTAAAGAGCCTCTTGATAAGAGAAGAGTGAAAAAGTTGGCTTAAAACTCAACATTCAGAAAACTAAGATCATGGCATCTGGTCCCATCACTTCATGGCAAATAGATGGGGAAACAATTGAAGTAGTGACAGACTTTATTTTTGGAGGCTCCAAAGTCACTGCAGATGGTGACTGCAGCCATGAAATTAAAAGACACTTGCTCCTTGGAAGAAAAGCTATGACCAACCTAGACAGCATATTAAAAAGCAGAGACATTGCTTTGCCAACAAAGGTCCATTTATCAAAGCTATGGTTTTCCCAGTGGTCATGTATGGATGTGAGACTTGGACTATAAAGAAAGCTGAGGGCTGAAGAATTGATGCTTTAGAGCTGTGGTGTTGGAGAAGACTCTTGAGAGTCCCTTGGACTTCAAGAAGGTCCAACCAGTCCATCCTAAAGGAAATCAGTCCTGAGTGTTCATTGGAATGACTGATGCTGAAGCTGAAACTCCAATATTTTGGCCACTTGATGAGAAGAACTGACTCATTTGAAAAGACTGATGCTGGGAAAGATTGAAGGTGGGAGAAGAAGGGGACAACAGAGGATGAGATGGTTGGATGGCGTCACTGACTCAACGAACATGAGTTTGAGTAAGTCTAAGGGTTGGTGATGGATAGGGAAGCCTGGAGTGCTGCAGTTCATGTGTTCGCAAAGAGTCAGACATGACTGAGCAACTGAACTGAACTGAACTGGATGCTACAGCCAAGTTATTTATTCAGAAGTAACTCAAAGAAATTCTTCATTTTGTATAGAAATCTACTGGAAGGTTATATGTATGGCTGAGCTAGAGAAAGACTATGACTTGTCAGTAATTACAGTGATATACTCAGACACGTTCATATACATCTGATTCTTTCTTGCTGAAACAAACCGTCAGATTTCAAACAAGTTCATATACACATTTAAATACTTTTGTCTTTCTGTTTTGATGATGCCTATCACAAGAAAATGATGTTTGAGACTCTGATTATCTCGAACAAAAGTTTTTCCTTGGATCATCTAATGTGCTTGTCAAATCATAAAACTGAATTATAGAGCTCCAAGTCTATGTCAGAAGGTCAGAAGGCTCTTGTTTTAAAAAAGGGAAAAAAAAAAGAGCTATTCATAGTTTAAAGCATTGTTATATTTAGATCCATGTTATGGCAAGATTTGTATGTAGTCACCAGTTCTATTTTCTTTTTCTCAGTGGAAAAAAAGAACAAAACTCTAGTGTTCCCTATAGTAGAGTTAGATTCAAGTATAGACTGGGATCTGGCTAATGACATATTGAGGGAAGTAATATACCACACTCATGCCTGTTTTGTAAAATCCAGTGCATGACCATTCATAAAGGCAAACATGGAGATGATACATTGAAGATGACAACACCATAACATGAGAGAGAAACCTCAACCACACTGGACAGTGACTTGAGAAAGAAACAAGCCTTTGGTTACTCAGGCACTAAGCTCTATGACTCAAGAACTCGTTTACTATTGCACAATGACTTAGCACAACCACATTGAGCAAGTGCTACTAGCAATGGGAATACCATCACAGAACTTGAAAGATGTGGCAGGCCATCAGGCAGCAAAGCTGATTTATCACAGGCTCGAAGCATGGTGATCTAAGTGCTGCAGTGGGGAAAAAAGTGTTACAAAACTGTTACCAGCGATAATCTGATGGATGTGCTGCTGCTGCTGCTGCTAAGTCGCTTCAGTCGTGTCCAACTCTGTGCAAACCAGAGACGGCAGCCCATCAGGCTCCCCCGTCCCTGGGATTCTCAAGGCAAGAACACTGGAGTGGGTTGCCATTTCCTTCCCCAATGCATGAAAGTGAAAAGTGAAAGTGAAGTCACTCAGTCATATCCGACTCTTAGCGACCCCATGGACTGCAACCTACCAGGCTCCTCCGTCCATGGGATTTTCCAGGCAAGAGTACTGGAGTGGAGTGCCACTGCCTTCTCTGGATGGATGTACTATAGTCTCCTAAATCAAAATAATCACACCATTATTAGTGTATCATGGTTAATATAGGCTGTATTTGGCAAGGCATTAAACGAAAGGGATGGATTCCGGAAAGAACTGGCTGGTTTGGAACACTCAAAAAATATAATTTTCATCTCAGGAGTCATAATTCATTGAACTAGTAGTATTTCCAAATTTCTACAGGGTCATTATATCTTTAACATTAAGGATTAGCACTGTCTATCTTAAATCCACTAGCCAAATATCATTAGCTGCTCTTTATTTTAATTTTTAAAAATTTCTTTTTATTTTATATTGGAGTATAGCCAGTTAACAATGTTGTGATAGTTTGAGGTGGGCAGCAAAAGGACTCAGCCATGCATATACTCACCCTCTTCAAACTTGCCTCCCATCCAGGCTGCCACATAACTTTGAGCAGAGTTTCCTGTGCTATAGAGTAGGTCTTTGTTGGTTATCTATTTTAAATATTAGCTGCTGTATTGTTAAGCCACATTTATTCATAATTTCTGGCGAAGGGGCAAAGGCTGGAGTGTGGAGAAAGGAAAAAATTAATTCAGCTGTATTCTGGCTTTAAGAAGATCCTTTCTGAGTGATTGGGCTAGAGTCCGTTATGCTCTCCCTAACAGTGCAGTACTTTTTAAAAGCACTTGGCCTCTTTTCAATGTTTAGTGAATTTTCATACCAGGAAAAAAGAAAAAAAGACCATCATCTCAAAACTTTCTTCTTAAGGCAGAAGAAAGATAAATAGAAACACAATATTCAAATTTTGTTGAAAGACCGACTATATAGATATGGGGTGGAAAAGCTTGAAAAGTGTGATCTGGTGTTCATTTCAGCGAGCTGAATTTAATTTTCTACTTTGAGAAGAAATGCATGATAGTCATTATTTAACATCATTCCACTTGGCCCTCAAAAATCTCCATGAAAAGAAACCTTATGGGGAATTTTATGTGCCTTATATTATGCCAAAGTTCTAAAAAGAGTGAGTTTGAACTTGGTGACCAATAGAGTTTCCTTCGTGTTCAAGGAAGAATAGCTTTGATCACCATCTGGACCACATGAAAAGCATTGAGAACCTGGTTGGGGGCAGAGCCAAATAAACCACGTAGGTACCATCTGGCAATACTAAAAGCTGGGAAGGGGGTGGAAATTGCCATGGGCCAGTCCTCAAGAGACTACCTAGCCGGAGAAAAACTTGATGAGTTAATAGAGTAGGAATCATAGTGAAATAAGAACCAGGAGATGTGGGCTCTAAAATGGATTCCCACTGATAAGCTATGTGACTTTAGGATAAGGCATACCTCTATTTCCTTCTCTTCTTCTACAGAATGAGGGAGTTGGCCATAATTATAGGCTGCTCACTGAAATACCTATGAAGATGTAGCTGGTAGTCTAATGGGGAGACCCACATACAGAGGGGGACCATGGCTAAGTGAAGGACCTATGCTCTTCCAAAGGGAAAGCTGTTATTCAACTCCAGTAAATGAATGATATTCAGAAATACAGTAGTAGACAAATTTCCAATTTTTTTCAAGAAAAGCTAGAAATCAGAGATTTAAAAAAAAAAAAAAAAACTTTCATTTCTAAACATTCATACCTAAGTCAGTTTTTAGGAACATCATTGCCCAAACAACAACAAAATATCTGCTTGTGTGCTATGGCCTGGAGTCCATATAACATGGTGCCCCAGGCATTGTTAGATGACAGTCTCAGGTAACTGCCCCTTTCCATCTTTGTAGCTAAGTTTAAATTAACCACCTGCTTTGTTTTCTCAATCTATAATCCTTTTCTCTCACCTTCAAAATGTTCAGAAATGAACACAATACTCTGTGGGTGTGTGCTAAGTTGCTTCAGTCATGTCTGACTCTTTGCGATCCCGTGAACTGTAGCCCACCAGGAGCCTCTTTTCATGGGATTCTCCAGGCAAGGATACTGGACTGAGTTGCCATTTACTTCTCCAGGCATCTTCCAGACCCAGGGATTGAGCCGGTGTCCCTTACGTCTCCTGCATTGGCAGGTGGGTTCTTTAGCACTAACACCACCTGGGAAGCCCCTTAATACTTGGCTGGGGGCCTAAAGATTTGTCTTCCTCCCTCACTTCCACTGAGACTCTGTCCCCAGAGTTATCCATGATCTTCAGCCCTGCCTTCATTCTTAACCAATTTGTAGCAATTCAAATCATTAACACTTCTTTTTGAAAACCAGCCTCTTCCAGTTTTCCACATGTTTCTAATCACCTTGTCCCAGACTCTTTTGCTGCCTTTTTTTTCTTCCATTTCCTAAATGTGGGTGTTCCAAGAGACACATTCCCTAGCCCTCTAGTGTTCTCTTTTCTATTCTCAGATCTCATCTGCAACCTCACCTTCAGACCTCACTAGATTCATTCATACACAGAAACATCACCTCTCCTGAAGAGCTCCAAGTCTCTATTTCTAATGCTCATTTGAACATTCCTACTTGGACTATGTTTCTCATTCCTTGAGCTTGCTCCAAAGTTATTATTTTCTCCAAAACTTCTCCCCTGTGTTTCTCTTGCTACTAAAGCTCTCCCACTGTTCTTCACTCCATACCTGCAGTTGTTACTCAGCTGCCCACTCATGTCTAACTCTTCGTAACGCCATGGACTGTAGCACAACAGGCCTCCCTGTCCCTCACCATCTCCTGAAGTTTGCCCAAGTTCATGTCCATTGGATCAGTGATGCTATCCAACCATCTCATCCTCTGACACCCTCTTCTCCTGCCCTCAATCTTGCCCAGCATCAGGGACTTTTCCAATGAGTCAGCTGTTTGCATCAGATGACCAAAATACTGGAATGTCAACTTCAGCATCAGTCCTTCCAATGAGTAAAGACTGACTGGTTTGATCCCTTTGCAGTCCAAAGGACTCTCAGGAGTCTTCTCCAGCACCACATTTCAAAGGCATCAATTCTTCTGCGCTCTGCCTTCTTTATGGTTCAGCTCTCACAGCTGTATGTGATCACTGGGAAGACCATAGCCTTGACTATACAGACCTCGATCGGTAGAAAAATGTCTCCACTTTTCAACACACTGTCTAGGTTTGTCATAGCTTTCTTGTCAAGAAGCAAGTGTCATACCATTCACCATTGCAATAAAAAGAATAAAATACTTAGGAGTATACCTACCTAAAGAAACAAAAGACCTATACATAGAAAACTATAAAACACTGATGAAAGAAATCAAAGAGGACACAAACAGATGGAGAAATATACTGTGTTCATGGGTTGGAAGAATCAACATTGTCAAAATGGCTATACTACCCAAAGCAATCTATAGATTCAATGCAATCCCTATCAAGCTACCAACAGTATTTTTCACAAAACTAGAACAAATAATTTCACAATTTGTATGGAAATACAAAAAACCTCGAATAGCCAAAGTAATCTTGAGAAAGAAGAATGGAACTGGAGGAATCAACCTGCCTGACTTCAGGCTATACTACAAAGCCACAGTCATCAAGACAGTATGGTAATGGCACAAAGACAGAAATATAGATCAATGGAACAGAATAGAAAGCCCAGAGATAAATCCACGAACCTATGGTCACCTTATCTTCGACAAAGGAGGCAAGGATATACAATGGAAAAAAGACAACCTCTTTAACAAGTGGTGCTGGCAAAACTGGTCAACCACTTGTAAAAGAATGAAACTAGAACACTTTCTAACACCATACACAAAAATAAACTCAAAATGGATTAAAGATCTAAATGTAAGACCAGAAACTATAAAGCTCCTAGAGGAGAACATAGGCAAAACACTCTCCGACATAAATCACAGCAGGATCCTCTATGACCCACCTCCCAGAATATTGGAAATAAAAGCAAAAATAAACAAATGGGACCTAATGAAACTTAAAAGCTTTTGCACAACAAAGGAAACTATAAGCAAGGTGAAAAGACAGCCCTCAGATTGGGAGAAAATAATAGCAAATGAAGCAACAGACAAAGGATTAATCTCAAAAATATACAAGCAACTCCTGCAGCTCAACTCCAGAAAAATAAATGACCCAATCAAAAAATGGGCCAAAGAACTAAACAGACATTTCTCCAAAGAAGACATACAGATGGCTAACAAACACATGAAAAGATGCTCAACATCACTCAGTATCAGAGAAATGCAAATCAAAACCACAATGAGGTACCATTACACGCCAGTCAGGATGGCTGCTATCCAAAAGTCTACAAGCAATAAATGCTGGAGAGGGTGTGGAGAAAAGGGAACCCTCTTACACTGTTGGTGGGAATGCAAACTAGTACAGCTGCTGTAGAGAATAGTGTGGAGATTTCTTAAAAAACTGGAAATAGAACTGCCATATGACACAGCAATCCCACTTCTGGGCATACACACCGAGGAAACCAGATCTGAAAGAGACACATGCACCCCAATGTTCATCGCAGCACTGTTTATAATAGACAGGACATGGAAGCAACCTAGATGCCCTTCAGCAGACGAATGGATAAGGAAGCTGTGGTACATATACACCATGGAATATTACTCGGCCGTTAAAAAGAATTCATTTGAATCAGTTCTAATGAGATGGATGAAACTGGAGCCCATTATACAGAGTGAAGTAAGCCAGAAAGGTAAAGACCATTACAGTATACTAACACATATATATGGAATTTAGAAAGATGGTAACGATAACCCTATATGCAAAACGGAAAAAGAGACACAGATGTACAGAACAGACTTGTGGACTCTGTGGGAGAAGGCGAGGGTGGGATGTTTCGAGAGAACAGCATCAGAACATGTATATTATCTATAGTGAAACAGATCACCAGCCCAGGTTGGATGCATGAGACAAGTGCTCGGGCCTGGTACACTGGGAAGACCCAGAGGAATCGGGTGGAGAGGGAGGGGGGAGGGGGGATCGGGATGGGGAACACATGTAAATCCATGGCTGATTCATGTCAATGTATGACAAAACCCACTACAATATTGTAAAGTAATTAGCCTCCAACTAATAAAAATAAATGAGAAAAAAAAAAAGAAGCAAGTGTCTTCTGATTTCACGGCTGCAGTCGCTGTCTGCAGTGATTTTAGAGCCCAAGAAGAGGATATCTGTCACTACTTCCACCTTTTCTCCCTCTGTTTGCCATGAAGTAATGGGGACGACTGCCATGATCTTAGTTATTTTAATATTTAGTTCTAAGTCAGCTCTTTCACTCTCCTCCTTCAGCCTCACCAAGAGGCTCTTTAGTTCCTCTTCACTTTTTGCCAGTGGAGCTGTATCATCCACATATCTGAGGTTGATGTTTCTGCCACCTATCTTGATTCCAGCTTGCAACTTATCCAGCCTGGCATTTCTCATGATGTGCTCAGCGTGTAATTAGACAAACAGGGTGACAGCAGATAGCCCTGTTAAACTTCTTCCTCAGTCTTGAACAGATCAGTTGTTCCATGCAGGGTTCTAACTATTGCTTCTTGATCCACAAATAGGTTTCTCAGGGGACAAGTAAGATGGTCTGGTATTTCCATCTCTTTAAGAGCTTTCCTCAGTTACTACAAGTTAAAACCCTAATTATCTTTGTCCCACCTGACTCATATCCACATTCAATGATCTGTTTGCAATACTGGGAACATTCATCTCTATCTTTCTAAGGAAGGCTCCTATACTTATTAATTTAGGGTTAGATATGCCACTTGGATCTTTCTTACTTCCTCACTCCAATCTGTATTAGGCACTGCCCCCACGTTATCACGTGCATCACGTCATAGACTCACATCTATTGCCCCAAGGGACAAACACCAACTTTCTATATCTGACATTCAAAGTCCACTATTGAGCCCACTGCCATCTTCTTCATCCTCTCAATACAGAAGACACTCTGTCCAGCCAAACCAGTCTAATCATTGCTCTCCAAAGACTATATTTAAATTGTGCTTTGAATGTCCTCCCCTGTAATTCGCACCTGTTCAAATCCTACTCATTCTTCAAGACTCGGTTCAAGTTGCATCCTTTTCCAAAAGCTTTTCAAAACACCTTGGCCAAAATAATATCTCCCTTAACAGAATTCAAGGAAATGTTTTTCACTGTTCCATCCTTATCTAGAGAAGATAAGGATGATGTTAGCTTCTAAAAGCTTTATTGTTTTGCCTTTCATATGTGGTCTAAAATTGGCTAGGTATGTGGTAGGAAGTAGGAGCACAACCTTTTCTTTTTTGCATAGATATATAATTTTTCCTAGCACTCTGGCTGTCTGCCTTTTCCCTATTGTTGTCCATTGTCAGCTTTGTCATAAACTAAGGTATCAAATACATGAGAGTTGGTTTTCAGGCTGGCAATTCTACTCTATTGGCCTGTTATTAATTCTTGCACCAATTTCACACTGGATCAGTTAAAACACCTTTTATAATAAGTCTTGATATTTAGTAGAGACTGTCCTTCTACTTTGTTACTCTTTAAGTGTCTTGCCTATTCTAAGCCCTTTCCATATAATTTCCAAGTAGATTTTAATGTCAGCTACTCAAGTATCTTTCTTCCTCCCACTTCAAAAAAATTAACAACTCTAGATTTCAGGATTTTGACTGTCTAACTAGGTTTTATTTGCATGTTTAAGGTTAAATTTGCTATTTTTTCTAGTTTCTGCAGATGAAAATTTTGAGAATTTCCTTTTATTCATCTTTCATTAGTTTATGCATTTAATTCTTACACAAGTTTTTAAATTGAGCTTTACTTTTGATTTTGGCCTTTTTAAAAAAAATTTTGGACTGCACTAGGTCTTCACTGTGGCATGTGAGCTCTTTTTTCGCGGCGTGCCAGCTTCTCTAATTGCAGTGGGCAGCTTCAGCAGTTGTGGCAAGCGGGCTCTAGAGCTCGGGTTTCTCTACTTGCAGCGTGCAAACTTAGTTACCCTGTGGCATGTGGGATCTTAGTTCCCTGACCAGGATTGCATGTCCCCTGCATTGGATGGTGGGTTCTTAACAACTGGACCACCAGGGAAGTCCCACAATTTTTAATATGTTATATTTTCTTATTTATTCTATTTCAGATATTTTCTATTTTCTCTTGTGATTTCTTCTTTGACTCATGGGCAATTTAGAAGTATTTTGTTTAACCACATATTGTTCAAATTTTCAGATACCTTTCTGTTACTGACTCCTAGTTTAATTCTTGAATGATCAGAAGAAATTCTTTTTAAGATTTCAATTCTTTAAAACTTGTTGAGATTTGTTTTATGTTCCAGAATATGTTTTACTTTAATGAATGTCAATTAGGTCGTATTGGTTGATGGTGTTGCTTATGTCTTGTACATTCTTAATTACTTTCTCTCTACTTGCTCATTGATAATTAAGACATGAAGTAGTTACATATACACGTGTAATTGTGGATTTTTCTATTTCTATCAGCTTTGCCTTGAGTATTTTGAAGTCCTACTTGAGTATTTTAAATGTGCTTCAAATACACATTTAAAACTGTTATGTCTTCTTTGTGAATTGACTTCTTTATCTGTAAGTAATATTCCTCCTAAACCTGGGTAATATCTCTTGGGTGAAGTCTATTTTGTCTGATTTTTAACATGGTCATTCCACTTTCCTTTGATTTGTGTTTATATGGCATATCTTCTCCCATCTTTTTACTTTTAACAGATCTATGTATTTATATTAAAATAGTATTTTGTAGACAATATACAATTGATTCTTATATTTTCATCTAACCTGACAATCTCTTCATTTTAATCAGCATATTTAGATAATTTAAGTTAACTATTGATTAAGTGAATTTTAAGTCCATCAACTCTCTTGCTGGTTCCTATTTCCCAGATTCTTTTTTTCCCCTTTTGATCAACCATTTAGATTGTGTATTTTTAAATTTTTTTCTCCACAATTGCCTTATTAGTTCTACTGCCTTCTTTAAAACTTTAATGGTTGACCTAAGTAGACACTATACATTTTTAATTTATCACAGTCTGTTTAAAAACAATATTGTTATTTCATATACTGCATTAGAAAAACAATACATTTCCAGTTTCTCCTTCTTATAATTTGTACTTTGTTGTCTTACATTTTATTTTTACATATATTATAAAGCATATATATAATACATTCTCACTGTTTTTGCTTTAAACTGTCAATTAGCTTTTAGAATGATTAAAAATAAGTAAAAAATATCTCTTATGTTTGCCTGTATCTTTAACATTTCTGTTGTACATTTTTGTGTGTGTGAACCTAAGTTTTCACCTATTTTCATATCCCTTCCTCATGAAGACCTTTCTTTCATAAAGACGTAACTTCATTGTCTTCTGGCTTTCATGATTTCTAACAAGAAGCCCACTGTAGTTTCTTGTTGTTGTTATTTGAAGTTGTAAAATAACATTTTCTCTCACTGTTTTCATAATTATCTCTTTATATTTGCAATGATGTTTCAAATTTTCTGTTTACTTAATCTTTAATTGTTTTGTTTTTGATATTGATCCTTGTCACAGTTCTTCAAGCTTCCTGGATCTGTGGTTTGACATCTTCCATTGTTTGGGGGAAAGAGTTCTCAATCTTGTCTCTTCAAATATTTCATTTACCTCATTCTCTCTTTATCTTCTTCTAGAATTCCAGTACACATATATTAGACCACTTATTATTGTTCCAAAATTATTGGATATTATCTTTTAAAATATTTTTTATACTTTATATTTCAGTGTGAACAACATTATTCAGTTTGAATAATTTCCCTAATTTTTCTTGGCTTATCCTCAACCTCATTCAATCTTTCCTCAACTGTATCAAGCATACTGAAGAATCTGTCAAAGGGATTTTTCAATTCTAATATTCTTTTTTAAAAAAATTCTGTATATATATGACTTATTCTTATAGCTTCATCTTCTTAAATTTCCCATATGTATATGCATGTTATCCACCTACCTTTCCCAATAGAATCTTTAACATAATTGTTATCATTCTTTAAAGTTCTCACCTGATTGTTCTGTCAATGACATCTTGGTCAGCTCTGCATCTGGATCCTTTGATTCCCTTACCTCTTGACAGTGGGTTGCATTTTTTCACAGTTTCTGTCCTGTAATTTTTTTTAGTGAATATCCATCATTACACGTAGGACAGCTGAGTCTGAGGTAACTAATATTTACGCTCCTCTTCTGTCAAGCCACTTGAGTAAAAGGTTAAGTTAACCTAGAAAAATGATGAGTTGTTTCTTTCTGGTTCACCTCGGTGCATCAAATTCAGAGCAAGCCTTGAACTCCTCTAGCAGTGGACTGCAACTGCCAGCTGTGCCCAGTTGGAGACTAGGGCACCAGGCAGTTTTTCTCGGTGCCCATATTCCATCTCAGCTGCCTCATGCCCATGCCACCAAGGAGGGCTCATTCCACGCTCTTACCCCACCCCCAGCTGTAGACTGCTATGGCTTGATACTCAAGGCTAGATTTGGCAAAGGGAGGATCCTTCTCTTCCTGGTTCAGCTTCAGTCTTAGGCAGGCCTTGTATCCTTGGAACTTGGGGTGGAGCTTTTTCAGCATTTCTGCCTTTCTTCCCAGGGCAACCAAACTCCGTGTTGCATCTGTGGTTCATCTTGGGGGCAGGACTTTCCTGAACTCCCTTGTGGTCGTTGGCTAGTGCTTGGTCTCACTATGGGATCCGGAGCCCAGGGTGAGTTCCTGCTCTCCGATGGGGACACAGGGTTTTTCTTCTACTCTTTTCCTAACCACAATGGCTGGAGAAGGAAATGGCAACCCACTCCAGTGTTCTTGCCTGGAGAATCCCAGGGACGGGGGCGCCTGGTGGGCTACCGTCAATGGGGTCGCACAGAGTCAGACACGACTGAAGCGACTTAGCAGCAGCAGCAACCACAATGGTTCTTTCTGCCTGTGAGTGACAATATTTGCTGCTTCTTCTCAGTGACTTAAGGCTTTTTGTTCATAGGCAAGAAGAAACTAATAACAGAGATGCTTTGAGTTTTTCTGCAGGTGGCACAGGTCACCTCCTGCATGCCTGTGCCCCCAAGGAGAAGTGCAATCTCCTGTCCTGCCCTCATGAGCACCCAGTGAAGGTGAAAATGATCCAACAATTCCACTACTGGGCATATACCCCATGGAAACTGTAATTAAAAAGGACACGTGCCCCACTGTTCATCACAGCACTGTTTACAATAGCTAGAACATGGAAGCAACCTAGATGTCCATCGATAGGTGAATGGATAAAGAAGACATGGTACATACATAAAGTGGAATATTACTCAGATGTAAAAAGGAATGCATCTGAGTTGGTTCTAATGAGGTAGACAAACCTAGAACCTATGATACAGAGTTAGGTAAGTCAGAAAGAGAAAAACAAACATCGCATATGAACACATATATGGAATCAAAGAGATGGGACGGATGATTGTATTTGCAGGGCAGCAAAGGAGACACAGACATAAAGAACAGAACTTTGGACACAGTGGGGGAAGAAGAGGATGGGATGATTTGAGAGAGCAGCACTGAAAAGTATACGTTTCCAAATGGAAAATAGATAGCCAGTGGGAATGTGCTGTGTGCCTTAGAGAACCCAAATATGGTGCCCTGTGCCCACCTAGAGGGGTGGGAAGGGGTAGGATATTCGATAGGGAGGGTACATATGCATACCTATGGCTGGTTCATGTTGATGGATGGCAGAAATCAACACGATATCATAAAGTAATTATCCCTCAATTAAAAATAAAATGAAACTCAAAAGAGAAAAGATATTGCTAGTAAGTTAGGACTCATCTATTTCACACTGGTATCACAGCCCACACTCGGCTTTGAACAAGTTATTAAAATTTTAGCTGATTTATTCTGACCTGCTTTCATGGTATCACCTCTTCCTTTAGCTGAGACCACTCATATTCCATGGACTCTGGAATTTATGTTACCTTGTTACCTTAGCTCTCTAAAGGACTCAAGAAAAGTTAAGATTTTGGTGTGTATCTGACTTTTTCCCCTTTGGTGGGGGGGTAGGAGCAGCTTTCTTTCCAGGTTTTTACATCCTAGGTGAAAGTAGGAACAACTAACTTATTTTTATTCTAATAGTGAAAGTGAAGTTGCTCAATTGTGTCCGATTCTAAGCAACCCCATGGACTGCAGCCTACCAGGCTCCTCCATCCACGGGATTTTCCAGCCAAGAGTAATGGAGTGGGTTGCCATTGCCCTCTCCGAGTTATTGTAATAACTGGCACTTTTTTAGTTCTTTAGGACCTGGAAAACTATAGATAACTTTGTAAAGTCATTTAAGAAGTATTTTAGTTGTACTGCATCATTACACAAAAAAGTAATTCTTATCACAACAGGTCCAATCCTCAAAATTCAGGAACTCACTTTAAAAAATAACAATAATGTTTTTTAACGATCATGATATTTATCAAGAAGGAATATAGAATCAGTTCCATCGAAGGGACTTACACAAGGACTTTATCGAAATAAAAGCTAATAAAAGATACAATATTCCATAAAATGTGACTTAGCCTCAAACCAAAACAAGAGTGTATTTACTATAATTTTATAAGGATGTCAGTTGAAGTTAGTCTCATCAATAAGATAGTCCCATAATAGGAAGCCTCAGGACTCACAATAGCATGATTTCATTCAGATTTAAATTTGTCCTTCTTGCAAGCAGGACTGACCAATTTGTTTTCAAGGGTTCACTGGAGGTGTGTTTTATACTTCTTATATTTTAAAAGTTCACACTATTTATATATATTTGTAATAGCTATTTTTCTGCATACTTATCTGTAATTATATGGCTTAAATAACAAATACCACCTTGCTACATTTTAGTTTTATTTATTTATTCAACAAAAATATACCCAGTGCCTACTATAAGCCATATGCTAGAGGTCCAATGTTGTAAAGGCATGGTTCACTGCTTCAAGAAATTTACAATCTCTTTGAAATATATATATATATATATGTATGTGTGTATATATATATATATATATGTATGTATGTGTATATATATATATATATATATATAAATACAATGTGATCACTACTAATATGGAGGCATAGTTAACAGGAAAATAAAGTGATAGAAACATGAAATAGTAAGAGACAGGAAATAGTAAGGATTACAATGGGAAAGCTATCAGTCCTAATGACTCTGGTTAAAAAACATTTAAATCAGTGACTAACAGAGTTAAAATATTTAAGGAATAGGAGGTATATGCCTAGGTACAAAACACAATAAATGGGGCAAACTAATAATGTTACTTACTCCACTAAGTCACAAATGAAAATTTCACTTTAAAACATGGATAATAATTGGTAAATGTGTAACAGTAGAAACAATCATAGGGGATTATAAGAAGTCAAATGAAATAAATCAGGATTTATTTAGAACACTAAACAAGTCCAAAAATCTTTAGACTTAAAAGGTAGCATAAATCTGAAATGTGACTAGAATTGGAAACCTCTTAAAAAACTGGAATTAAAAAAACATCTAACTGAAGCATGTTCTTCTGAGTAGCACCACAAAAGAAATAGAAGATTTGTACTTTTATGATCAAAGTCAGCTTAGTTGTGCTATTTTCTCAATATTCAACAAGTCAATTCCCAAGGGGCTACAAAAAAACATACAGTATATGAACCAGAAAAGTGTTTTCATATTAAACTGCAAAGCAAATCTGCCCTGAAATGACTTTAATTTCTATTCCTTTGCCATCATTAGAAAGATAAAGGCTCCCAAAATTGTTTTGGAATAGATTCCAGATCTGTTAAATTCTTTAATATTCTGTCATTATCTCTTAAGTTTTTACCATCTGTTATAAAAATGAATTAAAATAGGTGTTTCCTTTGGTTAATAATTCCCCCTCCAAGATAAGAGTTATAATGCAAAGTTCCCAGAGTCAAAGAGTATAAAATGTAGCCAACAAAAGCCAGCATGGAAAGTTCCACTGAAATCTCTATCAATTATAGAGTTTTCATGCTCCTTCTGCACAAAAAGCAAGGGTCCAGGAACTCTCCTGACCATGGCTTTCAGTCAAACAAATGGGCGTCTTCTGTCATCGCGGCTCCTCAGAACATAGAAGAGACTTTACAGCATCTTCCTGGAGCGTGTTTGACCCCACCAGCATATTTGCCAACCGAGTTGGGTCAAGTTGATGTCAAAGGGGAGGTGGTAGACCAGCAGTCTGATTGAAACCAGGCTAATACTCTTTCATTTAACAAATTATTGAGCCCCTACTCTCTACCAGGCACTTTGAAAAATGTTTGGGATACATCAGTGAACAAAACCAAGATGCCTACATTTGATGGTGCCTACATTCTCTGACAAGGAAAATGCCCACAAGGACCATAATCAACCACAAAGTGAAATGGGTTCTAGAATAATAATAGTCACTATATATTAGATACTTATTATGCACTGTGTTCTCTTTTTCTTAGAGATTTATATGCATTGATGATGGGGTAGATTTAATGACTATCCCCAATGCATGGTAGAATGTTTAAGCATAAAATTTAGTCCTATAGCAACATTGGGCTGAGCTTACAACTCAGTCACAATAATCAACAATTG
The DNA here is from genome assembly GCF_023699985.2 of Odocoileus virginianus. Taxonomy (NCBI): domain Eukaryota; kingdom Metazoa; phylum Chordata; class Mammalia; order Artiodactyla; family Cervidae; genus Odocoileus; species Odocoileus virginianus. The sequence continues at coordinate 10,466,384 of NC_069685.1, read as the reverse complement.
AACCTGTAAATGGAAAGTAACCTTTCAAAATTATATAAAAATTTTTTTAATTAAAATAAGAAAGAACAACAATCATGCATCAAAGAACCAAAAAGGGGAAAACTTAACAGTTTTAGAATGTAAAGTACCTAGTTTTGCATTTGGCTCACTCAGCATGTGGATTTTCCTCGGACTCTAGTGAAACAATGAAAAATAACCCAATTATGGCAACTAGAAATGCAAATCCATAAATTCTAAGGACATCTGAAGCATCTTGTACCATTAAGAGAGAATATTCCATGTGCTAAAGAAAACTTCAGCTTGTGAACTGAAGGCATGTTGCTCTGAAATAACAACAGCATAGGACATTACAACTGAAAAAACTAAATTACACAAGAGAAACCTCTTGAATAAATATTTTGCATGTCTGCTGAAATTTAACAAAATTTTCAACTCAATTCAGAATGTTGCTGTTGCTGTCTGGATTTTGTATCTTGGCCACTTACCTATAATTTTGCAAGCATTAGGCATGTCTGGCCACGTACCTGACACATACAATAGGGAAGAAGAGCCTCAAGACAAATTTGTTTGAACTGATCTGAACCTGCAAATTAAGAAAGGCTCTGTGGGTCTTCCATGTCCGGAATGAGCAATATAGCAAGTGAGAAAACTTCCACTATCTCATTCCTGACTCTAGGAAAGTAAGTTCAAACAGCTTTGAGGAAAACTCATGTTATTTATGAGTTTCATACTTTGTGTGTAAAGAGGTAAATCATCAACTAGATGAAAAAGAAATTATGTCCTGCATGAAGAATTGACCCTGAGCCCAGGATCTTAGAGGGTTTATTTATAGGGTCTCAAATTTTATACACTACAAATACGATAAACTAATCAATTATTGGGATCTTCCCAAATGTCAAAATAAAGACTTGCTTTCCCTGGGATAGGCCTGAACCAAAAAAAGTTTTAAATACTGCAGAGTCTGTAGATAGGACACTGATCTTTTCCATCCACTAGAATAGACATCCCTTAATCTATGATTGTATAGTCTGTATTTATCACAGACTTAAGGGCATTAATCAGTCTGTTGAAACTCTGCCCTTACCAGTCACCGTTCCATTGCTTTGGCCTTACTGAAATTTCAATTTAGAGTCAATTGTTTTTCTCTTCCTTTCAGCCAAACTGCAGGAGCTTTGAAGGCAATCCAAAAAATAGACTAAGGATAGGTTTGATAGTTTGTTTCCATTGAAATAAAACTTGTTCATTCTTCTTACTAGATTAGCTTGCAAATGGTTTCCAAAAATTATTATATATTCATAAGTGTTAATTAATCCAATTGATTAGTAAAATAATACTGACTCACTCATATTAACATTGTCACTGTGTCTGTCCATTGCTTCTCATATTAATAGACAGATAAAATGCAAGTCTCAGCTAGCAGTAGACATAACCCAAACAATCACCCCAGAACACAGATTCCAAAAAGAAAATAAATATCGATACTAAAATGTAGAAAAAGGTGTATCACATTTTTTCATAAGACCCAATTTATTACTTGTTTTGGATAACTCTTAATTTCATGGATGAAACGAGCATTAAAGTTTGCTAACATACTTTCCATTTTCAAATAAAACATTTCAACCTGAGGTCTGTTAGATGAATGCCTTGAAATAGCTGAATTATTGAAAATAGCCTGACCATAGTCTTCCACGAAGTATGCATGCTTTTATAAGTTTGAATGCATTTATTTATAAGTTAACATTTTAAAAGTTTGGGTGCATCTATCTCTAAATATTTATGAGTGTACTTTCACATTAAGTCAGGAGACAGGAATGAAAAACAGTAAGAAACGTTCTCAAAATTTATTCCAATCTCAATTTCTTTTAAAAAAGGAATGAACCAAAAATTCTAATTCTTGTAGCTTTTTAAAACCACTTTATTGAGGTGTGATTAACTGCACTTCACTCATTCATTTGTTCAATCACTTGTTTTTGTTATTTTTTCATTCTTCCTCTAGGATATTACCCTAGATTAGCATTGTTTGCATAGCAGTCTGTGTTACCCTAGGAGTTGTTTTAAGAAAGTGTCACAATATGGATTTACTCTCCCACTGGGAGGGTAACAAGAAGCCTATGATGAATACACAGGGCAGGTGAAAGCAAAGTACTAAGGATATAGAAAATGTTTATCCCAATATTATTCCTCCCAACATCCACCATAAATATGATAGAGTCATTTCTTTTCAGAGTCAATTATGACCTAGTGATTTGTCACAGAATAAGATTAAGAGATGCTTGAAATTGCTAATAAATATGGGGCTTCCTCTGGGGTGACTGTTCTAAATTTAGATTGTGGTAACGGTTGCACAACCCTGTGAATATATCATTAAATTGTACACTTTAAATGGGGTGAATTGTATGGTATGTGAGTTAAATCTCAATAAGGCTAGTTTTAAAAGATGTACTTTGTCTAGATACCAGGAATTTTAATGATTACTTTAAGAGGTTGTAGATTATACAGTAAATTCTAATTGGGGCTTTGGAGTCAGACTGACCTGAATTTATTTGGGGGGCCACTGGGGAGACAGGGAGAAATAGAAGCATGTCCTTCCTCTATACAACTGTGGGGCACTTTGGGGCGGGGAATGCATAACCCACTGACAGGTCTGAGAAAATCTTCACCACTCATATTTTTTTTCTTTTTCACTTTCTGACCTCTTTCAACCATTTCTCCACCACGCCCCCATCCCCTGCCCCTGGCAACTACCAATCTTCCAGGGTTGTTTTTTCTCTTTCTTCTTTCTTTTAGATTCCACACTTAAGAGAAGTCATACAGTATTAGTCTTTCTGTTTCACTTTTTCAGCTAAACTCCATCAAGGTCAATCCACATTGTTGCAAATGGTAAGACTGCATTATTTTTTATAGCTGAATGATATTTCATTGTATATACAGGCATTATTCCTATTATTGCACTTTGCTTTATTGCAATTCTCATATATTGTGTTTTATATAAAGTGAAGGTTTGTGGCAACCCTGTATCAAGCAAGTCTATCAGCACCATCTTTCCTAATAACATTTGCTCATTCTGTGTATCTGTGTCATTTGGGGGTGATATTCACATTATTTCATATACCACAATTTTTCTATCTGTTCATCCACTGATGGACATTTAAGTTGCTTACATGTTTTGCTTATTGTAAATAATGCCTCAAAGAATACCGGGGTGCATATATCTTTTCTAGCTAGTGGCTTGGGGATTTTTTTTTTTTTTTGGATAAATATGCACGGGAGGAATATCTGGGTCATATGGTAGTTCTATTTTTTAATTTTTTGAGTAAACTTCATACTGTTTTCCACAGTGCCTGAGCCAACTTACAACCCCATCAACAGGTTACAGTATTCTCTTTTCTCCACATCCTTACCAACACTTGTTATTTCTTGTCTTTTTACTAATTGTCATTCTAATAGTGTGAGAGGAACCTGGTGGGCTACAGTCCATGGGGTCACAAGGAGTCAGAAATGACTGAGCTATTAACACACACACACTTATACTTCACTTCGGTTTTGATTTGTGTTTTCCTGATGATTAATGATGTTGAGCATCCTTTTATGTATCTACTGGCTATCTGTATGTCTTCTTTGGAAAAAATGTCTCTTCAGATTCTCCATACACTTTTTGACTGGATTTTTTGTTATTGGCTTGTATGAGTTCTTTATATATTTTAGATATCAGCCCCTTATCAGATGTATGATTTGCAATTAACTTCTGCCATCCAGTAGGCTGCCCTTTCACCCTGTTTTAGTGATTTCATTTGCTGTGTAAAAGCTTTTTAGTTTGATGTATTCCCACTTATCTTTGTTTTTGTTTGTTTGGCTTTGGTGTTGGATTCAAAACATCATCACCAAGGCCTCTGTCAAGGAGCCTACCACATTTGTTTGTTTTTCATCCAGGAGCTTAGAGTTTGGGGTCTTTCGTTCAGGTCTTTAATTCATTTGGACTTAATTGTTGTACATGGAGCATGACAGTGGTTGAGTTTCATTCTTCTGTGTGCTGCTGCCCAGTTCTCCCAACACCATTTATGGAAGAGACTGTGCTTTCACCCTTGCATATTCTTGGCTCCTTTGTCATAATTTAAATGACCATATGTGAACATAGATGGGTTTATTTCTGGGTTCTCTATTCTGTTTCATTGATATTTGTGTCTGTATTGATGCCAATGCCACACTGTTTTAATTACTATATCTTTGTAAGATAGTTTTAAATCAGGGAGCATATTGCCTCTAACTTTGTTCTTCTTTCTAAAGGCTGCTTTGACTATTCAAAGTCCTTCATGGTTTCATATAAATTTAGGATTATTTGTTTTATTTCTTTGAAAAAGGTCATGCGCATTTTGATAGGGATTGCACTGAATCTATAGATTGCTTTGGGCATTATAGAGATTTTGACAATATTGATTCTCCCAGTCCATGAGCATAAATGGAATATCTTTCCATTTATTTATGTCTTCTTCAATTTCTTTCATTACTGTCTTATAGTTCTCAATATACAGGTCTTTCCCCTCCTCAATTAAGTTTATTTATAGGTATTAGTTTTCTGATGGTACTATAAATGGGATATTGTAATTTCTCTCTGTGACAATTTCTTATAAATGTACACACACAATAGTTTTTTATGTATTGATTTTATATTCTGCAACTTCACTGAATTCATTTATTAGTTCTAACATTTTTTGACAATGTCTTTAGGGTTTTCTAGATATAATGCCATGACATCTGCAAACAGTGATAGTTTTATTTCTTTTATAAGTTGGATGCCTTTTATTTCTTCCTCTTGCCTAACTGCTCTGGTTAGGACTTCCAATACTAAGTTGAATAAAAGTGGCAGGGGGGATATCCTTGTCTTGTTCCTGACCATAGAGGAAGAGATTCAGCTTTTCACCACTGACTATAATGCTAGCTGTGTATTTAGGCTTATATATGGCCTTTATTATATTGAGGTATGTTCCCTTTCTACATGCAATGTTGACAGTCTTTGTCATAAATGGATGTTGAATTTTGTTAAATGCTTTTTCTGCATCTATTGAGAGAATCTTATAAATTTTATCTTCATTTCACTAGTGTGAAATGACTGATCATTATCATCATATTGACTGATCAGCAGATGTTGAACCACTCTTGTGATTCTAGATTCCACTTGATAGTGTACATGATCCTTTCAATGTACTACTGAACTTGGTTTGCTAATATTTTGTTGGGGATTTTTGTATCTGTGCTCATCAATAATATTGGTCTATAGTTTTCTTTTTTTGAGGGGTCTTTGTCTGGTTTTTGTATCAGGGAAATGTCAGCCTCATGAGATGAATTTGGAAGACCTCTCTCCATTTCCATACTTCAGAAAAGCTTGATAATGATTTGTATTAATTCTCTTTGAATATTTGGTAGAATTCACTAATGAAGCTATTTTGTCCTAGGTATTTTTTATTGGAAGCTTTTTGATTACTTATTCAATCTCCTAACTAGTAATCAGTCTGTTTGGATTTACTATTCTCCATGACTCAGTCTTGATAGGTTGTGTGTTTCTAGAAATTTACCCATTTCTAGGTTGTCCAATTTGTTGATGTATAATTGTTCACAGTAGTCTCTTATGTTCCTTTGTATTTCTGTGACATCAGTTGTAACATCTACTCTTTCATTTCTGATTTTATTTGAGCTCTCTCTTTTTTTCCTGGAGAGTCTTGTTAAATTTATCTTTTCAAAGAACCAGTTCTTAGTTTTACTGATCTTTTCTATTTTCTTTTGAAGTGTCCCATCACTTCATGGCAAATAGATGGGGAAACAGTGGAAACAGTGGTTGACTTTATTGGGCTCCAAAATCACTGCAGATGGTGATTGCAGCCATGAAATTAAAAGACACTTATTCCTTGGAAGAAAAGCTATGACCAACCTAGACAGCATATTAAAAAAGCAGAGACATTACTTTGCCAACAAAGGTCCGTCTAGTCAAAGCTATGGTTTTTCCAGTAGTCATGTATGGATGTGAGAGTTGGACTGTGAAGAAAGCTGAGTGCAGAAGAATTGATGCTTTTGAACTATGGTGTTGAAGAAGACTCTTGAGAGTCCCTTGGGCTGCAAGGAGATCCAATCAGTCAATCCTAAAAGAAATCAGTCCTGAATATTCATTGGAAGGACTGATGTTGAAGCTGAAACTCCAATACTTTGGTCCACTGATGTGAAGAACTGATCCATTGGAAAAGACCCTGATACTGGGAAAGACTGAAGGCGGGAGGAGAAGGGGATGACAGAGGATGAGATGGTTGGATGGCATCACCGACTCAATGGACATGAGTTTGAGTAAACTCTGCGAGTTGGTGATGGACAGGGAAGCCTGGCATGGTGCAGTTCGTGGAGTCACAAAGAGTTGGACACAACTGAGAGACTGAACTGAACTGATTTATTTTCACTCTAAAAGTGAAAGTGTTAGTCACTCGATTGTGTCCAACTCTTTGCAACTCCATGGACTATAGCCCACCAGGCTCCTCTGTCCATGGAATTCTCCAGGCAAGAATACTGGAGTGGGTTGCCATTTCCTTCTCCAGGGGATCTTCCTGACTCAGTGATCGAACCTGGGTCTCCAACACTGCAAGCAGATCCTTTACCCTCTGAACCACCTTTAACCTTTATTATTTCCTTCCTATACATATTTAATATATACACTGTGATGAGTTTGGAGTTATGTATACACACGTGAATCATCACCACAGTCTATGCCATAAACGTCACCCCAAAAAGTTTCTTCTCACCCTCTTTATTTATTAATATTATTATTTTGTGTGATGAGAATGCAACATAAGATCTACCCTCTTAACAAACATTTATGTATATGGTCCAGTATCATTAACTATAAGCTCTATGCTGTACAGTAGATTCTAATTCTGACTCTAATTTCAAGTCTTTTGGTTTCAGATTATTGCTTCCAAATAAAGGAAATTTCTAACACTAAGTTCCTTATAAACTATACAGAGTTTATAACCTGTTAGGAATTAAGCCGATATACAGAAAAGTAGGGGGAAAAGAAGTAGAGGGATCCTGTGATTCTTTGCAAGACCTCATTTAGGCAGATTCTCAAGTACTGTGCCTAAATATTTAGGCTTCAATGGACATGAATCTGAGCAATTACAGAGATAGTGAAGGACAGGGGAGCCTGGCCTGCTACAATCCATGGAGTCAAAAAGAATCAAACACAACTTAGCAACTGAATAACAACAAATCTAGGCTTCTTGGAAACATGCCTTCAAAGGGATTAGAAGAAGAGTTCTCTGGTCCACTCTCTTTAAAAGCAAGGGAAAAAAGAAGAAAATGCCTTCAAAGTTATTTAATTGGAAAAGTATCAGAGAAGGAGCACTTTTCATGTGTGTATATTCTAAATGAAAAATGAGTATGATAAATCTGCACAAGAGGATAAAATGTTCCCTTGCATATCTATGATATTTGGGGGCAGCAAGTATCAACCAACAGATTTGATATTTGATTAGTTGTGACTTTTGACTTGGCATACTTTCCTTAAGAGCTGGTTCCTTAGGAAACATAATCTTTTGATATTTTCTCTATCATTTTCTGTTTTAATAAATTAGGGGAGAAGTATTAGCATAGTAATGTAATGCCAGGAATCAGGATAGACTTTCTATTTTGGAAACTCAGATGAGGGTGAAGAGGCAAAATTCCCCAAGAAATAATAGATGACAGAGATCATACATTTCCAGTATATACAATTTGGGTTTACACTGTGCCATAAATAAAACATCTAGTCGGTGTGATTGAGATCTTTAACTTTATGATGTCTTAGTTTTTTAATTTTTAATCTTAAAAGTCACTGGACTATGTCTATTTCCTTATTTAATTGTAACTGACTTTCAGATAAATCCCACTCTTGGGAAATTGAGCTGAAAAGTATTTCATTCACAGTAAAGTACTGAATTCTCCTCTACCTCTTTACAGTTCTCCAGAAGACACAGGCATAATAAAGGGTTAGTCTTAAAAGAAAAAAACCCTGCATAAATGAGCCTTTGTTTTTTAATATTTATTTCTTTATTTGGCTGTGTCAATCTTAGCTGCGGTAAGCAGAGTCCATATTGGCACACGGATTCTCTATTTGTGGCACAGCTCCAGGGCAGCGGTGCTCGGTAGTTGCAGCTCATGAGCTTAGTTGCTTCATGGCATGCGGGAGCTCAGTTCCCTGACCAGATATGGAGCCTGCGTCCCCTGCACCGAAAGGCAGATTCTTAACTCAGAGACCACTGGGAAAGCCCCCTGGCTTTATTTTTAAACTAACATAAAACAATATCCCATAAGCACACTACCCAACAGAAGTATTATGATTTTTGCATATTCTCTTTATTTTTTTGTGTGACTCTTTTTCATATTGTTGTAATTGCCGTGTATATCAAATATTGTACCTTATCTTTGTCACATGGGAAAGACACTGGTATTTTTCACATGTGTAATTTTATTAGAAGCATAATATTCTACTAATTTACTTAAGCATTTTCTTATTTGGGGTATATATATTACCTCAAAATGTTTAACTTTGAACTTCATTATGTACTGGGTTGGCTCTTTCATTTGAACAAACTGTTTAGCCCACCCAATATTTTCTGCGTACTTTTCCAAATCTGGTAGTGAGATCCTTCTGGACTATGGCAACAAAAATGTGTAAACATCTTCTGGATCTATTACTCGATACCTCTATGTAGGTAAGTCTCTATCATGTCTCTGTTGGCCAGCATTGTGAAATGCTGGTAGATAATATACACCTCATGCTAGCTTTGTTTAAAACAAAGGACAAGCTCTTATCTCAAGAAGTGATGATAGGAAACAGAAATAACACAAAAAGCTACAGTTGTCACATGTCACATACAGATGTCTGAACTGTGCATGAGCTGGAAGGCAGGATGGGGGCATCAGCCTGGAAGATGCACTTACACGCCTCATGTGACTCCTTGGGATTGGTGTTATTTACAGGTCCTGGCCTCAGTGGGACTCCTTGAATGGGCTGACTCTGGAAGGCTTTTCATCAGAACATGTTTTTATCCCTTGGCTTGGCGCACAGGACCCAGACTCCCAAATTTAAGCTGAAAAACCTTGACCACAGAATTAGACTCTCCCAGTTTCTGACTGCAAATATGCCAGGTGGTCACCCTACCATCTGCTGTGGTCGCTGCCTTCTGCAAAGAGTTAGGTCATGCTGTCAACATGAGCTGAAAGTGGGAGAAAGATTTTAATTCAGTGGAGGTTGGCAATTATTTTCTCTTGTGTCTAGCCTTTTTCCAATGTTTACCGGAAAGATGTTTCCTGATTCCACTGGACTCCCTTTTTCCCACTGAATCATCATAAGCCCGTTGTGTGCACTCAGTTCTCCTAACCCACACTTTTTAAATAGCACATTCTTGTACACGGTAGCATCACAATAGATACCAAATGGCTAAGGCTTTTTCCAAGAGATGCTCCAATCTGCTCTGTCATCAGAAATGAGTGAGAATTGGTTTCACAACATTCTTGGTAACAGGGACTTCTCTGCATTTTTCCTTCTTTTGCTGAACATCAACAAATATTCTCAAGGATCCAAGACAGTCTCAAAATTCCTTCTGAAAATTATACACAGCCCTATTAATTAAATCTATGAATTATAGAATATTGATTATATGCTTGGCACTTAACATCCTCTCTTCCATTTATTCTTAACAACCTTCCAAAATGAATATTTTTCTTCCCACTCAACCTCTAAGGAAAGTGAGGATCTGAAAGAGTAATTTGTCCACCTCTGTAGCCTCATTGGGAAATGTGGGCATGACTGAAACCTGTCTCTCTCTGAACTTAATTACCTTAAAGTCACCTATGCTACACTAGCTTGAAACCAATACATTTTTACTCAGCATGCCTTTGTAGAATTATCTGTCCTTTACAATACTGTTCAAGTAAAATTTCAATTACACAAATAATGAATTAAACTCTAGCTAATTAAACTCAACTATACCACTTTTTGTTCTGAACCACAAATCTGAACCTTACTTGTTCTTTCAAGAGCAGCTAGCTAATTAAGTTACCCTTAATTTTATGCCAGGACTATGATGTATTCTTTTGGGTGGGGAAAGGGGTGGGAATCCACTAAGATGTTATTGATTTATTTGCTTAGGTCACTTGAGATTTTTGTAAAATCTGTAAGTAACAAGTTTTAAAACAAACTCCAACCTCTTCAGTTCAGTTCAGTAGCTCAGTTGTGTTCAACTCTTTGTGAACCCCATGGACTATACAGCACACCAGGCCTCCCTGTCCATCACCAGCTCCTGGAGCTTACTAACACTCATGTCTATTGAGTCAGTAATGCCATTCAACCATCTCATCATCTGTCATCCCCTTCTCTTCCTGCCTTCAATCTTTCCCAACATCAAGGTCTTTTCCAATGAAAAAGTTCTTCGCCTCAGATGACCAAAGCATTGGAGCTTCAGCTTCAGCATCAGTCCTTCCAATGAATATTCAGGACTGATTTCCATTAAGTAATAAGTTTTAAACCAAACTCCAACCTCTTAGGACTCACCAAATATTTATTTGGGCAAACTGTGATGTGTTAGGGTTGAAATGGAGAAAGAAGAATTATGTGCTAAGTGTTTATGATAATTGATGTCATTTTTTTCTGGAAATGAAATCACTTACAAATAGTATTTAAATGATATCAGCTTAAATAGTCACTTATAGGCCACATGGTAGAAATATCTCTAAATGTACACCTTCCTAGGCACACCAGTTTTATAATATCAGCTTGCTTAATCTCAAAGAGTGTGAGCCATCATGGCCGGAGTTTTAGTTGGCAAAGGATTGGAACAAGGAGAGATTAAAATTCCTCATGAAGATAAAAACTGGAATAGACTCTGATAATCAGATCCATATACTGGCTTCTAAAATCCCTACCCACTGACACAAATGCACACACATAGAAAGTTTTAACTTTATTCTGTAAAAACATACATAGCACCTACCAAAATGGTCAGAAATCATTTAAATTAATTCAGTTACACTCATAATTTTTCTCACAGCCCAGTATCTCTAACATATTACATTGTATCTGAAATTGTTTTCTTTTAAATCTTTGCTAATCTTCAAACTTTTGCTTGCGACAGTGTTAGTCACTCAATCGTGTCTGACTCCTTGTGACCCATGGACTGCAGCCCGCCAGGCTCCTGTGTCCATGGAATTCTCCAGATAAGAATATTGGAGTGGGTTGCCATTCCCTTCTTCAGGGGACCTTTCCAACCCAAGGATTGAAACTGGGTCTCCTGCGGTAGCAGGCAGATTCTTTGCAGTCCAAGCCTCCAGGGAAGCCCACAGTTTTGCTTAAAGATCATCTGTTTCTTGAATATCCCTCTTTTGGTCTTTCTAATCCTCACTGTCTCTTGCTTCATATTCCAATAGAAATCATCTCTCCTTTCTCTGAGCTCTGAAGGCTTGTCTCTATAACTCTTTTTACAATAATTTATGAGTTTAGGATTATTTATGAACACTTTTCACCTGCTATGCTGGTCTGCAACTGTCTTGATGCTGGTGTTTCTGCCCACTGAGAGTCCACATAAGTAAAATTCTAGGATTAGAAGAAGTAGGTTACAAATTTGAAAACTTAAGACTTTTCCCAAATTATTATTTTTACTCAACTGCAGAGGCTGGGGCCAAATAATCCAGGTGCTTTCTGCACTTAACATTTATTTCCACCTGATTTTTTCTCCTGATATGTACATTTCAAACTGTTAAGATTAAATCACCTCTTTTCCCCTTGCTGGTTAAAAACTGCATTGAAAGCAATAATGAGGAGCAGAGAAATGAACACCAATTCTATTCCTTTTTTACATTTGATTTGCTATCATTACACTAAAATTAGATTTTACTGAGGGGAGAGAGAGAGAAAGATTGATTCACGCTGCCCAGTTATTTCCCTGAGGAACATGGACTTCTTTCCATTAGGTGATCAAAAGCAAGAAGAAGAAGAACAGGGATTCTTTACACCAGATTTAATTGGAAGAGCAAGGCATGACCTAGAGCAAAACAGCAATTAAAACCCCAATGTCCAGTTCCTACCCACTGCCTAGCAGGGGACAATTGTTGAGTTTCAATCTCCTTAATAGAAGCCTGACTTTGATGCCATTGTCTAGCAAGCTAATGCTATTTTTCCATGGAAGACAACTCATTTGAACTTGCCTTTGTTCTGCTTAACTGTTTAAAAGTCAGTAACTTTTTGTAATCTGTAAAAATACATTATTTGAAATCTCATTTTTTAAAGGTCTTTCAGGAAGGGAAAAAAAAGAGCTACTTTTTCTTTCTATATCAAAGAAAAGATTCAGGACAAATCATTACCTTCTTTAACAATAAAAAAAAGACATTATCCATTATTGACGAAAAGGATTTTTAAAAAAAGCAACTCACTACTGTGCAGTGGGGACTAAATTTACTCTCGCATTCACTATACATCAGGGTTGATTCCGTTAGTAGAACAGTATCTTTGTAAGGATTATTTCCATTTCCAGTGCCAAGATATACAGACTTATTCTCTTCTGCCATTCCTTGTAGCTTTTTCAAGCATCAAACTGTATAGAAAGAATTCAAAGACAGCAAGGCTAAAATGTATTTATTTAAGACTTCCAGCATTTTACTAGATTACTAGACTCTTTTTGACTCTTCCTTCACTTAGAGTAGACTATGAACATATAATTAATCATTAGTTTGTAAAGATTCATCAATAAAATAATTGTTTGACTACTTTCCTGTCTAGGGAAAAACAAGAAGTCATTTGAAAGCATATGATTTAAACCAAATCATTCCTAATTCATCATAAGAAACATCTACATATTTGTTATCAGCTATGGGTTTTTTTCCCTCTTAAGTAAATCGGTATTTAATCACTCATTATTTCAATTAAATATACCTATTCTTTAATTAAAATATGTGACAAAGGGTGAATCTACAATGGTTAAGCTAGACTTTTTGTTAAAGGAAAGGAGAAAAAGAGGGGAAATAAATGAAGGAAGTAACAGGAAGGAAGGAAAAACTCAATAGCATTAATTAAATTTTTAGCATTATGCTAGGCTAAATATACCTAGACTCCTCATTTTTATATTGATAGAATCTTGTGAAGAAGGATTATGACTCCCCATTTTGCAAATAAGGATGAGGTACAGGATATTAAGTCACTTGCCTAGAACCAGAAAACCAGTAATTAGAAGAGCAGGATTTAGAACCAGCTCTATCTGTTGCCAAAGTACACATTCTTTCTTCTCCACTGGCTGACTTGATCATTACTTAGTGGGACAGCACCAGTGAATTTTTTTTAGTCTAATTATATGGATTGTTAAATAAAGCTTTTTACCAATTAAAAGATATACAGTTCTAATTATTAAAAATTGATAATAAATTGAGTAACACTTGCCCCCCAGTCTCAGGGTTTTTCTGATAAATGACAAAAGTAAATGTTGCATGGACTTCTATACAACTGTGACTCAATATATTCCTGTGATTCAGAATAAAATTCAATCAGAATAGGTGCCAAATGGAAAGTTTAAATCACATTTTGTCACACAAGAAAAGAAGACATCTTGTTCCTTAAAAAAAAAATCCTATAAACCATTTCAAATTCAACTCTATCATATAAATAGGAATGGAGCAGCCATATTAGAAATATGTAAATGTCAACAAGCAAGAAAATCAAGGTGCCCATCTTGAGCACCCTGGAGAAATGCAAAGCTTCACCACTATAAATTATTAAAAGAATGAAGTAAATGCATGAATAAAGCAAAGTTCTGAATCTTTGGGCAGATCAACTTTAAACTAATCAAGAAGGGTCTTGACATCTGTCTGATTGAATGGTTTAAAGAAAGAGCAGAAGCCATTCAGCTACTGGTTGTTATTGTTACTATTTTCCAAGTGTGTTGACAATTTATCTCTTTGGTTAAAACTTTTCAGCTGCCAAAAAAGTATCCAAACTAAGACTTGTGTTCAATTTGGGACTTTGTCGTATTTTTTCTGCACATCCACCACGATTCTAATTAATAGAACCTTACTCTCCACTGGAAAGCCAATTTCTTGTAATTTGGGTTGAGTGACTTGCCTATGGTCAAGGGATGGTCCTATGACTCACAGTTGGCCAATAAAAATACTCCATCCCTAACCCAACCACAGTGACTGGATGAGTACCTAATGAAAGCTGGTCAGAGTGTTTGCTTGGATTGAGAGAGTCTTTCTTCCTTTTAATCAAAATTCAAAAGGATATATTCTTGGGACTTCCTTTCTTCTTAGGTTGAGGCCCTGACTGTCCGAGCAATAAATCAACAGGAAAATAGGGCAAAGGGGTAGAGAAAAAGAGCTCTAAGGAGACTACGTGAAACCCTGAATCTATCTAGACCTAAAGTAGATCCATTCTTGGGTGGATGACTAGATTCCAGAATATTCCCTGTATGTTGCTTAAGTAAATCTGAATTGGAGTTCTCTCACTTGCAACCAATAGATTCCTCATTAATAAAAGTGTGATATTATTTTCTAAATCACTCCAATCTACTGTGCAGTATGTCTTTTTACTTTTAACCAAGTATTAGATCACATGAAGCAACACTAAATAAAATGGCCAGAATCATTAAGGATAACTCAATTTTCTTTTCAATAATACTTATGAGAGCCTAAAAAGAAAAAAGTTCAATGTGATTCAATCATGCTATCATGGTTAACTAATCATTTTCTATACAGTACTCAGTTAAGTTCATGTGGATTCTTTCTGTATCATAAAATTTTGGAATTGAAAAAGGATCTTGTAGTGCTTCTTCCTCTGACCACACTTTAGTCATAAGAAATCTGAAGTCTGATAATATTACATAAATTGTCCAAAATCGTACGGCTAGTATGACAGTGTTGGAATGAAACCAAAGTCTGCATCCATAATTTACCAGAAATTATAAAATTATGCCTATTACAGTATTCACATTATTCTGAGATGAAGTGACTAGAGACCTCACCAGAATATTATCATTTTAAAAATAGGAAATGAGCTTAGTAAAGCATACAAATGATCCTGCTTATTTACCCATTAGGGTATCATTAATTCTTCTGAAATGAGGATATACTAAATGAGCCAAAATTCCATTAAAAACAAACAATAATAAATGACCTGAAATGATCTCTTTGTAATGCTGTTGTGTTTTACTTATAAATAACTACCAGATAGAAAAGGGTAAAAATAATGATATTCAAGTGGGAACCAGTAAATGTAAATTCTATTAGATATGAAAGCTGAATTATAATTTGAGTAAAAAAAAATGCTGATTAAAAAATGGTTTTCTTAAGGATAAGGATGACCTCGTCATTTTTCCTCTGAGTTGATATGCCAGATCTAATAATAACGAAGTCCCCAAAACCAAATGGTACATTTAGAGAATTCTAACAAACAGCATTTTTGACCAAGTTAGTAGATGGCCCTGGTTGGATCGGCAGATTTCTTTTTTCCCCTCCATATCCTTAAATTTTTTTAAAGTGAAGGCCTCCTATTACTGTTCCAATAGGCATAATTACTATAAAATGTTTAGTATGCACTTGTGGATTTTAAAGTTAATCTCTGATCTTTAGCCAAGAAATCCTATCAAAACCAAAAGTAAACTAAATATTTTCTTTCTGAATTTTTACATAATTACATAGAATAAATTTGTAATTCTAGAAAGTGAACAAAGCAATGACCTGAGTTGGCCACAAGCAAATGAAAGAATGTCAACAGAAGAAAGCGAATTTTAAAAACTAAATTAATATACATTTAAACACCACTCCTCCAGTAGCTTTTTTCAGTATTTCAACTATTTTATTAAAATATAGCTAACATTATTGATCAATAGTCACAACCTATTTATAGCAGACTAAACAAGCTCCCAATGGATTGTTATTTTTGTTAATATTTGCAAAAAGTAAGTGCAATTTCATAATAAAATGTTCTTATATGTTTTTAACAAGTCTCAAATAGCCAAGTTTTGAAGGAGTAAAACAATGCATGTATTGCCCATAGAATTAGAATGACTACAGTTCTAAATAATGATTTTTTTCAACCATAATCACATGCTTTCTATATCAGCAAGGTATTTGGTACTATAATGATTAACCAATATTGGTAAAAGAGCTCAATCAGGCTACTTTATAGCTTCTTTCTAAAGTTCTGGTTAGACCACTCACAACAGACAGGCCGACATGAATGCTAGCCCCAGAAACCTGCCCATTTGCCAGTTCCGATGGTCTGTGCCCTCCCTACTGTCAGGCTAAGGAATCACCTCCTCACTCTGGTTCCTACCTGGTCCTCTTTGCCTCTCGCTCCCAGGGAGTTTACAAGTGCTATGCATACTTTTAAAAAGGTACACACAGCCTTCCCACACACTTATACCATAAACATATGGCATACATTCATACCTTACAGAATGAGAATCATTTCCTCTGGTGACTGTTCTACTCACCAGGTTGGCAGAGAAGTCACGAAGTGGCTATTTCAATGCGCTCTGCGTACAGGCCCTTTTTCCTGGTTATTACCATTGATCTCCATGACCAAAACAACATGCAGGGTACAACCCTGCTGCTTTTGACCTGTTTCCTCCCAGCTCCCTGCATCTAGGAAAACCATCCTGCCTTTTTTCCACTCAGAATCTTTTTGCTCTAGCCTTTCATGTTTCTGTAGACAGTGGGGTACTTAGGGTCAGCCAGTCTCCAGGACAACTGCTTATTGTTACATGGGACCCTCAACTGGGAGAAATAAAGATAATCCAAAGAGGAGAGATTTCAACAAAAAGTTTTAAAGAGACACACACTTTCCTCTCCCTGGTGACATGCTGCTGTAAATCACAGAACTGAGATCTGAAGGCTTGCTGGGTCCAGTGACTCCACTTTAATGGCAACATATTCCCAGAGCTGTTTGGCTGCAGCCCTCCTATTTTTTTTTTTTTTTTCCTAAGGAGGAAGTTTTCCCACACACTGTAGTTTTAAAGTGCAAATAAATACAAGACCCAGTCACTGTTTGGATTCGGTGTTTTCACTTGGAACCAGTGCCTTACAGATTATGACATGCAGCACACAGAAAATGGGATTAGAAAAGGTGCTGTGGCCATAGGGTTGTCCTCGGGCTGTAGAAGGCAGGGAAAACCCTTCATTATTCTCCCCTCAGACTGAGGAAGCTCAGGATAGCTATGTGTCACCTCTAATGTCATCGTCTCCCTCCCAGGCTTTGTCTCCCTGTCTCCCCCTTCCCTTCACTGTCTCTCCTCCTCCTCCACCCCCGTCCCTCGTCCCTCCTCCTCTCTCTCCTTGGCTCCCAGGACCAAAGGAACGGAGAAGAGCTGAAGAGTGGATCACCATTCCCTAATGAATTAATAACCATGCCCAGCCTCAACGTGTGTTCGATTTCAAATCAGAGTGTGAGGAATCACTAAAAGATGTGCACTGAAAGTTAAAGAATTTGGGTCTTATTATGGTTATTGCTGTGGAAGCCTCTAAAATATTAAGTTTTTAAAAGAGGGTTTCAATAAATCTTACATCAGTAAGTGTTCATGTCAGCTAATTTTTCAAAATGCACTAAGAAAGGTTAGTGGAAATATAAAAAGAAATTATTGTCTCTACTCAACACATAAAGTTAGGGTGGAGGGCTAACAATATAACAGAATGCCTAAGGGGGAAAAAAATTACATTGTTTGAAATTATAACCAAATTGCCTTAATTAAGAAGTGGTCACTTAGGTTTTATCTAAATAACTAGATGAGAGCTTTCTTATGACCAAGTTAAATAGCACATTTTCCTTCAATTAGAAAGGAAAAATTACACAAAAGAAAACATTACAATAAAAAAGATACGTTTATTGTAATTCTTGATATTTGGGACACAGATATATTAGGAAAGACAGGAAAAAGAAGCATGAAATAAACAGCATGTAAAGTCATTTCACTGGAGAAGGAAATGGAAACCCATGACAGTATTTTTGCCTGGGAAATCCCATGGACGGGGAGCCTGGTGGGCTACAGTCCATGGGGTCGCAAAGAGTCAAGCAGGACTTAGCAACTGAGCATGCATACAAAGAATTTCATCAATGTATACATTTTCCCAGAAGACACTGACGCTTCTCCCATACAAACAGACCCTTCCACCCGAACGGAAAGATAACTTGTACAAGGTCTCTGTTACCAGGAAACAAAAGATGCTCTGCAACACAGCCTAGGACTCACTGAAATAAGGGTTCTTTGGGCAGTGGGGGTTGACGAAAGTAGTTAGCAAATAATATTCATCTGACATCAATTTCACTTCCTTTCTGGAACTGTCATTTGGGACTGCTGTTTTAATTGGGGTGACAGAATTTGGGCATAAAGTAAGGAATAAATTCTGATAAAGACAAGCTAGCCAGAGAAATCAGGCACACGCATAGCACAACTATGCACCCTGGACATTCTTTTGCTCCTTGTTTACTATATGAGGGGACAAGATAGTAAAGAAATGTATTCAAATGGTTAATATATAATTAAAGCTGTTCTATCAGTCATCTAAGTAAATGGAGAATCATAAAAAAAAATTGAATATTCTACTTGTAAAATCAGACTTACTGATTATAATGCTAGAATAAATATTTTACACAATTTAATACAAAGACCCATCATTTTTGTTTCTAAGTTTAAAAAAGTGACAGTACATGGAGGCATTTTTATACAGCTTCCGATTAGCCAGTGTGAAAGAAAATAGGGTCAAATTTTTCCTTTCAAAAAATATCATTAACTTGATTTTAAAGTTCAAACAAGTGAGGGTGTGGGAAGTTCTGGGTGATCCCAGAAGCAAACCAGCATTTGCTCATTCACTGGGCAAAATTTAGATGGAAAGGTTTTTGTCAAAAAGAAGTGACATAGGCCCACCAACCCAGCAATCCTGAATATATACCTTCACAAGTCCACAGAGGAATATGCCTAAGGATATTCACAGAAACATGTTGATTATTGCAAGTAAAGGAGGAAACACAATATCCATCCCCAGGAATAGTAAACTATCAACTGTACACACCATGAGTATGAAGTCAAAGGCAGGATTCATGAGTCAGACTTACATTTAGCAACACAGAAGTAGCTCAAAAACACAATGCTTCATTTTTCCAGCAAGAAATTGAGTGATATTTACAGCATAATACCATCTATATAGTTAAAACATACTCAAAACAATACAAGATACACAAGATACAAAACAAATCAGGATACATATACATCACAAGAATTGCAAGAATGTAACATTAAGTACTTGGAAGCAGATGTCTGTCTGGAAATAGAACAGCACTGGAGACTGAGGAACACATTGGAAAACAGAATGAAACAAAAGAGGGGCTGGAGGGACTTCCCTGGTGGTTCAGTAGTTAGGACTCCATGCTCCCAATGCAGGGGGCCTGGGTTCAATCCTTAGTCAGGGAACTAGATCCCACATGCCGCAACTAAGAGTTTGCAGGTTGCAACTAAAGATCCTGCGTGCTGCAACTAAGACCCAGCACAGTCAAGTGAATGATTTTTTTTTTTTTAATAGAGGCTTGTGCCAGCCAATCTACAACATAGTAGGCTATGAATGAGGGCCATGATTGACTCAGTTCTGTGTACTCGACAAAAAAAGCACAAAGGACTTTGGAGCCATGGTTATGTACACTGGGCAGTGGGATAAACCAACATATCTGAACAACCAGCCACATCTGAAACTTAAATTCATATAAAGGGAAGGAAAATGATTCATAAAAATGACTGTAGGTTGGTGGCATTCTTAAGCTGTAATATATACGTCAAGTGCGATTTGAAAATCTTAACATTCTTATACTGAAAATTTTTTATTTGGCAAATCTGTGTATGGGTCTGATTATACAGAAACACATGAAAAAAAGAAAATAACAGTAAGGAAAATCCATCTAAAGAGTTCACTGAGGCAAGAGCGCTCACAGGGCACGCTGGGATGTGACTTAAGGAATCAGGGTTACCATGGAGATGGCCTCCACCACCGGGAACAGTCACACCAGACAACAGACGCATGACCATGCTACGTGTTGTGTGTATGAGTTGAGCAGCCGCGAAGAGGAGCGATGTATGTGTGTATCAATATACATGAAATTCTGTGTCAGTGATCTAGCTGTTTCACTGAGGTGAAATAGTGGAGTCTGCTCTGTATGAAGACTGTGTCGTGTCCCAATTCACTTTACATGAATCAGACATAGTTATGTTATTGTCTGATAAGAGTCTTCTAAATTCTATGAAAAGTGAAATATTGTGTTAAACTACTCAAAACCATTCTGAGTGATCCATAATAGTTAACCAAACTGTATTACTTAGATAACAGAAGTAATCTTTAAAATGTTTTGACCACATTTCAACATTATTAAAAAATTACTAAAGTGAGAATTTTACCCCAAAAAAGTTACACATACAAAGTCACAAAAATCAACTATTCTAGAGGTGACCAACAAACTAATACCCACTAAACCATCACTCTAAGCTAGATATGGGACACTACACAATAAAAGAGAATATGCAACAAAACGCATCACCTGAAAAGTCTGAACGTCTCCAAGTGTAAACTTCAAAATGTGTATTCTTAAGATATGAAAGCTAAGTTTAGGTAACCATTCACTGACAAAAACACCCCCAAAAGCATCAACACTCCAGAGTATTCATCCTATCATCTCAAACAAACCACTCATTTGACAAGAATTATAAATCAAATCATCAAATTTATAAGTGGCTATAAAGCCATATTTTATGTCTTGGCACTATGTAGATGAAACCACAGTTAGGTGAATTAAGAAATTTGACTTCTATTGTATAACATTTCCCCCATCAGGAGACTGTCTACATATGATAAGGAAGAAAAATCTAGATGTATTACACACTATGTTTTTAAAAGCTAGAAAATTGTGCACAGACCAAGCAAGTCCTTAGATAGTTAAATGATCACACCAGAGCGCTTATTTGAAATTTCTACAATAAATGGCCACCTTAAAAGGTTTTTTTTAATACTGAGAAGTACTAAAAAAAATTGTTGGGTTTTTTTCTTTTTTTCCCCTCTCCCCTTTGCAATAGAATGAGGGAATGAAGCATTTCTCTTGGACACTGAGTATAATTATAACTAATCATCTCCTTCTCCTTGGAGCAACATTCGTTGACGTTCCTTCATTTTAGGGTGGCTGGCTGACACAATTCAAATATAATTACTCTTCTTGCATGATAAACTCCAGCACCGTGAGCAAATACAGTATGTCTCATTGTCAAGTATGGCTAGACAGCCGCAGTGTAATATAGACCTTTCAAGCCCTGGTGTAGCCCACTGCCTTTGAAATCTGTGCGAGATGACAAAACTGACTTTCATTTCCCTTGGACTTTCTCAAGGTATCCTTATTAAGAAAAAAAAAAGCCTAAAACCCATAAATTTAATCTACTGCCTGCCAATCACAATGGTTTCTGCTGTCAGACACTCATGATACATAACCACAAAATTTAAATGTTATTGTTTCATACAAGAAGAAAATGTTGCTCATGACTATCCCAAATAGTCATGTGACAATTCAGTGCGTTTCCTTTGTTTGCCTCTTCACCACCGAACAATAGCAAGAGCAGGAAAGCTATAATGGATGGACCAGTTGTGGAAGGGCTATACAATAATAAATGCTAAAAGGAGGTCATTTTCCCTAGCTATCTTGTAAGAGACAATTGTGTGACAGGAGAAAGTGCTTTTCCTAACATCTGTTTCATTTCAGATTTATAGTCATGCTTGCTTATTTTGTTCAAATGACTTCTAATTTTTAAAAAATCAAACTCATAATTGGATGATGGCTGGAACACAACTTTCACCAACTTTTGAAAAATAAATGGGAAAAAAGAAAAAATAGCATCACATAGTCATGAATGTTGAGTTGAGGAAGGAACAAAGGTTTGAAACTTAAAATGAAATTTTTGACACAGCTTACCTGTCCAAAAGAGTTATGTTTTCATTAACATGGTAAACTATGTGGCTTTCTTTCACATGTTTTGATAAGTGGTTTTAAGAAAAGCATGTTTTTGTGGATGGCCACAAAATCAGCATTTTGCCCCTTGTTGAGTTATAGTGAAAAATCAAATGGAATTTGTACCTACTTATTTGCAAGGACAATGTGTCACCATGGACTATCCAATTCTAGATGTGGGCTTCTTTTTTTTTCCCCTGAGTGTATAAGAACTCTCTTTCTCTGAATGTATAGCATTGTAACTGTAATTACACACATCACTGCCTGCATGATTCTCTTAGGCTGCCATGGAGACAATTACAGGCAATTGACTATTCTATGACCTTTCAAAAACTACATAAAGTAACCATCAACTGTTTTGATTTGCAGTGGATAGACTCAGATGAAGAATCAGATTCAGATGATGAGACTGTCTTGTTTCTTGGGTGGGAAGACAATTTGGCTCATCACATTTCCCTGGTCTCCAATACTCCATGGTGTGCAACAGTAAAATCTAAATAAAGTAATACCAAATTGAAAGCAGCTCCTTGGTTTGCTCCACATTTATGAGCAAACCATTCACAATTTTTGCTACCACAATAGGTAGAATCTTACTGCACAAATCAGTTGGAAAGAGAATTCACTCTAGCCCCCTAGGAATGATGGAATAAATGCAGCTAACAGCTACTGAAGGAAATCTATATATGAAATAAAATGGAACCCTCGACCATTGTACTTGCAACAGTTGACTGACTTATTATTAGAAAATGCTAGCTATAATAAATGTATGTATGGTTAGAAAAAAGCACACTATGGGATCCTGGACTTGTTATTTACCAAAAACCTGGAAAATGCAAATCAAACTCTGTTGCAGATCTGTCCTCCAGAACAGATCACCTATCCTCTTATAAACAGGGGCGTTTTATTAGGGAAAGTCTGCAAAGTGTGCAAAGAGCTGTTTTGTTTTTTATGGGACACTGTTCTAGCAATCAACACTGCAATCACACTAAAATACCCTAATGGCTTTCTTTTGTTATGGACAAAGCTTGCAATGAAGCCTTTACAACAGCAGTTCTGTTTTCCATTTAACCTTTGCCTTTCTTTAGGAAAGCCATCGGACCCACTATTATGATTCAGGACATTCACCTGACCCATAATATTGGCCCCTTGGAGGCATTTATACCTAGACTTCTTTGGTTATGCTGTCCCAATGAAGAAGTCATTTAGAAACCAAAACCATTAGGATTACAAAAGACTTTAATATTCTTTAAACACTTTAATATTCTTTAAAGTGTAATGAAAAATCAGGAAAGAGACATGCGTTTTGTGACTCAACTTCTTTATCTGTTCCTCTTTATCAAACACATTCAGTTTTCTCTCTGTCGCCCATGTAGCTAATAAGCCAACTTCACTTGACTGACCTACTACCCATAAAAAATCTAAAATTCAGCAGTTTGGACTAACATGAACTGGTTATATAAGTGCATCCCAAGCACCAAAATAAAATAAAAAACAAACCAAACAGGAACAGGTGACTGAGAGATTTGCATTTGGTTTGCCATGTTTCCTCCACTCAAAGGCTGAAAATTCTTCGCCTTGCGTATTTAAATATGCATCAGCTCAGAAGAAGTTACACAATGTTTCCATCAGCAGAAGATGTGGCACTTAGAGAAAGCATCAGGAAAATAAAAACTACAGACAAAATAGGGTGTATTTGCATATTTCACTTGAAATTAGGCTATGTTGCAGCATATTGGAAACTCATATGCATTGGATGTCAGCTGAGTTACTTTTCTTCCCCCCAAGGTGACATTGGTGCTTGTCTTACCAAATATGATGCAACTGACAAGTGTTTTCATGTAAGGAAGATATATGCCTCCCATCACCTTGTCAAGCTGAGTGAAGGCAAACTCCAGCACATCCTTTCACAAGTGATTAGGTGGTCGGAGTCATTAAAAGTCATAAAGTTAGACTGCAGCAGTGTGCCATGCATATATATGAACTCATCCAAAGCTTTCCTCCTTGAAGCAGGTGATAGCTCTCAACTTTGCCTCTGACCGAGTCATAAATTCTTGGCTGAGCTCTCTTTCTCTTAGCATACCTTTGAAATTATACCAAACAGTAAATGCTGCTTTGGCCAGTCTCATTGTCTCCTGCTTTCCTGGCCAAACCTCTAAGACATGGAGGTCCAAACATCTGATTTTGGTTCACAAACACGAAGTAAACAACCAGATTGTCATCACTGGTTCCTCCATATCCCTTTTTAAATGTTCAAAATATTTTAAACCTCTTGTCAATCAGTCCACTTTAAAGTTTTCTAAAAGGGCAATAAGAAAAAGAGTGGTATTATTTAACAATTCCTCAAAATGAGGAAATCAAGGCACAGAGACCTGAAGTGACATTGCCAAGCATCTGGACCATACATCTAATCAGGAACTTAGAACAAAGTCTACATTTTTCTGGTTTAACCATTACAATCTTTCCACTGTCAGCCTTATCATTTCTTAGCAAATAAATCTGATTTTCTATAAATCTGATTTTAGAAGTATCT
The DNA here is from genome assembly GCF_023699985.2 of Odocoileus virginianus. Classification (NCBI taxonomy): domain Eukaryota; kingdom Metazoa; phylum Chordata; class Mammalia; order Artiodactyla; family Cervidae; genus Odocoileus; species Odocoileus virginianus. The sequence continues at coordinate 10,441,827 of NC_069685.1, read as the reverse complement.
GAGACAATATGAATTTTAAACTTTTTAAATGTATTACTTGATTCAGCAATTCCAATTCTAAAATCTGTCCTAAAACATTAGCTAAGTGTATGAGCAAAAATGTATGCACAAGATGTTCAATACATCATTATTTATAACAATTATTATAACAATTATTTATAACAATTTATAAACAGCTACAAACACCCAAAAGTCCAAAAAGGAGAGGATATACTTGAGATTCTTGATCAAATATTATAAAGAAAGAATATATTTCTGAAGGCTTTTAATGCTAAGGGAGATGATCACAAACTATTGTTTATGAAAAAATCAAAATGCAATATTTAAGGATTTTAACTATGCTAAATATACATACATGCAGAGGAAAAAGGACTAGCAAAAACACAACAAAATGCTAACAAAATTTACCTTATGCTTAGGAATAGCATGCATTTCTAATTTTCTATTTTAAAACCTGTATGTGTTTTCTAATACATACTTCTATAATTAGAAAAAGAAAATAAGACATTAAAATTTCTGAGGGGACGCATAGGACAATCTGACATAGTAGCCAATGCATTTTTAAAGACGTTACCTGAATGGGTCTTGGTGGATCAAATGGGTCTTGGTGGATCAGAATGCCTTTCCTAGGATAATTTCATATTCCTATAAATGCCTAGAAGTTTGTTCTTCCGGCACAGATTGGATGTAATCATGACTGAACAGAGTGGTGGGGAAGGAGATAGCAGTTGTAAGACTTTAACTTCAAACTCTCCAACTTTAATATAACAATTTGGGCTTTGAGCTCTGCAGCAATTAACCATGACTTCCCGTGGGCTAAACAACTGGACACAAATCAGCTTATTGCAGCCTTCATAAAGGTCAGTAAAATAAAAGTTTTTAACCATGAAACATTTTAAAAGACAAAAAGCCAAGTCCAGGAAGCATGAGCCCTTTAGTTATCTCTTATGCTGCATTTTCCATTGTTCGCGCCCAATAAGCAAGCGTAAAAAGGCCCACGCTATGGTCTATTTAAGATGATAAAAACAAAGATACCTATGTGCCTAGCAAGTAGGACACACACAATATGAACATGACCCTTTTTACCAAGCACATGGATTTAATCATCAGGCCCATGATCACCACCGTTACATGAAGCAGTGGCTGAAGGGATTCTCACTCAGTAAGCTCTAGTTGAAGCGTTTTAAATATTCAGCATACCCAGAGTGTGACTGAGAAACCTTCAGAAGAGAGTAGGTTACCGAAACAAGAGACTAAGGAAAACAAGCCAACAGAACTCTGAGTGCTTTGGGTCAGGTCAATAGCTCCTCTCCTCAGGGCCTCTCTCTGGGGCGACCCTGACCCAGGCAGACAGCACTTTGATTCCCTGCCCACAGATGCTCTGATTTTACTTCTCTTAGGACAAAGAACAAGAAGCCCTTCGGAAACTCTGCTGCTGGTTCCCAAATAATCTCAACGCTTAAACGACCTCTACAAAAACAATTTGTTAAAAAAAAAATCTGTTACTAAAGGAAAAGACTCTCTTACCTCTCATGAATAAAGGCGATAGTCAAATCCAGCTTCTAAGAAGGTCCTATCAGTCTGCTTCCTCTTACCCCTCATTCACTTCAAAGCACTGGGCTAGTAGGTAGGGAAATCAACAGGAGCAGAGCTTCAGGGATGAAAAGAGAAAAGAAACAGAGTTCTTAGATAATCAAAAAGATAACAATCAGTTCCTAAGAAATTCAAGATAGAAATACAGCTAATTGTTAATGTAATAATATAGTTAATGGTTAATATATATACTATGGGCTTCCCTGGTAGCTCAGCTGGTAAAGAATCTGCCTGCAGTGCAGGAGACCCCGGTTTGGTTCCTGGGTTGGGAAGATCCCTTGGAGAAGGGATAGGCTACCCACTCCAGTATTTCTGCCTGGAGAATCCCATGGACAGAAGAGCCTGGTGGGCTACAGCCCATGGGGTCTCAAAGAGCTGGAGACAACTAAGCAGCTAAGCACAGCACAGCATATGCTATATTCCTCATTTAAAAATTAATAAATGCACAAGGCAGAAAATGTTTTAAAATAAATAAAAATATAATGAAAGAAATAAAATGTTCTGAAATACCACCAAGAAATAATTATTATGAGTTGGTTGTTCTTTTGAGTCTTTTATATATAAATAGGACTTTAAATGCATTACTGTATTTCATTATATATATGTGTACCATAATTTAATCATTCTAAATTGTTGGGCACAGAAAGGGTATATAATGTTTTACTGTTATTAACTCTGACATGAAAAATCCTGGAATATAAATCTTCCTGCATATTTGTGACTTTTTTCTCTTTAGAGTAAATTCAAAACAGTGAAATTATTGAGTTCAAAGAGTATGAGCTTTTTTAAGGCTTTTAAAATATATTGTTGAACAGCCCTCCATAAATTTTGTACCAATTTACACTCTCAAGTGTGATGTTTGTGAAAATGTCTTTCCAAACAGATCCGCTAGTCTTCTTTGTCTAAAACAATAGGTTAGTTATTAAAAAAGGTATAGTAAAAGCTGAAACAGCATTCTATCTGTTGAGAAATTATTTATGCCTTCTCATACACTCAAAGAGAGTGCATATGTTTATAGTAAGGACAATATTCACCACAAACCACTGCACAGACAAGCCACACATATTCACTTATTTTTATCCAAATGAAGCACAAAGAAATGCAGCTTGGATTTATAGCCTCCCAAGTTGTAAAATCCTATTGTCTTACACCCTTCTGAGTGACAGGAGATCTAACAAGATAGCAGCATTCGCAAATTCTGTGTTTATGGCATCGTACACATGCATGCTCAGTGGTGTCCAACTCTTTGCCACCTTGCGGACTGCAGCCCAACAGACTCCTCTGTCCATGAAATTTTTCTAGGCAAGAATACTGGAGTTACTTGCCATTTGCTACTCCAGATCCTCCCAACCCAGGGATCCAACCGGCATCTCCTGCATCTCCTGCATTGGCAGATGGATTCTTTACCACTGTGCCATCTGGGAAGCCATTGTACAAATAGAAAACACTTAATCTACAAAAGGTGACATTCAAAGGGACAAAAGACAGTCTCACCAGTGAGGATAACATCAGACACTAATGTCCCTCATAGCATAGCTTCTGGGTGTCAAAAAGCACCAGAGAATTAATGGGTGTCAAGATGGTAGGATTTTATTTCATAGGCAAGAAAATTTGGAGAGAATGACAAAGAGGAAAACAGTGAAAAAAAAGGGACAGGGCAGAGAATCAGGGTCACATCAGTGCATCCAACCAGGAAGAATAGGTGCGCTTTCCATGGGTAAAGTTAATTTGAAATACACCCCCAAGTTATTCTCCTGCTCCCAGGACCACCAGGAAGGTAGGGCTGTTTCGGTCTCCACTCAGTCTCCCCAGGAGCATTTGCACTGTTTCTCTTGCTAGGCGGTCATCGCCACTCCTGAGTGGTATCTCAGCCACTCTGCAAGTCACAGAGCTAAACGGATACATCACAGATGTGTGGCTGTGGTGAACAAGGACTCTGCAGTACAAATGCATTTGGGAGGACTCCTAAGACATGACTTTATTACTCAGAGCATAGATACGGACTGTCTCTACTGAATCAAAGTCAGCTGAATGATAAAACATTTGCATTGGTTTCGGGGTCCCACACCATCCACTGAAATGCTCCCCAATTTGAGAAGCCCTGTTAACTGACCATAGTGATGTGAAAATTACACAGGAACTTTTCTAAAACTTCTGGGGGTGATTAAAACCTTTTAGCTGTATATTTCTGAAAGACTACAAAGAATCGCTACATATGTCTTAAATTTATGAAGACCATCATGGTCTAAAACAGAAAACAATAGAATAGCTTAATCCTGGATTCAGACAGTGAGTAATGAGAAGCAAGCTCCCCTTTGCACCAGTGTCTGTCTGTCTGAATCTCTCTCTTTTTTCCTTCCTCCCTCAGTCTGCCTGATCCTCTAACTCAAGACTGATGTTCTCTTTCCAGATGGAAATCCATCCATGGTCTGGAGATACTAAGCCACCAGCAAAAACATACACGTGAGGAAGCCATTACCCCCAAACTCAACCCAACCACCCAAATCTTACAAGAGACTCAAGTTGGGTTTAAAATGGAAGCAAATGTTTAAAGCACTTCTGTGGATGTAGGACTGGCTCTTCATTGTAGTCTTTCCAAAGAGGGTAATTTTCTTTTTAAAATTTGTAATTTTTCTTTTTTTTGGCCACATGGAATATGGGATCTTAGTTCCCCAACCAGAGATTAAATACATGTTCCCTGCAGTGGAAGTGCACAATCTTAAATGCCAGGACTGCCAAGGAAGTACCCAAAGAGGATAATTTTCTAACAGAAGTTTTTCAACCCAAAATTCAGTTATACATCAAGCACATTTTTGCAGGGAACTATCTTGCAAATATGTATTATAGGGAGGAGTCACTCTTTGGTCCAGCAATAGAATTCTTTTTTTTTTTTTTTTTCAGTTTACAAATTCCATCATCCACCAAATGAATGGTCTATAAGATGAAAGTGAAGTGACAAGTCAAAGCTCAGTCATGTCTGACTCTTTGTGACCCCATGGACTATTGCCTGCCAGGCTCCTCTGTCCATTGAATTCTCCCAGGCAGGAATACTAGAGTGGGTGGCCATTTCCTTCTCCAGGGGATCTTCTTGACCCAAGGATTGAACCCTGGTCTCCTGCATTGCAGGCAGATTCTTTACCATCTGAACCACAGGGAAGCCCTGGTCTATAAGATAGGATGCTCAATGGGTCACTTTTAAAGTGACTCCTACATCATAAGATTCCACATAAGCAAATTTCCTTTCAATCCTTCTTCGATTAAATTCTAATGGAGTAGTCTTAACAAAATAGAATTTGTTCTAAACAAAAGAGATTTGATCGAAATTAGATATTTAAGCCTAAACTAACAAAAAAACTAAGTCACACCACAATGGTTGTCAGTCTTTGGCTTCATCAGTTAAACGTTTGTGATGCCCTGAGAACTTCATTCCATTTAAAGAGTGTGTTGTATCAACTCTGATATTTGTGGTTAATCACTATCATTTTAGCAAATTTTCTCCATCTTCTGGTCAGGATTCTTTCAGAGGAAATCTGCTATTTCCATTCTAAAGGCCATCTTTCACCACATTACAGGGAATTATATTCATTTTCCTGCAGCTTTCACTCTAGAGTTCAAATTTTCTAGTGAAAGATACCTTTAAAGAAATCATGTTGCTTGTATTTTGAAAAGTGACTTATACTTATTTCCACATTCATATAAAAGGTATTACCTTACTATTCCATGAAATAAAACTAGAAAAAGTCCCTGTTTACCAGGGTTCATATTGATAATAAAGTCTTCAACTACACATATTTAAGTTATTGTCACATATAACAAATCATTGAATTATAGCAAATAAGTAATGTAGAATCTACTTTTACAAGCAAAAATTGATTTTCACTGAGTTCTTCAATTGTGCCTGAAAATAAAGTGTACTATTTAAAGAGAGCTTGTGAAATTTGAGGAATGTCATTTATTGGTAAACAATCCAGAGCTACATGTGTAAAGAGGCAATTAATTTGTAGAGTAAATGAAAAACAGGTTCTGCTACAGTTATTTTTCTCTCTAAACTAACTCTGGGGTGATCTCTCCTGAATTCAGAAAAGCACAAGCAATTTTGTTGAGGGTGGGGTCCCACTCCTTAATTCTTGCATCCTGTGAAACTTCCAACATCTGGCCAAGAGGCAGAGACTCCGACAATGAACCTGGACTGTGCAGCTGCTGAGAGAAAGTCAAGACTGAGCGGTCCATGGGGAACAATGGTGCTGTTGCAGGCACAGTCAACATGGCGCCATCTTCCCTGTGGCCTACTCCTCTCCTCTTCTCAGGCTAAGTCGATCCACACTAGGCCTGAGGAGACCTCGAAGGAAGCACTTAGGGCCAGAAACCTCCCTTCACTTTAAGGAATGTTGAAAAAGTGGGTCCAAAACAGTCCTCCGGGTCGTGACTTTGAAATTCCTTGTGAGAGACAGAAGGCATTGTCTCTACCAAGCCAGGTCATAATGACCACAGCCATCTTCCTTCTGTGAATCTCTGCTGAATCCTCTGCTAGCCTCACTGCAGCACTTCCGCTCTGCCAGTCTGTTGGGGAGAACTAGCTGTACTTCAAGTATATGAAGGCTTGTGTATATACAAGGAGGCAGAACTGTGGTCTCATTCAACAAACCAGCTCAACTAAATTATAACCATTAATGAACTGGCTTCCAATTTTAGGTCCACTGGTCATGACCTCAGATCCCTCACCTAGGCTCTTCCATGCGTTCTACCACAGAATATTTAGGACTTGGGCATGAGTCAAGAAATCAGTATCCAAGCTTCATCACTTACTTACAATCCCTGTACTGACATAATCTTTAATTTTTTGTGTGTTCTAACGCTCTGATATCTAGAGCCTTGCTGATCATGGATGAACTGTTCATCTCAAGGTTAGTCAATTACTGGAGACAGTATAATTTTTAAAAATTGCATGTTTATCAAATACAAACCAACCATCCAGAGCCCACATTCTTCAGTTCAGTTCAGTCACTCAGTCATGTCCGACTCTCTGCAATCCCATGGACTGCAGAAAGCCAGGCCTCCCTGTACACCACGAACTCCCGAGTTTACTCAAACTCATGTCCATCGAGTCAGTGATGCCATCCTAACATCTCATCCTCTGTTGTCCCCTTCTCCTCCCACCTTCAATCTTTTCCAGCATCAGGGTCTTTTCAAATGAGTCAGTTCTTCACATAAGTGGGCCAATGTATTGGAGTTTCAACTTCAGCATCAGTCCTTCCAATGATTATTCAGGACTGATTTCCTTTAGGATTGACTGGTTGGATCTCCTTGCTGTCCACGGGACTCTCAAGAGTTTTCTCCAATACCACAGTTCAAAAGCATCAATTCTTCTATGCTCAGCTTTCTTTATAGTCCAACTCTCACATCCATACATGACTAATGGAAAAACCATAGCTTTGACTAGACAGACCTTTGTTGGCAAAGTTATGTCTCTGCTTTTTAATAAGCTGTCTAGGTTGGTTATAGCTTTTCTTTCAATGAGCAAGCATCTTTTAATTTCATGGCTGCAGTCACCATCTGCAATGATTTTGGAGCCCCCAGAAATAAAATCTCTCACTCTTTCCACTGTTTTCCCATCTCTTTGCCATGATGTGATGGGACAACCCCAGTGAACTGCTTTATGCCAAAAGAATCCATCTGGTCAAGCACCCACATTTTCAAGGAAAGCTAAAAATCTATTTTACGTGAAGAAACTCCCTACATATAAAAGTTAACAACTAATTTAATTTTTTAAATCACTGTCTGAAAATGCTTTTGTGCTAGTTTTAGTGTTAAGCCCTCCACCTGAAGACTTCTTCCCTAAGATATTTTAGAAGTATTTGCAAATATCTATGAGGAATGCACGGTATTTATTCTGAGGAAGACTGATAGGAAAGAAAGTTCATTTTATTGGAATGGAATTTATGCTTAAAGCCATAAAATTTTACAATCTAAGTGAAGTGAATTATATTATGTGGGGAAAAAAGAAATTAAAAATGTTTGTGTTTCATCTTCTTTAACATCTTTCATCCTTCCACTTCAGGTCCTCATTGCCACCCAGCCCTGTCAATGCTACCCTGGAATAGTGCCCTAGCCTTCCAAGCGGGAAGCACCACACGCAGTGTAGTCAGCTTTATGTTTTACTTTTAAAGCATGGGGCTTCCCTGGTGGCTCAGAGGTTAAAACGTCTGCCTGCAATGCGGGAGACCTGGGTTTGATCTCTGGGTGGGGAAGATCCCCTGGAGAAGGAAACAGCAACCCACTCCAGTATTCTTGCCTGGAGAATCCCATGGACAGAGGAGCCTGGTAGGCTACAGTCCACGGAGTTACAAACAGTCGGACACGACTGAGCGACTTCACTTTCACTTTTCACTTTTAATGCATAATTTCAACCACCCTGAGCATAATATAATTAAGTGCATGTGCCCTGAGATGTTTTCATCCTTCACGCTGACACTTATTTTAGAACTCCAAGTTGATGATCCTATTGTTTGTGACAAAAAAGTCAAAACTTTAAAATCTCTGCATTTTTTCCTCTCAAAATGCATATATATGTACATATATAATATAGTTACATACATAGTGTGCACATACAATAATAGAAAACACAGGAAATACACTGGCCATAATTAAATAAAAATGCCAAGATTCAGTTCCAACTACCACAAATCAATTTAGAGCTTTTAGAGTCAGGCTTAGAACAATACAATTTCCCATGATACATGGTCAAAGTCAAATCTTCTAGGGGTCTTAGAATCATTGCTAAAGTACTGGACCTAGGATTTGATATCTTCTTTCAATTAGCAATAAAGTAATTTCTAACTAATGGAAAAATATGTTTTTGAATAGCCATTTGGTCATACCCTGGGTCAAATCATGGTTCCTCTGAATGGAACAATATATCAAAATACAACCTCTCAATCTGTTACAGAATCAGGAACAAGAGTTTAAACTGGGTTAAATCCTGCTAAGTCTAAATCTTGCCATATTTTATAGGCTGGCAAGAACTTCTTTTAAATTTTAATTAATTTCTACTGCTCTGCCAACTTTCCTTGAAAAAAATGACAGCAAAATGTAGCAATTTTAATGTGATAATTTTAAAAAGCAAAATTTTAATAAGGTAAACTTCACTTCCATTAGTTCTTGAGAAAACAACTTCCATAAATTTATTAATCAAAGATATAATTTGTGACTACAGCCTGTCTTTTAATTTGTCTATAAGACAAATGTGTCTAAACTCTAATTTTATATGCATGTCTGTGCTACCATTATGATTTCTTAACATATAGAAACCAGAACTGCAAGAAATATTCCAGACATCTATTCACTTTATTTTTGAAAATGAAATAAAAATGTTCAATTTTTTCTCAGTAGTCTTCTACATCTAATAGGTATTAGATGCACATTGAACCCAAGAAATAAGTTTTTCTGACTCCTTAAAGAATCAGCTGGAAAAATTCCAGTCTTAGAAAATACAACATATTACAAATTTGTTTTCAAATAAATTCCAATTGGACCACGCTGTATAGTCGCATGATAAGATCTTTAGAGAGATGATGTCACCAAATATTATAGAGGACCTCTTAAAATTTTCTCCCCATAAAATCAAAGACAAAAATAGAAAACACTGTCAGAATCAAATTCTTCCAAACTCTGGGGGGGGAAAGCCAAAAGTTTTATCAATGCTGGGAGCATTTATTCAAGGAAAATGGCTGAATTCTGGTAAGATGAGGAAGCTTTGTGGCATTTTTACTTGTCCTGTTTCAATCCTTCACTTTGCAGGTCTGAGATAGCTTTAAAAAGCCAAAAGTCATCATGATGAAAACTATCAGTCTACAATCACAGTGTGAACCGACAGTCTAATAGACACCAGAGTGAGAAGAATGGGAGTGGGGCTCCATCAAGACCTCCTTCCCAGACGAATGCCATGATTCTACCCTTCTTACGGTTTCTTGGAAAACCTCATATTCAAGGCTGTGGTGTTTTACCTGATTCAGAGTTCACTCAGTGCAAAAGCTATTTCCCCAGGAGAACTTGTAAAAACAACTAGCAGCAACTGATTAATTCACAGCAGCATGAGGCATGAGTGGATAACCACTGCAATAAAGGATAAGCTAACAAAAAATTTCAAAAAGAAAGGCTGAGGAATGAGATGCCCACAGGGGCATTAAGAAGCTCCAGCATATCTCTGGGAATCTACAGGCCCATAAGATGAGTAGGGCCATATATATGACCAGGGCTGTGCACATGCTCAGGAAAGATCAGAGAAGGCCCTATGTTCTCACTGTAGGCTGACCTTGAGGCCTGCCCAAGGAAGAAGGCAAAGTTATTAACTGCCCGAGTGTTGAAGGTTTGCTCCAACATACACACACAAAACCCTTTAGCAAGATGCAGGGATATTGTTTAGAGGCGCTTAAGAAAATTTCTGTCCAATCATTAACTAATTATTAAGCTAACCAAATATAGGCTTTATTGACAACACACAACAAAGAACACAGACTTTATAAAATTAGCTCAGAAAATATCCTAATCAAAAAAAAAAAACAAAAAAACCAGCAATCCTAGGTAGGGAGGAGAATATGATTTCTAGATTTATCATATTATATCATTTTAAATGTTCAGTTTTCAACAAAAATTACTAGATATGAAAAAGAAAAAAGAAAGTATGGCCCATACCCAGCAAAAAATCATTAAAGGAAAATGGAAGACCAACATTGGAACTGCTAGACAAATAATTTAAAGAATCTATATGCTAGCAAAGTAATGCTCAAAATTCTCCAAGCTAGGCTTCAACAGTGCATGAACCAAGAAATTCCAGATGTTCAAGGTGGATTTAGAAAAGGCAGAGAAACCAGAGATCAAAATGCCAACATCCACTGGATCATAGAAAAAGCAAGAGTATTCCAGAGAAACATCTACTTCTGCTTCATTGACTATGCTAAAGCCTATAACTGTGTGCATCACAACAAACTGTAAAAAATTCTTAAAGAGATGAGAATACCACACCACCTGACCTGCCTCCTGAGAAATGTATACAGGTGAAGAAGCAACAGGTAGAACTGGACATGGAACAAATCATAATCAAATTATTGAAAGAGAAAAACAAACAGAAAATCTTGAAAACAGCAAGAGAGAGGTGACTTATCACATACAAGTAATTCCAGTATGATGAACAGCCAATTTCTCATCAGAGCCCATCAAAAGCCAGTGAAGATGGCATATTAACAGTGCTCAAAGAAAGACTGTCAACCAAGAATTCTATACCCAGCCAAACTATCCTTCAAAATTGGAGAAATTAGGACATTTCCTGATAAACAAAAGTTAAGCAGATTAATCAACGGCAAACTTGTCCTACAAAAAATACTAAAGAGACTTTCATGCTTAAATGAAAAGTCACTAGAGAGTAACCCAAATCTACATGAAAAAAGAAAGATCACTGGTAAAGGTAATTACATATATAAATATAAAATGTAGGTGTATGTTCTGTTTGTCTCTTTCTTCCCACATATGATTAAAAGAAAACCACATAATGTAATTATTACAAATCTGTGTTGAGAGGCACACAGTATAGAGAGATGTAATTCTATGACAATAACAGCACAAATGAGGGAGAGATACCTGAACTATATAGGAACAAGGTTGTTACATACAACTGTAATTAACTAACCTCCCCAGGTGGCACTAGTGGTAAAGAATCCACCTGCCAAGGCACGTCAATAAGAGACATGGGTCTGATCCCTGGGTTGAGAAAACCCCCTGGAGGAGGGAATGGCAACCCATTTCAGCATTCTTGCCTGGAGAATCTCAGGGACAGAGAAGCCTGGTGGGCTACAATCCATGGAGTTGCAAAGAGTCAGACACTGCTAAAGTGACTTAGCACACAAAATTCAAACTAGATCATTACAAGTGAAGATATTTCCCAGGGAAATACCTAAGGAATTAACTGAAAAAAAGGTAAAATAAGTGACAAGGGAATTTAAATGGTACACTAGAAAATATCTTTAACACAAAAAAAGCAGTAATGGAAGAATACAGGATCCAAAAAAATCATAAGACAAGTAGAAAAGAAATAGCAGATATAAATCCTTATCAGTCCATGCAACAGAATATTATTTAGCCATAAAAAATAAATAAAGTACTAACTCAGGCCATGATACGTATGAAACTTAAAAACATTATGCTGAGTAAAACAAATCAAAGAGTCATATATTTTTATTCCATTTATATGAAATTTCCAGAATCATCAAATCCACAGAGACAAAGTATAAGTGGTGTTTGGTATGAATTTTATGTCCTCCCCTAAAATTCACATGGTTAAAAACCTTCCCTATTAGGAAGTAGGGCCTTAAGGTGACTAGGCTGTAAGGGTAGAGCTCTTATAATAGGATCAGAGCTCTTATAAGAGACTCAATCAGAGCTCTCTAATTCCTTCTGCCACCTGAGGATACAAGAAATCTGAAAACCCTGGAAGCTGAAAGAGGAACCTTGCCCAATCATAGTGACACTCTGATTTAGAATTTCTAGCTACTAAAACTGTGAGAAAAATATGTTGTGGTTTAAAAGCCACAGAGTTTATGATATTTTGTTACAGTAGCCCTAACAGACTAAGACAAGTGGGAATGGACTACTAATGGGCACAATATTTCTTAATTATTGTTCTTTAGTCACTCAGTCATGTCCGACTCTTTGTGATCCCATGGACTGCAGCATGCCAGGTTTCCTGGCCCTTCACCATCTCCCAGAGCTTCCTCAAACTCCTGTCCATGAGTTGCTGATGCCATCCAAACTTCTTTGGGAGTGATTAAATATTCTGGAATTAGATGGTGTTGGTGGTTGTACCATCTTCTGAAAATACAAAAACCCATTTAGTTGTACACTTTAAAATGTGAGTTTTATTATGTATAATTTATATCTCAATTAAAAAAAAAGATCGTGGAGTCAGGTATTGTTTTCCAATCCCCCAGTGCACCCATCTGGGATGGATCAGTGAGGATTGAGTAAAAGGCAATTTAAGGCCAATGCTAACATGATAAAGAATCCATATGCCAATGCAGGAAACACAGGAAATGAAAGTTCAGTCCCTGGGTCAGGAAAATCCCCTGGAAAAGGGCATGGCAACCCACTTCAGTATTCCTGCCTGGAGAATCCCATGGCTAGAGCAGCCTGGTGGGTTACAGTCCATGGGGTCACAAAGGTCAGACACTACTGAGCACACATACACAACAGCAGGTCATGGCCTGTATCAAATCTAAAAATAAGCATAAGAGAGAGAGACAGAGAAAGGGAAACTCAGACTTGATCAATATTTTTCCAGCTTTTTAAAGAGAGTTTTCATTAATTTTAATGACATCTCTCAGTTCTGTAGACAGAAAAGCCTTTGGGATAGTGATTTCAACCATAAACTTTATTTTCATGAGTAACTATCACTCCATTTCCTCTCATCATACTGGGCAAAAGCAATGCACATGTAGTTAACCCATCCCACACTCTAGCCTCTGATTTCAACAACTGCCACAGCATTCCTCATCTGCCACCATACACACATAGACAACACCCTGAAACTTATTTTCCCCTAAAACTACCCCAGGACAAAACTAACAATTAAAAGCATCTCTCCTCCTGATCACAGTCTCTTAATTCTCATTTTCTCTTACTCTACACTGTCACTTCACTTGTTCTTCTACCTCATTGAGTCACCAGACCTTTATTCCATATCTTCTCCCTTTCTACGGATCACTTATTTACCTTTAAAATTATACTGCTCTGAAACAGAAAGAGACTCAGATGTATAGAACAGACTTGTGGACTCTGGGAGAAGGCGAGGGTGGGATGTTTCAAGAGAACAGCATTGAAACATGTATATTATCTAGGGTGAAACAGATAACCAGCCCAGGTTGGGTACATGAGACAAGTGCTCAGGCCTGGTGCACTGGGAAGACCCAGAGGGATCGGGTGGAAAGGGAGGTGGGAGGGGGGAACTGGGATGGGGAATACATGTAAATCCATGGCTAATTCATTTCAATGTATGACAAAAACTACTGTAATGATGTAAAGTAATTAGCCTCCAACTAATAAAAATAAATGGAAAAAAAAATTATACTGCTCTGATACTGAGAAGGTAGAAGAGAGATGAGGTTTGGAAAATCAGGAAAGGACCTGATTACATACGGACTTTTTGGACCTGGAATAGAGTTGGCATTTTATGCTATTGAAAGATTTTATTCTATTGAAATTTTACTAAAAGCTATTTTAAACAGAAAAGTGACAAGCAACTACAATTTTAAAAGATCACCCAGGCTCTTACAGAAGGCAGAGTACAAATAGGGAGGCCAATAAAGAGGATATGATAGAAATCTAGGAAGATGACAGCATTTTGGACCTGAATGATGACAGAGAAGATTAAATGGAATTTATAAATTTAATATGTACCTTGGAGATATAATAAACAGGAGACATTGATGAATTGGTTGTGAAGGATGAAGGGAAAGGATGCATCTTTGATGACACTGTAGTTTCCGGCTTGTGTAAGTGACTGATTAGCGATGCCACTTACCAATATGGAGACAATTTGGTGAAGACTGGTCTGGGGTGAATGATCAGGAATTCCATTTTGAGAGGATTCTGACAAAGTAGCAGGGGCAGTAGAAGCATAGTTTTTACTCTCCCCAAAACCCACCTGTAAAAAGGGATGGGCCCCTTTCAGATCTGGTTTCCTCTATGTGTATGCCCAGAAGTGGGATTGCTGGGTCATATGGCAGTTCTATTTCCAGTTTCTTAAGAAATCTCCACACTGTTCTCCATAGCAGCTGTACTAGTTCACATTCCCACCAATGGTGTAAGAGGGTTCCCTTTTCTCCACACTCTCTCCAGCATTTATTGCTTGTAGACTTTTGGATAGCAGCCATCCTGACTGGCGTGTAATGGTACCTCATTGAGGTTTTGATTTGCATTTCTCTGATACTGAGTGATGTTGAGCATCTTTTCATGTGTTTGTTAGCCATCTGTATGTCTTCTTTGGAGAAATGTCTGTTTAGATCTTTGGCCCATTTTTTTGATTGGGTCATTTATGTTTCTGGAATTGAGCTGCAGGAGTTGCTTGTATATTTTTGAGATTAATCCTTTGTCTGTTGCTTCGTTTGCTATTATTTTCTCCCAATCTGAGGGCTGTCTTTTCACCTTGCTTATAGTTTCCTTTGTTGTGCAAAAGCTTTTAAGTTTCATTAGGTCCCATTTGTTTATTTTTGCTTTTATTTCCAATATTCTGGGAGGTGGGTCATAGAGGATCCTGCTGTGATTTATGTCGGAGAGTGTTTTGTCTATGTTCTCCTCTAGGAGTTTTATACTTTCTGGTCTTACATTTAGATCTTTAGTCCATTTTGAGTGCACAGGGAAAACCCAGAAGGATCGGGTAGTGAGGGAGTTGGGAGGGGGGATCGGGATGGGGAATACATGTAAATCCATGGCTGATTCACGTCAATGTATGACAAAAACCACTACAATATTGTAAAGTAATCAGCCTCCAACTAATAAAAATTTAAAAATAAAAAAAAAAAGAGATGGGCCCACTAGATAGCGAAATTAAATAGGTAGATAAAATAGAAGGCAGGAGAAGGGGACAACAGAGGACCAGATGGTTGGATGGCATCACCAACCCAATGGACATGAGTTTGAGCAAGCTCTGGGAGACAGTGAAGGACAGGGAAGCCCGGCATGCTGCAATCCATCGGGTTGCAGAGTTGGACATCAATGAGCAAACAACAACAAAAGAAAAACTAGATGACGTATCTCACAACTTCCAAAATACCAATGGATGCAGGCATAGCTCCCGTATCTATTTAGTGGGTATGAAAATTTATTCTAGGGGAAGGAGGAGAGTCAGTTAGACATCCACTACTCCTGGCAAGAAGGAAACCAAAAGAGATAACAGATACACAACTGGGGAACATGGAGCTACAATTTGAGAAGAAAACAGTGAAGTGGAAGAAGTTTTTACATTTGTAGGTGATTATACATGGGATCCGAAGAGGATGGTACAGAACCAGCCTTTCACTCTAAAATCTACCCAGCGATAGTTCCCTTCCAGGACAAGGCCCTTCACTAAGAACCAATAGATAAGGATAAATTCCAAATTAAACAAAACAGAGGCAAATAAAAGAGCAAAGAAAATGCAGGGAGGAGAACAGAATTAGAATTGAGAGATCTCAGAAAATACTAAATTATGCTTTTAACACTTTATACAAGCAAAAAATTCACAGCAATCCTCACGCATTAGTACTTTTAAAATTCAGGAAAACTAATTCACATAAATGAGCAACAGAAAAGATTTGGATATATGTAGTTATTGTAAGAAAAGCAAGAACAGATACTGACACAAATTTCCTATGAAAATATACCAGAAAGATGCTACTACAAAATTGATGAAAATTAGAATATAAGATTTCAAATCAAATAAGATTTCAAATCAACTTATAAAATTGAAAACACAATATAAATAAGTGATATATCATATGAAATGATATAACAGTAAAAATGATATAACAGTAAAAATTATTTTTCAAAGTTATTTCAGAAAAGAAGAGTAAAATGAAGAAAACTAAAAGCTAACAAACATAACAAATAATGCCTTAAGAGAAATAAAAAATGGCTCAGTGGGAAAGAATTTGCCTGCCAATGCAAAAGACATGGGTTCAATCCCTGGTCCAGGAAGATCCCACATGCCTCAGAGCAACTAAGCCCGTGTGCCACAGGTGCTGAGGCCGAACACCACAACTACTGAGACCACGTGCCATAAATACTGAAGCCCGTGTGCCCTAGAGCCTGCGCTCCACAGCGAGAGAGCCCACCACAACGAGAAGCCCACGCAATACACCCACAGAGTAGCCCCTACTCACCGCAGGCTAGGGAAAAGCCCACCCAGCCACAAAGACACAGCACAGATGAAAACAAATAAAGAAAATTATTTTTAAAAAATAATTTAAGAGAAGTGGTAGAGAATGAACTTGGGCAAAGAAAATCAGACGTGCATATAACAGGAGGCCCCAAGAAGAAAAAAGCCAAAGCAATAAAATAGAATGAATTTTTTAAATTTAATAATACTTATCCTAAAATAAAAATTTTGCAAAGGCACACTGCATACAAAAACTATGAGTCAAGAAAACTGTTCTGAAATTCTAAAATTAATTTAATTAAAATTAAATTAAATACTTTAATATATTAATATATATTTATATGTTATATTATAAAATATATATAATATATAATTTTATATTTTAATATATTTATTATATAAATATATTATTTATTATATAATAATGTTTAATATATAATAAATATATAATTATATTATATAAATTATATTTGTATAATATATAAATATATTATATAATATATATAATAAAATGTATTATATATATTTTAATATATATATACGTATATATATATATATTCCAGGTACTTTCCTGGTGGTCCAATGGTATTCTAAATGGCTAAGACTCTGCACTCCCAATGCAGGAGCCCTGGATTCAATCCCTACTCAGGGAACTAGATCCTGCATGCTACAACTAAGACCCAGTGCAGCCAAATAAATAAATAAATAACTTTTAAAAGTATATATATCCATATATAACCTCTATATGTACATATATGGATATAATTCACATATCATACAATAATTCAGCAATTTGAAGTGTGTAGGTTGTTTTCAGTGTATTTATAGAGCTACTTAACCATCACTACATTCAATTTTAGAGCGTTTTCAGTGTCCCAGAAAGAAATTCTGTACAAATCAGCAGTCACTGCCTTTTCGCATACCCTCACTATCAACCCTAGGTAATCTCCAATCTGTTTTCTGCCTTTATAGATTCTCCTATTCTAGATATCTCATATAAATGGAATCATGGTCTTTCTTGAGTGACGTCCTTCACATTTCTTTTGCAGACATTATTTCTCCTCTGTTTCTCTATATACTGTACACTGAAATAATGTGCAAACTGTGTGATAGAGCATAATAAAGGTCTCTGCTTTAATTCCACATGCACAGTTGCCTAATGGTCCTCTGCCTGTGCATTTGTATGGTTAGGTTATGCCCACCTCCTAAACTGGCTACTAAGAAAATCAACTCAAGCCCTCTGATTGTCTGGCAGCAGTTCCCAATAACTACTAATATTTATGCCTTTGGAATTTTTCTCAGCTTCTAAAACCATCTATCCATTTCAATTTTAATTTCTCAGTTTGTACAATAGATGCATATTCTCCTCTTCCATTTTGTCATACCTTCCCCAACCATCGCAATGTTCTGTAGTTTTGTACAAGGTGACTCTTAGCCTTGGGTATTTCCTACTGAAGTTTTAGTGCTTCATAAATAAAATTAGAAGTTTAGTAAAGAAAATATTTTCTAATAATTTTTTTTTTCACTTTCAGACATCCTCCAGTCTTTGGAAAACCGATGCTTACTTTGCAGCCTCACTTTTCAGGGCCACCGTCCTCAACTTGCTAATGACTAAATGAACCTGGGAAAGACAAATCTCAGCCACTACAGTTGACCTTCAGTATCCATGGGTGATTGGTTCAAGGCCCCCTGCAGATAGCAAAATCAGAGGATGCTCAAGTCCCTTATATAGGATGGTGTAGTATTTGCATATAACCTACACACATCCTGTCTTATAGTTTACATTATCTATAGATTACTTATAATAGCCAGTACAGGGAAACGCTGTGTAAATATCTGTAAATACAATGCAAATATCTGTAAATACAATGTAAATGCTATGTAAATAGTGGCTGCACATGGCAAATTCAACTTTTGCTTTGTGGAACTTTCTGGAATGTTTCTTTTCAAGTATTTTCCACCCCCAAGGTGGTTGAATCCATGGATGCATGACCTGTGGATACAAAGGGCTGACTGTACTTAACAAGTGTGAAAAGTGAGTGTTAGTCGCTCAGTCATGCCCAACTCTTTGCAACCCCATGGACTGTAGCCCACCAGGCTCATCTGTCCACGGAATTCTCTAGGCAAGAATTCTCCAGGAATATGGGAATGGGTTGCCTTTCTCTTCTCCAGAGGATCTTCCCGAAACTGGGATCAAAGCCAGGTCTCCTGCATCAGAGTCAAAGTCCGCACAGCCTGAGCCACCAGGGAAGCCTTTACTTAACAAATGTACGATTTACTAAATGGTGTCCGTGGAACAGTCACGATGCCAAGAGCATTGTGTCACCTTCCCTTCATCCTTCACCGCCACAGAGAGAAGCACTCACGGTAAATGCAAGCCAGAGAACAGGGAAGGCCTGGCAGCATCCACCACTGAACAGATGAGGTTCTCACAGCAGCAGCTGGAGCACGTCTCACCGAGGATCCCTGTGGGTGGACGGACACCCTCATCCTCAGGCCCAGGCAGAACTCTGGAGGATGCAATGACTACTCTGCCGAGAGCTGCAGGGGTGGATTTTGGCCCTACGGCCAGAGGCTCAGGGAGGCCATGATTTGGCCAGGCCTTCCTGGGAAGGGAAGAGGGAGGAAGACCTGGAGCTCATCAATAAGGGCATTCATACCCCCAGAGAAGCCTGTTATATTTTCAAGGTCTCAGTGTTTTCAAGGTTCATCCATTTCGTAGCAAGTTTCAGTCTTTCAGCTTTTATTGTGAAGTAATATTCTGTTGCATGGATATATCACATTTTATGGATCTATTCAGCATTTTATGGACAATTGAATGGATTTTTCACTTTTGAGCTATTATGAATAATGCTACTATAAACACTGATGTACAAGATTTTGTGTGGAACCTACTTTTCATTTTTCTTGGAAGTGAAATTGCTGGATCATATGGTAACTCTATGTTTAACCTTTTGAAAAACCACCACCAGATGGTTTTCCAAAATGGCTGAACCATTCTCTATTCCCACCAGCAATGAAAGAAGTTCCAGTTTAAACACATACTCCCAACACTTGTTATTAACTACCACTTTTAAGCTGTGTAAACATGGACTGGTTTCATAACTTCTCTGTGCCTCAGTTTAGTAGTAAAGTAGGGATAATGACACTATCCATCCTGTGGGACTGCAATGAGGGCTAAATGAATTAATATTCATGAAATGCTTAAAAGAGTGCCTTGCACATCATCCATGCTATAAAGGTACTTGTTAAGGACATAAAATAAATAATCATGATTCTCTGTGTGATTTTCATCATAACATCTTGAAAGATAACATCATGTAGACAAACTCCCAGCCAGACAAGAAAGGAAATGAAAGAAGAAGAAAACACCTCCATGTCTGAAAGAAAGAGGAAGTTATGAAAGGGAGGTCAAATTCCAAACCTCCATGGGATAAGGGGATTAAACTTCAGAGATACTCAAATAAATACCAAGGAAGAGCAGAACATCAAAGCTAGTGCCCCACTCTCCCAGGTGTTGTCTGCAAACTCTCTCAGAAACCTTGCCTTCAGCCTGGGAACCAGTTCAATATGGTGCACCAGCTACAGAGCTGTACTGTCAGAGGGAAGCGTACAGAAAAAAATTCTTCCTACACTGTATGTGGCGTGAAGGGCGGCGGTAACTCTGCACTAGCAGAGGGAAGTGCAGAGAAAACAATTTTCCCATGCTGTATGTGCCATGAAGGAAACCCAGAGATTTGCTAGTACTCCTACCCCTGGAGGAAGACTGGTGCCATAAAGGACCCAAAATCTTAGGAAATAAGTACTTCTGAGGTTCAGCAATTCAAGGCAGAAGCAAGGACGATTGACAACAAAAAGTAGCAGATGGTATCACAGGCCCAGTGACCACGTAGGACCAGGCCCATCAGCAACAGGTTCATGAGAAAGAGACCAATGCCAAAGGCAAGTGGGATGACATCACTTATGATGAAGAAAATGTGGGAAAATAGGTGCCCTCATACCTAACAGAAGACAGTGCAAACTGTTATAGCTGTATACAAAGGGTAATTATGAAAAAAATCTACTAAAATAATTTTAATGTATCTATTGAACCAGAAAAAACACTTGAACATACAAAGATTTTCATGCAAGGTTAGTAAAATTTTATGGTAAATGCAAACACTAAAAAACCAACGAAACCCCAAATGCTAACAATGGTGGAACTGCAGTGAAGTGGATTTTTTTTTAGTATTCTCACATGTTCTAAATTTTCTATAAGAAACATCTATAGATTTTTATAATGAGGAAAATGTTTTTACATAAACTTACCCTTAATCAGCCTCTTCCAAATTGAGGGAGTTGTTTTTCTGGAAAGCCTCTCAAGAAAAAGATAACCAAAGTTCCAAGCTTATAACCTGAGAGATGAGAGGCTAATATTTGAAACTCAACCACAATACAACCACACCTTAAATTCCAATCATTAACAGTCATTAGTTTCCTGAATGTTGTTATTGTACTCATCAACTGATATTTAACTATGCATCACTGACCATCCAGATCATTTATAAAAATGATAATTTAGACACATGTCAGAAGTAATTTCCAGGATGCCACATTGTCAATATTTCTTTCTTCAGGAAAATGTTGTATCTCTACTTTTTATTTATTGACAGGAAACAAAGACTTCAAGGGGTAGAGGAACCCCTCAATCAAGGATGACTTAATTTTTTACTAAAGTTTGTGAGTACTTTTCAAAGATTAAATAAATTATGTTCCCTGGTTTACTTGTATTCCCTTACTTGGCCTCTTCAGAGAATTCTAATAGAAATTATCCTGCAGATAAGCCTTAGTTTTTAATTTCAGCAGTAATGAGAGCTTTTTCATACACACTTATGTTGATTAACCTCTTAGGAGATTTTGGTACAGGGATTGTTGTTTAGTCACTCAGTTATGTACGAATCTTTGTGACCCCATGGACTGCAGATGCCAGGCTTCCCTGTCCTTCACCACTTCCTGGAGTTTGCTGAGAAGGCTGAGTGCTGAAGAAATATGCTTTCAAATTGTGGTGCTGGAGAAGACTCTTGAGAGTCCCTCTGACAGCAAGGAGATAAAACCAGTCCATCCTAAAGGAAATCAACCCTGAATATTCATTGGAAAGACTGATTCTGAAGCTGAAGCTCCAATACTTTGGCCACCTGATGGACTCACTGGAAAAGACCCTGATGCTGGGAGAGATTAAGGCAGGTGGAGAAGGGAGTCACAGATGGTTGGACGGCATCATCGACTCAATGGAGATGACTTTGAGCAAACTCTGGGAGACGGCAAAGGACAGGGAACCCAGGCATGCTGCAGTCCATGGGGTCGCAAAGAGTCGCACACAACACATCAACTCTTCATACTTAGCGGCTGAACAACAATGATCAGATTCGATTGGCATTAATAGCAAACTGTTGATTGGACTGGATTCTCAAAAGCTTTCAAGATTAGTCACCAAACAGCCAGAGACTAAAGACACTAGATAAGATCAAGCTGGGACAAGAAAGAAAGATCTAAGAAGTTATCATCAGTGACTTGAGTCATCTGGCCAAACTCTCCCTTTGTTTAGGTCATGACTTGGTAACTACATTAGCATTAAGTTTTGAGTTATCATTTCAAATAATGTGGGACATAGTGTTTCTGTCATGAACAAGACAAAATAAAAGATAGCTGGAGATATAGATTCCACCCTTGGTACATGTTATTGCATGTTGAGATTAAGACAGGATGCAACATTTACACAACTGACTTAAAGATGACTTGGTACATAAACTTTTTAACCATTTCTGCTTGCAGACCTGTCAGTTGAAGATAAGAATTCCCCTTTCCCCTAAAACGACATACAACATTCTGAATATTTATGCAAGTTATTACTATCCAACAGCAATAAAAATAGTGTATTTGCACAGATATTTCTGGATTTTGTAACTTTTTTGTTTACAGGATTTCAGCAGTTTTAGACAGTGATCAACACATTTTCTCTTTGAATATCTTTCAAGTCTTGTTTCTCAAAGTTTGATCCCCACACGAGCAGCAATAGGATTACCTAGAAGATTGTCAGAAATGCAGAGTCTAAGGCTTATCCCAGACTTACTAAATAAGAATATGTAGTTTAACAACATCCCCAGGTGATCTATGTGGTCATTAAATTTTTTTTATGTGGTCATTAAATTTTTACATGTGTCAGAATCATCATTTAATTTTCATTTCATTTTCAGAAATGCTTTTATTCATAGTTTATTTTCAAGAGCCATTTTCTCCATGAATCAATCCTTTTTTTTTAAATTTTGTCCTCCCATACTTGAATTAAGGCCCCATGAGCAAGTGACAGAGAGTATGAATAATGAAAAGAGGCACCTCTTATGCAATGCCCATGGTCGGCAGCCCTGTTCCCTATTGTTTATTGTCTGTTGGGTGAAGACTCCCATGCCCTCTGGGAAGAGCCCAGACAGGGATTCTGTTGGTCTTGGTACAATGCCTAGAACTGACAGTCACAGTGGAGCTCAGCTCTCAGACACCTCCCCTTTTGTGGGTAGAGAACAGTCAGAAGCATGCGGAAAAGGGACTCTGGGACAGTTGGGGAAGCAGTATGAAAATCAGCAGGGAAGGAAAAGGATAGGGATGCCTGGAGCAGGAAAAATAATGTCTTGGTCCAGCAGTTCAATTGAGGCACTCTCCAGTTGATGGACTGTGCCAACACTCCATTTTGACATGAGTTTTGTTGCTTGGAAAAGACATTTAACCCTGATCAGGAATTCCAAGTATGGAGCTGCATCCATCATTGAAATTAAAAAGTGGTAACTGGGTATTCCCAAATGGTTCAGTGGTTAGGACTCTGAGCTTCCATTGCAGGGGACTGGGTTCCATCCCTGATCAGGGAAGTAAGGTCCTGCATGCTGTGTGGCACAGTTAAAAAAATTTTTTTTAAAGTGGTAACTATTTGAGGTGATGAATATGTTAACTACCTTGATCACAGTGATTATCTGACAATGTATCAGTTCAGTTCAGTTGTTCAGTCGTGTCGAACTCTGCCATCCCATGGACTGCAGCACGCCAGGCTTCCCTGTCCATCACCAACTCCCAGAGCTTGCTCAAACCCATGTCCATCAAGTTGGTGGTCCTCTGTTGTCCCCTTCTCCTCCTGCCTTCAACCTTTCCCAACATCAGGGTCTTTTCCAATGAATCAGTTCTTCACATCAGGTGGCCAAAGTACTGGAGTTTCAGCTTCAGTCCTTCCAATGAACACTCAGGACTGGTTTCCTTTAGGATGAACTGGATTGATCTCCTTGCAGTCCAAGGGACTCTCAAGAGTCTTCTCCAACACCACAGTTCAAAAGCATCAATTCTTTGGCGCTCAGCTTTCTTTATGGTCCAACTCTCACATCCATACATGACTACTGGAAAAACCATAGCTTTGACTAGATGGACCTTTTTCAGCAAACTAATGCTTTTTAATGTACACATATATTAAAACAATGTCTACATACATAAAAACATCAACTTACACACCTTAAAAAGGTACTGTTTTTAGTTTCCAATGTTTACTTCAATAGAGTGAAAACAGAGAAGACTAATCACTGAACTGTTGTATGGAGGATTGCTAGACTATATGCAGGATGCCTACAGGCAAAATGGTCTGATTCACCACCACGACCAGCATCATCACCATAAAAAAGTTTTCAGTGTTTAGTCTCTTCAGCTTTTCAGAGTGCAGCATCATCTGGGAAACAACACTCTTCCCTCCTCTGATTAGCACCATGTCGAGGTCTACCCTTAACCTCAAAGGAAATCCTCTGATTGACCATTTCTCCTTCTGAGGCTTGAAAACATTCTGAATTAGTCAGTGCTGAGGCCAACAGATAAATTCTTAGAACGATGCATGAGCATGGAGACCACTTGGGTATCTAAGGAAGAGGAGGCAGGAAGCAGGTCTGTTTACCTCAAATCCCACTGTAGCTATTTCTCCCTTTTCTTCCCTCAGACCCTCACCGAGTTCTCTGGATGAAGACAATTCGAAGATGAATTGTAGCAGGGTAGGTGTAGACCACTCGATCTCTCAATTTCCTCACAACAGAGAAAACGATAGGAAGTTGCAGGCATTTTCATGAGGCTTCAACATGCTCGTGTGACCCCACAACATCTTTCTCATTTCCCTCAGCTGAGATGGACCTGTTTCTGACTGTCCCTGTTCTCCTAGTCTTCCCCAAAAGGAGATGGGGAACTCCTCCCTCCCCAGAGAGCTTGAGAACATCCAACCTTCGTCTGGAGATCAAGAATAAAAATCACCTGCAACATGCAGCTGTCATCTGCCAATAACATCTAATGAGCTCATGAGAAGACAAACAGGAGGCTCTGGAGACAGTGACTTACAGAAGTGCATCTGCTTTCCCTGAAGGCATGTATACCCTGGACAACGTACCAGAACACACTGTACAGGGCAGGGAACTTTTCTCAGTGCTCCATGGCGACTTACATGGGAGGGAATGCAAAAGTGAGGGAGTGTGTGTACACGTACGGCGGATTCTCCTTGCTGTACCGCAGGAACTAACATGACATTGTAAAGTAACTATACTCCAATAAAAATTAATTAAAAAAAAAAGAGTAAGCACACAGTAGATGATAACAACAAGAGAAATTTACCTGGATGTTAACTGAGGCCTCTCTGGCCTCTAGAGAACAAGATAGGATTGAGTCAAGCCCTCATTTTCAAGGGCTGGGCAAACCCGAATCCTTCTCCAAGTCAATGATAACTTCCGGTGAGGGGCGTAGAGAGGACAAAGGATGAACATATTCTGTTCGGCTCACCTCTGGCTACAACTTACTGCTTCCTTAGTTTGCTGGTCACTTTATCATCTCAAAGGCGTTCTCTCTTCAGCAGTGCATCAATCTTTAGCAGAAATCAGCATCTGTCTTCATTTCTTCGCATAGGAATATGTCCTTACCCTCTCTGTCTCTTTCCCTCTCTCTCACAGACATCTTGCTAGCAAACAGTGAATTTTTTTCTATTTTAAGATTTTTCCTAATATGGAAGAGAAACGTTTGAAGATCTCCAAGGACCCCTTTACCAGGCATATTTCTAGAGCTGCCTTAATCTTTATCTGATCCCTCAGCCTCGAGCTATCTTCATTCCACCACTTTACTTCTTCCTTCTCTCTTCTCCTCACTTCCTCCCTCAAGAGCAAAGACATATTCCTTATATTGCTTCATGCAAAGCAGTTTGGCAATCCCCTTCGTTGCACGGGCTCCTGTCTTCACCATGCCCTGGGGGCCCCCTATACTAAGCACGCACAGAACTTGAGGGCCACGGTTCTTGAGCGTGGTCCCAGAATGGTGGCACTAGCATCACCCAGGCACTCATTGCAAAGGAGAGTTCTCCCACCCGACTCTGACCTACTGCATCAGGAACTCTGGAGGTGGGCCAAGAAATCTGCTTTAACACATGTTCCAGGTGATTCTGACACATACTGAATTTAAGAATGATTGCGTTAAAGAATAGCAGTTAAGGGACTGGTGGAGGAAGACCTGCAACAAAAGAGAGGAGAGTTTCCACAGTAGAGGATGGTTTTAACTGCAGGGCCAACAAGTGCCTGGAAGTGGGGGAGGTTTCATCACCACCTCCACCACGCGCCCCCGCAATTTCCTGTCACTCTGTAGGTTCAAGACAAACGCTCCCCCTCCCAGTTCCTGCTGGACTGCTACACATCTCCACGAAGCACCTTCATAAAAAAAAAAGGCTGAAACTGCCAGTGGGAGCTCTAGGGTTGCCGTAGCTCTCACACAGGCTGATGACATAAGCTTCGAAGATAATATATTTATAATCAGAAAATAATTGCTAAAGATAGATACAAAATAAGGTTAGGGTGACTGAGCACAAATACAGTGGAAACCAAACAGGATAGCTGACAGTGAGTGATGAGTTCGAGCTTTGTTTTACTATTATAAATCACAGACGCTCTTCTCTGGTTTCCTTTTTTTTAATGTAACTATATTGGAGCACTAAGCAAATAACAGATTCAAAAGACAAGCCAGTTTTCTCTTCAAAATTTGACAATAAACCATCTCAGAGACTGGCCAGTGGATACTTATTTTCTGTCTCAGTCTAGCACAAAGCTTTTGGGTGGCTTCCAACCATGGCCAAGGTCAATCATTGCAAATAAACCTCACAAAAGGTATCACCCAGCCAGCAGCCTCAGGGAGGAAAAAACAGGGAAAAGAATGAGTGGGAGGGAAAGATGGAGAAACTTAGAAGATCTCATACCTAGGTTTCCCTCTACCCCAATTAGAAACAGCAAAAACAAACACCCTTCACAGTTGGGTCAACCAGTGATCTGTCTCCTGGCCTGACATTAATTGTTTCATGCCGATAATGCTGTTGCAATTATAAAAGCAAAGGTGATCTATAGGAATTTTCCATGATTTTCTAACATATTTTATATGCCTTCCTACATATTGATGTTTGGATTACATATCATTATGTAACAAATTACTGCAAAATTTAGTGGCTTAAGAAAACAAACATGTATTATCTCACATAGTTGTTGGGCTGTAGGAACCTGGGAGCAACTTAGCCAGGCAATTGTGACTCAGGTTCTCTCAAGACATTTCAGTCAACATGTCAGCCAAAGTCATACTAGAAAGCTTTAGTGGAGCCGGAGGACCCCCTTCCAAGACAGAGTATCCCCACGGTGATCTTCAGGAAGCCTCAGTCTCTCAGTTTCTCCACGTATGGGCTTCTCCATATGGCTGCTCACCAGATGGTGGCTACTGTCCACCAAGTGAGTAGTCCACAGCGGTTCCCTCTATGACCTAGTCTCTGAAGTTGCATACCATTTTTCCCACTTTTTGTTTTGCTTTTGCTTGTTTTGGGGTTTTGTTTGGGTTTTTGTTTTGTTTTTTGGTGGCATTACGCAGGTGGATTCCCCAACCAGGGCTCAAACCTGTGCCCCCTGCATAAGGACCATGGAGTCTTAGCCAGTGGACCACCAGGGAAGTTCCCCACTTTATTCTTTTTGATCAAAGTCAGTCACTAAGTAGAATTCATGCTCAGTTGGATGGGATGGGAAGGGAGGAGTACCAAAGAATTTGTGGACATATGTAAAACCACAACATTTTTACATGTTTCTTGGGGTTTTCTCCATGAATATTTTAAGAAATGCTTATTTTTTAATAAGGTTTTGCATATAAAAAAATTACAAAGAAATAAGTTAATACCTAAAATATTATCTCAGGTGATAATATAATAATACAGCAAGCAGGTATTACTTTTCAAATCAGAATATATATTCTTGAAAACACTGATGTATTATATTTTATATGATAATAATCATATAAAAATAACATGCTCAGCAAAATGATTGAAAGGAGATATATCCAAATGCCAACAGTGACCCTCTTCTGTCTAGTTATTGGTCATATTGCCTTCTATTTTTCCAATTTTGTCATCTTGCAAAAATGAGCATTTATTAATTTTGTAATAAGGTAATATAAAACATATTTATACCACTGTCTCTTATGCTTTATGCTTCTCAAATATCAGATTAGCAGTACTTGCATTTTATGAAATCTTGGCTCTGTTAAGAGAGACTTTGCCAGTAGACAGAGGTTTACACTGATATTAGTCACTGAATAAAGTAAAAAGAGCAAATAACCAAACCCATAAAGAACTTTAGCAACTACAAAAGAAATCAAGTCAAGCATACGCTAGCTTATAAGTGACAATATATGACTTTCCACAGAGATTATTAATAATATAAACAATTCCTCTTACCGTCTTCCAATATAAGCAGCTCAGAGCAAAGAGAAGGAGCTGATATGGAGGTGGTCACAGCAAAAGGTGACTTTTTTTAAAAACAGAGGTTACCATAGACTCAGAATCAGTGAGTATTCACCTTTCAGACAAAACAATTTATACAAAAAATCTACAAGAGCCCTCGCCCCCAAAAGTCTTTTGAAACCTTAACACCTGCTCCCTGATGTCAGATTGTTATTGTTGTTGCTGTTTAGACACTAAATCCTATCAGATTCTTTTGCAACCTCATGGACTGTAGCCCACCGGGCTCCTCTGTCCATGGGATTCTCCAGGCAAGAATACTGGAGTGGGTTGTCATTTCCTCCTCCAGGGGACCTTCCTGACCCAGGGATCAAACGGGCATCTCCTGCATTGGCAGGCAGGTCCATTACCACTGAGCCACCGGGGAAGCCCCCGATGTCAGATACCCAAACTCAAAATGCAGAACACTATACGTAAGGAGAAAATGTAATCATCAGAGGACAGCAATTGTTGAATCAATACTGAGAAGTGGAGAAGAAGAAAAAAAAGCTTGTAAAAATGGTTCAGTTTCAAAAGCATAATATTCACTGTTGGTTCTCAAACTGGTGCCCATATAATGAGGGCAAGGAGAGATCAAAGAAAGAGGCAGACCTCTCCAGATGGGTAGGTAGTAAGGCTTGGCTTGGGTGCCCTCCAGATGAGCAAGTCTCCACACCTTCCACACCCGTTATACGTAGAAGCCTTCACTGGGTTCAGTCACATATTTAGTCCAGATGGTCTCAGCAATACCTAACCCTCTTAAGGCTGAGTCTTTGAAACAGCTCCAAGTGTGGAAATGGTGGGTGGAACAAACATTCCAAAGGCGGGAGATGGTGAGGAACCTGACTGCCAAGCCCAGCTTGAGGGTCAACCAGCGGTCACATTCTCTCCATGACCTCCTCCAACAGTGGCTCAGTTAAAGCTTCATCACAACTCTGTATATCCTTACCTTGATTTTCTCAATCATAATAGACATGGATGAAAATAAAATGATTGCAAGTAAAATTCATTGAAGGTAACAAGTGCTGATGTGCCGATTATCATTCACTGATCGCTTTCTGCCATAGCCTCGGTTTTCCGGAAAGCAGAATGGAAGACAAAGTCACTATGCTACTCTTTTATTAGAAAGTACAATCCCAGGAAAACTGGAGTGAGGGGAAGGGGAAAAGTTAAAGAGGAGGGAAAGCAAACGCCAAGTGGTTTACACAGCTTCTTGAACTGTTCTGTCTTCTATCACCATCTTCTACTAGGATGTAAATGACTATCTCAGAACAATCCAACCAAGAGGAGATGGGGGGAAAAGTTTATCCACTGGTTAACCTCTCTTACTGAACAAAGTTTATCTCCACTGACATTGGTTTCCCTGTACGTCTGGGATGCACATGAATGGGGATCCAGTGGGTTCTGCAGACTCACACTTCAGCAACAAGAACATTATGGGATAGGAGATGCATAGGCATAAAGCAAAGAACTGTCATACTTGTCCCATGTGAAAGCGATGGTTGCAACAGCCCAGGGCAACAAGTGTCCAAAGGCTCTAGAAAGAGGTGAAACCAAAAGATCTGAGATACATAAAAGGTGTCTGATACATCGCACCTCCTTGCATTGCTCAATTCTCTCACATAATATACAATTCTTATATAGTTTAAGGCTTCTGTTGTTGTTAACAAAATGTCCTCACTTGTTCCCGGTGTAAAAGACACAAGCCTAGTTAGTCACAGAGTCCTTTTCTAAGTGACTTTAGAACTTTTCTAAGACCCGTTTAGAACTGCATTAAAATGAAACCACAACAAAGCAAAAAGTGTGGATTCCAGCTAAGCTAGCATTTAGAGGGAAATTTATAGCAATAAAGGCCAACATTAGAAATGAAGAACAGTCTCAAATCACTACAGTCAGTTTTTTCCTTAAGAAATTGGGTGGGGGGATACATTAAATCTAAAGTAAAGAGAGGAGTGGAAATCAACAAAACTGAAAAATAATAGAGAAAGTTTTTTAAAAATACATACACTGGGTCTGGGAGAAGATCAGTAAAACTGATGAACTACTGGCCATACTGATTAGGAAATAAATGAGAGAAGTCACAATTATTAATGTCAGAATGAGAGTGGAGACATAAGTATAAAAGTCATAAATATTAAAATGATTAAAGAGAATACTTTAATCAATATTTTATCATTAAGGTTAAAACTCCAATGGAATGGACAATGCTCATTCCAGAAGTAATAGTCTGAATATTTACTAAATTTGCAATTATAAACACTCCCACAATGAAAACTCCTGGCTCAAATGGGCTCACTGCTAAATTCCCCAAACATTTAAGGAAAAAGGAACATCATCTTTACAAAAACTTTTCCATAAAATAATGAAAACAGAAGATGTCAAACTCAGTCTGTGAAGGTAGCCTTAACCAGATATCAAAATCA
Organism: Odocoileus virginianus; assembly: GCF_023699985.2. NCBI lineage: Eukaryota > Metazoa > Chordata > Mammalia > Artiodactyla > Cervidae > Odocoileus > Odocoileus virginianus. The sequence continues at coordinate 10,411,085 of NC_069685.1, read as the reverse complement.
GACAGATATTACAATAAAAGATAGCTACAAATCAATATTCTTCATGATATTCTTTTTTTTTAATTTTTCAAAGTAATTCCATCAATTCATAAAAGGGATACTACATTATGATTAAGGGTTGTTTACCCCAGGATTGCAATGTTGGTTTAACAGTCAAAAGTCAATCAATGTAATTCACCATATTACTAAAGAAAAATCATGTAATCACCTCAATACACACAGAAAACATATTTGACAAAATCCAACCACATTCTTGATTTAAAAAAAAAAACTTTCAGGAAACTAAGACTAGAAATGAACAGTCTCAACCTGCTAAAGGCATCTACAAAATATCTATAGCTACCACCATACTGAGTATTTTTCACTAAGATACATAAAAAGGTTAGTAACATCCAGGCTCATTACTTCTATTCACATATTGGAAATTGTAGTCAGTGCAATAAGGCGGGAAATTTGGAAGGAAAAACGAAACTTTTTTTTTTTCCCATTTATTTTTATTAGTTGGAGGCTAATTACTTTACATCATTACAGTAGCTTTTGTCATACATTGAAATGAATTAGCCATGGATTTACATGTATTCCCCATCCCGGTCCCCCCTCCCACCTCCCTCTCCACCTGATCCCTCTGGGTCTTCCCAGTGCACCTAATAGCCAGGACATGGAAGCAACCCAGATGCCCATCAGCAGACGAATGGATGAGGAAGCTGTGGTACATATACACCATGGAATATTACTCAGCCATTAAAAAGAATTCATTTAAATCAGTTCTAATGAGATGGATGAAACTGGAGCCCATTATACAGAGCGAAGTAAGCCAGAAAGATAAAGACCATTACAGTATACTAACACATATATATGGAATTTAGATAGATGGTAATGATAATCCTATATGCAAAACAGAAAAAGAGACTCAGATGTATAGAACAGACTTGTGGACTCTGGGAGAAGGCGAGGGTGGGATGTTTCAAGAGAACAGCATTGAAACATGTATATTATCTAGGGAAAAATGAAACTTTTATTCACAAACATTTATGTAGAAAATTCTATCAGTTCAGTTCAGTTGCTCCGTTGTGTCCAACTTTTTGCAACCCCATGGACTGCAGTATGTCAGGCTTCCCTGTCCACCACCAACTCTCAGAGCACACTCAACCTCATGTCCATCAAATCGGTGATGCCATCCAATCATCTCATCCTCTGTCGTCCCCTTCTCCTCCCACCAACAAGCTTCCCAGCATCAGGGTCTTTTCCAAGGAGTCAGTTCTTTGCATCATGTGGCCAAAGTATGGATATTCATGACTGATTTCCTTTAGGATTGACTTGCTTGATCTCCCTGCCATCCAAGGGACTCTTAAGAGTCTTCTCCAACACCACAGTTCAAGAGCATCATTCTTTGGTGCTCAGCTTTCTTTATAGTCCAACTTTCACATCCATACGTAACTACTAGAAAAACCATAGCTTTGACTAGACGGACCTTTCTTGGCAAAGTAATGTCTCTGCTTTCTAATGTGGTGTCTAGGTTGGCCATAGCTTTTCTTCCAAGGAGCAAGTGTCTTTTAATTTCATGGCTGCAGTTACCATCTGCAGTGATTTTGGAGCCCCAAAATATAAACTCTTTCACTGTTTCCATTGTTTCTCCATCTATTTTCCATGAAGTAATGGGACCAGATACCATGATCCTAGTTTTCTGAATGTTGAATTTTAAGCGAACTTTTTCACTCTCCTCTTTCACTTTCATCAAGAGGCTCTTTAGTTCATCTTTGCTTTCTACCACAAGGGTGGTGTCATCTGCATATCTGATGTTATTGATATTTATCCCAGCAATCTTGATTCCAGTTTGTGCTTCATCCAGCCCAGCATTTCACCTGATGTACTCTGCATATAAGTTAAATAAGCAGGGTGACTATATACAGCCTTGATGTACTCCTTTTCCAATTTGGAACCAATCTGTTGTTCCATGTTCAGTTCTAACTGTTGCTTCTTGACCTGCATACAGATTTCTCAGGAGGCAGGTCAGGTCAGGTATTGCCATCTCTTGAAGAATTTTCCACAGTTTGTTGTGATACACAAAGTCAAAGGCTTTGGCATAGTTGATAAAGCAGAAGTAGATGTTTTTCTGGAACTCTTGCTTTTTTGATGATTCAATGGATGTTGACAATTTGACCTCCAATTCCTCTGCCTTTTCTAAATCGAGCTTAAACATCTGGAAGTTCTCAGTTCAAGTACTATTGAAGCCTGGCTTGGAGAATTTTGAGCATTACTTTGCTAGCGTGTGAGATGAGTGCAATTGTGCAGTAGTTTGAATATTCTTTGACATTGCCTTTCTTTGGGAGTGGAATGAAAACTGACCTTTTACAGTCCTGTGGTCACTGCTGAGTTTTGCAAATTTGCTGGCATATTGAGTGCAGCACTTTAATAGCATCATCTTTTAGGATTTGAAATGGCTTAACTGGAATTCCATCACCTCCACTAGCTTTGCTCGTAGTGATGCTTCCTAAGACCCATTTGACTTTGCATTCCAGGATGTCTGACTCTAGGTGAGTGATCACACTATTGTGGTTATCTGGGTCATGAAGACTTTTTTTTGTATATTTCTTCTGTGTATTTTTGCCATTTCTTCTTAATATCTTTTTCTTCTGTTAGGTTCAAATCATTTCTGTCCTTTATTGTGCCAATTTATTTGCACGAAATATTTCCTTGGTATCTCTAATTTTCTTGATGAGATCTCTAGTCTTTCCCATTCTATTGTTTTCCTCTATTTCTTTGCACTGATCATTGAGGAAGGCTTTCTTATCTCTCCTTGCTATTCTTTGGAACTCTGCATTCAAATGGTTATATCTTTCCTTTTCTCCTTTGTCTTTTTGCTTCTCTTTCTTTCTCAACTATTTGTAAGGCCTCCTCAGACAACCATTTTGCCTTTCTGTGTTTCTTTTTCTTGGGGATGGTCTTGATCCCTCCCTCCTGTACAATGTCATGAACCTCTGTCCATAGTTCTTCAGGCACTCTATCAAATCTGACCCCTTGAATCTATTTGTCACTTCCACTGTATATAATAAGGGACTTGATTTAGGTCATACCTGAATGGTTCAGTGGTTTTCCCTACTTTCTTCAATTTAAGTCTGAATTTGGCAATAAGCAGCTCATGATCTGAGCCATAGTCAGCTCCTGGTCTTGTTTTTGCTGACTGTATAGAGCTTCTCCATCTTTGGCTGCAAAGAATATAATCAATCTGATTTTGGTATTGATCATCTGGAGATGTCCATGTGTAGAGTCTTCTCTTGTACTTTTGGAAGAGGGTGTTTGTTATGACCAGTGCATTCACTTGGCAAAACTCTGTTAGCCTTTGACCTGCTTTGTTTTAAAATACTCCAAGACCAAATTTGCCTGTTACTCCAGGTATCTCTTGACTTCCTACTTTTGCATTCCAATACACTATAATGAAAATGACGTCTTTTTTGGGTGGAGAGTTTGACAAAATATAGTCTACTGAAGTAGGGAATGGCAAACCACTTCAGTATTCTTGCCTTGAGAATCCCATGAACAATATGAAAAGGGAAAAAGATAGGACACTGAAAGATGAACACCCCGGGTCAGTAGGCACCCAATATGCTACTGGAGACCAGTGGAGAAAGAATGAAGAGACAGAACCAAAGCAAAACAACACCCAGTTGTGGATGTAACTGGTGATGGAAGTAAAGCCCAATGATGTAAAGATCAATAATGCATAGGAACCTGGAATGTTAGGTTCATGAATCAAGGCAAACTGGAAGTGGTCAAACAGGAGATGGCAAGAATGAACATCGACATTTTAGGAATCAGTGAACTAAAATGGACTGGAATGGGTGAATTTAACTCAGATGACCATTATATCTACAACTGTGGGCAAGAATCCCTTAGAAGAAATGGAGTAGCCCTCTTAGTCAACAAAACAGTCTGAAATACAGTACTTGAATGCAGTCTCAAAAATGACAGAATGATCTCTGTTCGTCTCCAAGGCAAACCATTCAGTATCATGGTAATCCAAGTCTATGCCCCAACCAGTAATGCTGAAGAAGCTGAAGTTGAACAGTTCTATGAAGACCTACAAGACCTTCTAGAACTAACACCCAAAAAAGATGTTCTTTTCATTATAGGGGACTAGAATGCAAAAGTAGGAAGTCAAGAAAATTCTATAGAAACTAGAAAATAACAGTTAGAATTAATAAGAACTTAGCAATGCTGTAGCGTATGAGTTCAATATACAAATATCCACTGTATTTCTAAGTGATACCAATAAACAATCATAACTGATATTAAAATATGTCTTTACAGTAATAGCAAAAAATGAAATACGGAGGGATAAACCTGGAAATTGACATGTGTGACTTGTAAATTGAAAACTACAATAAAGTACTAAGGGAAATTTTTTAATTAAGTAAATGGAGAAATACACTATATTAAGGATTGGAAGACTCTTAGACATCAGTTCCAACCAAATTGGTCTATAGCGTCAATGTAATTCCAATCAAAATTCAAGTGGCTTTTTCAGTAGAAATTGACAAGCTTATTATTATATTTATATGGGAAATCAAAGTACTTAAAATAGTCAAAAAACTTTGGGAAAAAAATACAAATTTGGAATATTTCCACACCACTACCTGTTTCAAGACTGCTAATGTAGAATTGAGACGGATTATTAAAAAATATAAATAAATCAATGGAACAGAATAAAATTCAGAAACATCCCCATACAAACATGGTCAATTCACTTTGAACAAAAACAATTCATTGAGGAAATAAAAATTATTTCAACGAACAGTGTTGGAATTATTGGAGAGCTTTATGTAAAGAAATAAACAAATAAACTTGACTCTCCACACTATTTACAAAAGTTGACTAAAACTAAATCAAAGAACAAATATAAAAGCTAAAACATACAACTTCTCCCAAAATGTAACGAAAAATCTTAGTAACCTTGAGTTTGGCAAAGTTTTCTTAAATATGACACAAAAATCACAAACAGGAAGAGAAAAACACATCAGTAAATTTGAGTCCATCAAATTCAGTCTATCTCCACTTTACCTCCATGTGTGTGTGTGCTGGTCAGTTGTGGCTGACTCTCTGCAACCCCATGGACTACAGATTACCAGGCTCCTCTATCCATGGAATTCTCCAGGCAAGAATATTGGAGTGGGTAGCCATTCCCTTCTCCAGGGAATGGAGGATCAAATGTAGGATCAAATCAGGGTCTCCTGAACTGCAGGCAGATTCTTTACTGTCTGAGCCGACTTGGGAAGCCCCTTCACCTCCCTACCACATGGAAAATCAACCTTGTGTCTTTGAATTTGGAATATAGGTGTTCCCAATGATTAACATGCTAGTTGTAGTAGTCCTCAGGTACCGGTACATGGAGAGGAGAGGAACATGGGTCTATTGTCATTCTAACCCCTCCAGTCTTCTCAGCACATGCTATGCTATCATCCAGGTTTAAATGATGAGGTTTCTGCCTACTCAGTGCAAGTAGTTTGAAGTCACACATAATGAAGATTTTCTGCTGTCAACAAAGCATTTATTTTCTTGTGCCAGGATTTACTTTGATAGTCCCAAAGTTCCCAATGCTGCATGTTTTCCAACTATTGTCTGTCTTCCTGAAATAGTGCTAACTTTTCACAGGAGTCTGTTCCTGTCAGTCACTGAATGATAAGCTCTTCAATGATGTATCTGAACAACCATCACACTGGGACAAGGAGGGTCAGGTCAGTGCCCAATCAGCAGTGCCCCGCCCACTCCTTGCCCATTTCAACCATTATATACATGCTCCTCAGCTTTTATCACCCTCTTTAAGCAAAGACATCACTAACCAACATGCCTTTTTTATATTTTTAAATCTCATTTAAAGGAAATTATTATTTTTTGACTGCCTGAAACAACATCCACTAGAAAATGTAGCTCCATCTATACACCAAGCAACAACAAAAATCTAGTAATTGGTTACCTGGTTTTCAGTCATTTCCATTCTGTGTACATGTAGTTATATAAGGACACCTTCTTGAATTCCCCCTGCCATACAGATTGCATATTAATCCAGAATGTCTTTGATTTTCTTTACAGTTAGTTAATATTTGTTATATATGAAGAGAAAGCTGCTGTAAGGAGTTTTAGGATAATTCAGTTGCAAAGTCTCTGAGGGCTATAAAATCAAAAAGAAAGAGGCAACCGAACTGAAAGTTGAAGACCTGATTTGCAGTTTTACACAACCAGTAGAAAATTTGCAGCTGCAGAAAAATCTATGTACATGCTTAGATAATTGTGGCCTGATCTTACTTCAACCACTGATTCACTAGTCTGATTTTTTTATATTCATGTTTTCTGAGTCTATTCCTTGTGTAAATATTTCTATCCTTTGAAATGGATTTCATTAAGTTTCCATTAAAATTTGAGGCTATGCACTTGATGTACTGTTTAGAGCACTGTACCTTTTACACACAGCTTTACTGCTATGACTACATTTTGATAGGTAGTTGGAAAAACAACACAAAGAGAAATAGAAAAACAGTATTCCCCCAGAGCATAAAACAGTCTTCCATCATGTTTAGTGTTCCACCCAGAAAGATTATAGAACATGAGAAACACACAGAATTAGAGTTAACCATTAAAAATAGAACATTTTACATCTCCTAGGTCATTTTTACATATGACAATGCTCCAGACCAAGAAATTTCACACAGCTGAAACTAAAATATACAGAGAGTAAATGCCTTAGAGTCCTATCTTTGTTTTTCAAAATCAGTCATAATTGCTTGCCCACTTATTTTTATATGATTCATAAATGCGGATTGCCAAATAGGCCAAAAGCAGAGGAGAAGGCTCCAAAGTAATTAAACCCATGGTGCAGACTGCAATTAAGGTTTTTTTCATCTTTTATTTCTTCCAGAAAGAAAAGTCAAATGTTTATATTCTCTCAAAGGAGAATACATACTTTCAAGTCTTTTCAAGTTGTGGATTTTCAGTTGTTGAAAATAATTTTGAAATGAAAGGGAGTATGTTTTCCTTGAATTCATCTCTCTATGGTCTTCTTGAGCTAAGAAAAAACCAGGGGCATTTGTGATGAATTCTAACCCTCAGAGGTATGGAAACTTCCTTCCAACCATCTACAAACGAGAGTCAATCAGGCAACTCAAACAACTTCTTGGTTAATCACCATCTTTCAAGGACACAATGGAACTGTCCAAGGCAGCCTCCTCCCCACTCTATGGGGGAAGAAGTGGCTGTGGTTAACAGTTCTCCCTTCTTGGAGCATTAGACACAAGCAAGCCCATAGTGACTGATCTATACAGGATAGCTTTCTATGACCATTAAGCTCTAAATACATTTCCATAGATATTCTCTGCAGGCTAGAAAATAGGGTTTTTGTTTTTTTTTTTACTATTAGCATAGAGGCTTATATTACTCACAAATAAATCCCTAACTGTTCATCAGGTAAATCTACTCTGAAAGGAGTTCTAGTTTCTAAAGAGCATCTGACAGTGGTTTGAATGAATCATGGATGAAAAACATATAGTCCCCTTTACAAAAACAAAAAATTGATGTTTAATTTTATGAAAAACATCAAATTCCTCAATACGAGATAGAAATATTTAGGGGAGCAAGTAGAACAGGGTTAATACCCAATGCAACGCCTTAAGACTTTTGATTTTCATTTTACAGGGCCCTGTCAGTGCTTCCCATGAAACTGGGATACTTAGCTGTGATTATTTGTAACCAACTTTTATTGTCAGGTTTAGTTCCCAAATTTGAAGGCCTGTCTAACAAGATTCTAAATAATTCCCACAATACTGGTCTAAAAATCACACTCTGCATTACCTTAGAGGAACTTCCTGCATGACACTGTCTTTTGTCAACAACTGTCTTGCTCACGAGGCATCTTTACAGAAGAGGCACTGAAGCAGCAGATGGCAGATGTGAGTTAGTGTGGCTTGGAAGGCAGGGCGTATCAGTGGAAGAGAAGAGACGTGGGTGGAAATCAAGTAGGCATCAGAAGGCATTGTATATATGTCAATCCCAATCCCCCAATTCATCCCACTCTCCCTGTCCCCCTTTGTATCCATGTATGTTCTCTACATCTGTGTCTCTATTTCTACTTTGTAAGTAAGGTCATCGGTACCAATTTTTTCAGATTGCACATATATGCATTAACATATGATATTTGTTTTTCTCTTTCTGAAATTTCACTCCATATGACAGTCTCTAGGTCCATCTACGTCTCTATAAATGACCCAACTTAGTTCCTTTTTATGATTAATATTCTATTATATATATATAATATATATATAGACACACACCATATCCTTATCCATTCCTCTGTTGATGGACATGTAGGTTGTGTATAAAATAACTAATGAGAACCGACTGTATAACACAGGGAACTATACTTAATGCTCTATAGTGACCTAAATAGGAAGGAAATCCAAAAAAGAGTGGATATATGTATACATATGACTGATTCACTTCGCAGTACAGTAGAAAGTAGCATGACATTGTAAAACAACTATACCGCAATAAAAATTTAAAAACAAAAAGAAATTAAGGGGAAGAGAAAACATCTTAGGCACATACATCAAAGTGATGAGGTGGAAAAAAACACATATGTTTTAGTCACACGGACATAGCTTCATGTTCAGTTCTCATCTCTGGTGCTTACACAGTGCTATCTGATGCAAGGTATCAATATATATTCTAAACCCTTTCCTCATCTGCAAATGGGGATAATAATGCTCTTCTCATGGGATTGCTGAGGGCGTTCAATGTGGGAAATATATTCACATAGTAAGGAACAATAAAATAATACAGAAGTGTATTGTATACAAGTGTATGAGTTTTGGAACATACAAGGTAAAGTTTGGATCATTTTCTCAAATTTCTGCTGTTTTTTTCCCAATAAGTAGCGTGATCTTCTCTTGACCAAAGAGAAGGAAGTCAGCATGTCTCAACCAAACTTCCAATGACATGCAGTTCTTGAGAACAGCAAGTTGTGTTTCTCTTTCTGGATTTCATTTCCATTCCCACATGTACGTGATTACAGCATCATTTCATCTATTATAAGAGGCAGCAGCATTTCATTTCACAGGAATGATGATCAACTACAGTTTAAACTAGTTTCAATTTACAAAAAAAAAAAAAAATGAAGCCAGAAGATAAATTGAGAGTTACATTTTTATTTTGAGAGTCTAGATTCAAAGAAGTCCTGAGTTGCCTCTGATGCTTTTTATATCATTCTTTAATCCAGGCTAAACTTTATCTGTGTGTTTTGGGTTTTGTACACTTTTTTTTTCTCTCCTAGACCTAAAATTATTGAGAGGAGTTAACACTTTCTGTTTTGTTATTTCTTTCTCGTTTAATTAAATTTTGGCTGCACTGGGTCTTCATTGTGGCACATGGACTTTCTCGAGTTGTGAAACACTGGCTCTAGAGCATGTGGGCTCTGTAGTTACAGCTCATGGGCTTAGTTGCTCTGTGGCATGTGGGATGTTAGTTCCCTGACCAGGGATCACGGCCGCATCTCCTGCGTTGGAAAGTGGATTCTCAATCACTGGAGCCCCCTGTTTTGCTATTTCTAGCTGCAATAATTTTATCTTCATGGAATACTACTTGACTTTTAAATGTGTTAATACAATACCACATTTAGAATAAACCCAATAATATTTGAAATATAAGTAGACGCTTTTATTAAGACTGTGACAGGAGTCAACAGCCATTTGACTGAAAGCTTCCTCTGTGCCAGACATTACACATGTGACTTCTACTCATTCTTTCATTTCCTTGAAAGAGATTGGGGGATATCTTTCAATAGTCATCAAGGCTCAAAGGGGTCAAACTGAAAGTCACCTCCTCACCAAAGTTGACTTGCACTAATTCTTTCTCATGACAGGTCATGTTCACAGGCCATAAATCACAGTAGTTAGATCTACAGTTGTGATCAGCAACTGAGTCCATACCCAGAAAGTAATTGTTAACAAACATGGGCTGCTGGGATGGGCCCCCAGTGGCCCCTGTCACTCCCCCAACTTTTACTGCTGGCTATCTCACCAGCCAGGAGCCACAGAGGCCGCTTTACAGGAACGTGATGACAACACTGACCTGTCTACAGCCCTCCCTGCAGAGATGTGTGAAAGTGAAAGGGCATGACCTTTCACCTTTTAATCTCTACTGGCTTTTTGCCTTTACCCTACAAATACTATCCTTTCTCTGTTTTCCCTCATTCACTGTTTATAAAGGTACTCCTACAATTTATGGGCCTCATCTATGAATGAGGTGTTTGCCACATATTTAACTCTCACAAAATCTTGTAATGATGATGAAAAAAATTACAGTTCAGGTAATTTCATTACTAGGGTTTAAATTTCACATTTGTTTGATGCCAAGTCCTGTGTATTGCTTCACACACCACCATGGAACCTCTTAGAAATGTCCAAACAAGCTTAATCCCTTTCTCACCAGACCAGAATACAGGCAATACTATTGGAAATTGGTATTTGTAATTTTGACTATGAACATGGGTTACCGAATGCAATTATCTTTTCCATATGGCTTTCACGTGGCTAGAAGTATCTTCAAATAAGAATATAAGGTGTCAGAGCCATCATTTGGAATGTTACCTTAGGGGATAAGGCCAGGACCAAAGAATTCTGACTCTCTGATCTCCTTGATACACTTCTCTGATGGCTCTGTGGGTAAAGAATCTGCCTCCAACACAGGAGACAGGGGAGACATACATTCAATCACCAGACTGGGAAGATATCCTGGAGGAGGAAAATGGCAACTCACTCTAGTATTCCTGCCTGGGAATCCCATGGACAGAGGAGGCTGGCGGGCTACAGTACAAAGGATTGCAAAGATCCAGACACGATTGAGTGACTAAGCACACAGTCCCCTTGATGGGATCCCTGTAGGAAGAAGAAAACTTTAAACAGAGGAAACTTCCATGAACAGGTCTGGAAAATGAGGAAAAAAAGAGAAAAGGAGGAGCAGAGGAAGATGAGAAAAGTGGGGAGTTCGGAGGGACCTCCTGGAGTAGGAAACAGCAACCCACTTCAGTAATCTTGCCTGGAAAAATCCATGGACAGAGAAGCCTGGTGGGCTATGGTTCATGTGATCACTGAGAGTCAGACACAACACAGCACATACACACAGAAGGGACCTCCATTTCCAAGCCTAATGAACGAGCATTTTTCCTTAGAGGCTAATTAGGTCCACCTGGTTAACTCCAACCAAGTATATTCCACCTAACTCTAAAGGTCCAGATCCCTTGCTTCTGACTGGCTAGGCACGCTCTACCTCAGGATCTTTGCACATACTCTTCTTGCTGCCTGGACTGCTTCTTCCAAATAGCCACACAATTATCTCCTCTCTCAGGACCTTACTCAAATCCTAATTTCCCAGTGAGACTTCCCTTCATTTCTGCTTTTCAAATTAAAACAACACCTATCCCCACTCATTCTTTACAGCTTTATTTTTCTCTATGGCACCTATCACTATCTTACATACTATATCAGTTCAGTTCAGTCACTCAGCCATGTCTGACTCTTTGCAACCCCATGAATTGCAGCACGCCAGGCCTCCCTGTCCATCACCAACTCCTGGAGTCCACCCAAACCCATGTCCATCGAGTCAGTGATGCCATCCAGCCACCTCATCCTCTGTTGTCCCCTTCTCCTGCCTGCCCTCAATCCTTCCCAGCATTAGGGTCTTTTCCAATGAGTCAACTCTTCTCATGAGGTGGCCAAAGTATTGGAGTTTCAGCTTCAACATCAGTCCTTCCAATGAACACCCAGGACTGATCTCCTTTAGGATGGACTGGTTGGATCTCCTTGCAGTCCAAGGGACTCTCAAGAGTTTTCTCCAACACCACAGTTCAAAAGCATCAGTTCTTCAGCACTCAGCTTTCTTCACAGTCCAACTCTCACATCCCTACATGACCACTGGAAAAACCACAGCCTTGCTAGACAGACCTTTGTTGGCAAAGTAATGTCTCTACTTTTAAATATGCTATCCAGGTTGGTCATAACTTTCCTTCCAAGGAGTAAGCATCTAGTTCACTTTTTTAATTTTACTTTTTATCACCTCTTCCCACTAGAATGTAATCTCCATGAGGATAAGGATTTCCATTCACTGCTGTATCCCAATACCCAAATAATAATAGGCATACAACAAACATCTAAGATGTTTGTTGAATGAATGGATACATTAGAAGATAAGTCTTCCTCCCTCCAAGTCTCTTCATTGCACAGCTATTTGGCAATGTAATATATTCTTGGCAAAGTCGGGTCTTTCTTGTAGTGACTAAGCCCCATCTCAGTCCTTTGGGACATCTTTCCTTGGTCCTGGGCCCGTGGGTGACCAGAAAGATGCTTATCCCAGAGTTACACATCATCCCTGGGCAGGAGACTGTTTCTCACCAACACCTCTGCCTTGGCACTGAAAGTAGTGCTCAGGATAAGAATAATGTTCACAATTCTCATGCTATGAACAGTAGAAATGAGAATAGCTGCTGAAGGCCATAGTACTTAAAGTCAACTTCTCAGAATCCAGGATAAAGAGCTGAAATGACTATTCTCAATCCGCCTTATGATTTTCAGGTTACAAAAGTTTAGTCCCCACGGGCCATAAATTATAAGGCTGACTGCTTCAGAAGGGCCCAGGATATCATTACATTGTCTTGTTAATTAGTGAACACCCTAACTCTTTTAAAAGCCAATTTCCATCACTGTATATTTGGTGCTATTTAGTGAACATACTCATTCTGCCCTAAAAACCTAAGGGATCTAAAAACATGGTTTTTATTTTCCTTTTTTCTTTTTTGGATACTTGCTTACTATACTTGGCTTAAAACTCAATGAAATGAAACAAAGATTTATAAAAGTCATTCCCGGTTGGCCTTTCCCAGGAATGATTTTCACTGGCGTTGGCTGCAGGGGTTAAACACACTATGCTCACAGCTCAGATTTCACAAGAAGGGAAATGCATGGTGTGTCTCCAAGGAATGGCAAACCCAAGAAGCTGAAAGGAGACTTGAGAAAAATTAAACATGTGCAAATTCTAGTTGTATTTTATTACAAAGCAAACAGGAAGTCCAGCATTAAACATAATAGCATCACATGAGACTCATCAGAAAAGCTTTCATTTAATGAAACCATGGTAAACCTATAGAAATCTCAGACAGCGGTTGAAAATCTGAAAGATAATTACTGTAAAAGCTTACTTTTAAAGTTTAAGAAAACTGACTACAAGAATGGGCTGAACCCCAAGGGGCAAATCCACCCATGCAGACAGACAGGCTGTGGAAACCTTCCCAGGCCCATCCCCACAAGTCTGCAGAATCCCCCGTGCCTCTTGTCTGGTGAATTAAGGCAGCTTCTCAGTAGGTCACAAAAAGCCAACCCCAAACTGGGGTGCTAATTTAAAACTTTACCACACATCTGAAAGCAAGCTGAAGTTCCTTAAATGGCATCTTGGAAGAGACCAAATAATGTGTATTAATGAGGTTTTTATGCTGGGTTAGAACCTTATGAATTTTAAATGGGATCACTTTAAATGGATTACTAGTCAACACCCGTGTTTCTCAATGTGTGGTCCTAAGGCTACTCAGTCAGCATCACCAAGGGAAAGAGGATAGAAGAGGAGGGTGAAGGCCAAGTTGCTTCACTTATGTCCAACTCTTTGTGACCCCATGGGCTGTAGCTCACCAGGCTCCTCTGTCCAGGAGGACAATTTCCCAGGCAAGAATACTGGAACGCATTGCCATTTCTTCCTCCAGGGGATCTACCCAACCCAGGGATTGAAACTTGTGTCTCTTCTGTCTCCTGAATTGGCAGATGGGTTCTTAACCACTAGCATCACCTGGGAAGTCTAGGAGGGGAGCAAGTTCTTACTAAAACTGAAAGTCCTCAGGCCTTAACGTAGACTCATTAAACACAGAAACTCTGAGTGTGGGGCCCTAGAATCACCAGGTTCCCCAAATTCCTGACACTTGCCAAAGCGTAGGGCCAAAGCTAGAGTGAGCCCCAGCTTCAACTCCATATAGAAATACCCCAGGAACTTTCCAAGTAAAGCCTGGTCCCACAGCCAGAAATTCTGGATTGTTTGGGGTGTAGCTTAACATTGGGATTTTTAAGAATTACCTTTGGATGATTCCAATGGACACAGTTAAGATTTACTGTAGTATCACAGATGTGTCAACAGAAAATAGACATATGGTTGCCAGGAGATGAGGGGAAGGGGTAAACTGGGAGACTGAGGTTGACACATACATACTACTACATATAAGACAGGTAAGAAATAAGAACCTACTGTATAGCACAATACTCAATACTCGGCAATGGCCTATACGGGAAAAGACTCTTTTAACTAAGTGGATATATGTATATGTATAACTTTTTCATTTTGCTGTACTCCTGAAACTAACACATTGTAAATCAACTATATGTCACTAAATTTTTTTTAAAAAGATTTATTGTAGTAGAGGCTCTTCCCAGTAATACCCTTCTTTTTCTAGTCATGTAGAAATACAACATGAATCATAAAAGAGCTAAGAGCAGATGGACAAATTTCTGTGATTTTTTTTCCAGAAAATTGCTAAGAAATGGAATTATTATCTGATTATATGTGGCCACCCAAGAATCTGGGACATTAAACAGCTCAAATAAACTATCTGAGGTATGATTTAATTATTCTAGACTATAAGAGCAGTAAAATTGGAGACTTTACAATCTCTGAAGATAAACCAGAAATGGAGATTTCACAAGTCTACTGGAGCCCTTCTTGTTCTTTTAAAGTTGGCAAAGAACTGCATAAAACTTTGAAATTTGTGACCACTGTCAAGCACTATTCAATTATGCTTTTAAACTTTATTTTATTTATAAGTCAAAAGTACAAGTGGGTTAATAATAATATCCAATATTGACTAACTTCTTACTATGTGTCAGGCAGTGAAGCACTTAAAATGCATTATCTCACCTATAATTTTGTAGTAAATACAATTAATATAGAAGAAAAAACTGAGACTTAGTGAAGTTAAATGTCCAAGGTTACCCAAGGTTTTAAGAACTGCCCAAAAAAAACCCAAAAAACAAAAAAAAAAGAACTGCCAAGCCTATGTTATCAATCCATTTGATAGCATCATAGATTTAGATGAAGACCCAGAAGCAGCACACAGAGAAAAAAGCAAAAAGAGGGATACATTTATTTCTGTTTCCCAAAATGATTCTTCAATCATACTTGACTACCTAAGCTCTGACAAATGAGTCTCTCTTCCTGGAAGCTGCAGTGCTTCTTTTAAGTACAGGAAACCTGAATTTGTCTCAGTGAATTCCAGCTCTCCTGGGAGTCTGCTATGGACCAATTTGTCATGGAAGGTACAGTCTTCTATTTTTAACCTACAAATCAGTTCTCAGGCAAATTCCGTAATTTGAAGAAATGAAGACTGGTAACTGGAAAGGAAACTCAAAGATCCATGGGGAGAATAAGTCCCAAAATGGCATGTGTTAGAGGTCATTCATCTGAGTGCTCAGATGTCTATGTGTTCAGTGACCCTCACGATTCTTAGTTGTTCCTATTTCTGAAACAGACTTATTAAATAGAGGATAGATTTTTTTTCCATTTAGTTTTATTAGTTGGAGGCTAATTACTTTAGAATATTGCAGTGGTTTTTGCCATAGATTGACATGAATCAGCCATGGATTTACATGTACTATTTCACAAGTGGATCTGCCTGTAGAATATACTGTCAGATCACTTTTTTGAATTTTTTAAATGGCGCAAGAGAATCAGGCTTGTAATACATTTTTTTTTAATGCTGGTACACAGTGAACCAATGACCTTCTTCAATTATCTTGAGAAAGGAGACACTCTCCAGGGTATCTCCATCAATGAAAGTACTGTGGGTAAGGAGGAGATGAGTGGGAGAAATAAAAGCATTTGCTGAATTCTGGAATCACTTCCGAGCATCTTTTCATCAGCTAAGATATTTTTAGCCCAAGAAGGAAAACCAGGAATTCAGGTTTTTGTGGGTTTTTTTGTTTTTTTTTTTGGGGGGGGGTCCCTTTTGCACTTCTGACTCACCATGGCCTGAGCAAGTTGCTGCCTCCCTGGGCTAGTCCCTTCCTCTCAAAAATGGAGGGATTTCCCTAGTAGTCCAGTGGTGATGACTTTGCCTTTCAATGCAGGGAGTGTGGGTTTGATCCCTGGTAGGGGAGGTAAGATCCCACATGCCTTGAAGCCAAAAAGCCAAAACATAAAACAGTAGCAATATTGTAACAAGTTCAGTAAAGACTTTAAAATGGTCTATATAAAAAAAAAATTTTTTTAACAAAATGGAAATAATAATATAGGATTTGATTCACTTAATCCAAGATATAGTGTTAGGATTAATGAGAGTGTTTTGAAAATAAAAGGAAAAACAAGGCTTTGATCAAAGATGTGGGGTAAGTACAATATTTTATTATAAACAATAATAATGGGCCTTATGTTCTTGACACCTGGAGAGCAAACCATTCCCCCACTTGGCCTGCATTAATACTTGGACCCAAGGGTGTTAATTAGCACACAAATGTATGTACTAAAGAGCACCCTAGGCGCCTACAGGAGTTAATCCATCTCCAAAAGGTGACTAATTTACCTTCCAGCCCCCACCCTTCCCACACCAGGCGTCTGTCTGTTATTATTAGTGTAGAATAACTGCATCCTCTTTTCAGGTCTATTGGGCCCCATGTGCTTCCTCCAATTTGCTTAATAGAACTTAAGGGATCTGAAAGTACTATTGGAATCGTTACCTTCTATTTGAATATTTGCTCTTGACTCATTGGTGGGAGTAGCCCCAAACTAATAAGAACTAATCATGGTTACCTGTGACAGTTTATCATCGGTGCTATTTCCTATCTTATTATTGAGATAAAAGTTTTTCACCGGTCACAGAATAAGTCAGTTCTCTTCAGGTGCCCTACTTTTTAAAACCTTCCTCTGCCTCTCGGTCCTTCTCGATTTGCATTTTGGTTAGACATCTCATGCTTCCTGCTCCCTTCATAGAACCAAACCTCCCACAGCTTAGCCCAGAAGCCACTTAGTTGCTTGCCAAGTCACCCAGATTCTGGCCTCTTCCTACCGAGCTTTTTTAAAAGCAGAACAAGGAGCAAACAGGGGGACTTCTCTGGTGGTCCTGTGGGTGAGAGTCCACATTCCCAGTGCAGGGGGGTCCAGGTCAATCCCTGGTCAGGGAACTAGATCCTGCAAGCCACAACCAAAGATCTCAAATGCTGCAATGGAGACCTGGTACAACAAAATAAATAAATAATTTTTAAAAAAAAAAGCAGCAGCAGCAAATGGGCACTAGGTGCATGGTGATGACAGTCCTAAAAATTGTGATTTTTAACATAAGAGGACAGCTTCACTTGGAACAATCGTCCCCTTGATGGCCATCCAGCTCTCTCATTTTTCATCATAAACATCAACATCAGTGTCAAGTAAAAGGCAGGGAATCCTAAGGAACTCTCACACAGTTAGTAAACCATATGACCTTTATGAGATAAATATATCTCTGAGATCATCTTATTTATTTTAACATATTGTGACTGATCATGGCTTACAGGCATGACCAGTGCATACATCATTTGAAAACCCTAATAATAAACCTAAGTGTGGAGCTTACAGACCATCTGAAATGGTGATTTATGAAGCCCAGACAGCTGGGATCACCTTCAGTTCAGTTCAGTTCAGTCACTCAGTCGTGTCCGACTCTTTGCGACCCCATGAATCGCAGCAAGCCAGGCCCCTCTGTCCATCACCAACTCCTGGAGTTTACTCAAACCCATGTCCATCGGGTCGGTGATGCTATCCAGCCATCTCATCCTCTGTCATCCCCTTCTCCTGCTGCCCTCAATCTCTCCCAGCATCAGGGTCTTTTCCAATGAGTCAACTCTTCTCATGAGGTGGCCAAAGTATTGGAGTTTCAGCTTCAGCACCAGTCCTTCCAATGAACACCCAGGACTGATCTCCTTTAGGATGGACTGGTTGGATCTCCTTGCAGTCCAAGGGACTCTCAAGAGTCTTCTCCAACACCACAGTTCAAAAGCATCAATTTTTCGGCGCTCAGCTTTCTTCACAATCCAACTCTCACATCCATACATAACCACTGGAAAAACCATAGCCTTGACCAGACGAACCTTTGTTGGCAAAGTAATGTCTCTGCTTTTTAATATGCTGTCTAGGTTGGTCATAACTTTCCTTCCAAGGAGTAGGCGTCTTTTAATTTCATGGATGCAGTGATTTTGGAGTGATTTTGGAGCCCCCAAAAATAAAGTCTGACACTGTTCCCACTGTCTATCGCCTTAGCAATCATCAAATCCAAACTTTTACCTTAGGATAAAGTATCCAACACCCATAAAAATGAAGTGGCTTCCTCAAAGATCATGTCTCCCCATTCATGGCTCTCCCACTAATAAAGGCGAGGTGTGGAAAAGCAAAGTACTTGATTTAAAAACAACTCCAGTCAATTAGGAAGATTTCCAGAGAATTGATAGGAAAATCACCTTAGGGCAACACCAACTTCACCCAAATCAAATTGAAATATTACTCTGAACCACAGTATCAGACCTAGTCTAAGATGGAGTTGAATTTTTCTGTAACATAAACTAATCTCATAGAGATAATTAACAACTTAGGTAAATAAGATTTATTATAAATAAGATAGGAAGGAGAAAAGCTGGAGAGAATGAGTTTTAAATGTGTATACAGGCACGTGTTTATGTTAGCCTGCCTGACTGTGACACCCACCCTGCATTACTGACAGGACAGATAAAGGAAAGCTTCATAGATCAATCTGATAACAAGGAATTCCCAAACTCTCCCTAAAGTATTAATCTTGAGTTCCTGAAAGGCAGAGCTTGTCACAGAGGCTTGCAGGGGATCTTAATGACCTGGCAAGAAAGGAGCTGTTTTAGGATGATAACTAGACAGAGAAATGCCTCCAGGTCATTGATAGTAGGAAGCACAGTGGAGACATGCCTCCACCACCTCATATATAACAAGGTTAAGCTGAGACTCCTCCAACTCTTGAGCTCTTTTCTTCATCCACTGGTCCCTTCCTTAAGTGAATGCAAAAGGGAAGAAATCTGAGTAGTTTCTTTAAAAGACACACACACTCTTCAGGAAAGTAGTTTCCAAAAATAATTCCACCTTTGCTAAAAGCAAACAACTTATTTCCACTTTTGACTAAACCTTAAGACTTCAGAAAATACTTGGGAGAGTTGATAAAGAACCTTTTTAATAAAACTGGTTGGGGTCCTTGGCTAAGAGGAGACTCTGCCTTGGGCCCGCCAGTGTAATAAACTGTATTCCACTATCAAAAAAAATAATAATAATAAATGATGAAACAAACTTTCAAGCTGTGATTTTTTATTCTCTATTTCTTCTATTTCTCTTAAATATCTTTGACCTCCAAAGACTGTCTATTTGTGTTCAGAGTCTGTCAGTAAAATTTTTTTGGAGAGAATGATCTTTCAGGAACTCTGAAATAACGCTGAGGTAGTCCCATCAACTGCAACTGACTCTAGCCCTGATGAAGTGAACATACTACTGACTTGTAGTTAACAGAATTTTTTTAATTTTTTAAAGATTTTTTTTTAAATGTGGACCATTTTTAAAGTCTTCATTGAATTTGTCAAAATATTGCTTCTTTTTTGGGTTTCAGTTTTCTGGCCACAAGGCATGTGGTATCTTAGCTTCCCAACCAGGGATCAAACCCACACCCTGTGCTTTGGAAGGCAAAGTCTCAATTAACCACTGGGCCACCAGGAAAGTCCCGAGAGAACTTAAAACAAACTGTTTAAAGTTTCTTTTATTCTTTATATCTAAAACCAAGCAGGACCCTGTGGAGCACCCGGGCATGGAAGCCTTTTCTGGCCCCCATTTCTGGTACGCAAGCTCTCAGCCTCCATGACCTCCCCTGAGTTCCAAAGAGCAAATTGAAACAGGTGCTAATCAGGGAAGGAGCAGCCAGAAAACCACCGGAGGCCTGGTCAAAAAAAACAGAGAAACTCGTCAGGAAGATTACCTGAGACCAGACTAAAGGAATGCAGGCCCTGCACACACACCCTAATCTTATCAGCAACTCCATCCTTGAACTATTGCTATAAAACTCCTGGTTAAATCCTCCTGTCTGGGGACTCATCATTTTCCATGGCATTAGCCCACTGTGTCCTCCTTTGCCTGGCAAAGCAATATTCTTTTCTACTTCACCCAAAACTCTTGTCTCCAAAATTCAGTTCTGCACCAGTGCACAGAGGCCGAGGTTTCAGCATCAGATCCACAAAATGTCTGAGGCACTTCTACCACTTGATATTAAGTCCATATGACTTTCTACTACATTAAATAGATCACCAGTTTTACTGCTTAGTGTATTATAGGTAAATTAAAGCAAGTTAGGCATGTCTTCAGTTTTAAAAAAAAGTGCTTCATGAATTCAAAATTAAGCACCAAATTGGGCTACATGCTTTAGAGCAATAGCTTAAAATATGGTCTGTAGCCAAGATACTAAGACACTGTTAAAATCTTACCCCATGAAATAACTGAGCAATAGTTGGTTACCCGGTGCTCACTTCACAAATATTCCAATTAATTCACAAAGTTTTTCTATTTGAAGCTCCAAGAGATTTTATTTACGCTTTATCACAGAAATTTTCCCTGGTAGGACTAATTAGTGTGGTCAAATCTGTACTTTTTGAAATAAGGTTGTATTATATGATCAAATCCATAATCAGTTGTATTTCTATACAGTGACAATATGTAAACAACTTGAAAAAGAGATAAAGAAAACAATCCGTTTTTGATGACAGTTAAAAAAAAAAAAGTTTTTGATGACAGTTAAAAAAAAAAAAACAATCCCACTTACAACAGCACCAAAGGAACAAAATACTTAAAAATAAATTTAACCAAGGAAATAGAAGATCTGTACACTGAAAAATATCAGCCCCTGATGAAAGAAATTAAAGAAGATACAAGTGGATGGAAATACATTCTGTGTTCATGCATCAGAGGAGTTGATATTGTTAAAATATTGATACTATCCAAAGCCATCTACATATTCAGTGCAGTCCATATCAAAATTCCAGCACCATTTTTCAAAAAAATAGAAAAAAAATCCATAAATTTGCATGGTACCACATGAGACCACAATGGACAAAATAATCTTGAAAAAGAACAAAGCTGGAGGCATCATGCTTCCTGATTTCAAACTATCTAACAAAGGTGTAATGCTCAAAACAGTATGGTACTGGCATAAAAATAGACACACAGTCCAATTAAATAGAATCAAAAGCCCAGATAGCCCACACATATAAGATTTGTCAGCTAAGATTTGACAAAGGAGCTAAGAATATACAACAGGAAAAAAGTCTCTTCAATAAATGGGGTTGGGGAAAATGGATATCCACATGCAAAAAAATAAAATTGGACCCCTACCTTAAACCAATAACAAAAATGAATTAAGCCTAAAACATAAGACCTGAAATTGTAAAACTCCTAGAAGAATGTTTAGGGGAAAAACTTGATCTCAGTGTTGGCAATTATTTTTTGGATATGACACCAAAAGCATAAGCAGAAAAATCAAAAATTAACTGGGGCTAGACCAAACTCAAAAGCTTCTGCAGAGTATGAAAAAGAAACCACCCACAAAATGAAAAAGAAACCTATAGAATGACAGAAAATACTGCAAATCATACATCTGAGAAGGCATTAATATCCATAATATATAACGAACTCATTCAACTTGATAGCAAAAGCAAACAGACCAAAACAAATCTCATTAAAAAACGGATGGAGGCCCTTAATAGAATTTTTCCAACGTACATGAAAAGATGCTCACATTACTAATCATCAGGGAAATGCAAATCAAAACCACAATGAGATATCACCTCACATCTGTCAGAATGGTATTATTTAAAAAATGGAGAGAGAGGTAAATGCTAGCAAGGATGTGGAGACAAGGGAACCTTCTGGCACTGTTGGCAAAAATGTAAAATGATACAGTCATTATGGGAAACAGCAAGGATGCCCCTCAAAAAAATTAAAGAAAAAAAACTACTCTATGATCCAGCAATTTTGCTTCTGAGTACATATCCAAAGAAAATGAAATCAGGACCACAAAGGTATATCTGCCTCCTCATGTTCATTTTCAAGAAACTGTAGCACTATTCACAATAGCCAAGATATGGAAATAACCTAAATGTCCATCAACAGAGAAGTAGATAAAGAAAATGCCAGAAGCTAGGGGGCAGGGAAAATGGGAGATAATAGCCAAAGGATACAAAATTTCCAAGATTAAAAAGTCCTGAGAATCTAATATATAGCATGGTGATTACAGTCAACTCTACCCACACACTACTTAAAAGTTGCTGTGAGAAGACAGCTTTCATGGTCTAGCATAACAACATGGTATGTGATATGAAGGATGCATTAACTTTCATTATTGTGGTATTTATGTGTATCAAATCATCACATTGTACACCTTAAACTTACCCAATGTTATATGTCAATTATATCTAAATAAAGCTATAAAATTAAGTTTAAAAATTCATGAGCTGATCTTAATAAAAATCACAAGACGATAATAGGCCCAAATTGTATGAAACTTAAAAAAAAAAAAAAAATGAAAACAGTAACAGTCACATGGCTCTTATCCAGCTCTCACAGAGCCACGAAATAATCATGCAAAATCAGAAACCTGAAATAAATGGGAAACACTTCCAAAAAGCCAAACTACACATAAAGTAACTTCTTGCACTTCATTTGTAAAAATGCACTTAAAAGTGACTCAGAACCACGCTATCTTATTTTAGGTAAAATTTTATTTGGCTCAGTAATCTGAGACATAACATAATAAAAGCAAAACACGGGAAAGGGACAGTAGAGCCAGGCGAGTCACTGAAAGCAATAAAATATATTAGCTGACATAGCTGAACAGGGAGGAATAGACTTTTTTAATAGAACTATAAAAAAAAATCCTAGAACCCAAAAAGGAGTGTGGAATAATTTAACAAAAAGGCATAAATTCTCAGCAACACCAGAGAACATTTTTATATTAGATCATAGTAACAATTATATACACTAATAGCCCTGGGTCATCAAGAAATGGTTCATTTATTATTATAAATCCTATTTTCTAATACATAGAAGCGCATAATGTGTATTTTTTAATATATTTTATCAAAAGAAATAAAAATATTAAAGTTTTAAGACTTTTCATGATTCTTTGAAAATACTAAGCATTGTTGTGAAGTGAACCACTATGTCAACAAAACAAAACTAAATGATCATGGAACACTAAACTGAAGCACTGTCAAAAATCAAATGAACTGAGAACACCAAAAGACATGTAAAAATCTGAGGAACATACCAGGCAGCAGAGAGCAAATGCTATGACCTCAAGATAGGAGCAAACCCAAGCCAGTTGTTAGGGCTGTCACGATGTGACCAAAGGACCAGTGGTATGAGAAAGATCAAATAATTAATAAGGAGTCATCACATCACACATAGAGTTTAGATTTTGTTCTAATCGCAAGGAGAAAATACTGTAGTGTTTTAAGGCAAGCAAAAACGGCAGTTGCTGTATTTATTCGCTTTCTCAAGTTCTGACAGCTACATGAAGCATGGGTTTAAACGAGTGTAAAATAAAATGGAAAATGAGTTAAGAGGCTATTTGATTATTCCAAGGAGAAAATAAAGGTGCCCAGTAAAAACAGCAAGCTATTCTTTAAATAAATAAAGCATTAGTTTGAGTATCGATAGTAACACAGTTGCATGCTCTTCACGTATAAACACAGGTCATCAAAAGGGTTGGACATAAAGTTAGTTTGGATTTCTCCATATCATCTTATGGGAAAAACCCAAATGACTTTTCTTACCAATGCTATTTCCTTTCCCCTCAAACATATTTCTTGCATCAAGTGTTTCTAAAGGCTGAAGATGCCATTCATGAAGACAACCTACAGAGGTGTTTGAGATTCTGTTCCAGGCAGAAAGTTAGCAATTTGGAGGCAGAAGTTATTTTCTAAAGGAGATTTTTCTACCTAGTTTTCATCTTACATACCACTTGCTCTTTGCAGAGTTTGATTTTAGAAACGTGACTGATCTAAAACTTACATGGACACAATTTAAGAATTTAACAATTCTTGAGCCACTACTCTTCTAATCTATGAACTATTTTCTAGCAGAAACCTGAGACCAGATTATTCAACAATGAAATAGGAGCTCTGAAATCCCTTCAAGTCCTTGACCTTTATGTATAAGACCAACAATACGAAAATTCTAACCAAATATTGTATGAAGGATGATCTCTTTCACGGTACTGGGTTTCAATCCCTACCTAAATCCCCAGCCTTAAGGCAATACCACCTTTCTAGATGAGTGAATGGCTTCAAAAAGAAAAAACAACTTGGATTTTCTTTTTATTAAGATAAAGAATCTTTTTATTTCTTACCCTCTTTGTAGATTCCCTTAGGAAGAAATCCAGCAAAAGCTGAACTAGAAAGAATGTGATCAGCTTGCCAAAAGAATATGACTAGCTGCCAACTTGATGGAGACAGAGATATTATGTTCCAGCTGTCATAGTAAGATTTTAGTTTCTAGAGTCTTTTTTTCAAAATTATTTATTTATTTGTCTGGCTGTGCCAGGTCTTACTTGCAGCACTTGGGATCTTCGATCTACATTGCAACATGCAGGATCTAGTTCTCTGACCAGGGATTGAACCCAGGTCCCCTGCACAGGGAATGTAAAGTCTTAGCCACTGGACCACCAGGGAAATTCTATTTTCTAGAGTCCTTTTGAGTGCCCCCAAGCTTTTCAAGAAGGCCATGAAAGATTTTACAAGTATCAAAGTGTTCACCTACAAATGGGCATTAAGGATGGCCAAATAATAGATAATCTCTATTTATCCCAGTGTAATATGGTGGAGCATCAGGGAACTGGCCACCCTTCTTATTCCAACACACAAGCAAGATCTGGGAGAATCAATAAACAAACGACTGCATTTAGTTAATACATTAGTCGTTATAGCTCCTAATTTAAATTTAGAGCTATGTTCACATGTTTATGCAAACAGAAGTTAAAATATCATCACAAATTTTTAAACTATAAATTCCAAATTATGCCAACAATACCCTGTTGTGCACCCCATAGGATATTTGCAACAAAGGAATACTGTATTACTTTATTCAAAATTCTCCAAAGCACCTACCGTGAGAGGTGAGACCCCCTGGCCAGTGGTCCTGGTGCTCATTCTCCTATACAGACCCTTGAAATTAACTTACATTCCTCCCATAGACAGCAAAGCATGTCAGCTCTGGTCTCCATTACCTCACTTCATATCCTGCCTCTATGTTACCAGCTATTTATCCTTGAGTAAGTGCCTCAGTTTACACATCTGTAAAAGGGAGTAATCATAGGACCTACCTCAAAAGGCTGTTAGGAGGGTTATACAAGTTCATACATGTAACATGTATGAAAAGAGTGTCTGGCATATACTAAGTCTAACCAAGGTTAATAATATCACCCCTACTTTTGTCAGTCACCACCAAAAGTATACCACCCATAAAATAAAAAATATGTTCTCTATTATCTTGGGAAAGTAGTTGTCTGGGACCAACAGCACTGACATCACCAAGGAGCTTGTTAGAAATGCGGAATCTCAATCCTCACTGTAGATTTACCTGATAACAATATGCATTTGAACAAGGCCATGTGAATACATGTTATAATTTGAGAATGCTGCTCTGACGTACCAGCTGCCCATAATAACTATACTTCCTTCCCTAGAGCTGCCCTCCCACTATGCCCTCCAGAATTAGTGTTCCAAAGTCAACAAACTCTCTATAACCTTCTCTAAATGCTCCCCTATCCCGTTATACCTGAACTGCAGCTTTTTCCTAAGGATAAAATTTTCCCCACAAATTCCTGCAAGGATGACTGCTCTTCTTCCACACTCCAAGGACATCAGAGCCAGGAAGTAAAGTTGCCATCTTCCTTCTCCCCAGCTTCAGGTCTCTTCTTGTGCTACCAAAATACCCTTTTCTATTGGGGCCATGCCACTGGATGCTCCCTACAACTGTCACCTACTCTTTGTTGCCCTGGGCTTCAAATCTTTCATCCACTTCCTTTCATCTACCAGATTTTGTTATCTCTTCTTTCCAAGGTGTTACTCTCTCTTTGGAAGATGACAACAACCTCAAGGACAACCTAACAACTGGCCTCTCAGCTTCTTAACACTTATTTCTAGTAACCTTCTCCAATACCTTTCACATCAGCACAGGTTTCCAGATTCCACCTGGAACCTTGTCATCATCTGGAAATGCCTCAGTCCCAAAAGCTCTAATTGAAACACTCCACTTTGTGATTATTACCTCTTTTTCATCTGAAAGAGCTTATGCTTGCTGCAACCATTCTTATACAACTTTATTGATCTTTCTAACCTCTCTCCTTATCAAATTTAGATTCTGTGGTCCATTCTAGTCCAATAATATTCCTGCCAGTTCCCTAGTGATGCATTACCAATATACAAATCTCCCTACAGCTATTCTCATCTTCCTTCCTGCAACAGGGAAGGGGTTGACCTTGGCATTGTATGAGGCCAATCCCTCCACTTTGCTCTGAATACTATGCTCTTTGCCTTCTCAAGAACCTCAGAAACTACTGACTACCTTTCTTCCTCTCTTTAATATTCAATTTCCCCAATCAAATGGATCTTTGCCATTGGCTTTTAAGCACACTCAAGTTTTTTCCATTAAAAAGCAAACAAAACTTTCTTTAATCTACAGTTCTTTCTCATCTCCTTTTAGACATCTGTTCTCCTTTACAAAAATATTCTCAAAGTACTTTTCACTCATCGGTTCCATTCACTTGCCACTCGCACATTCCTCAGCCCATTTGAACCTGACCATGACCCCTAACTCTCCAGTGCATCTATACTCACTAAGTGGTCTGATGTCCTACAGTCCTAATGGAGAACTGTTGACTCTGTCTTCCTTGCTCTATTATCTTCGAGACTACTGGCCAGTCTTTTCTCCTTAAAGCACTCTTTTTCCCTGGCTCTAGCTCTGTTCACTCTTCTGGCTTTCATTCTCTCTCCCTGATCCTTCTCCATCTCCTTTGCACAAATATTGTTAGTGTTATTGACATCTTTAGAGATGAGAGTGTAAATACACATTATCTCCTACATTTTTACATGTGTTTTAACAGTAGTTGAATGCTTACATATAAATTAATGTCATTTGGGTTGTCTAATTATAATCATCTATTATATTTGACAATCTACTGCATGAATTATTGAATCTATAAATTCCCCCTTGACAAATCCAAATTTAATTCTCCTTGACAAACCCAAAGTTAGCATGCCCCTTTTATCATCTGTAAGTTTGCAATCACGTGTTTTGACCACAGACATATTGATCAATCAGAGATTTAACAACTGAAACAAATTTCCTAAATGCAAATAAAGCTATGATAATGCTAGAGAGAAGCCAACATGCAATATTTAAATACACTTTCATTCACATATACTATTTACATATGCCCCCTCTTAAGTTAAAACGGCACCCTGTGATACCTGCAGGTGATTAAGAACTGGATATTGGATATTTGGGATATTTGGGATTAGATTAAGGGAAAAACAACAGTAATGAGATACTTTTGAACTTTCCTTTCAATAAGAATCAAAAATTCTTCAGAAAATTAGTTCTACATGCCACCCATCCAAGTGTGGGTTCTCTAAGTCATAATGACTATCTCCCACAATATTTTTAAATCAAATGTGCTCCCAGGCACAGTGTGAAATACAGGTAGTTTATTTCTCTTCAAACAGAAAACCAGAAAGAACATATATAGAGCTGAGATTCCTTTGGTAACCAGAATTATATGTTCATCTTAGTAACACAATGAAAGCCATTACTTTAAGAAGCTGAGTATCATCATCAAAATAATTCTTAAGTACCCATCAGCTATGAGAATTTTCCACACCACAGGAGAGACTTCACCACAGGTCACATGTCCTCAGTGACAAGATCAACGTCTGACATGTGCGGCTTCCCTGCTATCTTGCTTTGTGACACAGAGCAGTGGTCCCCAACCATTTCGGCACTGGGGACTGGTTTTGTGGAAGACTTTTTTCCCACAGACCAAGGGGTGGGGGGTGGTTTCAGGATGACTCAAGCGCATTTCATTTATTGTGCCCTTTATTTCTATTATTATTAGATCAGCTCCATCTCTGATGACCAGGCATTAGATCTGTCCTATATTGAGAGAACGTAGGTGAGAATCATTCCTCTACCATTTGTGGGTGGCTGGCATTGGGCGTGATGGCTTTTGTTAAAGCTTCTGTTTATCACTTGTAAAATGAGGACAGTTCAGTTCAGTGCAGTCGCTCAGTCATGTCCGACTCACTGAGACTCCAAGGACTACAGCACGCCAGGTTTCCCTGTCCATCACCAACTCCTAGAGCTCACTCAACTGACATGCATCACGTCGGTGCTGCCATCCAACCATCTCATCCTCTCTTGTCTCCTCCTCCTCTCACCTTCAATCTTTCCCAGAATCAGGGTCTTTTCAAATGAGTCAGCTCTTTGCATCAGGTGGCCAAAGTATTGGAGTTTCAGCTTCAGCATCAGTCCTTCCAAAGAATATTCAGGACTGATCTCCTTTAGGATGGATTGATTGGATATCCTTGAAGTCCAAGGGACTCTCAAGAGTCTTCTCCAACACCATAGCTCAAAAGCATCAATTTTTCGGCACTCAGCTTTCTTTATAGTCCAACTCTCACAACCATACATGACCACTGGAAAAACCATAGCCTTGACTAGATGGACCATTGGCAAAGTAATGCCTCTGCTTTTGAATATGCTGTCTAGGTTGGTCATAGCTTTTTTTCCAAGGAGCCAGTGTCTTTTACCTTCATGGCTACAGTCACCATCTGCAGTGATTTTGGAACCCAAAAAATTAAAGTCTCTCATTGTTTTCATTGTTGCCCCATCTATTTGCCATGAAGTGATGGGAACAGATGCCATGATCTTAGTTTTCTGAATGTTGAGTTTTAGGCCAACTTTTTATATCTCCTCTTTCACTTTCATCAAGAGGCTCTTTATTTTTTTTTCATTTATTTTTATTAATTGAAGGCTAATTACCTTACAATATTGTAGTGGGTTTTGCCATACATTGAGATGAATCAGCTATGGATTTACATGTGTTCCCCATTCTGATTCCCCCCTCCCACCTCCCTCCCCATCAAGAGGCTCTTTAGTTCTTCACTTTCTGACATAACGGTGGTGTCATCTGCGTATCTGACATTATTGATATTTCTCCTGGTAATCTTGATCCCAGCTTGTGCTTCATCCAGCCCAGCATTTCTCGTGATATATTCTGCATATAAGTTAAATAAGCAGGGTGACAGTATACAGCCTTGAGGTACTCCTTTCCTGATTTGGAACCAGTCTGTTGTTCCATGTCCAGTTCTAACTGTTGCTTCTTGAACTGCATACAGATGTCTCAGGAGGCGGATCAGGTGGTCTGATATTCCCATCTCTTTAAGAATTTCCCAGAATTTATTGTGATCCACACAGTCAAAGACACTGACGTAGTCAATAAAGCAATAGATGTTTTTCAGGAACTCTTTTTTTTTGATGATCCAACAGATGTTGGCAATTTGATTTCTGGTTCCTCTGACTTTTCTAAATCTAACATGAACATCTGGAAGTTCACAGTTCATGTACTGCTGAAGCCTAGCTTAGAGAATTTTGAGCATTACTTTGCTAGTATGTGAGATGAGTGCAATTGTGAAGTAGTGTGAACTTTGGGATTGGAATGAAAACTGACCTTTTCCAGTCCTGTGGCCACTGCTGAGTTTTCCAAATTTGCTGACATATTGAGTGCAGCACTTTCACAGCATCATCTTTTAGAATTTGAAATAGCTCAACTGGAATTGCATCACCTCCACTAGCTTTGTTCATAGTGATGTTTCCTAAGGCCCACTTGACTTTGTACTCTAGGATGCCTGGCTCTAGGTAAGTGATCACACCACCATGATTATGTGGGTCATGAAGATCTTTTTTGTACAGTCCTTCTGTGTATTCTTGACACCTTTTCTTAGGCTTTCTTACTCTCCTTGCTATTCTTTGGAACTCTGCATTCAAATACGTATATCTTTCCTTATCTCCTTTGCCTCTAGCTTCTCTTCCTTTCCAGCTATTTGTAAGACCTGATCAGACAACCATTTTGCCTTTCTGCATTTCTTTTCCTTGGGGATGGTCTTGATCACTGCCTCCTGTACAATGTCACGAACCTCCATCCATAGTTCCTCAGGCACTCTGTCTATCAGATCTAACCCTTGAATCTATTTGTCACTTCTACTGTATAATCATAAGGGATTTGATTTGGATCATACCTGAATGGTCTAGTGGTTTTCCCTACTTTCTTCAATTTAAGTCTGAATCTTGTAATAAGGAGTTCATGATCTGAGCCACAGTCAGCTCCTGGTCTTGTTTTTACTGACTGTATAGAGCTTCTCCATCTTCAACTGCCAAGAATATAATCAATCTGATTTCAGTATTGAACATCTGGTGATGTCCATGTGTAGAGTCTTCTCTTGTGTTGCTGGAAGAGGGTATTTGCTGTGACCAGTGAGTTCTCTTGGCAAAACTCTGTTAGCCTTTGCCCTGCTTTGCTTTGTACTCCAAGGCCAAATTTGCCTGTTACTCCAGGTATCTCTTGACTTCCTACTTTTGCATTCCAGTACCCTATAACGAAAAGGACATCTTTTTTGGGTGTTAGTTCTAGAAGGTCTTGTAGGTCTTCATAGAACTGTTCAACTTCAGCTTCTTCAGCATTACTGGTCAGGGCATAGACTTGGATTACTGTGATATTGAATGGTTTGCCTTGGAAACGAACAGAGATCATTCTGTCGTTTTTGAGACTGCATCCATGTACCACATTTCAGACTCTTTTGCTGACTATGAGGGCCACTCCATTTCTTTTAAGGGATCTTGCTCAGAGTAGTAGATATAATGCTCATCTGAGTTAAATTCACCCATTCCGGTCCATTTTAGTTCACTGATTCCTAAAATGTCCATGTTCACTCTTGCCATCTCTTGTTTGACCACTTCCAATCTACCTTGATTCATGGACCTAACATTCCAGTTTCCTATGTAATATTGTTCTTTACAGCATCAGACTTTACTTCCATCATCTTAAATACTACATTAAATATGGAAGCAGAGAGGCAGCGCAGACCCAAATATCAACAACATAGGGGGAAATATTTAAAGATCATTAAAAGTCAAAATATAGCTGTCAGGAAGTGTCAGATCAAGGATCATAGGTTTGCCTAGAAAACTTCCCATGTGAGAATAACCAGGTAGGCGCTCTGTGAAATGAAAAACACATGCATTGTTTCTAGGCTACCCTGGTGACGCAGTGGTAAAGGCCCCGCCCACCAATGCAGGAGCCACAGGTTCCACCCCTGGTTCAGGAAGACCCCTGGAGAAAGGCATGGCCACTCACACCACTATTCTTGCCTGCGAAATCCTATGGACAGAGGAGCCGGGCAGGCTACAGTCCATGGGGTCCCAAAAGTGTCAGGCATAACTTAGCGACTAAACAACATCATATTGATTTCTGCCTTCAGTTCCTACAAAGACCTCCTAAAACCCTTGTATTTCCTAAGTGATGAGAGCACTAGAAGCATCTTTTTTTTTTTTTTCTTTTTGCTAATATTCAGTCTCTGGTCCTGGTTCCTGCCACAAAGTTCCTAAATCCCTTGGAATTTCCAGGGTGATAAGAGTGTCTTGATCTAAAGAGGTGACTCTGGTTGGGCTCTTGGATGGTTCATAGAAGAGGGCTGATCACCAGAAAGACCAAGCTGTGAAGAGAAGCTGGAAATTTTCAGCCATTTTCTTGATTGTCCAGAGAGGGGGAAGAGGCAGGAAATGGAGTTAAGGATCCATCACGCATGTGAGACAAAGCTTTCATAAAAATCCTCGAAGTACGAGGTTTGGAGGACTTCCGGTTGCTGAATATGTGATCTGCTAGGGAAGCAGTGTGCCCAGGAAGGACACAAAATTTACCATATATCTTCTCCTATACATCTCTTTATCTGGCTGTTCATCTGTACCCTTCATCGCATCATTTATTATCCCATAAAATGATACATGGAAGTTTTTCCCTGAGATCTGTGAACTATTCTAGCAAATAATCAAATCCAAGGGGGAAGAGGATATGGAAACTTCTACTTTGCTGCCAAATTGAAAAGTTGTAGGTAGAGCTTCCCTGGTGGTCTAGTGGTTAAGAATCCTCCAGCCAATGCAGGGGACAAAGGTTTGATCCCTGGCCCAGGAAGACCCCACATGCAACTAAGGTCATGCGCCACAACTCCTGAGCCCGAGCTCTAGAGACCATGCTCCACAACAAGAGAAGCCACGGTGGTGAGAAGCCCTTACACCACAACAAAGAGTAGAACCCTCACTGCAACAGGACAATCAAGCAATCAAGACCCGGTGCAGCCAAAGGCAAATTAGCTGATTAATTTTAAAACCTTGTGGGTAACCTGGGACCTTACTATTTGTGATTGACATCTAACGTGGGGGGATCTCTCAAGGCAGTCTTTCAGTTGGGGGATCTGATGCTATCTTTATATAGGTAGTGCCAAACTGAGTTGAATTGCAGGACACTCACCTGGCATCACAGAAACTTGATGTGCAAACCACCCCCTCATCTGGTGTCAAAGTGTTGTGAGTGTGGCAGGAGTGTGAGGAAGTGAGACACACAGGGGAGAGACTGAGTGTTTCCTAACTCAGGCTCCAAACCATGTGCTCAAACAGGTGGAGTGAGTGATAGAGGGAGTGGAAAGGAGCAGGCAGGTTAAAACAAATCATGTAAATCTTGGGCAGGATCCTAGGAGACTGGCGTTACAAATGCAATGTTAGTGCCTAGGGCTGTTCAGGAAAGGACCTCAAGTATGACAAACTGGGTTAGTGATTCAAGATCCAAGAGGAAAGGGGACATTTTTCAGATGCAAGAAAGAAGTAGATATTCTCCATCAGAAGACAAATTTCTACATTGAAGAACACAGGATCTGGAATTTGATCAACTTGATGAGGAGGAAAAACAACTGTGTGTGTGTGGGCGTGTATGCACTCAGTCGTGTCCAACTCTTTTCAACACCATGGACTGTAGTCTGCCAGGATTCTCTCTGTCCATGGAATTTTCAAGGCAAGAAAATTGAAGTGAGATAAAACATGTAAATAAAAATTAAGTACTATGGTGTGTAGTGATGACTATAATACCACTGGCTGGGTGGTAAATAGCTTAAAAAGGCTTCATGAAGGTTATAACATTCCACTGGGAGCCTTCAGGGCTTGGGGGGAGGCAGATATTCTGGTATTCAGCATCACAAGATGATACAAAGTCAGGAAAAATAATAACTGAGGACACTGTCTGTTAAAGAGATAGGGAATATAAGCATAAGAGCACTCCGTTCCCACAGAAATGTTCATTGCCATCTCTTTTAAGAAATGAAGAAGTGAAAATACAGGGGAGAGGGGGACAGGGGAAATGGTTACTCAAAACAGGTGTCTTTGGGACTTCCCAGGTAGGACAATGGTTAAGACACTGTGCTTCCTCTGTAGTGGGCATGGGTTCAATCCCTGGTTGGGGAACTAAGATCTCACAAGCCATGTGGCACACAAATAAAAAATAGAAAAAAAAATTTTAATAAAATAAACAAAATAAATTAGAAAAATAAACAGTTGTCTTTGGTTCCTCTCCCTCAAAATAAGACTTTTCCTCTCTAGTTTACTGCTCATTATCAGTTTTCTGGCTGTGCTATTTTACACAGAAGAAGCTCTCTCTAGGTTATTATGTGAGTCAGTGAAAAGAGTCAATTTACTGTTAGTATTTTTGATAAATTAAGTTTAAATTGGTTCTGGAGGCAATATCTCATGGGTTCTCCACATTTGGGTCCTGACTAATAAAGCACAGAAATACAAAAATCTCATACATTTTTCTCATTCACCAGAGGAATTCTCATGCGAATAGAGTCAAAAGCCCTCATTGTCTATGTATAAGACCCTTTTCAAGTCACTCCCCCTACTCCCATTTCCAGATCTCCAATCCCTCCTCTCCTCACAAGAGCTTGTGGGTGGGTTTTTGTGTCAGCCTCTGCGATACATCAGTCCTTAAAAACCATACTTTAGATCACTTTTATTGCCCCTTCCTGAAACTAAGTCCTCATTTCCACAGCCTCGCTGATACCTAATTGCCTGCCTTGCTCCCTTCTACCTGGGACTCAGCAAATGACCCAGAATTCAGATCTTCCAGAACTAGCAACCTGTCTTGCCTTTACCCATCCTGGCCTAGGGTATGTGCCCAGCTCCTGTCCCATCTTTCCTCTCCTTCTGCAGGTAACCTGCCCAGGACCCATCATGTCACAGGAAGCGACACCCCCAGGCTACTGGCCTATTTTCACTCGGCAAGAATTAAACCACAGCCACAGTATGTGCTGATCTTTCAGAAAAAATGCAGTTGCCTCCCACGTCTTTGTCAGTGGCCCAAGAAGAATTTGTCCTACTATCTATGCAATTTTTCACTAGTTACTTTGTTCATGGTTGAGACATGGCATACAATATGTTGACTCTTTCCCCACCTTTGTTAAAAGACCAAGAGAGAATTGGTTCAACCTCTTCATGATGCTGAAATTATGATGCATAAACATGTGAGCCATGAAGGCACCTAAAAGGGCCTGGAGTGTTTATAGCCGCGCAGAGACAGTGCATCCACTAAGGCCAACCCGGAGAGACATAGCATAAAGTCCCAAACCACAGGCCAAACCTTAGTTCCCCTGCCTTTTACGACTCACATCTCCCGTGGGGCTAACCGGATCTCTGTAATAAACTTCCTTGAGTTGCTCTCTGCTCTAAAGGGCCGCAGCATTGACATACTACCAGCTGTAAAATAGAGACCTAATGGGAAGCTGTTGTATAACACAGGGAGGTCAGCTGGGTGCTCTGTGATGACCTAGACGGGGTGGGATGGGGTACAGAGGGAGGGAGACACAAAAGGGAAGGGCTGTATGTATGCTTCTTACTGATTCATGTTGCTGTAGAATCAGCCAGAAGTGTACATATATCTAACACAACACTGTGGAGCAAAAGGAATGCACTTGAGTCAGTTCTAATGAGGAGGATGAACCTACGGCCTAGTATACAGTGTGAAGTCAGAAAGAGAAAGATAAATATTGCATGCTAACACATATATATGGAATCTAGAAAGATGGTAGTGATGAATTTATTTGCAGGGCAGCAATGGAGAAACAGTCATAGAGACAGACTTATGGACACAGGGAGAGGGGAGGAGAGGGTGAGATGCGTGGAGAGAGTAACATGGAAACTTACATGACCATGTAAAATAGATGGCCAACGGGAATGTGCTGTGTGTCTCAGGGAATGCAAACGGGGGCTCTGTAACAACCTAGAGGGGTGGGATGGGGAGGGAGATGGGAGGGAAACTCGAGAGGGAGGGGACGAATGTATACCTATGACTGATTCATGCTGAGGTTTGACAGAAAACAACAAAATTCTATAAAGCAATCAGAAAATAAATAAATTTTTAAAATAAATAAAAATAAAATTTAAAAATCAAAATAGTAATAAACACAAAAAATGCTGTAACCAATTCCCATTATTTTTGATATAGTTAAAGTGGGGCGTGCAGTGGTCAGCCAATCGTGTGGGTCTGGAGCTCTGAAGAGATAAGAGTCGGGAGCACCAGGCATCTCAGCATTTTTTTAAATGAATGACTGTTGCCCAGGATTACCTCTTTGTAGGATCACTGCCACTAACTCCAAAGTTACTCCTTGTGTCAAATGTCACTAGATAGAAATAGCCTCTACCTCTCTAAATTCTATTATACTTGTTTCAAAAGGTATATTATAGTCTTTATGCTGTTTCTGCTACAACAATATGGGTAGAAGTGGCCAATTTAAGTGTAAAAGTGACAGGTTTTCTCAAATAAGACTGCTGAACTATCTTCCACAGGAAGATAGCTAGCAGGCTTAGCTCCTGCTAGACATGCTCTTCAGATCACTGCCACTCAGACACCTTCCCCCTTTGGGAAGCCCAGAATTGTTCATTTTCCCTTGGAGATCATAGACACAGATTCTCACCTGAAGTCAGTGAGCTTTTCTGAGTATTTGTATCAGGAAGTGCCTGGCTTCAGAAAAACAGATGGCTTCCCTCTGTAAAACCCGCACCTAAAAAAGAGGAAAAAACAGAAACAAAAACATCGTCAAAAAAGTCCTGAAACCAGGACATCCACATTTCCCATAACATAAAAAATGATCATGCTACGTGTAAACCACTTCACTTCCATCTGCTTTTCATAAATGACAATGACCGAGAACCAGAAAGGAGGGAAGAGCAGCGAGATGGGAAATTAAATGGACATCTGTTCACTGTCCTCTCCAGAGGAGTGGATTATTTTATCATTCTCTTCCCCCCAACAAGGAAAACACCTCTTTCCCTATTTCACTGAGAAGCAATAAATTTCAGAACTCCCACAATCAAACTGGAAAGTTTCGCTATCTTTACATTAACGTAAAAATAGTGAATGTCACTTGAAAATAAGAATTGTGTAATACTTCATTTCCGAGTTATACAAGTCAGGGAATTGTCACTTGATGTGGCCCGGGTGAAAGAGTGCAATGTTTTCTATTTTATAAACTTCTGCTTTGTTTTATTTTATCAACATGCAATATGTGTGTTCTTTCTTCGGTCTGTGAAAACAATAAAAATATGTCTATTTTGGTAAGAAAATTCCTGAAAATATCCTTAATAACCCAGTGATGATAATTAGAAAGTACATTATAAAGTTATTAAAGGCTAAATTTCTTATTAATCATTTAATATGAACAGTTACACATCAAGAAATTACAGAGGGCTTCTACCATATCGGTATGCTTGAAGTGGCAGACTGAATTGTTAGAATTGAAGGTTCTTTTTGTTACTGAGCAAAGACAGGTACAGTACTAGACCTCTCCAATGTAAATAATACAGCTCATTAAGGAGATAAACAAGTTTAGATAATGAAGAATTCTAAGGTCTTTAATGTTCAAATCTCTTTTGAAAATGCTTCAAAGTGAAATCTAATGATTCCAAGAATGGCCAAATGGATGGTGGCTGTTGTGAGCATCAGATCTTAAGGCGCACACCACCAGCAAGAGAAATGTAAACTTAAGCAGCCCTCATTCCCAGATCTGATGGACATTAAGCTAATATGCTGCCGAGAACAACACTTCGCACTCACCGCCCTGAGTAAGACCCTTCCCACACCCATAGAAGGAAGCCGTTTGCCAGACGTCGCTGTTTATTTTACACGTCTCCCTTTGACCTGTGCTCATTTTCTCTTGACCTCCCCAACTTCTCCCATGCACACCGTGTGGAGAAAACTCAGGATTCAGGAAATCTCGCTAAGAAATACCTAGCTGTTCCAGTCAGTTACCCAGCCTCAACATGTGTTCTTGTTTATGGGTCCAGCCTAATTGCTGACAGAGATTCAATAATCAAGGCTTCCCTCATTCAGTTCTATCTGGATATTGATTAGAAAAATAGACTCTTTCACAACTTGTATCACCCAGGACATCTATGATGAAACTTTCTCTTTTCTATAGCAACAAACCTGTTAGTGATAAATTAGGAAAATAAAATGAAGTCAAAACAAAAGACAACAACAACAAAAAAAGATTGTGTGATTTTTCTGAAGGCATTCTCTATCTTTAGAGGCTTCCAAAGATCACACAGTTGAATGTTAGAGGATACCCTTTACCAAATAGGAATTCTAGCAGAAATTTCACTGCAGTCTTGCCTTCTCCTTTACTAAGCATTAAAATCCTGATAATTGGATATTTTTGTTTTTGTTTTGCTGATTTACTATTAATTTTATTTTTTAATGAAGTATAGATGATGATTTGCAATGTTGTGCCAAACTGTTGTACAGCAAAGTAACTCAGTTATACACATAAAGACATTTTTTTTATATATCCTTTTCCATTATGGTTTATCACAGAATTTTGAATACAGTTCCCTGTGCTATATAGTAGGATCTTGTTGTTTATCTAGATTTCAATGTTATATATATGCTGCTAACTTTACGCTGAAGTGACACTGATGTTCATGGACGTCACCACATCCTCAGGAGGCACATACTGACCACAACTCCTTGCCTACTCATCAAAGCCAATCACTTTTGTGCTGGAGGCTGCCTCTGTAGCTATAGTCCAGCTTTATCTATCGCACTCTTCTGTGATTCCCATTAACCTGTCTGACTTACTATCTTCTAAGTCCATTTCAAAAGTAGGAGCAGAGAAAACTGGGGTGACAGATGATGAGGCCAGGAAAATAGATAAAGCAGGAATGAAGCCCAGTCAGCTATGAACATTTTGCAAATGTGCTCAATGGGCCTGAGCTCCTCCACAGTGACTCAAGAAAATCAAAGGGTTTCGGTTTAAATAATCTCCAAGAAGGTTTGTATGTACACAGACCACCCCTTATGCTACTTTAGAAGCATTTCCTTGCATTCAGGGAATGGCCCTGGGCACGGACTAGGTACTCAGTAGTCACTGAATGAATGTAGTTCCTTGTGTGAGACCAAGGACAGTTAAACGCTTACAGTACCTTTGTTAAAACATTCAACTGTTAGGCTAATTTTTAGGGCTTGCCCTCTCCCAAATTTTTGGCAAAATTTCTCACTTGGAATTAAGCAAAATTTGACTCCATGTGATTGCAAATCTCCAGAATCCTTTCAATTCTATTCACCTAGTTGACCAAGGATTGAAAAAAATCTAACACTATAGTTTTAAACTTGTATTTTATACTCAATGTGTTTTTTAAAAAATTGTTTCATTTCAGTAAAAAAACCTGACTTGACTATGATTTAGCACAGTGTTCTCAAACAATCTGTGGTGGAAGACCAGTTTGGTTTTCTCCTTTTTTTTTAATTGTCAATTCAAAATAGACATTTTTGAGAAATAAAATGAAGACACTTACGTTTATTATCTACAATAGCCGAGATGTGAAGACAACCTAAATGTCTGTTGAATGGATAATGAAGATGTGAGATAGATTAACAGATAAATGTGTGTGTGTGTTAGTCGCTAAGTCCTGTATGACTCTTTGCTACCCCATGGGGTGTAGCCCACCAGTCTCCTCTGTCCATGGGATTTTTCCAGGCAAGAATACTAGAGTAGGTTGCCATTTCCTTCCCCAGAGGATCTTCCTCACCCAGGGATCAAACCTGGGTCTCCTGCATTGCAGACTCTATTGTCTGGGCCACCAGGGAAGCTATATAATAGATAAATGTATAACAATGAAATATTATCAGTCATGAGCAAACAGAAATCATGTCACTTGCAACACTATGGATGAACCTAAGGGCCTCCCAGGCAGCACACCGGTAAAGACTCTGCCTGCCATTGCAGGAGACACAAGAGACACAGGTTCAATCCTTGGGTGGGAATGATCCCCTGGAGAAGGAAATGGAAGCCACTCCAGTGTTCTTGCCTTCAAAATTCCATGGTAGGCTACAGCCCATGGGGTCCCAAAGGATCGGACATGACTGAGCACACACAAGAAAGCACAGATGAACATAGAGGACATGATGCTAAGTGAGAGGAGCCAGATGCAGAAAAGACAATACTGCACAATCTAAACAATCCTATACAATCTCACGTACACATGGAATCTTAGGGGGAAAAAAAGTCAAATTCATAGAAAGAGAATAGAATGGTGGTTATCAGGACTCAGGGGTGAGGGAGATGGAGAGATACTTGTCAAAGGGTCCAAGTTATCAGATGAGTAAGTTCTGAGGAAATCTAATGTACAGCATGGCAATTATAGCTAATAATACTATACTGCAGAGGGATCCGCCTGCCAATTTGGGAGACACAGGTTCAATCTTTGGTCCGGGAAGATCCAACAGGCCAAGGGGTAGCTAAGCCCATGCACCACAGCTATAACGCTTCTGCTCTGGAGCCCAGGAGCCGCAACTACTGAAGCCCACCCACTCTAGAGCCCATGCTGCAAAGAGAACCCACTATAAATGAGAAGCCCACGCACTGCAACTACAGAGCAGCTAGAAAAAAGCCCGAGCAGCAACAAAAACCTAGCATGGCCAAAAATAAATAAATTTTACAAAAAAAGGTACAAGTCCCTTGAGGTCAGCTGCTGAGCCAAGCCCCTTTTAAAAAGAAAATAATACTGTATTGAATACTTGAAATTTGCTAAAAGAATAGATCATAAGTGTTCTCACTACCAAAAAAAAAAAAATGTAGGTGAGGTGATGGATATGTTAATTAACCTGATTATAGTAATTTAGAAATGTATACATATGTTAAATCATCATTGCACAAATCATCAGTTGCACAGAGTAAATATACACAGTTTTATTCATCAATTATAC
The DNA here is from genome assembly GCF_023699985.2 of Odocoileus virginianus. Taxonomy (NCBI): domain Eukaryota; kingdom Metazoa; phylum Chordata; class Mammalia; order Artiodactyla; family Cervidae; genus Odocoileus; species Odocoileus virginianus. The sequence goes on along the minus strand of NC_069685.1, from coordinate 10,370,578 downwards.
AGCAACAAAGCTGGAGGTCGGGGTGGGGGGAGATAGAAAATAGAAACGCCCTTGTTTTTATCATTAGGTTCAGCAGACATAATATTGCACTCTCAAGTTTCTTTCCATTAGGCAAATAGTTGCTTAACACTGTCAATTGTGGTATCTATCTGGTCCCAAATTGCTCATGATCACTCTGGCTATTCAGTACTGTGAATTATACAAAGGGTGCCACAGGTTTAGGACCAATCTTCTTTCTTGTCCTGAACTGACCAGATTAAGGCAGTGACTGAGTATGTCCTCATTTCATATCACCCCCTACCCAAACACTTAGCATTAAGATCTGTGCAGAGGGAAAAGATCATTCTGTGTTATTGAAATTAGTTTCCCATACATTTCATGCCTGAAAGACACTATTTTTTAAAATACTGAAGATTAAAATATTTGTCAAAAGTCAGAAAAGGAAGGTCACTATGAAAATGTCTGCTTCTAAAAAAAAAAAAAAAAAGAAAAGAAAATGTCTGCTTCTCAGAAAGAGTGATGATTCTCACTTACACATCTATGTTCTCCTGTTGAAATGCTACCAAGCTATATTTTCTTGGCACTGGATGTGACAGTTGGACTGTGAAGAAAGCTGAGTGCCGAAAAATTGATGCTTTTGAACTGTGGTGTTGGAGAAGACTCTTGAGGGTCCCTTGGACTGCAAGGAGATCCAGCCAGTCCATCCTAAAGGAGATCAGTCCTGGGTGTTCATTGGAAGGACTGATGTTGAAGCTGAAACTCCAATACTTTGGCCACCTCATGAGAAGAGTTGACTCGTTGGAAAAGACCCTGATGCTGGGAGGGATTGGGGGCAGGAGGAGAAGGGAACAACAGAGGATGAGATGGCTGGATGGCATCACCGACTCGATGGACATGAGTTTGAGTAAACTTCGGGAGTTGGTGATGGACAGGGAGGCCTGGCGTGCTGCAATTCATGGGGTCGCAAAGAGTCAGACACGACTGAGTGACTGAATGGAACTGAACTGAGGGAATAGTAAATATGTATGTGTAGGCAGAACAGAGCTCACACAGAAGACAAGATGGGTGTGATCCCCAAAGTGCTGCCCTTGAATGGACCTGGAGAGAGAAGACCATGTCTCACATATTCATTTAATCGCTCTCTCTCTTTTTCTCTTTCTCTCTCACACACACATACTGAGCACATTTTATAACAGCTTGCACGCATGCTAAGTTGCTTCAGTCATGTCCGACTCTTTGCAACCCTATGGACTGTAGCCCACCAGGCTCTTCTGTCCCTGGGATTTTTCCATGCAAGAATACTGGAGCGGATTGCCATTTCCTCCTCCATGGAATCTTCCCAACCCAGGGATCAAACCTGTGTCTCTTATGTTTTCCTGCATTGGCAGGCAGGTTCTGTACCACTAGTGCTATGTGAGAAGTCCTTATAAAGGGTTAGTAGTTATTAATAAGTGCATAAATAAATAAATAAATCAGTTCAGTTCAGTTCAGTCACTCAGTCGTGTCCAACTCTTTGCAACTCCATAGACTGCAGTAACACCAGGCCTCCCTCTCCATCACCAACTCTGGAGTTTACTCAAATTCATGTCCATTGAGTGGGTGATGCCATCCAACCATCTCACCCTCTGTCGTCCCCTTCTCCTCCTGCCCTCAATCTTTCCCAGCATCAGGGTCTTTTCAAATGGGTCAGCTCTTTGCATCAGTTGGCCAAAGTATTGGAGTTTCAGATTCAACATCAGTCCTTCCAATGAACATTCAGGACTGGTATCATTTAGGATGGACTGGTTAGATCTCCTTGCAGTCCAAGGGACTCTCTCAAGAGTCTTCTCTAACACCACAGTTCAAAAGCACCAGTTCTTCAGCACTCAGCTTTCTTTATAGTCCAACTCTCACATCCATACCTGACCACTGGAAAAACCATAGGCTTGACTAGATACACACCTTTGTTGACAAAGTAATATCTCTGCTTTTTAATATGCTGTCTAGGTGGGTCATAACTTTTCTTCCAAGTAGTAAGCATCTTTTTATTTCATGGCTGCAGTCACCATCTGCAGTGATCTTGGAGCCCCAAAAACTAGTCAGCCACTATTTCCACTGTTTCTCCATCTACTTCCCATGAAGTGATGGGACCAGATGCCATGATCTTAGTTTTCTGAATGCTGAGCTTTAAGTCAAGTTTTTCACTCTCTGCTTTCACTTTCATCAAGAGGCTTTCTAGTTCCTCTTCACTTTCTGCCATAAGGGTGGTGTCATATGCACATCTGAGGTTATTGATATTTCTCCCGGCAATCTTGATTGAAGCTTGTGCTTCCTCCTGCCCAGCGTTTCTCATGATGTACTCTGCATATAAGTTAAATAAGCAGGGTGACAATATACAGCCTTGACTTACTCCTTTTCCTATTTGGAACCAGTCTCTTGTTCCACGTCTAGTTCTAGTTATTGCTTCCTGACCTGCATACAGGTTTCTCAAGAGGCAGGTCAGGGGGTCTGGTATTCCCATCTCTTTCAGAATTTTCCACAGTTTATGGTGATCTGCACAGTCAAAGACTTTGGCATAGTCAATAAAGAATAAGTAGATGTTTTTCTACTACTCTCTTGTTTTTTCAATGATTGAACAGATGGTGACAATTTGATCTCAGGTTCCTCTGCCTTTTCTAAAACCAGCTTGAACATCTAGAAGTTCATGATTCACATATTGTTGAAGCCTGGCTTGGAGAATTTTGAGCCTTATTTTGCTAGCATGTGAGATGAATGCAATTGTGCGGTAGTTTGAGCATTCTATGGCATTGCCTTTCTTAGGGACTGGAATGAAAACTGACTTTTTCCAGTCCTGTGGCCACTGCTGAGTTTTCCAAATTTGCTGACACATTGAGTGCAGCACTTTCACAGCGTCATCTTTTAGGATTTCAAATAGCTCAATGGGAATTCCATCACCTCTACCAGCTTTGTTCATAGAGATGCTTCCTAAGGCCCATTTGACATCACATTCCACTATGTCTGGCTCTAGGTGAGTGATCACACCATCATGATTATCTGAGTCATGAAGATCTTTTTTGTACAGTTCTTCTGTGTATTTGCCACCTCTTCTTAATATCTTCTGCTTCTGTCAGGTTCATACCATTTCTGTCCTTTATTGAGCCCATCTTTGCATGAAAATTTCCCTCGGTATTTCTGATTTCCTTGAAGAGATCTCTAGTATTTCCCATTCTACTGTTCTCCTCTATTTCTTTGCATTGATCACTGAAGAAGGCTTTTTTACTCTCCTTGCTATTCTTTGGAACTCTGCATTCAAATGGGAACATCTTTCCTCTTCTCCTTTGCTTTCTGCTTCTCTTCTTTTCACAGCTATTTGTAAGGCTTCCTCAGACAGCCATTTTGCTTTCTTGTATTTCTTTTTCTTGGGGATGGTCTTGTTCCCTATCTCCTCTATAATGTCATGAATCTACATCCATAGTTCATCAGGAACTCTGTCTATCAGATCTAGCCCCTTAAATCTATTTCTCACTTCCACTGTATAATCATTAGGGATTTGATTTAGGTCATACCTGAATGGTCTAGTGGTTTTCCCTACTATCTTCAGTTTAAGTCTGAATTTGGCAATAAGGAGTTCATGATCTGAGCCACAGTCAGCTCCCGGTCTTGTTTTTGCTGACTCTATAGGGCTTCTCCATCTTCAGCTGCAAAGAATATAATCAATCTGATTTTGGTGTTGACCATCTGGTGATGCCCATGTATAGAGTCTTCTCTTGTGTTGTTGGAAGAGGGTGTTTGCTATGACCAGTGCGTTCTCTTGGAAGAATTGTATTAGCCTTTGCCCCGCTTCATTCTGTAATCCAAGGCCAAATTTTACTGTTAATCTAGGTATCTCTTGACTTCCTACTTTTGCTTTCCAGTCCCCTATAATGAAAAGGACATCTTTTTGGGGTGTTAAGTCTAGAAGGTCTTATAGGTCTTCACAGAACTGTTCAACTTCAGCTTCTTCAGCATTACTGGTCGGGGCATAGACTTGGATTACCGTGATATTGAATGGTTTGCCTTGGAGACGAACAGAGATCATTCTGTCGTTTTTGAGACTGCATCCAAGTACTGCATTTCAGGACTCTTTTGTTGACCATGATGGCTACGCCATTTCTTCTAAGGGATTCTTGCCCACAGCAATAGATATAATGGTCATCTGAGTTAAATTCACCCATTCCAGTCCATTTTAGTTCGCTAATTCCTAAAATGTCCATGTTCACTCTTGCCATCTCCTGTTTGACCACTTCCAATTTGCCTTGATTCATGAACCTAATATTCCAGGTTCCTATGCAATATTGCTCTTTATAGCATCAGACGTTGCTTCCATCACCAGTCATATCCACAACTGGGTGTTGTTTTTTCTTTGGCTCCATTCCTTCATTCTTTCTGGAGTTATTTCTCCACTGATCTCCAGTGGCATACCGGGCACTTACCGACCTGGGGAGTTCATCTTTCCTATCATTTTGCCTTTTCATACTGTTCATGGGGTTCTCAAGGCAGGAATATTCAAGTGATTTGCCAAACAGACTTCATTTAAGTTCTGAATGTGGTATTTACTAACCCTGACACCTTGGGCAAGTCACTCACTCTTCTGTGTCCAAATTTCACAGTAGGTTCTCCATAAATATTTTTTGAGTGAGCAAAGGCAATTTTTAAAAGGGTGTTGAAGAGCACTATGGTAGAAGATGGGCAAACAGTATTATATATATTTTTTCATTTGTGTCAGTTTCATCGAGTTAGGGTTAAAAATGGTATATATATACCTATATTTATATATTTATATATGCACCTATATTTATATATATATGCACCTATATTTATACCTATATATGTACACATATAGATATAGATATGTATTTCATAGAGTTAGGGTTAAAAAAGGTGTGTGTATATATATATATATATATATATACACACACACACACACACATATATACAGGTATAGAAAACAAACTAGTGTTTATCAGTGGGGCGGGGAAAGGGACACGGCACAATAGGGGTAGAGAATACAAACTATTATGTACAAAATAAATAAGCTACAAGGATATACCATACAACACAGGATATATAACCAATAGTTTACAATAGCTATAAATGGAGTATAACCTTTAAAAATCATGAATCATTATTTAAGTTACACAGGGCTTTCCTGTTGGCTCAGATGGTAAAGAATCTGCCTGCAATGCAGGAGACCCAGGTTCGATCCCTGGGTCAGAAAGATCCTCTGGAGAAGGGAATGGCAACCCACTCCAGTAATCCTGCCTGGAGAACTCCATGGACAGAGGAGTCTGGTGGGCTACAGTCCACGGGGTCACAAAGAGTAGGACACAACTGAGTGATTACACTTATGTAACTTACACAATACTGCACATCAACTACATCTCAATTTTCTAAAACAGTATCATGATGAAACATTCAGCAATTACCGACTCATGTCACAGACTAAAGAACCCTATTAAGAACAGAAACCTTGAAGGGTCCTGTGAAAACTACTAAAAAACCTCAGAGCTTTCTTTCAGGGAAAACGTCCTCCCTTCTGATGGAGGCAAATAGAAAACCTGAGGGAAGAGTGCCACTATTTTGTATTATTAAGTCTGTACTCACACATACACAACTTGGAAAAAAAAGAAAAGAATCAAATTTGAACATAGATATTTCTAAAAAAAAACACTATTTGAATTCAACCATCATTTTATAATATTTCCAGGGCTTAGATAAAGCAAAATGAACTGAATCTACCCAAAAACACTATCTCAGGAGAAATTTCTAAAGTTTCTATTGCTCTATTACTCCTTTGCTCACTGAGAAAGATGCAAATAGAAACTCAGGCAAGCAAGGAAGTGTCAGAAGAGCTCTGTTACACCAAGTGTGAAAGTTTTAGTGAATTTTTACCCTGTAAATAGAATGGGGCCCCTAGAGCAGGGAGGCCATAAATCATAGAGATGCGAGAAAGGACGTGGAATTTGAGATTGGAGGCCATAAGAAGACCATACTGTTCTGCCAATTTTTAGCTGCAGTCTAGGCTTTTTTCATCTTTAAAATATGAAAAATGACATACTCCCAAAGGAGTGTTATAAGAACTACATGATACAATATATCTGAAGAGCATCTTTGTAAGTTTGCACATTTAGATGTTTTTAAAGGTGATTTAGAAGTAAATACTCCACTTTATTTCCATTTACAAAGCTTCCCTGAGGGCAGAAATGCAGAGAGCATTGTTTAAGACCATAATATAAAAACATACACCTTTACAACCATTACTTAAGTCTTGGCATCAATTGCACAAGTTCCCAAGGCTGAGTAGTTTCCAAGAAACTGCCAAACAGAGAGCAATGTCACAGTTCCCTTAATAAATACTCTTCATATTCTCCATCTCCTAAAGAGACAGAAAATGCAAACTTTCTTCCAACTAGCCAAAACAAATGTCCCATGGTACGGAATTTTTTTGGAAGCAGTAATAAACACAGCTCTCCCAAAACAGTGTTAACAACACGAACAAAAATGGAAGCAGGAAAACATGCCTTAATGCTGAGGGGGAAAGCAGTGCAAAAGCTAGATGGGGAGCTGTTTCCCACAAGTTCTCTTTACTAGCTGTGTGTGAATATTTGCATTTTGGGGAATATCCTTTTCCAAGATCGCTTCCTGTACCCCAGCACAAACAGAGCATGGTCATTGTCTGCAAGCACCCTGTTCAAATGATTCATGTTGGAAAGAGGGCCTGGCCCCAGAACTGAAGACTTCTAAATGGCTTCAGTAGTTCCATTGCCAGTTCGTGTTAATTTTGGCAGAGTAGATATATGCAAAACTGTTCTCATATTCTTTGGCTCTTATGCTTTGCATGTCAGATGAAACAGCAATGCAAACCTAAGACTTTTCCAGACCAAAGAAGACTGAGTGTAGTTTGGCTATGGGGAGACACAGTCATGGTGGGAAGAGTTCTAATGGGCAGCTGGAGGTGAATGTTCTAGACTCAGCACTGTCGTTCAATATGGCAAATCACCATTTTCTGAGTCTCAATGTCTACATCTCTGAACTGAAGAACTTATCCTGAATTAAGATTTGATGATCATGAGCAAACTGCAGCAGATTAAAGTCTTCAACAACTTCTTTTATATTTACATTAAAAAAGAGCTTTATGAGACTTCCCTGGTGGTCCAGTGGTTATGACTCTGGGTTTCCCCTACAGTGGGCACAGGTTCAACCTTTGATCTGGGAACTAAGATCCCACATGCTGCATGTGTTAGTAGCTCAGTCGTGCCCGACTCTTTGCGACCCCATGGACTGCCGCCCACCAGGCTCCTCAGTCCATGGGACTTTCCAGGCAAGGGTCCTGGAGTGATTTGCCATTTCTTCCTCCAACATACTGATACTGCATGGTGCAGCCAAAAAAAATTTTTTTTAATTTACTAAAATATAAAAGAAAGGTGAATTCAATATTTTATCTGTATACCTTTTTTTCTTCTCTCTTTTTCCCAATGACCAACATCACTTACAAAATGAGGAATTGCTCTTTTAAGGTATTGAAGAGCAAATGGGTGTCTAATGACAGCAATGATTAGGTTGCTTTGCTTAAAAGGTATCACTATAGGAGTGATACCAAATCAGTTACAGAAATTTTGAAAACACAACGTGGAAAACAGGAAATTGCCAAAGGTTTCACCATTCTCTATCAACCATGACTTTTAGTAACTTTTCTTTCAGACTTTTTCTAAGCATACATTTTTTAGAAGGAAGCAGAGTTGTTTCTGTTCTTGTTTTTTACTTAGCTCTGATCATAGTGTATATACAATTTTGCATCCCACTTTTTTCACTTAATAGGCATATTAACATAAGCACTTCTCCAAGTCACTACAAATTCTGTATTTTTATTTGGCTGCATACTCTTCAACAAATGTATACCAAAATTTACAGAGCCATCCCCAAATAGATAAGCATTTTTGAGTATTAAGTTGTTAAACAATTTTAATATTTGTATGTAAAGTATGTAAAGCTTTCATCACAGGGAGAAACTGCAATACATGGAGATGGAACAGGAGCAAAGAAGAGCAGCAATTCCAAATCTATTCCGAAGATGCAAGTAAGGGTTCCAGGGAAAGGTCTCACAGTCTGCCTCAATCGAGACAAGAAAGTCACGGAAAAATGGGCCTTTTAGTAAGCCAGTCAGAGAGGTCCCACCTTATTCCATACTCAGGCAAAAATGTTCCTAAAGGAAAATCTGATTTCCTACAACAAGAAGTGACTTCCAAAGTAGGGTGAGTTTAAGGGCCAAGTGGTGGTGACAAATTCTGTGATCCCAAAGTGTTGAAATGCAGTAAAGTAAGTGAGCCAGCCTCTGCAGGCTGGGAGTTGTAAAGAAAAGGAAAAGCAGTTGGTTTTTAATCCTAGTATGGAAGTATGAGGAAATTTTTATAAGTAATCACCAGGGTCTGTCATGTTTGCATTTATATTATTACAAGTGTCTTTTTAAAAACTATTTTTCTTTCCTTACATAGCACTGGAGTTGGGGAGATAAAAAGAAGATTTGTCCTTTCATTGCAGGGTCATCTTAGCTGAAATTTATGTTGGAAATTTTTATAACTACCATGAAAGGCATGTGGAAGACGCAAAACAATTTTACTAGGAAATTTTCCCCAAAAGTAGTTTAAAATGCATCAGTGACAGTCAAGGGAGCTCTGTTGCTGACTTAGAAAAATACCATGGGTAAATGAACACACAGCTTGAAATTTTAAGGCATAGGACAGAGATTTTCCCAAGTGTTTTAGAATTAAAAATAATTTTGACCAATATTTTTTAATGGACAGGAAAAACAAACTATATAAATCTAAGATGCAAAATGACTGAGTTTCTAGGTCCTAAGAAAATACAAATTTCAATTAGAGATGGTAAAAAAAAGTAGTAAAAAAAATTTTTTTTAATGATAAAAGTTTTTATTAGATGCTGGAGTGGTTATTCAGTATTCCCTAATTCCCTTTCCTTCAGAGTGCTTAAGAATATGGCAGAGGACTTTCTCTCCAAAAATGTCAGGAGGAGTTCTGTGAAAGAGGAAGATGGCCTAGAGTCTAGACGGTCTCTCAGGGGCCCTTCCTGTGTACTAATCCTGAATTTCATTCATTACTCATCTCCTTAGAGGTAATCCAAACAGATGAAGAAATAAAATGCTTTATTCTTCCCTCAAGTTTTTGGCTTCAGGAACTATTTTTAAATTAATACTTCCTGCTCCCTCCCAAGAACACTGGAATCTTTGCAAACAGTTGTTAAATAGCAATAATTCCTTCCCCTACTCATTCAACTTCCACACCACTCCCAAGATAAGCAACACCCACTTTAGGGTATCACAGTGTCCAACCCTGTAATAAAGGAAAAAGTGATTTATAGCAGCTGGTAAGCATAGAATTCTAATTCAAGAAAATATTGCAAAGGAGAATATATTTGCTTTAGGCAAGGATTGTGACAGCTTCTAACTTCTGTTCTTACTTCAAAGCTTCATTCTATTACACTATACACAACTCAACTTATAACTTAGCCTTCATTTTTCCTTGGGGCTGAACCACACTTAAAACAATGACCAGATCTGTCAAATTTTAATTATATATTCATTTTGTTGTGCAATTCAAGTGTGTTGGAGTTAACTGCAGCAAAGATTTATGATTCAGTCTGGTAAATTTCCACGACTTTTTGTACAGAAAAACTCAAAACATTTTAGGAAAAGAATGATGTACTACAAAACATACAATTTATACATCAAGTTCAGAATGTTGGGAGAAAGTACCAAGGAAAAATCACTGTCACCATCTTTTGGAAAGAAATCTTTGCAAAGGTGGCTAAACAAGAATTTATATAATCTAGTATTTTTAGTGGTATTTGTTTTTCAATTTAGAAATGCATCAAATTGAGTAACATTCAAAGGAGAGAAAACAAGAACCTGTAAGACTCTCTTTGGATTTAAACTATTCAAACCACTGACTTTAACCAATACCAGTAGCAGTCTTAGTCACACAATTCACATCTCCCTACTGCTCACTGATTTACTTGATTCCATATACTATTGGTATACATTTAAAATAAAAACTCCCAAAAATAAAAAAATAAAAATAAAATAAAATAAAAACTCCCTTAAGATTTAAAGATCTCTTGCCCCATAGTCAGTGGTGCAAGGGTCCAAATTCAGGCCCTAATTGTAATGCTTGGATAACAACAAATGAAAATATTGGTAGACTGGAATTAACATATACACACTGCTGCTGCCGCTGCTGTCGCTTCAGTCGTGTCCGACTCTGTGCGACCCCATAGATGGCAGCCACCAGGCTCCCCCGTCCCTGGGATCCTCCAGGCAAGAACACTGGAGTGGGTTGCCATTTCCTTCTCCAATGCATGAAAGTGAAAAGTGAAAGTGAAGTCACCCAGTCATATCCGACTCTTCGCAACCCCATGGACTGCAGTCTACCAGGCTCCTCCGTCCTCGGGCTTTTCCAGGCAAGAGTACTGGAGCGGGGTGCCAGTGCCTTCTCCGGGATATATGTATACATATAGCTCATTCACTTTACTGTACAGCAGAAGCTAACACAACATTAAAAAGCAACTATAATCCAATTTTTAAAAAATTAAAGTATGTTACTTTGTTCCAGAATTAATCAAAAGAGTACTTTGTCTAAAATTGAACCACATCACCCAGAGTTAGCATAATTTACAATGTCATTTACAATGTCATCTTTGTGACTTTTTTTGTTTTTATTTGTTACATAGATTTTCAGAAGCAGAAGGATTCTACTTCAGGCAAGGCACTGTAGAAACCTGCTGTCTCACCCAATGACTCTGGAAATCTCTGAGAAACTATGGCAGACAGTGCATCACCAAATGGATTTTAACATTCGGGGGAGTGATTCTCAAACCCCAATGTGTATCAGCATTGGTGGGGTTAGGTTGAAGCATCTATTACTCTGGTTTCACAGATGATTCAGATGTCTACTCAAGCTTTAGGACCACTGATCTAGGTTGCACATTCATGATCTCTTCCATTTTGCCCTATAAATTAATTTTTTAATGTATCTTGCATTATCAGATCTGGATCAAAATATGATCCTTGATTTCCAGGACTTGTCTTAGAGCCTCTGTCTTCTCTGGATGCAGTTCTTCCAGAGGGAACTCTGGAGAGTGGCTGAGTGAGATGTGAGCTCAATTAGCTGAATTCAGTGCTATCTCCATTTACTTCAAGAAAATGAACATTTCTAGCCTTCAAAAGTTGGCTTAAAGCTCAACATTCAGAAAACTAAGATCATGGCATCGGGTCCCATCACTTCATGGCAAATAGATGGGGAAACAGTGGAAACAGTGGCTGACTTTATTTTTGGGGGGCTCCAAAATCACTGCAGATGGTGACTGCAGCCATGAAATTAAAAGACGCTTACTCCTTGGAAGGAAAGTTATGACCAACCTAGACAGCATATTAAAAAGCAGAGACATCACTTTGTCAACAAAGATCCGTCTAGCCAAGGCTATGGTTTTTCCAGTAGTCATGTATGGATGTGAGAGTTGGAGTATAAAGAAAGCTGAGCACTGAAGAATTGATGCTTTTGAACTGTGATGTTGAAGACTCTTGAGAGTTCCTTGGACTGCAAGGAGATCCAACCAGTCCATCCTAAAGGAGATCAGTCCTGGGTGTTCACTGGAAGGACTGATGTTGAAACTCCAATACTTTGGCCACCTGATGTGAAGAGCTGACTCCTTTGAAAAGACCCTGATGCTAGGAGGGATTGGGGGCAGGAGGAGTAGGGGACAACAGAGGATGAGATGGCTGGATGGCATCACCGACTCGATGGCATGAGTTTGGGTGGACTCCGGGAGTTGGTGATGGACAGGGAGGCCTGACGTGCTGCAAAGAGTTGGACACAACGGAGCGACTGAACTGAACTGAACTGAACTGAGCCTTCAAATAAACTGCTGGAACAGCTAGCTCTCGATGAAATATGCGACCTTCCTCTTTGGAAGATTCTACTGCTTCCCTGGTGGCTCAGCTGGTAAAGAATCCGCCTGCAATGCAGGAGACCCCAGTTTGATTCCTGGGTTGGAAAGATCTGCTGGAGAAGGAATAGGCTACCCACTCCAGTATTCTTGGGCTTCCCTGGTGGCTTAGGTAGTAAAGAATCTGCAATGTAGGAGACATGGGTTCGATCCGTAGCTTGGGAGGATCCCCAGGAGAAGGGAATGGCTACCCACTCCAGGATTCTGGCCTGTAGAACTCCATGGACAGAGGAGCTGGGCAGGCTACAGTCTATGACATTGTAAAGAGTCAGACGTGACTGAGTAACTAACCAAACTAGTGCTTCAGAAAACACCATGGGAAATCTGCTGCCAATTTCCCCTAGGCTACCAACACTGATTCCCAATGATGTCAACCATTCCCTTGCCATGAAGTTTTTGCAAAGCCTTTTGCCATGGCAAAACATGCTCTTGAAGAGAATGTACTGAACTATATTTTGTTCTTGCTATACCTCATCTGCCTGGAGAAGCATATGGGACACAGCAGGCATTCAATAAATATATGTTCACTCAGTGGTTTCTTGCTACATGAAGTGTGTGATCTTTAAAACTGTGAAGGACTTCATGAACTTAGTATACAGCCCTTTGTAAAATATCAAGGGAGCTGTCTTTGTGCACTATTGACCTACCAGAGTTGACTTCTGAGGTTGAAAAATGTTGCCTTCTATATCAGAAAACAAAGGATGCTGTGGTCATCATGCCTTCAGTCAAGGCAACCATCTGAGACCATACAGGATAGAAAACAACAGGATACTGGTCTAGATTCTTAAGGTGCATATCAAAGAAATGATTTCAATGAGCCCAGACTCCTGCATCTTCCCATACACAGAAAAGCAGTAAATTCACTGACTTGAGGTGTCTGGTTGTCTTTAATTAACAGTGATGTTTTGATGTTCCAACTACCTGGTTTTAGTTGCAGAAACTCCTATACATAGAAGCTCCTCCCTCATCTCTCCAGAGCAGACCCTTGAGATATCTGAGACACAGTCTTCTGGGTTTAAGTCCTCAGATCTGTTCACCAAATAAAACACAAGTCTCAACTTTTAGGTTGTTTTTTTTTTTTCAGCCAACACTTCTATTTTGAAAATATGGTGGTGGTTTAGTCACTAAGTCGTGTCCGACTCTTGGGATCCCATGGACTGTGTAGCCCCCCAGGCTCCTCTGTCATAGAATTTTCCAGGCAAGAATACTGGAGTGGGTTGCCATTTCCTTCTCCACATCTTCCTGACCCAGGAATCGAACCCAGGTTTCCTGCATTGCAAGCAGATTCTGTACCAACTGAGCTATGAGGGAAGCCCTTTGCAAATATATTCATCAAAAAAAAAAAAAAACTTGTTTTAAAGAATTTAAATATTATTATATTTAATTATAGGATTAAATATAGAAGTGCCCATTCCACAATACAACTATGATACAGTTCCAGATTTGCAGTATTAGTTAACAAACTTAGGCCTTTTGATGCCAATACAAGATGGTCCTAGACTTTACCCTATATATTTTGAATAATGACTTCATTCACAAATGACTTTCCATCCTTAAATATTCAAGCAGAATTCTGATGTGACCCTCTGCCATCCAAATAGTGCTGCTGTGTCTGAAATGCATAGAAGATTTCCTGAGATGGGCACCCCGTTTCCTCAAGACTCATTAATAGAGGGTCCTTTCAACATATATTAGAAACAGAACTCTTTTCTCATTCAAGTAGAGCTTAGATTACAAGAGTTGAAACAAGTTTTACTTAAGCAGGGGTATACTATGCAGAAGAGATGATCTCTAATAGTTGTCAGTCAATCACCTTTTGTAAACTAAATTATAATCCACATTACCAGGGCAGTTCGTCAGTTGGTGCAAGCCTATGATACTGCCTTTAGCGAAGTGCCAAAAAGCTAAATGTGAAAGTATATTCTTCTATAAGCAACAAATCTGTCATTTCTGTTATTAAAGTAATGCCTTCTTTCAGCAGTTCAAGGAGGCCCTTTTGGAAATGATCCATGTTTTGTGTGTGTGTGTGTTTTATTTAACGTGAACCACTTTTAAAGTCTTTATTGAATTTGTTACAATATTGCTTCTGTTTTGTGTTTTGGGTTTTTGATCATGAAGCATGTAGGATCTCAGCTCCCCAGCCAGGGATTGAACCCACAACCCCGGCACTGGAAGGTGAGGTCCTAACCACTGGACTTCCAGGGAAGTCCCTGGAAATGATTTATGTTTTAAACAGACAGATTAAGGCATTGAAAAAAAAGATAACACAGAAAATCCTCAGCCAAGTGGATTTTGCACAGGTAAATTCTTTTATTCGATGTATTGAAATGTTCTCTAAGCCAAACATTAAACAATAAAGAACATGACAGTCACCATCCTGGCATCATAGAGTCTACACTCAAGAAGGGAACATAAACACTAGGAAAATACTGAGATGGCCAAAAGGTTTGTTCAGGCTTTTCTGTGTGTGTTTATGTGTGTGTGTGTGTGTGTGTGTGTGTGTGAGTCACAGTCAAGTCTAACTCTTTGCAACCCCATGGACTGTAGCTTGCCAGGCTTCTCTCTGTCCAGGGAATTCTCCAAACAAGAGTGTTGGGGAGGGTAGCCTTTCCCTTCTGCAGGGAATTTTCCCAGCCCAGGGATCAAACCAGGGTCTCCCACATGGCAGGCAGATTCTTCACCATCTGAGCCACCAGGGAAGCTATAAGCTATTATGTAAAAACTCGAAAGAACTTTCTAGCCAACCCAATACCTCCAAGTGCAAAAACTGTTAAGGAAATAGAGGTTAAGGTTGAAATGAGGATGTTTAAAGTGACATCTTCAAGGCCTTCCTGGGGATGTGGTTTTTAGGTTGAGACCTGAGCAAAGAGTGACAACAGGCCAGTCAACATAAGAAACCATTATGCGCTTGGTTCAGACACTGCAGAGAAGCCGTCAAGTAAAAGGAATTGAACAAAGTCCACTGCGGCCAAGCTGGAGAAGACATAGGACAGCCAGCTGGAAGAGGAAGCTGCATGCATGGACAAGACTCAGTTTGTGGAGGCCGGTGCCACCACATGAGATGTTTGAGGTTTTGTCCTCAGAACAGCAGGAAAACAGTGCAAGGGGAGAAGCAGGTATCATGGTCATGGTTTCATGGACACACATCAGGAAAACAACACCCAGCCAACTCTTATTAGAGCCAGCTGTCTCAGCCTAAGGTTACCTCCAAGGAGCGGAGCCAGAGACAGGCATGGCTGGTGAGCTCTTAGTTGATTTTAGGCAGTGAGCCCAAGGAGCAGGAGTAGGGAGTGTGATGAGTGGGACAAAAGAGAGAAAACCAATCTGAAGATGCCCTATTGGTCATATGTCTGCTGTGGGCAGTAGCTCTCCATCCCCCCAGGGGACATCTCCGAGGAGCCACGTAGATGGTGTCTTAGAATCATCCAGCCAAGGAATCACAAAAGGGAGAATTCACCCACCACCTCCCACTCCTAATGGGGACAGGTTTTCATATGCATCCCAGGGGTTGCAAGGTCCCATGCAGGTGAGCCTTGAGGCAGCCCCACGATTGCACAAGAGGTGCCCGTGCAACTGAGGCAGAAGTCACCAGGCTAACACTGTCCTGCAGCTGGTTGCCACAGCAAGGCTAAAATTATTAATAAAACGTAGGAAAGGAGTCTCTGAGGCGGGACACAAGAAATACCAGATATGCCACTCCATTGACCATTCACTCGGGATCCTACTGTACATCTGGAATTCTTCATCAATGAAATGCAGCACCCATGCAAAGCATCTGGAGTCCAGGTGCTGGAGAGAAGAATTCGTCATCTGGTGTCAAGTCCCATCTATAACCAATGCTTTCATCTTTCTGAATTACACTTAGTATGTGCCAGACTCTGTGCAAAGCCCTTACACTGTAGCATTTACTCCTCCTCACAATCCTCTGAGGGGGAATGAGTATTAGAATCGTTATCAGTAATCCAAACTTTGCAGCTCAACACAACAATAAACGTCGATTCACTCACTCAGTTCCTGTGGGACAGGAATGTGGGAGCAGCTTGACTGCGTGTTTTCCGATTCAGGATCTCTCATGAGGCTGCAGTCAAGACATCCACTGAAGGTTCCACTGGGGCTCGAAGATGTGCCTCTAAGACAGCTCACCCATATATATGGATTGCTGGCAGGAAATTTCCATTCATGCCAAGTGGGCCTTCCCTCAGACTGTTGACCTCCCTTACAGCATGGCGCCTGGCTTACCCCAGACCGAATCCAAGAGAAGGGGCAAGGCAGAGGCCACAACGGAAGCCTCGGAAGTCACATGCCACCAGTTCCACAATATCCTATTGGTTACATGAGTCAATCCAACTCAGCATGGAGGAGACCACACATAGGCAAGAACACCAGGAGGCAGGGATCGCGGAGCCCATCTTGGAGGCTGGCTACCGCCGCCATTTTACAGCCGAGCTACGGGGGCCCAGAGAGGTCAAGTTACTTTCCTAAAGTCACAGAGTAAGGTGTCAGCTTGATATTTGAACCTGGCTCTTTCTGACTCTAAATCCTGTTTTTTGTGATCACTATACTATACTTTCTCTTAAAGTAACCTGAAACTTAAAGTGGAAGATATTTATCTGCACAGGGAAACTTTAATATAAAATCATATCAGGAAGAAAAAACTGGAGTCTACCAACAGACTGCATTGGGCACAAAACTCCAGCTTCCTTCACCTACAGTCTAAACTGTCAGATTTATAAACACAGGTGTACTCGTGCCAGAGCTAATCACATGTTACATGGCATTACTTAAAGAAAAAGGACACAGTCTGATAAAGTCTAATTTAGTGAAATAAACTGACTTCAAAGCAGCCCAGATGATTTCAATACTACCTTAAAAACTTTTTTCAAAGGAAGATGAAGGGGACGATAATGAGCTGTGAATAACCATTCTGTCCTCTCTACTTGATTGGGGGCAGGGACCTCTTTCTTTCACTCCGTATTTACAAGACATGCAACCCAAATGCCTGATGACTCAGTGTTGCCGTAAATCATCCTAGATGCCCCGTTCCAGGACTCTGCCGGGAGGCTGGGGTCACTCTGCTATGCAGCATAATTTCAGCAAACTGTGGAAACTGAAGAGCCAGTTGCTCTTTCAGTGGAAGAAGCTGTGTACTAAAGAATATTCTCCTCCTGTATCGATGGGTATCGCCATGGGACCCCATTCTATTCATTTCATGAACCAGCAGCACTGGAGGAGAACATAAAAGAAGAAACAACATCCACCATTCTTTAGTAGCATCAGTATCAGATATGTTGATATTTAAGTCACATAGCAAAAATCTAGGCACAGTATTCTCAGAGTAGAGAGTGATGCCACAGTCTCATCCATCCTTATTCATCACACCGAGTCCAACCTCTGGGGGTCCCAGGGCAACCCCAGGCACTCCTCCCCGTGGAGGCAGTCATCTGATAGGGTGATTCTGTCCGAGTTCTCTCTAACTGGTCTGTCAGTCTAACTCTCTGTATCTCCACTGCTCTGTCCCCCTTCTCTTCCACTCCTCCAGAACAATACCCCATTGTTTAATGCAATAAGCATCTTAAGGCTTTAAGCACTGGCTCGTTTCAAGTACAGTCTTTCTGAAAGCTATTGCTCTCTGTATGTCGTTCTCTTCTGTAAAAGTTAACCAAAAGCAGGTGTATCATGGGCCGAGATCCATGCTGTAAATTAAAGCCATTCCACACTCAACGGTCTCCAGCAGTTTCTTGTATCTGCACACCAGGCCTACAAACTCAATCATTTTCATTCATTTCAACTTCTGTTACAAAGCTTTTGGAATGGAGTAAGTTAGCCAGCTCATCTTTCCCTCTATTTTATAAATAAATAAATAGAGTACTATTTCTGTAGTGAGAGCACTTCATGGAACAGACCCCATTTCTTACAGTAAAACTGCTTGACAAATAGGGTATGAGGCAATAGTGTTCAGTAAGATTTCAAAGGAGACTGGAACGTGGGACAGAAAAAGGCAGGGGCTCTGACTCAATAAAGCACCTTTCCAGGGCCTTTGATGTTAAAAACAAAAGCTTTGTAGCATCACTGTAACAGGCTCCTGGAATATTTCCAGTAAATTTTTTTTCCAGAACATGGAATCTCTAACACATGACTATTTACATACATGAATCTCATTATCCTTTTTTCATCCCATCTCCCAGTCCCATACCATTTCAGATACACATTTATGCTAACCCTCAGAGTATACTGCTGCCAAGGATGTATACACAGATGTGGAAGGATGAAATAGTTCAACAGAAAAATTCCAAATCAATTCTATGACAACCACAAAAGTAAGAATTTTAACCTGACCTGTTGGGAGTCAGAGGGCACTGGATGGTGGGGAACAAAAGAGAGGGGATAAAAGAACAAAATACAGGATAGGACTTCTGAAGAATGGTGCTTTGAGCCATTCTCGAAACTGATAATTGACTTTGGTTACCACCTAAAGCCAGGAATGTCTCTAAATACCCTTTCCACAATACACAAAGAGCGTGGATATGTCAAGACACAATGAAGCTTAATCTCCAACACCCTTTACTTGTGTGCAGCCCATCTATGGAAAACTCTGTCCCTCATTTTATATTTGTAATTCTAAGTTCTGTTTCTCAAAGAGGGCCTCTCAAACTGCTTGAGATTGGGAACTCTCCAAATTTGGACTCTTTTCTGCACTGCACCTTCATGGATTTATCCTTTTATCATTTCTACAAATATGAGCAAAAGCAAAGAGAAACGAAAATAATTAACGCATTGTAAAACACAAAGAGCTGGTTATCCAGCAGCTATGCTTGAAGTCCTACAAAGGCCTCCCGCGATACTTTGAATAAAACCTGAACTCCTCATGAGGTTTGCAAAGCCCTCCATGACCTGGCTGCTTCTTCACATCCAAGTCGCTCCATGCTCCCTCTGATGTTCTGTGTGACTTTCTGCTGCCACACCATCCTCTTTGCAGCTCTTCTACCTTGCCAACCTCTTTCTCTCTCAAACCCCTTGCCGATCGTTTCTGCTTCCTCCCCACGCTCACATTCCTGCCTTCCTCCTGTGTGTGGCATTCTCTGGCCCTCCCTGGTGACTGTAAATAAATAATCATGTTCTAAACCTCCTCATTCCCACCCTTGGGGTTCTCTGATATACCCCACGTTCTTTTCTCTTGTAACCTTTTACAGGAGTTAAATTATGTGTTTAGTTAAATTATGTGTTCCGCCTGTTTACTAACTGTTCGTCTTAGTGCAATTCTGCAAGCTCTATCAAGACAGCAGTGGCGTGAGTTTTGTTCACCACTAAAGATCTAGCTCCTAGCTCAGTGTCTGGCATACCACAGATGCATGATTAAAACGTGAGCAAAGGATGACGACTGAGCCATAGAACACAGCGAATCTTCCCATTAACTGAACTTGAGATTTTAAGGCACAGAGACTAATAATAACAACAATTTGATAGAAATATTTCCATGTCTTTTTAAACTGACTACTTGAATATAATAATTTTCTGGCAACTCAGGGCCACAGTAATGAACAGTAAGTTGTGTGCCTGGTAGAATGCAATGCTGTCCTAGGAGATGAAAGCTACTACCAGGTTATCTGTGATTATGCTCATTGCCTGAGGTCATGATGCATTCTGCATTTGTATGTCTGCTTTCCTTGGTTCTGCTTCTGTCATCATCACACCATCAAACTGACTTCTTGGACTTCTCAGTGAACCTTCCTTAAGCCACTCACAACCTTGTTCTACTGTGCTACTTTAATCTGGGAAATTAGACAACAGTCCTGGCAAGAAGTGGGCAAAATGACAGCAGACAGGCTCATCAAATGCCTATTTGAGAATTGAGTGAGTAGCTGGCATCTATGTTAGGCACTCCAGGCAATCTGCTTCCTTACAGGTTAGTAATTTTGCTCCTAATGAAAGAGTTTGCCAGATAAGCCATCCCTAAATATTCGAAGTGTGCTTGAATTGTTAAATGACTAAACTGCTATAGTCCCTGAAAAAAATTCTCCTCTCAAACACCCTCTACTCACAATACTTCTGGTCACCAAAGTGTGTGAGGGGTTTTCCCCTCCTAGCAGTTCTCTAATTCTCTATACACCCCAGCTGGGTGTCCTGCAATTCCACTCAATTCTGACACCATCTACCCGGAGCTCCTGTCTGATCGAAAGGTTAAGGGATCAGTCCAGACTGCCACCCCCACTCCATGCCCAGACTTCAGATGCCAATCTAAGGTCCAGATCATCACCTGTGCTTCTGACCAACCAGCTAAAAATGGGCAGTTCCCACAATGCCTTCCTGGGTTCAATAATTTGTTAGACTGGCTCACAGGACTCCAGAAAGCAGTTTACCTTGTGAAAGGATTTCAATCTAAAATGGAACTGGAGCACGTAACTTGGAAAATCTCACGCATGTGCCCTAATGAAACAAAACTTCAGAACTGAGATTGATGTGCTGTAAATGCCTTAAGCTAAGACCTGTCTCTTGACTGATGAACGTCCACCAAGAATCTCTACCCCTCCTGTTAGCCAGTGACCTTACTCCTTGGACTCTGGTGGACTTCTTCCTCTTTGCACTCCTTGTCTATAAATATAGCCCATCCCACATGCTCAATGGCCTTCCAGGTGGCTCAGTGGTAAAGAATCCGCCTGCCAATGCAGAAGGCACAGCAGTTTGATCCCTAGATGGGGAAGATCCTCTAGAGGAGGAAATGGCAACCCACTCCAGTATTCTTGCCTGGGAAATCCCATGGACAGAGGAGCCTGCCAGACATGGCTGAGCAACTAAGTAAGTACTACAGCCGCAAAGGACCCGCCTGGAGCCTGCTTCATCATGAGTGTCCCGAACGGCAATTCCTCTGCTATTCCTGAATAAAGTCAATTTCAGGTAATTCGATTTTACCTCAGATTACCTTTTGGTTTAGGTTGACCACCTACTATTAATAGATTACTGATTTATTACAAAGGGTACAACTCAGAAACAGTTCGATGGGTGAGACATGTAGGACAGGGTGTGGGGAAAGGGGGTACAGAGCTTCCACACCCTCCCGGCAGCTCCTCGTGGTCCTCAACCCAGAAGCTCTCAGCACCGGGTAGGTGCTACAGGCATTTTTATGGAGGTGCCACTGATTAAATCACCGGTCATTAATTCAGCCTCCAGCCCTTCTTTCTTCCCTGAAAGGGGAGTGAGAGGGTAGCTGAAAGTTTCTCTAGTTACAAGCTTGGCTTCCCTGGCAAACAGCCCCATCCTATGGCAATCTAGGGGCTTTCCAAAAGCCACCTCATTAACAAAAACTCAGGCGTGACTGAAAGGGGCTTTCACCTTCATCTCTCTGAAGCTGTATCATGATCTCAGGGCTAAAGACCAAATATTAAACGGAAAATGCTCCCATGCTCTTATAGTTTAGGAAATTACAGAGGTTTAAGGGGAGGGGCTGTGTGCCCAGATCAAACATGTGTGTGTGTTTTATTAGCTTTTACTGAAATATAGTTGATTTACAATATTGTGTTAGGTTCAGTTGCACAGCAAAGTGATATTTTCCATTAACGGAGAAAAGAATATTTTCCATTATAGGTTATTGTAAGATATGGACTGTAGTTCCTCATGCTATACAGTAGGTCCTGTGGTTTACCTAATTTCTGTACAGTAGTGCATAACTGTTAATCCCAGACTCTTACCACCACCACCACTATCCCCTTTGGTAAACATAAGTTCGTTTTCTATGTCTGTGAGTCCATTTCTGTTTTGTAAATAAATGCAGCTGTATTGTTTTTTAGATTCCACATATAAGTGACATATCACATAATATTTGTTTCCCTCTGTTACTTCATTTAGTATGATAAACTCTAAGCTCATCCATGTTGCCACAAATGGCAATATTTCATCCTTTTTTATGGCTAAGTAATATTATTATATATATACATGTATATGTATATATATACACCACACAGTCTTCATCCATCTGTTGATGGACATTGGAAAACAGTATGGAAGTTCCTTAAAAAACTAAAAATAGAACTACTATGTGAGCTGGCAATCCCATTCCTGGGCATGTATCCAGAAAAGATGAAAACTCTTGATTTGAAAAGTTACTCCCCAGTGTTCATAACAGTATTCCCCCACCCCCATACCCATTTGAGTTCTGTGCACTTCCATTCTAAAAGGAGCAAGAGAACGCACTATTTTTTTTTTAAGCCGATCCAGGAGGCCTGTGGGATCTTAGTTCCCGAATAGGAATCGAATAGGTACCCTCAGCAGTGAGAATGCAAAGTCCTAATCACTGGACCACCAGGGAATCCCCAAGAGAATGCACACTTAAATCAAAGAAAAATATCATGTACCAAAAGGATAAGTTGCGAGTTAATTGTGAGTTAACAGTGTTTCCCTAATGGCGCACTGGTAAAAGAATCCACCTGCAATGCAGGAGCAGCAGGAGACAGAGGTTCAATCCTTGAGTCAGGAAGATCCCTGGAGGAGTAAATGGCAACCCAGTCCAGTATTCTTGCCTATAAAATCCCATGGACAAAGGAGTTTGGTGAGCTATATAGTCTATGGGATTGCAAAAAGTTGGGCACAACTGAAGCAACCTAGCACGTGAGTTAATTCAGAAAACATACCTGAAAGTACTGGCAAAAGTGGAAATAATACCTCTCTTTAAGGAAACTTTTATATGTAAGATAATAATCTAATATTGCCCAATAAGCAAATTAATGATTTTCCCTCCAAGAAGATTGCTTTCTGAGTTAGAAAGGAGAAAGAGTTGAATTGGAGAACAGATTGAAAATGGAGATATGAAGTCTGTGACTGTTTGTTTTTTAAGGATGACTCACCATGAGCTCTCGCAGATGATTGATTGTGAAGAGTGAGAAAAAGAATGCATTAAACCATAGGCATTTGAGCCCAGTAACTCTCTGGGGGACTCTCCTCCACTATTCGAACTATTTTATTGCATAAGCTAACCTTACAATTCTCACAATGTGAAATACCCCTAACATGGCTCTCCAGTCTTTCTAGAATGCATTAACATCACTCTCTCAAATGGAACTACAAAAAGCACATTCATGTATTTTTAAATATTTGGATTGCACTTCATCTCATTTCAAAAATGACTGAAGCAGCTTATAAGTAATACATGGGCACAATAAGGAAATTTAAAAAGAAAAAAGAAAACTAATTCTAAGTAGAAAACAATCATACCTAAGCTAATATGAAAAATGAGTGATGACATTTAAGTTCAATTCTGAACTTTCTGGAAGCTAAAGTAAACAAAAGTCAGTGATGAGTTATGCATTTCTTATTTGAACAAAAGAAATATATTATGTATTTAGGAGTTAAGCAACTTCTAAGACATATTATGGCAGAAGTCCTTTTACAAATGATGTTAGACAACATAATAAACAACCCACAGACAACTCCTGTCCAAATGTTGCTTATATGTACCTGTGCATGTCCAACTCTTTGCAACCCTATGGACTATAGCCCACCAGGCTCCTCTGTCAATGGGATTCTCCAGGCAAGAATACTGGAGTGGCTTGCCATGCCCTCCTCCAGGGGATCTTTCCCAACCCTGGGATTGAATCTGCATCCCTTATGTATCCTGCATTGGCAGGCGTGTTCTTTACCATAGCTCCACCATATGTACCTATGTATCAGTAAATTATATCTGTGTACCTTATAGGTATGTTTTGTGTGTGTGTGTGTCTGTGTGTGTGTGTGTGTGTATTAATTCAGTCATGTCCGACTCTTTGCAACCCCACGGACTGTAACCCGCCAGGCTTCTCTGTCCATGGAATTCTCCAGGCAAGAATACTGGAGTGGATTGCCATTCTCTTTTCCAAAAGGTGTGTGTGTGTGTATATATATATATATATATATATATATATACACACACACATACACACACACATATATACATATACATTTTCAAGTTATAGCAGTCATATCTACATATATATTCACACACACTGAAATGGATTGTTTCTGTTGTTGTTATTCAGTTGCTAAATCATGTCTGACTCTGTGACTCGATGGACTGTTTCCCACCAGGCTCTTCTGTCCATGAAATTTTTCAGGCAAAAATATTGGAGTAGGTTGCCATTTCCTTCTCCAGGGGATCTTCCCCACCCATGTCTCCTGCATTGGCAGGTGGATTCTTTATCACTGAGCCACCTGGGAAGCCCAAAATGTTTATGCCCCCCCTCAAATTTGTATGTTGATAAAATCCTAACTCCCACTGTGATGGTATTAGGACATGGGGCCTTTGGAAAGTGATTAGGTCGTGAGGGTGGAGCCCTCGTGAATGAGATTAGTGTCCTTACAAAAGAGACCACCCAGAGTTCTCTTGCCCTCTTTCCACCATATGAGGATGCAACAAGTCAGTAACCTGTAACCCAGAAGAGGACCTTCATCAGAACCCAATCATGGTAACACCCTGATCTCAAACATCCCTCCTCCAAATTATGAGAAACAAATTCGTGTATTTATCAGTCACCCAGTCTATGGCATTTTGTCATGGCAGCCCAAACTTACTAAGACATACATACAGAGATATTAAAATATATATACACAGGAAGTGACTCAGAGAAAGTGCTCCTCTAAGGAAGTAAAACACTGGGGCTGTGCAGGTTGTGGGTGGGCTTCCCTGGTGGCTCAGATGGTAAAGAATCTTCCTGCAGTGCAGGAGACCCAGGTTTGATCTCTGGGTAGAGAAGATGCCCTGGAGAAGGGCATGGCAACCCACTCAGTATTCCTGCCTGGAGAACCCCCATGGACAGAGAGGAGCCTGGCAGGCTACAGCCCATGGGGTCGCAACGAGTTGGACATGACTGAGTGACTAAGCACACACAGTCTGGCCACAACTGTTCCTCCCATCCCTGTCTGCGAGCACTTGGCAGTGCGACTTTCCACCCCCTCATCAAGAGGTGGAGTCGATTTCTCCTTGCCTTCTGTCTATCTGGGTTGGCCCTTTGACCTGCTCCGACCAATGGCACTCGTGTGTGTGACCCCCTCTCTGGGCTTCCAGAGGTCTGGCAGTTTCTGTTCTCAAGTTCTAGTGTCAGGACTGCCCCCACAGGCAGAAACAAGGCTGGCCTTCTTGACAATAAGAAGTTACCAGAGAAGAGGCCCAGCTGGTGGTCAGCAGTAATCGCCAGACATGTGAGTGAGGCCAGTGGAGATCACCGTGCTGTAGTCAGGATGTCAGAAAACGGCAGCCACGTGAATGACCCCAGGAGAGGCCAGAAGAACTGCCCGATCCTGAGCAACCAACGTTGGTTACCACCATGGTGAGGTTAACGCATGGTGGTTTTACCCACTGAGATGTGGGTGGACTGTTCCACAGCAAAGGCTGATATAAGAGTCAAGGTATGGAATCTCTTTAACATCAGAATAAAATGGAAGAATCAGAAGAATTACAGTTGTTCACACTGCATTTCCAGAAGTCCTCTCAGGAATTCTGAGAAAAGACAAATGGAGACTTGACTTGGACCAGTTCCATTTTTACCTCTTGGGTAGAACTGGCTTTGAACTTTCTTTCTCTTAAATAAGTGTTCTTATTCTGACATTTTAAAGGAGCAAGTTATAGTTCCAGGGCCAGAGTCCTGGCAGCAGCCCAGTGCACACAGAGTTCTTGCTTATGATGGCAGGGAAGTGTTGACCTAGATTTCCCAGGATAGTCCTGAGTTCAAATATTCTTACCAAACTGTATATTATTAGCATAAGTCTTCTGATGTGAGCCTGGAATGCTATGGCTGCCATGTCTATATATTTGGGGCACCCTGTGTTCACAAAAGCATATTATTCTTTTATTGCACACATATCTGAAAGCATGGACGTTAAAGGACATGGTCATCACTGCTGTAGAAGATAAGATTAACATAGGGTGTGCCAAGGATAGAAACGGAGAGACTATAAACTAGGTCTATTGTAATAACTCAAGTCAGAGACGATGGTGATGTGGATTAGAGTGTTGGCAGTAGAATCGGGGAAAAGGATGAATTCAAGATTTGTTTTGGATGTAGAATTGACAGGACTAATGACATAATTGTTAAGAAAGAGGAAACAAGAGTACATCCAAGTACATTTGTGAAAAGTATATAGTTGGAAAATATTTAAAAGTTTTAAAAATATATAGTTAGATGGGCCCAGAATATAGCTAATGTTTTCCCTTTTTTTATTGAAGTATAGTCAATTTACAATGTCATATTAGTTTCATGTACACAGCAAAATGATTGTTATACACACACACACACACACACACACACACATATATTCTTTTCCAGATTCCTTTCCATTATTAGTTATTAAAAGCTACTGAGTATAGTTTCTGGCACTATACAGCAGGGCCTTGTTGCTTACCTGTTTTACATATAGTAGTATGCACATGTTGATCCCAAACTTCTAATTTATCTCTCCCCTCCCCTGCCACTATCCCCTCTGGTAACCTAAGTTTGTTTTCTCTGTCTCTGAGCTGATTTCTGTTTTGTAGATAAGTTCACTTGTATTATTTCTAGATTCCACACATAGCGATATATTTGTCACTAACTGGATCACTCAACACAATCATCTCTAGACCCATACATGTGCCACAGATTGTATTATTTCATTCATTTTTATGGCTGAATAATCATTCATTATGGACTTCCCTGATGTCTCACTGGTAAACAATCCACATGCCAATGCAGGAGATGTGGGTTTGATCCCTGTGTTGGGAAGATCCCCTGGACAAGGAAATGGCAACCCACTCTAATATTCTTGCCTTGGAAATCCCATGGACAGAGGGGCCTGGCAGGCCATAGTCGATGGGGTCACAGAAGAGCTGGACGCACTTAGTGACTAAACAATAACAATAACAATATTCCATTATATAAATATACCACATCTACTTTATCCATTCATCTGTCAATGGACATTTAGGTCGTTCCCATGTCTTGGCTACTGTAAATAATGCTGTAATGAACATTGGGGTGCATGTATCTTTTTTAATTAGAGTTTCCTCTGGATATATGCCCAAGAGTGGGATTGAGGGATCATACAGTAGTTGCATTTTTAAGTTTTTTTTTTTCCTAATTCATTTATTTATTTTAGTTGGAGGCTAATTACTTTACAATACTGTGGTGGTTTTTGCCACACATTGACATGAATCAGCCATGGGTGTACATGTGTCCCGTATTTTCAGTTTTTTAAGGAACCTCTATACTGTTCTCCATAGTAGCTGAACCAATTTACATTCCTATCAATGATGTAGGAGGGTTCCCTTTCTCCACACTCTCTCCAGCATTTATTATTTGTAGACTTTATTCAGTTCAGTTTAGTCGCTCAGTCGTGTCTGACTCTTTGCGACCCCATGGATTGCAGAAAGCCAGGCTTCCCTGTCTATCACCAACTCCCGGAGCTTGCTCAAACTCATGTCCACTGAGTCGGTGATGCCATCCTACTATCTCATCCTCTATCATCCCTTCTCCTCCTGCCTTCGGTCTTTCCCAGCATCAAGGTCTTTTCCAATGAGTCAGTTCTTCACATCAGGTGGCCAAAGTATTAGAGCTTCAGCTTCAGCATCAGTCCTTCCAATGAACATTCACGACTGGTTTCCTTTAGGACTTTTTTTTCAAGATTACTTTTTTTAATTAATTAATTTATTTTAATTGGAGGCTAATTACTTTACAATATTGTGGTAGTTTTTGCCACACATTGACGTGTATTAGCCATCGGTGTACATGTGTGCCTCCATCCCGAACCCTCCTCACACATCCCTCCCCATCCCATCCCTCCAGGTTGTCCCAGGGCACCAGCTTGGAGTACCCTGCTTCATGCATCGAATCTGCCCTGGTCATCTGTTGACTGGTTGGATCTCCTTGCAGTCCAAGGGACTCTCAAGAGTCTTCTCCAACACCACAGTTCAGAAGCATCAATTCTTTGGCACTCAACTTTCTTTATGGTCCACGTCCATATATGACTACTGGAAAATGGGATTTCCCAGGCAAGAGTACTGGAATGGGTAGCCATTCCCTTCTCCAGGGGATCTTCCTGACCCAGGGATTGAACCCAGGTCTCCTGCTTTGCAGGCAGAGTCTTAACCATCCAAGCCAGCAGAGAAGCCCATAGACTTTTTAATGACGATCATTCTGAGTTATATGAAGTGATACCTCATTGCAGTTTTGATTCACATCTCTCTAATAACTAGCAATAATGAGCATCTTTTCATGTGCCTGTTGGCCATCTGAGTGCCTTCTCCAGAGAATATCTATTTAAGTCTTCTGCCCATTTTTTAATTAAGTTGTTTTTTATGTTAAGCAGTTTGAGCTGTTTGTATATTTTGGAAATTAATCCTTAATTAGAGAATGTGGCTGGGAGCAAAAACAGGACTAAGACCTGAGCCTAGGGGGCCCCTACATTAGAGGCTAGGAAGAGAGATGAACTTATAATGGAAACTAAGAAAAACATAGAGGAACAGCAGGGTGTAAAGTCACAGACACCAAAAAATTAGAGAATTTTAAGAAAGCATAGGCAGACAACTGACTATACACAGTTGAAAGATCTAATAAGGTGACTTCCCTGGTGGTTCAGTGGCTAAGAGTCTGGGCTTCTAAGGCAGGGGGCCCAGGCTTGATCCCTGGTCAGGGAACTAGATCTGATATGATACAACTAAGAGCTCATATGCTGCAGCTAAGACTTGGTGCAGCCAAATAAATAAATATAAATTTAAAAATAAAAAATTTTTAAGTAAAAAAGATCAAATAAAATGAGAATATATTAATCTCAATGGATTTGACAATGCAGAGGCTACTGATGATATTTTTAAAAAGCAATGTAGGTGAAGTTTTCTGGATCAGAACCAAATTGGAGAGGATTGTAGGACAAATGGGAAGTGAAGAGGTAGAGGAACCATGTGGAAATCACTTTACTTATGGCTTGTAAAGGGGGGCAGAGAAATAAGACCATAACTAGAGGAGACAGAAGTATGGAGAGGGGACTCGGGGTCTTTTGCTTGTTGGTTTTGTATTTTCGGTTGAGATATACACAGTTTGCTCCTGGCAGTGAGGCAAATATTAATCATGCTAGAGAGAGAAAAAATAAAGAAGGGAAGTCCTTGAGAGAGGATAGGGTCCAGACCTCACGGGCAAGTAGGACTATTGATGGGATAATGACACCTTATCAGTTTCATCCGTGGGGAACAGAGAAGACGTGATTGGGTGCACATGCTGTGGGTCTGTGGGCTTGTTGGTAAGATTAGGGCTAAGTCAGAAAGAGAAAAGCAAATATATATTAACACATATATGTGGAATCTAGAAAAATGGTATAGATAATCTTATTTGCGAAGCAAAATACAGACAGATGCAGAGAACCAGCATATGGACAGCAACAGGAGGTAAAGGCGAAGGGCGATCGGATGAACTGAGAGGTTGGGATTGATATATACATACACTGCTGTGAATACAATAGATAACTAATGAGAACCTACTGTATAGCTCAATTCTTTCTGGTGACCTAATGGGAAGGAAATCCAAAAAAGACAGGATATGTGTATACGTAGCTAATTCACTTTACTATACAGCAGAAACTAACACAACACTGGAAAGCAATTATCTCCAATAAAAATTAAATTTAAGCAGATTATTAGGTCTTTCCTGATTGACTGATCTTCTCAAACATGTGTAAGTCTAGCCAATTAGCTAAAAGGTGTTATTTGCAGCTAAAAGGGCTACATGAGAGAAAGGATGTGAAATAGTCACCTTTAAAACTAGCAGGAACCTAGTAAGTAGACAAAAGTAGTGGGATTCTTTTGTGGTTTAGCTGGTCTGAGACCATTCATTTGGCAGGGAGACAGTCAGCACAGTTGGGAATTTGTTGGCAGCAGAGTCACACTTTTAAAAAAAAATTGCTAAAATCACAAGTAAATGTTTCTGGTCTGGCAGCTTTCCTCCAAAGAGTAACTCAAGGATCCAAACTGCTTCTACCTTGTGATGCTGCTATATGACCTATGACCTCCAAGTTTACTGAGGAAGAGAGAGGATGCAGTGGGCATCCTGGTGTTTTACCGTCTCTGCCTGAAAGGGGTATACATCCCTGGGCTCGCGCTCCATGGTGAGCACTAATCAAATGCTCTCACCTAGAAACAAGAAGGCTGGAAAATGCAAGCGTGGGCAGCCACTTCCCAAAACAATTCTACAATGAGGAAAAGCAGCATGAATCTTTGGTGGTTAACTATATACTGTAAGGGGTTTGGATTAATTCCAAGGGCTTGGGGAAACTGTGGGAAACTTTTAAATAAGCATGTAAAATGACCTGATTTACGCTGGAAAAAGATGACTTTGGCTACTCTAAGAAATAAACTCTAGAGAAGTAAGGACAGAAGTAGGGAGACCAGTAGCCAGTATAAACAAGACATAAACAAGAGATGATGGTGGCTTCAACCATGTGTTAGCATGAAGACAGGGAGGAGTGGCTGGGTCGGGGAGAACCAAGTGGATCTGCTGATAGACAAACGTCCCGCTGAGGGGGCTCTTGAGGGAATGAGCTAAGAGGATAAAAGATAACATAAAGTTTGAGATTTCAGAAGGTGTTGCAATTTCTGGAGTTGACAAGGTCCAAGGCATAACCACAGAAGTGAGTTTCTGTGGTGAAAGAACCCCCCTCCCCCCAAAAAAAAGATAGTGAAAATGAGGAGGGTTCCTGGGAAATCATATTCAGTGAGAAACAAATAATGTGTATTGATAATCTTGCGTCCTTTGAGTCAGCAGCGACCGTAAGGACACAAAGAGCCAGCTATGTCATGTACACTGACATGACTCTCTAATCTGAGAGCAATCTCTCCACAGATCTGCCCAGTAACCACAACCAAAAAACAAGCAAATCAAAAGAACTATCATTACATAATGTGAAACAGTTAAATCTTGTTTCCTGTTTCTTCAAAGTTCCCACAAGGAAGCACAGTCTTGTTTGGAAGTAAGTGTTGACATACTCTCAGATTCAGACGGACATTCATCCAACACCACCCAAAAAATTAAACTGAAAAGCAACTGAAATCTTTAAAACAGACTTTCACAAAATGACACTGAGATAGTTCATCCTAAACTACTTCAATAATCCATAAAGCCAGGTGCAACAAATGTCCCTACAGTCTCCCTTCTTCTGTCTCCAAAACTCCCCAGGAGTTTCTCTGAAAGTTAGCCTGCACATGTGGCAGGCAGGGCTGAAGGGCATCAACCAGAGGGAGGCAGAGATGCTGAGAAAGCTTATGTGGAAGGCTCCTCATGCACCACCTTAGTCCACAGACATTTCCTGACTGCCTATAGTACTGCAGGTCCTTGGGTCAAGTAAGAAATGTCTGGGATCACCTGCAGGAATGGCAGAGATATCATCAGATTAAGTGATCTACAGGAAAGGAGCAATAAAAAGTTATTCTAGGGAAATTTCCTAGTGGTCTAGTGGTTAGGACTCCACACTCACTGCGGAGGGCTTGGGTTTGATCTCTGGCCAGGGAACTGAGATTCTGCAAGCTTCATGGCCAAAAAAAGTCATTCTATAGGTCTAGACCCTGAAGAAGGATATCAGTGGCAGGGGGCAATATGGTCAACAGTATTTACCATGCATGACTGGGTAAGGGGCTGAAAAGACTCTGCATTCTGAGTCCTTTCTTTCCCTCCTTTCCTTCCCTTCCTTCTCCCTTCCTTTTCTCTCTCCCTACTCCTTCTTTTCTTTCCTCCCTTTCTTTTTTTGTCCAAAGAGTGTTTTATCTATCTAGCTATCCATCTCTCTATCTATCTATCTGTATTAGTCAAGGTTCTACCAAGAGACAGATAAATACAAGAGATATTAATAGATGATAGGTAGATACATACATTAAAAAGAAAGAAAATGATATACATACCGTAGATAGATCCACAGATAGATAATAAGAGATTTATAAATAATGGGTTTATGAAGTTGCAGAGGCAAAGAAGTCCCACAGTTGGCCATCTTTAAGCTGGAGAACCAGAAAAGCTGGTGGTGCAATTCAGCCTGAGTCTAGAGGCGCAAGAATGGGGTGGGGCCAGGGGTGGAGAGGTGATAATGGCCTGAGTCCCACTCTGAATACAGAGGCCCAAGAGCTGAGGGAAGGAGAAGATGGATGTCCCAGCTCAAGCAAAAAAAAACAAACTTGCCTTTAGCTTCACCTTTTTGCTCTATTAGACTGGCAATGGATTGAATGATACCCACCCACATTGGTGAAGACAACCTTCTTTATTCAGCCTACACATTCAAATGCTATTTTTTTCTGGAAAAAATCCTCACAGACACACTCAGAAATAATGTTTTACCAGCTATCCTAACATCCCTTACCCCAGTCAAGCTGACACATAAAACCAACTGTTATCCCATCTATCTATCTTGAAAGAAAAAATATGTGTAGATAGATAGGTATTACCAAAAGTCAAATCCTGCAGTGAATTGGATCCTGCCTGAAGGGCTCTTAAAACTGTTTTCCCAAGAGCTCCATCGATGGTACTTTAAGTGCGGTTGGTGGAACACTAGTATCAGCATCTATCTGAGAATTTGTTAGAATTCTCAGGCCCCACTGCAGACCTACTGAGTCAATAAATGGTGTTGGAAAAACTGGACAGTCTCATGCAAAAGAATAAAACCTGCTACTGCCTTACACCATACATAAAAATTAACTCAAATGGATTAAAAACTTTAGTGTAAGACCTGAAGCCCTTGAAAGTCCTAGAAGAAAAAATACATGGTCAAGTCTGTGGTATAAGTGTTGGTAATAATTTGAAGTATAGTTGATTTACAATATTGTCTTATTTTCAAGGGTACAGCAAAGTGATTCAATTGTATTTTTTCAGATTACCTCCCATTATAGATTAATATAAGATATTGAATATAGGCCCCTGTGTTGGTGATAATTTTTAAAATCTGATACCAAAAGCAACAAAAACAACTATGACTACATCATTCTAAAAAGCTTCTGCACAGCAAAGGAAACTATCAACAGAATGAAAAGCAACCTACTGAATGCGAGAAATATTTGCAAATGATCTATCTGAAAAGGGGCTAATATCCAAACTATATAAATAACTCATACAATTTAACATCCAAAAAAAACCCAATTCAAAAATGAACAGAGGATCTGAATAGACATTTTTCTGAAGATGACCAACAGGTATATGAAAAGATGCTCAACATCATTAACCATCAGAGAAATGCAAATCAAAACCATAGTGAATTATTGTCTCACACCCATTAGAATGGCATTATAAAAATTAAGAAATAACAATTGTTGGGGAGGATGTGGAGAAAAGGAAACGTGAGCACTCTTAGTGGGAATATAAACTGATGTCAACATTATGGAAACCACTATGCAGGTTCCTCAGAAAATTGCAAAACAGAACTATCACGTGATCCAGCAATTCAACTTAAGGGTATTAATCCAAAGAAAACAAAAAACACTAGTTCAAAAATATAACACTCCCATTCTCATTGCATCACTATTTATAAGATAAGAAGAAAACCTAAGTGTCCATCAATATATGAATGAATAGAGAAATTGTGATATATTCATACAATAGAATTTTATTCAGCCATAAAAACAAATGTAATCTTGCCATTTACATCAATATAGATGGACCTCTGGAGAAAGGCGTGGCAACCCACTCCAGTATTCTTGCCTGAACAATCCCATCGACAGAGGACAGGCTACATGTCCGTGAGGTCACAAAGAGTCGGACAAAACTGAGCGACTTAGTACTTATGCAGATGGACCTCAAGAGCATTATGCTAGGTGAAATAAATCAGATAGATAAAGATGAATACTGTATGATCTTTGCATGTAAAACTCAAAAACAAACAAAAATAACAAAATCCCACCCTCGTAGACAGAAGAGATTGGTGGTTGCCAGAGGTGTTTTAGAGGTAAGAGATAAGGGTGAAGGGGGTCAAAAAAGTAAAAAGAAAAAAATAAATAGAAATTAACTTTAAAATTTTTTAAATATGTGACCTTTATATTACTAAAATTTCATGTTCTTATGTCCTGAATAATTATTTTTTTCCAAACATTATATGAGGTATGCAGCAGCCTTTTGCATCAAAAAACTCATATTCCCTAATTCTGAAATTTTTTGTATAAATCTTTGATAATATTTCCCCCCACTTCCTTGTGGCCTCTGTCTGGAATGTTTATTATTTAAATCTTAGATTTCATTACCTTCTACTGTCCTTTTCTTCCTACTTTTCATTCCTGGCTTTCGTTCCCACTTCTAGAAGTCCTCAAATATATCTTCTAAATCTTTTATTGAATTGTTTTGAATGTGCTTTACTTTTATTTTCCCTAAACAGTAAGTGCTTTTTAAGAGGCTCTTATTTTTGTTTTATGTATATAAATGGTATTATCTTTCTGAGGATATTAATCTCTTTTTTCCTTTACTTTTTTTTTTTTTGGTAAGCTTTGCATCAAACTTTTTCCCCTTACTTATTTGAGTTTCTGTCTTTAAATTGCCTCCCTCTTGCTTAGGTGTTTATATTTAAAAGTCAGCCACCAAGTCCTTATTGGAAGTTCCATGTAGCCTGTCAGGCTCCTCTGTCCATGGAATTCTCCAGGCCAGAATACTGGAGTGGGTTGTCATTCCCTTCTCCAGGCGATCTTCCCAACCCAGGGATCGAGCCCAGGTCTTCCGCACTGCAGGTAGATTCTTTACCATCTGAGCCACCAGGGAAGAATACTGGAGTGGGTAGCCTGTCCATTCTTCAGCGGATCTTCCTGACCCAGGAATCTAACCAGGGTCTGCTGCATTGCAGGCAGATTCTTTACCAGCTGAGATACCAGGGAAGCCCTTATACTTAAAAGTCAGCCGCCAAGTCCTTACTGGAAGCTCCATGTGCATGGATCCTCATAGGATGCCTGGCAGTTGTCTAGGACCTCCAGTGCCTACGACTCTTTCCCCTGCCAGTGTCCTGCCAGCGTCCTGGGTTGGGTTCTGAAGAGGGAATGAAGGCAGGGGAATGTGATGGTCAAACTGTAGACTGGCATTTAATCCTGTTTCCAAGTGGCCTCAATCCCTTCTTCGGCTGCCAACAAGCACATTTTTTATCTGTCACAGTTTCATGTCCTGATTTGTCCTTAACAAAACTTGATCACTATCAGTGTGGATAATGTGGAGTTAGGGCAGGCCTGGGAGCCTTATCTTGGGGTGAAATGGAAAGCATGCCAGTGGTCACAGTCCTGAGTTCATTCCAACCCTATTGTGGGAGGAAGAGGTGCCAGAATATAGACGCAGCAGCAGAAGAGGGTGGCACGCAGGTGGCTATGGTGAGAAGGTGCCACTTTGCCAACTTTCAGGCTCATTCTCATTCACTCATTTCTAATAGCCAAGACACTTGAATTTGCCTTCTCTCTGCCCACTACTATCTTAATCTGTCTCTTGGGGCAGTGAAGCAGCAGGGAAGGTAAGCCTAAATTAGGGAGATTATTCCACAATAATGTGTCCATCTGGTGGCATCCTGTGAAAGAAACGCTTGCTGGATGCACCATACAGTTTATCACATACATACAATGTAGAAATTCTGCTTGTGATCTTCATGTTTCATTTGCCCAGATTACATCATCAAAAAATCCTAATGGGGACTTCCCTAGTGGTCCAGTGGTTAAGACTCCATGCTTCCAACGCAGAGAACACAAGTTTGATGCCTGATCAGGGACTCAGATCCCACATGCCTTGGGGTATGGCCAAAAAAACATTTTAATAGATATGAAATCATATGTGAAACTTTTGAAAATTGTAAAGCACTATAGAATTTAAAGAATCTTTCATTCAATGAACAAAGAAAGAATGAAACTTCAGAATGCAAATATGTGCATATATATATAACCTGCCTGCCAATGCAGGAGATATTAAGAGATGCAGGTTCAATCCTGGGTCAGGAAGATCCCCTGGAGGAGGGCATGGCAAGCCACTCCAGTATTCTTGCCTGGAGAATCCCATGAACACAGGAACCTGGCAGGCTACAGTCCATAGGGTCATGAAGAGTCAGACACAACTGAAGCAACTTAGCATGCACGTATATATAATGGCTCTCACTATCGTGTAAATGCACTGCAATTTTAAAAAGCATAATAAACCTTGTGTATTCCAACCATAAAAGTGAATTTTCCCACCCCTCCTTCTGTTTCTCTTGGAACATCAGCAAATTGAGTTGCAAGGGAAATATAATGAAAAGATGTTAAGTTATCCTGCAGACATGAAGACATGGGAAGTTGGCTATAAAATTACATTTGGTTATTTTTGCTTATTCCCTGTTCAAACTCTGTCCAAACTTTCTCTATGAAAGAGGAAACTTTCTTCTCCTTTCTTGCCTCTGCACTCTGAAAGTCTCAGGCTAGCTGTCCTTTCATTCACTTCACTCCCCACCCTATCCCCCAAAATACTTATCAGCACTGGAGACTCATACTTCATTGTCTGAACTGTTCAAAAAACAGAAAACTGAATCCATAACAAAGAGCCTCCGAACACTGCCAAGATACACTGTGATCAATCACCAAAAGCAGTACATATTCCAAGAGAGTTAAGTACCAGGAGGTTTCAAGAAAACCAAGATGCATGACCAAATAAATACAGTGTACAATAGATGTATAGAATCAGATGTGCAATATAAAAGGCAGATGATATCTTAGAAGTTATTGATTAAACTCCAAATCCAAGTTCATATGTCATTTTAATAGGAAACACCACAATTGTTTTCCTTCAATTTTTCTTTTTTTTTTTTTTTCACTTCTTCCTCCCCTCCTATTCTTCTCTGGGTTGAAGGGTGAGAAGTGGTAAGGATACCAATGATGATGCAGATTATACACAACATCACATACACTGTAGAATGGTCCTCACCTAGAGCATGGTCCTCACCTAGAATATCCTGATACTTTTACTTCTTTGACTTTGAACATGAAATATATGGTCTACATGTCGTCTCTTCGTTCTACATCTTGAATGTAATGTATGGCCCTACAATCTAAAGCTTATGTTATCACTGAGTGTGATACCAAAGTACTCAGAGCAAGTCTTGTTTAAGCGATATGTGATGGGGTCAAGCTTGACTTATCCAAAGGGACTCGAGAACATGAACTAAGTTCATAAATGTTTAAGGGAGCCTAGCCTTGAGCTTTCACATAGAACAAAGGGAAGGGAAAGAGAAATCAAACAAATTCCAGCTAGATAGCGGTCTCAGGGAAGGACAAGAATAGTGGGGGAGGGAGGAGAGTGGAAGAAAGGCGATCATAAAGCCAGAAAAGGGAAAGGTTCATTAAACTCAAGTCTGAAAGGAAACTGTACAAACAGTGAATAAAGAGAGATCAAAACAAGGCGGGTATGTTCCCAGGACCCTGGGCGAGTCAGCATCTGGCAGCTGATTGTACACATGGTAATGTGAACAAAGCAGATAGAGAACAAAGCTGACTGAGAATCCAAGAGCATTCAGAGCAGATGCCTTCTGCTTCAGAACATCACTGAAATCAGAGATGCTCCATCACTGAATGAATCTTCAGTAAAAAAAAAACAAGGATTCCATCCTAGACCATGGCAATTGGGTTCTAAGCATTGCTCATAAAGGAACTGAACACTCTGAGGAAAGTTAGCTAGTGAGACTAAGGAACAATGAATTCCAGATTGTGCTGTCATTCTGGACCCATTTGGAATTTGTTCTTAGTTCTCTTCTGTGTCAGGCAGCTTGCTCTTGGCACGTATCAATAAGATATGAGTACATGCAAAGGTTCATGGCCAGAATCAGCAGCGAAACCCAAGATGCCACATTAAAAAATTCTTGTGGGAGCTCTTTGCAAAATACGTGAACAGGCATTTAGCAAATGTATGTAGAAAAGAAGATTCTCCACATAAGCCATTCTTCTCTCTGCAGGAAATGATGATCCAATATCAACAATGTTTCCTGCAGGCTGACCCCTTAGTCACAGGCGTCCAGCTGTTCTCATTAACAACAAAGGCATGATTTATCTCTCAAGGATATAAAGGAAGGAAAGGCATAACCAAGAAAGTTATGGCTTAAACAGATGGGGTTGATCCCAGGGGACAATGACTTTCCCAGCATTTAAATCTTCTCCCTTCTACACTCCGGTACCAAGTCATATCTCAGGATTGTTCTGGTGTTAAATGCCTCATCACTATCCTCATATTTTGCTTTTCTCAGGCTAGTGCTTCCTGTAGCTAACAGCTCATTAATTAAATGGCTTTCACTTACAAAGTAAACATTTTTTTTTTTTTGCTAGAGCAAGATTTTTGCCAGGTCCTTTTGTTTGACTGTATATTTGTTTTCTTGGACGTATATCAAGTTTGCATGGGTTAAGCCATATTATTAAATAGGCAGAATAATTTTTCTGAAGCAATTCCCAGTCATGCCTTCCTTTGTCTGTCCATTCCCCAAAACGAAAAGATTCAACTGAGATACGATTTCTGCTTGAGAAGGCAGATGGATATAGGAAACAGGAAATAGGATTCACTCAGCTGAAAAATCCACACTCAAAGACACAGTTGATAGAAAAGCCAATATTTTAATCTCTCCTTTTACACACTGTTGTCAGATGCTTCTCCCCTGACTTACTATAAAGTCTCTTTCCAGGAATCAACAACCAAAAAGTTCAGATAACTGAAATTTTTTTCCATATTTTACTTCAGTAAAAAAGAGACAAAATAAAACAAATGAATATCAGAGACTTGGGCGTTTTTTGTTGTGCTGTTGTTCTTCAACCTAGGATCTGGACACATTAAACACATCACCTACATCTCCTACCCTTCAGATAATAATGGCATGTATGTTCAGTCATAATTATACTGAAGCTCTTCATGATAGGAACCATCCAATAAAGAACAAATTCTTTTAATGCTATCTGTCCATACTTTCAGGCTTCCCAGGTGATGCTAATGGTAAAGAACCTTTCTCCCAGTGCAGGAGATATAAGAGACATGGGCTTGATCCCTGGGTCGGGCAGATCCTCTGGAGAAGGGAATCACAACCCACTCCAGTATTCTTGCCTGAAGAATCCCATGGACAGAGGAGCCTGGTGGGCTACAGTCCATAGTGTCACATAGAGTCAGACATGAGTGAAGTGACTTAGCGTGCACGCACATCCTTTGAGAATTTTTTAAACTAGATATCAATATAATTCTCCATTTACTATAGCATTGTCTTAACAAGGCCACTTCCATATATACATACTTTATAAGTGGGAAAAGTACTCTAAATTCAGTAATAAGTATACATACACTTATTTTAAGAGGATCATAGATTCTGTAGAGAAAGTAGGATTTCAATGACCCCATCAGTGAAAGAAGTTAGTCACAAAAGACCATATTTATATGAAATGTGCAGAATAGGCAAATCTATAAAGACAAAAAGTAGATTAGAGTTTGTCCAGGGCTGGGGGGTGAGTGGAGATGGGAAAGATAAGGGCAAGTGACCGCTATGGATATGGGGTTTCTTTCTTTTTTGGGTGATAAGAATATTCCCAACTTGGATTGTGCTAGTGGTGGCCCAACTCTGTGAATATCATTTAAAAATCATTGAACTGTACAATTTAAATCAACAAAAGATGTGGCATGTGAATTATATCTCCATAAAACATTCTTTAAAATACCCTCTAAGAGGTGGTTCCCCACAGCTGCCCAATACATGGGTGGGTCTATACGATCCAACCAGAACAGCAGCCAGCCCTTGTGAGGGCCTCCTTTCCTGACCCTCTCTTCCTCTTTCTTTGTCAGTGATACTCAATTTTGACCAATCTCTGTCTCCTTCTCTCCTTTCATCCCATCAGCTTGGATTGTGCTCTGCCATATGTGTGCTAACTTGGCTTTGAATCTCTGGCACTCCTTAAAATAACATCAAGTGCTCCTTTGAAAACGTCCTCTGATCGACGCCCTGCCTCCGGGATCTCACGGGAAATCTGACACCTGAGCTCACTCTGCCATTCTTGACTGGCGCTCCTGGACTCAGTCAAGTGTTCACTATTTTCTAACCCAAATCTCAGTCTTCTTCCAGAGATGTTAAGTTAGGACAAAGGGAGAGGTTCTCACTGATGCCAGCCCAGGCTTCTCAAGAGGACTTTGCTGGATCTAGTAGCGATCACATGGACTTAAACGAAATGTCGTGAAACATTCAGAAACTCACATTGAAGAGCACCCAGTCTTTTTTTCAAACTCTAAACCGACCTGGACTCTAATGGGCTTTCCATGAAGACTGGACCACTCTGTCCCCCTTCAGAAGGCAGGTTACAGGACGGAACTCTGGGAAGTTCACAGCAATCCTATCTGGTCCCCAGCATCAGGAAAGCCCCCATCCGGCCATCATATTCAAAGAGGCCCTGGAAGCACCTCTCCAAATCATCATCATTTACTTAATGTCCAAGTTTGGAATGTCTAGAAAAAGTCCTGAGCTTGTCTATCTCATGGAAAGATAGAAATCATATGTTTGATTTCTGCGGGTTGCTTAGCTCCTCCCAATTTTCCCCACCCTACATTCAGAGTTCCTTTTGCCTAAATCTACAGGTTCTCTTTGGAACGTGGTGCCTAAGGCACAGCTGAACCACTGAGTGGTCCTCTGGTCTGATTCCCTGACACTTTAGATTTTGATTTGAAGAAACTGCCTGAAAGCACTGATAACTTTTTTCTCGACGCCGGCAAATGGCAAAGCTTTCACATCCTGATAGCAATGCTTTTAAGTGAGAAATGTAAGAACCAATTTGTCCAGTATTCCATTATTCTGCCCAAACACTTAATAATTAAGAGACAGACTACAAAACTTGAATTAACTACCTAAAAGGGCCTGGGGTTTTTTTTTAATGTTTTTAAATTTTTAACTGGAGGATAATCGCTTTACCATGTTGTGCTGGTTTCTGCCATACGACAATATGAACCAGCCACAGGTACACGTATGTCCCCTCCCTGTTGAAACTCCCTCCTACCCCCGACTCAGCCCACCCACTAGGTCATCACAGAGCACACGGCGCGCTCCCTGCATTGTAGAGCAACTTCCCACAAGCTGTCTGTTTCACACATGGTGATATATGTTTCAACGCTACTCTCCCAATCCCTCCCAACCTCTCCTTCCCCGACTGTGTCCACATGTCTGTTCTCTACGTCTGAGACTCTATTCCTGCCCTGCAAATAGGTTCATCAGTAACCATTTTTCTAGATTCCATATATTTATATGCATTAATATACAATATTTATTTTTCTCCTTCTGACTTACTTTCTAGCTCTATGTTCATCTACCTCACTACAACTGACTCAAATTCATTCCTTTTTATGGCTGGGTAATATTCTATTGTATATTCTTTACCCATTCACCTGTTGTTGGACATCTAAGTTGCTTTCATGCCCTGGCTATTGTAAATAGCATTGCAATGAACACTGGGGTACATGTGTCTTTTTGAGTTATGGTTTTCTCAGGGTATGTGCCCAGCAGTGGAATTGCTGGGTCATATGGTAATTTTATTCCTAGTTTTTTAAGGAATCTCCATGCCCTTCTCCATAGTGGCTCTATTAGTTTACATGCCCACCAACTGTGCAAGAGGATTCCCTTTTCTCCACATCATCTCCAGCATTTGTTGTTTGTAGATTTTTTGATGATGGCTATTTTGACTGGTGTGAGGTGATACTTTTGTAGTTTTGATTTTCACTTCTCTAATAACGAGCAATGTAGAGCATTTTTTCACATGTTTATTGGCCATCTGTATGTCTTCTTTGGAGAAATGTCTGTTTAGGTTGCTTTTTGTTTTTTTTTTTTTAAGTTAATTTCGAAGTTAATGAGTTCACTATAGTCAGAAAATAATTTTTTTACCGGGAAGTTGTCACAATGCGAATGACTGGCTTATTCAAAATGAAATTTAAACGTTTCTACAGCAATTTTAGTTTCATGTAACTTTAAATCTTAGAAATCTTTAGCAAAATTCCTTCACTTTACAGATAACAAAAGTAAGACCCGGTGAAGAGAAGTGACTTGCCCAAGTTCATAAATATATGACAAAACTATATTTTGGACTGGGGGGCAAAAATCCTCAGACTCTTGAAACCAGACCTTCTTTCATTCCATGACCAGGCAGGGATTCAGGCTGATGATGTGCGTGTGTGTGTGCCCTACTCTTGGCAACCCCACGGACTGCAGCCCACCAGGCTCCTCTGTCCATGGGATTCTCCAGGCCAGAATACTGGAGTGGCCCCTCCAATGATGTTGTGAGCCTTACGAAGTTCACACTTGACCCAAAAACAGGAAGGAGAATAAGGAAGGGATTTGCAAGGGAGAGGAGAGAATGAGAGAATCAAACAATACCTTTTTCCTCAAATCTTACAGTGACTGAAACAAAGAACATTGGGAAGATTATTACCTATCTCCCAACATCACAAATAGCAAGGGCCTCCTGGAAGCTAAAGAAGCTGAAAAATACTGCCCCACTCTCAGTCCCTGGGCACAGGAAGCCCACAGCTCACTATGTCAGGACACAAACAAGCTCCAAATAAATCATGACTTGTGACAGCCTTAATGAGTTGCAACAGTCTCTTATCTTTGTCTGAATACTTCTCTGTTCACCAAAATAATAAGAACAACTACATGCACTTTTATGAGTAAATGCAAATACATCCTCATAGAATCATCTAATATAAAGTAAATAAAGAGAGAATTGCAAGGGAGACATAAAACACACATTTCATTAGACCTATCTCCTGATTTTCACTAGATTTAAACTAATTTCTCCTGTAGGCATATTAGAAAATCACTTTCTTCTGTCAGTAGAAATTGTCTGTAACTCTGTTTTGGAAATGAGCTATTTCTGGCATTGCTGATCTGTAATTCTGCAGAGCATTTTCATGGGGGCAAAGGGCAACTGAGTGAATCACAGAGACTCTTAGGAGGAAAGCAGGCGCTCTGTCTGAACAAGTTCTTTGCTGGACAGTTACTGGTCTCCTTGAAGGTATGCCTATGAATTGAAAGAGAACCTTTAGGGGGGGGTTCCACACAGGCAGGTGGTTTTGGGTCAGCAGGACAGTGCTTTTTGGGAATCAGTACACAGCCTGGGTTACAGTTTGGTTCCCTGATTCCTAGCTTGGTGATAGAGAGGTAAGTTACTGAACTTCTCAATGAAATGAGACCAGCCATATTGATGCCACAAGTTCTTGTGAACATCCAAAGAAATGCGTGACTGTACCCAGCCCAGAGTCTACATAGATTGTATCCTCTGTAACAAAGAGTTCTCCTCCCTTTCCTTAGCCAAGGGGAAGGGAACCTGGCTGTACTGCCGGAGAGAAACATTATACTACAAATCAGCTCCACTTGGCCTCTGTTGCAAAGATTTTGCAAAGCTTAGGCCCAAACAGTAGCTTAGGAATTTGGTGAAGAAGCCTGTCTATCCACCGTCAGAACCCCAATTATTTTTCAATTATTTTTTTTAATTCCTCAAGGAATCATTTATTAAATGTGTTTTTATACATCAGACTTTTTTTTCTTAATTTATTTATTTTTTATTGAGGGGCAGAGAGGGTGAGATGTATGGAAAGAGTAACATGGAAACTTACACTACCATATGTAAAATAGATGGCCAACAGGAATTTTCTGTGTGGCTCAGGAAACTGAAACAGGGGCTCTGTGTCAGCCTGGAGGGGTGGGGTGAGGCAGGAGATGGGAGGGAGGTTCAAAAGGGAGGGGACAGATGTATACCTATGGCTGATTCATGTTCAGGTCTGACAGAAAACAGCAAAATTCTGTAAAGTAATTATCCTTCAGTTCTTTTTTGAATTTTTTTTTTTGATGTGGCCTATTTTTTAAAGTGTTTACTGAATTTGCTACAATATTGCTTCTGTTTTATGTTTTTGTTGTTGTTGTTGTTGTTGTTGGCTCTGAGACATGTGGTATCTTAGTTCCCTGACCAGAGATCAAACCCACACCCCCTGCATGAGAAGGCCAAGTCTTAAGCACTGGACCACCAGGGAATTCCAGCACCAATTCTTCATGGTATAGACCAGTGTGGACCTTAGTCCAACGGCATCAGTGTCATCCCAGAACTGGCTCCAGGAATTTGTGATTCCACCAGCTCTCCAGGTAATTCTTTAGCACGCTCAAGTTTGAAAAGCACTGCTCTAGAGAAAGTGTTACCAGCAAACTTGAAAAAAAAAAACCAGGAAGACGTGAACCAGGGAATGATTTTCAGAGGCCCAAGTCAAAGAGATTTTAAGGAAAGATGGAAGAAGCAACTGGCAGGAAGCCTGAAGGGGAACCTATAGACATCTGACAACATGTCAGATGACAGTTATCAATTTTGCAAATATTTCATTCACTTAGCAAACACAAATCCACATAATGCTTATTCAT
The DNA here is from genome assembly GCF_023699985.2 of Odocoileus virginianus. Taxonomy (NCBI): domain Eukaryota; kingdom Metazoa; phylum Chordata; class Mammalia; order Artiodactyla; family Cervidae; genus Odocoileus; species Odocoileus virginianus. Next base: position 10,326,199 of record NC_069685.1, on the reverse strand, counting down.
CTTCTAAGTAGAAATGAACTACTGAATTTATTACAGAGTGGCTGAGTGGGCCCATCCCCTAAACAAGAAGGGATCAGCCATAAATTTTTTAAATGAAAAGAACCCATGTGCTTATTTTTGGTGACAGTAAGTAAAGAGCAAGATGGGAAGATAGCATCTTACTCAGCAACCAGTCCTGGGAGGGGAAAAGAAAACAACAACAACAAGGAATAGAAGCAATCCAAATCTCTAAGGCTTTCAGAATGAAAAAAATATAATAAGAGTGAGACATGGGACTGAAATCCAGCAGCTGAGACACAACCCACCAGGCCAACTGGCATAAGGCCCAGCAGCAAGGCACTCTCTTAGGAACCAAACATCTGCCCCCTTTCACATCTCCACGATACACTGAACTGCGAGCAGAAAGTTGCAGCATTCCACACAGACCAAGGACACAACAACACTCAGAAAACTCAGCTGCATGTGTAAATATTTACCTCGAGACTTCCTTGAGGTCTACGAACCTGTTTCATTTTATTGGCAGCAAACTCCATCATTTTAGAGAGCCACTCTATTTTACTAGCAGGATAGGGAGGTGGGGGAGAGACCTCACTCGAAATAACTGGAAAAGCACGTTACAGACTTTTAGCAGTAATCCCATCAACGCCTCTGAAACCAGAACGAAGTGGGAAGGAGCATTCTGAAGTGCGGTGTCCAAGTCAGAGAAATTAACACACTAATGCTCTTTCAGGCGCCCAGCTCTTGCAACTCCAGAATCAAAGGTAAGGCTTCCTGATGCATTTTCAGGTTAAACCCTTTGCCAGAATCTGGATCCAATACAATCATTAATCAGAAGAAATGGAAGGATCTCCAGTTGAGCATCTCAAGTAGACATGCCTGCCAGGGAATCTATTCCTAGACCTTCCCTGGCTTACAGGTCCAGTATGATGAGTAGTGTTCACTCACCTGGCTCCTGTGGACAGTTCCCCCCTGATATGTTATTGCACTCCTGCTATGGTCCCCTGAGAGCAAGACGCAGAAGTCCAGATGCTTCCTTCAGGAGGCCAGCAGTCCACTTCCTCTAGGAAAATATTCTCAACTTCCTTCCCAGGTAAATAGGAGAATTTGTACTCTTACCTGAGTGGGAAGACTGAAGGCAAAAAGAGAAGAGGGCGGAAGAGTATGAAATGGTTGGATGACATCACCGACTCAATGGACATGAACTTGGGTGGACTCTGGGAGATGGTGAAGGACAGGGAGGCCTGGCGTGCCGTGGTCCATGAGATTGCAAAAGTTGGACATGACACAGCAACTGAACAAGTAAGTGAAAATAAAAAGCTCAGTAGGTTAGGGACTCTCCTGATGGTCCAGTGGCTAAGATTCTGCACTCCCAGTGCAGGGGCTCAGCTTTCGATCCCAATACAGGGAACTAGATCCTGCATGCCACAACTAAAGATTGCACATCTGCAACAAAGATCCTACATGCCACAACTAAGACCTGGCACAGCCAAACTAAAAAAAAAACAAAACTCAATAGTTTAATAGTTGGATAATGAGGATGAAAATATCTCTAGAAAGTACAGCAAAAGGAAAATACAATAGAAAAGATAAGGAAAGTGATGCAAATTCTGAAAATCTAATATTACAATACTAGGTTTCTTGAAAGAAAGGGAAAAAAATAGAGGGAGAAAAATCATCAATTGAAAAACTCCTAGAATTGAAGAACATGGATATGAGTGTCCAGCATGTTGGGTGAAAATAAAGCCACACCAGGAACATCACTGAGCAATTTTAGAACCCTGGGTATAAAGAGAAGCGAAACCACAGATAAAGGGGGAAAAAAGTCAACTATGAAGGAATCTGAAAGCAAAACAGCCTCAAATGACATAAAAGCAGCCAAACACTAGTAATTAATGGAGCAATGCTTTCAAAATTCTGAAGGAAAATTAGTTCCAGCCTAAATTTCTATTAGCAGCCACCCCATCATTCAAGTGTCAGGACAGAATACAAATATTAAAGATATTCAAGGACTCAACATTTTTTAAAGCGGTGATGGCCTTGGTGCTCAAACAGTGATAAGTACAATTAATTATTTTAAAAAAGCAAATTTCAAACAAGACAACTCCAGGAACTACAGAAAGATATGCAAAGAAGGAAAACACAGCACAGGCATATAATTCATCTATGAATAAATTACAGAGGTAATAACAACATAACTTTTCCTGTTGATTCTAACCAAATATATCATAACTATATTGGTAGGTCAGGGGGTTAGGAAAAAAAATACAAATACAGTGTGTGTGTGCATGTGTGTGTGAAGGAAGGGGAGAGAAAAGGGCTAAAATCTTTACCTTCCAATGTGAAAAGTCAATAGATAATGTCTGAAACTGGAGGGAAAAATCACAGAGTAGAAATAGTAGCATATCATTCAGGAATATGGAGGAAAATACCAAAACCAAAAATCAGCTACGGGTTATCAGTGTTTGCTTCTGGGGAGGGGGAGGGAAAGGGAACAAGGAAAGCATTTTTCATTACTAATTGTGTAGGGCTTTCTGACTCTTAAAATTATGAGTGATAATAATGTTGATTAAAATGAATGTGAGAATAAACAACAAGGTCCTACCATATTGCACAGAGGACTATAGTTAATATCCTGTAATAAACCCTAATCGACAAGAATATGAAAAAGAATATATATATTCTTTTATATAAAGTGCTCAAAAAATATATATATATATATAACTGAGTCACTTTTCTGTACAGCAGAAATTAACACAACACTGTAAATCAACTATAGTAAAATAATTTTTAAGAAACAAGTTTAAAAATAAACATCAAAGAGGCTGAGGCCCAGTGGAGCTAAGGACAGTGGCAGGATAGTATCTAAAGTCAGATCACCTAGATTTGCATTCTAATTCTGCCTCTGACAAACTTATGTGACCTTGGGCATGTTAACCCTTAAAAACCTCAGTTTCCTCAACTTAAAATCGGGGCTATAAAAATATTCACATCAGAGAGTTGCTGTGAGGTTTAAGTCATAAAGGGCCAGGAAGATTAGTATTGCCTGGCACATTATAAGGGTTCTTTTTTTCCTTTAACATATATTCAGAGCATCTGCTCTGCATCAGGCACAGTAGACAGTGTGGATGTATCAGTGAATGTACATGGAGCTTACTAGAATTAGAGGGAGAAACAAACAAGAAGCAATAAAATACTAAATAAGCGATACAGTCACTTAAAAATGATAAGTGGAATAAAACAGAGCAAGAGGGTAAGGGACCCCAGACAGCTGGGAAGGGGAGAGGGGTTGTGCTTGCAATTTCAAATAAGTTGTTCAAGAAGGACGGCATAAGCAATTTCTCTGGTGGTCCAGTGGCTAAGACTCCCTGCTCCCCATGCAGGGGGCCCAGGTTCAACCCCTGGTCAGGGAACTCGATCCCACGTGCCACAACTGAGTTCAGATGCCATAACTAAAGATCCCGCATGCCGCAATGAAGACTGAAGATCCCAAGTGCCGTAACTAAGACCTGGTGCAGCCAAATAAATATAAATAAATTTTTACAAAGAATAACCTCACAAGAAGGTGACTTTGGAGCAAAGACCTGAAGGAGTGGGGAGACTAACCTTTTATATGTTTGGGGAAAAGCATTTGAGGGCAGAGGGACAGCCAGCTCCCAGTCTCTAAGGTGGGCAAAGGCAAGGCAGTTGGGGAAAGAGCCAGAGAGCCGATGCGGATGGAGCCTCAAGGGGAGAATAGCAGGAGGTGAAGTCACAGGGGAAGCAGGGGCCAGAGAGATCGAGAGGAACCCTAAAGACATAAGCAGGATCTTGGCTTTTCTTAGAGTGAAATGAGGAGTCATGGCAGTGACTCAAGCAGGGTGACATGACCTGATTCTCCCTGCGGAAGGACCTCTCTAGCCACTGTGTTCAGTTCAGTTGGTCAGTCGTGTCCGACTCTCTGCGACCCCATGAACCGCAGCACGCCAGGCCTCCCTGTCCATCAACTCCTGGAGTCCACTCAAATCCATGTCCATTGAGTCGGTGATGCCATCCAGCCATCTCATCCTCTGTCGTCCCCTTCTTCTCCTGCCCCCAATCCCTCCCAGCATCACGGTCTTCTCAAATGAGTCAGCTCTTCACATCAGATGGCCAAATATTGGAGTTTCAGCTTCAGCATCAGTCCTTCCAATGAACACCCAGGACTGATCTCCTTTAGGATGGACTTGTTGGACCTCCTTACAGTCCAAGGGACTCTCAAGAGTCTTCTCCAACACCACAGTTGAAAAGCATCAATTCTTCAGTGCTCAGCTTTCTTTATACTCCAACTCTCACATCCATACACGACCACTGGGAAAACCATAGCCTTGACTAGACGGATCTTGTTGACAAAGTAATGTCTCTGCTTTTTAATACGCTATCTAGGTTGGTCATAACTTTCCTTCCAAGGAGTCAATGTCTTTTAATTTCATGGCTGCAATCACCATCTGCAGTGATTTTGCAGCCCAGAAAAATAAAGTCAGCCACTTCCATCTATTTGCCATGACCTCAGATATATAGATGACACCACCCTTATGGCAGAAGGTGAAGAAGAACTAAAGAGCCTCTTGATTAAAGTGAAACAGGAGAGTGAAAAAAGTTGGCTTAAAGCTCAATATTCAGAAAACTAAGCTACTGTGTTGGGACGAGACAAAGCTAGCAGGCTCTTCACCGGAAATGGAGACCAGTAGGAGGTAGGTGCCTGCAGCATTCCAGAATGAGAAGACAGCAGTGGCTCAGATCAGCAAGGTTGGAGAGAAATGACTGGACTTTCTATACTGGACATATTTCGCTATCATCATTTACCCAGGATGATGCAAAAAGTTAATAGCAGAAGTATGAAGCTACAGCTTTCCAGTCTTCTTCTGAATAAAGAGAAACTATAAATGGAAAACCTAAGTGGAAACATAGTATTATTTGCATGTAGATTAAGAAAATCTATAAAAGTTGTACTTCTTTTTACTTATAAAATCTCTGTTGTTCAGTAGATCTTGACATCCATATACAATCAATGGATGATTTCTTTTTAAGGGGCAATAACACTTGCACATATGACACCATGTCCCTTTATTTTACTTTGCTTGATACCTTATACAGTAAACATAAGTTAGGCATTGTTTTAGGTAAAAGATTTATTCATTCATCAAATATTGATAATTAAGTCATGGAGCTTCCCGTGTAGCCCAGTCAGTAAAGAATCTGCCTGCAAGGTTGGAGACCTGGGATTGATTCCTGGGTCAGGAAGATCCCCTGGAGAAGGAAATGGCAACCCACTCCAGTATTCTTACTTGGAACATCCCGTGGACAGAGGAGCCTGGCAGGCTACAGTCCATAGGTCGCAAGAGTCGGACACAACTTAGCTCTTTCTTTCTTTTTTACCTCTCAGCTTCCTTAATAGTGTAGTAAGGGAGAGAAGATAAACACAAAGAATTTAAACACACAGGAGGAGGTCAATGCTAGAAAACTAGTTAGGGTTAATTGCTCTAGGACAGGAGTCCCCAGCCTCCAAAATATAATGCCTGATGATCTGAGGTGGATCTGATGTAATAATAATAGAAATAAAGTGCATCATAAATGCAATGCACGTGAATCATCCCAAAACCATCCTCCACCCTGTCCAAAGAAAAACTACCGTCCACAAAATTGGTCCCCTGTATAAAAAAGGTTGGGAACCACAGCTCTGGGGAATTTTCAGTTATTCCTTCACTGGGGGAAGGTCAGGAGGTAGTGAGTGAAAGGCTCCGTTGAGGAGGTGACCTCTGTGGGACTCCTTGTATTTGGATTGCAGGATGGGACAGAAGGGCTGGATATTCTAGAAGTGGAAAAAAAAAAAAATTTTTTTTTTTTAAGACCCCAAGGTAAACCATTTCAATGTACATAAGAGGAATGATAATTTTTGAAGAGTCACTAGGGCATAGGGCCTCAGATAAGGATTAATAGAGCTATGAAAAATAGGATGAATAAAATGATATGAAGAAGCAGCTTGGGACTTGGCTGGTGGTCCAGCAGCTGGGGTCCTGTCCCTGGTCAGGGAACCACGCTGCAACTAAGACCCAGATCAGTCAACTAAACAAATAACAATACTTTTTTTTCTTTTTAAGAAGCTTAACATTGCCAGGTGAAGGACTCTGGATAAAGACTATCATAAGAAAAGAAATAAATGCTAAAAAGAATCCAGTTGTCATGGAAGGGTTCTAATGGGCTCGGCCAAGAGTCTGACCACTGGTCTCGTAATGAGTTTCCCAATTGTCAAATTTACTGTCCACGATTAGAATGGGGGCAGGAATTTTAGGGTTAAATTAAAACTGCCAGACATAAAATAAAAAAAAAACCTGCCAGCCAAAAAATTATTTCCTATTTTTCTTTTTCTTTTTAACGATTTTTTTAAATCTTTGGACATATATTTCTCTGTTTTGCTTTGCTTTCTTTGCAAAGTAAAGGAAGAAATGGTAGCAATCCTCTTTCCTTGCCCTCCTATTTCCCTCCCCTCCCTAGCTTTAGCAAAACAACATTACCAGCAGATCAAATGGCCAGCATGTGCTTTGGGGTTTTTTGTTGTTGTTATTGTTGTTTTTTTCATTTTTATTGCAAGTCATTGGGGTCAGAACCAAGACCTAACCGGGACCCTCATAAATCATAACTAAGACTCTTTTCAGATGCTACACGCAGAGAAATATGCCTGGAGCCAGCCTTTGCATCTCAGTGAACTTGACTTCTGCAATGTAAACAGCTTGGATGTGCTCCACCAATCTCTTGCATGCCCTAACAAGTAGGAATGTGGCCCCCATTCAGCAGGCTGTGAGGTTTTCTGTATCTCAGATTATCTGGAGAGCTCTCAATTTTATGATGGAATTTTGCAGTCATTAGCAAACTCCTGCAATCCCCATTTCTGCCAAAAATAACAATAGCTAACACTTATTGAGAACATACTTTATGCCTGGCCTATACAACCTCATTTAATCCTCACAACCTACCTACCTATTGCGACGGGTAGAGTCATTTTGTCCATTTATAAACGAAGAAACCAAGGCACAGAGAAGTTAGGTAATTCACTGAGGAACCTAGAGACAGAAAGTGAATGAATGAACAACATTTCTTTCTTCCTTCTCTAAGAGTCCACAGTCTCTGCCAGCAGCTTTCACCTGATTCTTCCCTTTTCTATCAGCGTTGTTGTGTTAATCACTCAGTCATGTCCAACTCTTTGCGACCCCATGGGCTATAGCCCACCAGGCTCCTCTGTCCACGGAATTCTCCACTCAAGGATACTGGAGTGGGTTGCTATTCCCTTCTTCAGGGAATCTTCCAGACCCAGGGATCGAACCCAGGTCTTCCACATTGCAGGCAGATTCTTTACTGTCTAAGCCACCTTAAACCTGGGAATGAAGTCCTCAGACCACACCTCAGTTCCTTTCTATAAAGTTCCTTTCCAGATTTATCTCCTCAGAAGCAATTGCCAAATCATCTTGTCCTGTGCAGTTTTTAGACTCTTAGTTTAAAAAAGGTTTCTCACTGAACCTTGCCCTCTATCACCATTATTCTGTTATCTTATCACAACTCTCACTATTTTATCTCGAGTGGTTTTTTTTTATCCACTGCATTTCATCATTTTCAAATGTCAGATTAATTTGTCATCGTGTGTACTCTTCTGAAGACCTTAAACTCGTGGCTCATCAAGCGATGGAGACCAACAACCCAGTTCAGACAGAAACTGAGAATTTAAACGTTGTTACCAGAGCAAGAAAGAAAAACAGGACTGTTCTCCAGCTGCATGTACATCTGTGCGTTTCTCCCTTTGGATGCTGACTCTGAAATGCTAAAATGCTCCCACATGGAAAAGATCCGTCATTTTGTTGTTTATGCTTGTGAATGTGTGAAGAACCAGGTTTACAATGCCAAGCTGATTCAGCCAACATGGTCAGAGGTCCTTAATTAGTTTCACAGAAATGTACAAAAGCAGGTATACTGCCCTTGTACAGAAGTATATTATGATAATTTTAATTGGATCACACATCTAAGAAAGTTGGGGTGAAATATCCCATGTTTTCCTATATACATAAAGAATAACTTTTTAAGTTTGCATTTGATCATTTTATAGAAAAAGAGAACTAAAAGTTCCATTTATATTTTCTCTATATTATCCTCCAACTTCTGTCACTGTTCATACATAAGTACATTTTTATGTCACTGTATCATGCATGCATTGTTTTGTATTCTGACTTTTCTCCACTTCATTTAATATTCCTTTGTACCTAAATAGGCCCCATATTTGCCTTTTTCATGTCTTGGAATAACTATGTGGTGCTGCTTTGTGATACTATTGCTATTAGCCTTTTTTGGGGGGGGGGGCTTTGCGTCGGGGCTCCCCTGGTGGCTCAGACAGTAAAGAGTCTGCCTGCGATGCAGGAAACCCAGGTTTGATCCCTGGGTCTGGAAGATCTCCTGGAGAAGAGAATGGCAACCCACTCCATTATTCTTGCCTGGGGAATCCCATAGACAGAGAGGAACTTGGTGGGTTACAGTCCACACAGTCACAAAGAGTCAAACATGACTGAGTGACTGAACACACACTTATTTTCTATTTTAAACTGAGTCATTTTTAATATTGTAAGTAATTTACATTTTTCTCTTGAGTGATACCTCCATAGAGCATTAGCTTCAACTAAATTTTAGCTTCATCCAAACACTTTGTTTACCCAAATTTTAATTTAAAACATTCCCACATACATAACACATGAGCCGTAGCAAAAGAAAATCTCTAAACCCTAAGCTCCCCCACCCTTTTTTCCTCTAGAACACCCCAGTCTGAACATCACCACCATGGGTAGAGTCCTAGAAGCAGAACCGCAACATGAAAACAAAGAAATAGTGTTAAAGCTTTTTTTCTTTAATGTATGCCAGACTATTCTCCAAAAAGACTAAGGCAATTTACAATGCTGGCAGCTCTTTATAATTGTGCCCACCAACCGCCATTGGTTTTCTGCTATTGTTATTGATTTATGATATTTAAATAGGTATATAATGGCACCTGGATTTCCCTGGTGGCTCAGCAGTAAAGAATCTACCTCCGAATGCAGGAGAGATGGATTCGATCCCTGGGTCAGGAAGATCCCTGTGAGAAAGAAATGGCAGCCAACTCCATTATTCTTGCCTGGGAAATTCTTGCCTCCTCTTGCCCACGTTCAGAGGAGCCTGGAGCGATTCGGTCCATGGGGTCACATAGAGTCGGACATGACTTAGTGACTAAACAACAACAACATTGGTATGACACATTTATATATAAATTTATGTAGCACCTCTACAACTTTCATATTATATTTTAATTGCCAATATCTGTTGGATCTTAGGAAAAGCAAGGGAATTCCAAAAAAAATCTACTTCTACTTCATTGACTATGTTAAAGCCTTTCACTGTGTGGATCACAACAAACTGTGGAAAATTCTTAGAGAGATGGGGATACCAGACCACCTTACTGCCTCCTGAGAAAACTGTATGTGGGTCAAGAAGCAATAGTTAGAACTAGACTTGGAAAAACAGATTGGTTCAAAATTGGGAAAGGAGTATGTCAAGGCTGTATAGTGTCACTCCACTTATTTAATTTACATACAGAATACATCGTGTGAAATGCTAGGGTGGGTGAATCACAAGGTGGAAATATCAATAATATCACAAGGTGGAAATATCAATAACCTCAGATATGCAGATGATACCACCCTAATGGCAGAAAGTGAAAGAAGAACTGAAAAGCCTCTTGATGAAAGTGAAAGAGGAGAATGAAAAACCTGGTTTAAAGTCAACATTCAAAAAATGAAGGTCATAGCATCTGGTATCATCATTTCATGGAAAATAGATGGGGAAAGGGTGGAAACAGTGAGAGACTCTATTTTCTTGGGCTCCAAAATCACTGCAGATGGTGACTGCAGCCATGAAATTAAAAGACATTTGCTCCTTGGAAGAAAAGCTTTGACCAACCTAGACAGCATATTAAAAAGCAGAGACGTTACTTTGTCAATAAAGGTCTGTCTATTCAAAGCTATGGTTTTTTCAGTAGTCATGTATGGATGTGAGAGTTGGACTACAAAGAAAGCTGAGCACTGAAGAACTGATGCTTTTGAACTGTGATGTTGGAGAAAACTCTTGAGAATCCCTTAGACAGCAAGGTGATCCAACCAGTCCATCCTATAAGAAATCAGTCCTGAATATTCCTTGGAAGGACTGATGCTGAAGCTGAAACACCAATATTTTGGCCACCTGATGTGAAGAACTGACTCATTGGAAAAGACCCTGCTGCTGGCAAAGATGGAAGGCGGGAGGAGAAGGTAAAGGATGAGATGGTTGGATGGCATCACCAATTCAACAGACATGAGTTTGAGTAAGCTCCAGGAGTTGGTGATGGACAGGGAAGCCTGGCTTTCTGCAGTCCATAGGGTCGAAAAGAGTCAGACACAACTGAGCGACTGAACCGACTGACTGACATGTATGGATGTGAGAGTTTGACCATAAAGAAGGCTGAGCACTGAAGAACTAATGCTTTTGAACTATGGTGCTGGAGAAGACTCTTGAGAATCCCGCGGGCTGCAAGGAGATCAAGCCAGTCAACCCTAAAGGAAATCAACCCTGAATATTCATCGGAAGGACTGATGCTGAAGCTGAAGTTCCAACACTTTGCCCACCTGATGCGAAGGGCCAATTCACTGGAAAAGACCCTGATGCTGGGAAAGACTGAAGGCAGGAGAAGGGGGTAACAGAGGATGAGATGGCTGGATGGCATCATTGACACATGGACATGAATTTGAAAAAACCCCACAAGATAATGAAGGACAGGGAAGCCCAGGATGCTGCAATCCATGTGATTGCAAACAGTTGGACACAACTTAGCAAATGAACAACAACAAATACGTAGTATATATATTTTTCTAACAAATTTATCTATCGTTATTCTGTTGTTTTCTTTGCAATTTTATCCTATTATCATTACATAGCAGTTTCCCTGGTGGCTCAGGCAATTAAGAATCCACCTGCAATGCCGGAGAGCCAGGTTTAATCCCTGGGTTGGGAAGATCCCCTTGAGAAGGGAACGGCTACCCACTCTAGTAATCTGGCCTGGAGAATTCCATAGACAGAGGAACTTTTTTAGCTTTATATATTTAAGTCTCCTTGTCTGAGGTCCAAGTCTGGGGATACAGGCAGAGCCTGGCAGAGCTCATCATAGCCAGCAGGGTTGTCCACAGGGCAGTGCTCAGCAGGCAGACAGACACACGTACAGTTCACGATGACAGAGAGTCTGAGAGAGCCCCTGAGTCTGGCCAACCTGAGCACATGCTGGGACGGCTGGGTTGACGGAGGTCCGACTGCTCTGGAGGAGTCAGAAGGGGATCCACTTGAGAGTGGATCTGGACGAGTCTGAGGCGAACTGCTCGGTCCCTAGTTCTCACCTCTATTTGGGGTGCCGTGTGGTTTGTCAGAAAAATAAGCTCAGAATAGGTCAGAAAAAAGGCAGACCCACATCAGAATCTTTCATTTTATCTATCATGATATCCTTGTTTCTTCAATAGCTGGGATTTATTATCCAATTATCAATTTCCTAGCTTGTTCCCAAAGGTAGTAGAGAAAGTTTACACAGGAACACACATAATATAATAATGTCAAAATATAAACAGAACTAGGAAATTAGGCAAAGGGAAAGTATATCATGTGGCAACCCACTCCAGTACTCTTGCCTGGAAAATTCCATGGACAGAGGAGCCTGGTAGGCTACAGTCCATGGGGTCGCAAAGAGCCGGACACGACTGAGCGACTTCACTTCACTTTAAAAAAAACAACAATTAAATGGAGTTAAGTATCTCCTGTCTTTTCTGCTGTTTAATGTCTTACTTTCTTTAAATTGAAGTATAGCTGATCTACAGCGCTGTATTAATTTATCCTACACAGTAAAGTGATTCAGTTATATATGTATATTTATATATACATGTGTGTATATACACATACACACACATATATGTATATATACATTCTCTTTTATATTCTTTTTCTATTATGGTTTATCACAGAATATTGAATATAGTCCCCTATGCAATATAATAGGAACTTCTTTATCCAGTTAGTGCCTTACTCACTGATAAAGCTGGAGTTTCTCATTTTAATATTTGGTGCCTCTGTCAATAATTCAGCTCTTCTCTATACCAGTCACCAGTTATCCCTGTATATTTAGTGATTACTGATGCCTTTCTCCACTGTTCTAGTATTCCTGGTATATAATCTTTCATTCTCTTAGTTTGTGAATTCCCCTAAAATTTCAATGTAATTATGTTTTCTCTTTTTAATCCAATGGTATAAAGTTTTTTAATAATAAGCTTTATTTTTAGAGGAGTTTCAGGTGTTCTAACAGAAAATTATAATAAGCTTTAATTTTTAATATAATAATAATTAACATAATAAGTTTAAGTTTAGAACAGTTTTAGATGTTCTACCAGGAAATTACAGAGATGGCATGGAGTTCCCATATACCTATTCCCCTATTCTAATATATCAACATAGTACACTGGTTGCAAATAATGAACCACGATCAAATTGTTATTATCAACCAAAGTCCATAGTTTACTTACATCTAACTTTTACCTGATGTCCTTTTTCTGTTCTAGGATCCCATTCAGGACATCAGATGACATTTGTCATCATGTCTCCTTAGACGCCTATTTGAGTGTAACAGTTTCTCAGAATGACCTGATTTTTTTATAACCTTAATACCTTTGAGAAGTATTGGTCAGGTAGTTTATAGAAGAGTCCCTTGCAACGGACTGGGTGATATCTTCCCAAAATTCATCTATAGAAGCCTTAACCCTCAATTGTGAATGAGACCTAAGAGGAGGTGATGACAAAAGTTAAACGAGGTCAAACGAGTCCTAATCCAACAGGGCTGACACCCCATATAAAGGGGACGACACGGCAGAGCGCTCTCCCCACTGAGGGAGGACCCAGCAGGGAGGCCCCATCTGCAAACCGAGAGCCCTCCCAGAACTCGGCCGTGCAGGCACCCCAAGCGCAGACTTCCGACCTCCAGAACATGAGAAAATCCATTTCTGTGGTTTCAGCAGCTTATGGTACCCAGTTTGTGGTATTTTGTTATGGCAGCCCAGGCGGATGAACATATCTGTCAATTGGGATTTTTCTGATTTTTTTTTAATCATATTACATTCATGTTTTGGGTTTGGGGGAACCAGATCACAGAAGTAACATGCCATTTTCACAACACCCTATCAAGAGTGCATACTATCACCCTGACATCACCGGTTATACTGACTGTGACCACCTGCATGAGGCAGTGTTTGTCAGGTAGATTCTCCACACTAAAATCATCATTTTCTAGATGACCAGTGCAAGTTCGATGCACGAAGAAGGGCACCCAGAGCCAGTACTCTGGGAAACCCAGAGAGACAGGGTGGGGAGGGAGACGGGAGAGGAGTTCAGGATGGCAGAAAACGTGTACCCACGGCTGATTCATGTTGGTGTATGGCAAAAACCATCACAACATTTTAAAGTAATTATCCTCCAATTAAAGTAAAATTTTTTAAAAAGTTTAAGTTATCATTTTCTCCCTTTCCATCCTGTAGTTTTGGGGAAGTCACTATGCACAGCCTACACTTAAGGCCAGAGGAGTCAGATTCTTCTTCTTTGAGGATAAAGTAGCTACAGTAATTATCTGGAATTCTTGTGCAAGAAAGATGTGTCTCTTTATCCCCATTTACATATTTATTCAAGTACTTCTTTATATCAACATAAAGACAGGAGAAAGGAAGACTGTAAGGGCTAGAATAGGAGAAATGCCCTTCATCATCTTTTCCTTATTATGGAGTATATATGTTTTTATATACAGTAATAAGTAATAACTAGACAGTAATTAACACACAATACTTTTAGAGCTTTCTTATATTCTGAAAATTTGCTAAATTCACTTGTAACTTCTAATAGTGTCAGTTATCTCCATAATTTTTTTGACTTTTGTAATTTATTATTTTCATTAAAAAAATTCTTGAAATATTTTTATCTTTACTTATATGTCCAACTTTGTTTTCATCTCAAAGAGCTACTACCAGCATTTCAAGTGGTATGCTAAATAGCACTCTATCCTCATCCTATTCCTGGTTCAAGTTTTAGAATTCCATAAGTGAATATAATACTTATTCATTCTAAATGTATAGTATTAAAAACCATTTTAATGACTTTAAATAAATTTTAAATAAATAAAAAATTTAACAGTTTAGTTATGTGACTGAATCAAGAAAAGACGGCACATTTCACTGAATAACTTTGGAACCAACTTAGCTTACACTGGGGGCTTTTGTTTTCTTTCCTGTTAATCTGATAAGCAGCAGCTTTGTGACACAGAGTCATCACTTTGTTGCAGTAGCCCTTTTGGACTGGAGCATATTATTCATCTACTGTATGACTATATTTTGCTTGCTTATATAGGCATAATATTTGCCTATGTTTACTTTTTTCTTTTACAGTTTATAGTGTACGTTTAAATTCAAAACTATATTTGTCCTATTAAATAAATTAGGCAACATATTTTAGAAAAATGCATCTTCTAAAGAATCTATTTTTTGAAATTTTGGAAATTTGGAATTTCATAGTTTCATAACATTTGGGAATACCAATTTTAAATCACATAGAAACATTTTTCTGTTTCTTCCTCTCTGAATAGTCAGTTTCTGTTCCTATTTCTAGTGCTTATTTCAGTTACATTATTTTTATAATTAATCATTTGATCATCAAATATACCAGTATAAACTAGAAATAATAAAACAAATTATTTAAAACAGGTTCTCAATGATCTTTTGCATTCCTGATTTTAACTAAATTTACTCATCAAGTTGAACAAGTTTTTTAAATAAATCATGTCAGCTGTTTACTAATTTATTCATTATTTTGAAGAAATAACTTTGACTCTAAATGTTGATTTTTTTTTTTAATGGGAATGCCTTTTTTTGCTTTTAATCTTTTGTGTCACACACATGCAGGGCTTCCCTGGTAGCTCAGTTGGTAAAGAATCCACCTGCAATGGAGGAAACCCTAGTTTGATTCCTGCGTCAGGAAGATCAGATGGAGAAGGGATAGGTTACCCACTCCAGTATTCTTGGACTTCCCTTGTAGCGCAGCTGGTAAAGAATCCACCTGCAATGCAGGAGACCTGGGTTCAATCCCTGGGTTTGGAAGATCCCATGGGGAAGGGAAAGGGTACCCACTCCAGTATTCTGACCTAGAGAATTCCAGGGACTGTATAGTCCATGCGGTCACAAAGAGTCAGACACGACTGAGTGACTTTCACTTTCACACACATGCAGGATCTTAGTTCCACAACCAGGGATCAAACCCGAGACCTCTGCAGGTGAAGGTGAAATCTTAAGCACTGGACAACCACGGAATACCCTTAAATGCTGTTTTATTAATTTTTCATTTTTGCTATTTCAGCTCTTAGTTTTATTCCAGCATCTCCTTTTGCAATTACATGGAATTTTTCTAGAGGATCATATTTTAAGGGTAGCTTATATCATTTCTGTAGGAAGAAAGCCAAGTAGCATCTAGCATACTTCGTATAGCTTTGTCTTTTTGTCCTGTGAGGGTCAACAAGTTCATCATATTATTTGAAAATGAATTTACCCAGAATGGACAAAAAAGATATGTACAAATCAATAAACAATGTCAGACTGGATACTGTATCACTAAACTATTTATCATACAAATTCTGAAACAGAAAAAGTTTTCAAATAGACAGGGAAATGCCAAGAACATATAAAAGGTTTAAAAGGCATGGTTGCACTGGGTCTTTACCTTTTATATAGTCATGATTTAATTTAAAAGGTTTATAGTAAGAACCAATAACTAGACCAACATGTAAGATTGACTCCTATCAGTCTACACACTACCACCAGGGCAAGAACTTCCCTCAGATCCTTGCTTCCAGGTGTGACTCACCCCACCCAAGCTCAGCCAACCTCTCCTACTTTAAAGAACTACTTTTCCTCGAGGTGCTTTCAAATTCTAATGAGATCTCCAGATGTGTATTGCAAAATACCTGTGGCCCTTTACACACTTTCTTCATTGGCTCATAAACAACTCTTCTTTTATCTTCAAACAGCCTCCACGAGTTTCAAGGTTTATTTCTTTAAAAAGTTTTGCTTGACTCCACAATTCTACAGGATTTTGTATTTTTTTCTAAAAGTCAATAAGCTTTAGCTTTGAAGAATTTCTTTTTGTACCTGAAGACCTCTTCAGTTTACATTTTTGTTGATCATAGAGCTGACAGGTCTTGTCAAAAATAACAAGTTGTCAACCTAACTAATCTTTGTCCTTAAGACAGTAGGCTAATCCTAGCACAGTCTGTGAAACTTCTGGACTCTACCATGTGTGGTTAATGATAGAAGGTAGAATAAACAATAAAAAATTGTGCTCACTTCGGCAGCACATATACTAAAATTGGAACGATACAGAGAAGATTAGCATGGCCCCTGCACAAGGATGACACACAAATTTGTGAAGTGTTCCATATTTTTACGATAACCCTACATGCAAAACAGAAAAAAGAGACACAGATGTATAGAACAGACTTGTGGACTCTGTGGGAGAAGGCGAGGGTGGGATGTTTCAAGAGAACAGTGTCGAAACATGTATACTATCTAGAGTGAAACAGATCACCAGTCCAGGTTGGATGCATGAGACAAGTGCTCAGACCTGGTGCACTGGGAAGACTCAGAGGGATCGAGAGGAGAGGGAGGTGGGAGGGGGGATCGGGATGGGGAACACATGTAACTCCATGGCTGATTCAGGTCAATGTATGACAAAAACCACTGCAATATTGTAAAGTAATTAGCCTCCAACTAATAAAAATAA
This sequence comes from Odocoileus virginianus, assembly GCF_023699985.2. NCBI lineage: Eukaryota > Metazoa > Chordata > Mammalia > Artiodactyla > Cervidae > Odocoileus > Odocoileus virginianus. The sequence continues at coordinate 10,309,297 of NC_069685.1, read as the reverse complement.
ATGAAAAAAACAATAAAAAAATTCACACAATGTATAATTTTACACATCACAGCATACTGACAGAGTGGCTTCTATTTTTTCATCCATTTTTGCTTTATTGCTCTTAGATAGGGTAAATTTTACATTGCTGTTTTTGTTTTTAAGTAAAACCCTGGACTACACTGCAGTACAACAATGGAAGAAAGTAACAGAGAGGAATGCTTTAAAATAAACGTTAGGACTGCAAAACATACATCTTCACACTATCCCAGAAGTGTCCTAAGGCCAGGAGCCATGCCTTGCGCATCTTTGTAAAACCTCTCCTTTAGCACTGTTCTGGATGCAGCTCTCCATCCCTACCAAGGACTGGTTTCCATTGGTCCACACAAGACATCCACAGAAATTTTTTTTTTTTAATCTCTTCCTCAGAAGGAAGAGATGTGAAAGTTGTAAAGGTAATGTAGTGTTTATTGGGCTTCCCTGGTGACACAGAAGGTAAAGAATCTGCCTGCAATGCAGGAAACCCAGGTTTGATCCCCAGGTTGGGAAGATCCCCTCAAGAAGAGAATGGCTACTCACTCCACTATTCTTGCTTAGAGAATTCCATGGACAGAGGAGCCTTGTGGGCTACAGTCCATGGAGTCTCAAGAGTTGGACACGACTGAGCGACTAACACTTTCTCTTTTCATAGTGTTCATTTCTGTTATAACAAATGCAACAGGTGTAAAGTTATTATTTATCAAATTCACAAGTCAAACTCCTGAACATAAAGTACAAAATTCAAAATTGAAACACAGTAAAAAAAAAAAAAAAGAATTACAATTAATTCTAATGTAGTAATTTGTCTAAAATAATTATATATCATTCTTCCTGGGCAAAGAAACTTGTTAGAGCAATTCTGATCTTTATTTGTAACTATGTCTCATTCTGTAGAAATGGTAGCTGAGCTAAACTACAGTTTTTTGTAATGTTGTAGACCTTAAAGCATGTTTAATACATTTTTTTCAATATGATAATAAATTCTCTACTGGCACTGATACTGACGGAGACAAACATAAACTGGAGCCAGATACATACCTGGAACTGTGTGCAGTAAATTAATGCTGCATGATGATATCCCATCACGAGTTTAGCACGTTCATCACTCAATTTCAGTTGTAAATTTTTATGTATTTGTATTAATTCATTTCTACAGATTTCAAAGTAAATATGTCATCGAGAACAGAGGTCTGCTAACGATGGCTCCAGGGCCAAGTCTGACCCACCATCTGTTTTATACAGTCCCTAAGAATGGGTTTTGCATTTTTAAATGATTGGAAAAAATGTTAGCAGTATTGCATGACACCTGAAAGTTTTAGGAAATTAGAATATCAGCATCCACCAATAAAATTTTACTGGAACACAGTCCTGCTCATTTGCTTATGTATTGTCTATAGCAACTTTTATGGTTTTTCCAGTAGTCTTGTACCCATGTGAGAACTGGACCATAAAGAAGGCTGAGCACCAAAGAACTGATGCCTTTGAACTATGGTGTTGGAGAAGACTCTTGAGAGTCCCTTGGACTGCAAGGAGATCAAATCAGTCCATCCTAAAGGAAATCAACCCTGAATATTCATTGGAAGGGCTGATGTTGAAACTGAAGCTCCAATACTTTGGCCACTTGATGCTGGGAAAGATTGAAGGCAGGAGGAGAAGGGGACGACAGAGGAATAGATGGTTGGATGGCATCACTAGCTCAATGGACATAAGTCTGAGCAAATTCCGGGAGATGGCGAAAGACGGAGAAACCTGGTGTGCTGCAGTCCATGGGCTCACAAGGAATCGGACACAACTTAGCAACTGAACAACCACAAATAGCAACTTTTACTCTGCAGCAGTAGAGTTGAGTAACTGAACAGAGACCAAATGGCCCATAAAGTCTAAAATGTTTACTGTCGAACCCTTCTGCAAACCCCTGCAAACTCAATGATGGCTATGATAAGAAAAGTCTTTTGATACTGAAAACTTTTTAAAATGAGAAGCATAAGTTATTATTATGTAGAATTAGCAATGGTTAGGATATCATTATTACAAACTATTATTCTGCATTATTATGATCTACTATATTCATATTGCATTTTATTATTCTTTATTCATCTATACTATCAATATATCTATATGTTTACGTGTGTGTGTGCTGAGTTATGTCCAAATCTGTGGACCCTATGGACTATAGCCCACCAGGCTCCTCTGAGCATGGGATTTCCCAGGCAAGAATACTGGATTGGGTTGCCATGCCCTTCTCCAGGTGATTTTCCCCACTCAGGGATCAAAGATCCCCACACCACATCTCTTGCAGCTCCTACATTGGCAAGCAGGTTCTTTATCACTAGTGGGAAGCACCTGGGAAGCACCATCTATATGTCTAGATATATTTAACATCGTTGGCAATTTTTAAAAATGCACAACACACTTCCTCTAATTTAGTTTTTAATGACATGATGTTATCAATTTTCTTCCCAATCACATATTTGACAAAGGTTTTTAAGTTTTTTGATTTTTAGTAAATTTGTTTTAAATACAATTCACTGTTTGACTGAAGTAAAAAACCAGTTGGTTAGTTCTTGAAAGACAGAAAATTTATTGTTGTCAAAAAAAATTTTTTTAACTGCACTGCTCACTATCAAGTGTAAAGAATGTACAGATTAGGAGCTAAAGGCTCTTTTGTGTAATCTGTTATGTTTTCTATACATACTTATAGCCTTGGCCCCTCAAACTGTTTTTACATTTATTAAGTGCTTTTTCAAGTGGTTTAGTCCACAAGAAATGTACATAAGTCTTCTTTATTTCATTTACATGGGAAATTCCAATCCAAAAGTTCACATATGGAAATATATGCATTTCTATAATCCACATACCTAACAACAAGTTCTCTTTATCTGGCCTACATTAGAGATTTCATCTAAAATGATTAAATTATGTTTTATATTTGTTTTGATCCAAACTATTCTGTTATAATTTTGGTTTTTTCATTCCATCCCCTAAGAAGTATGGTATGTGGCCAGTGTTTTTATTCTGTGCAAATGTCTTCCATAATATAAAATTCTGCTATAGTTTCTGCAAAATACAGCAAATTACCATTATCTCACTCATAGAGTTTCTTGAAAAACCTTCTCAATGTTAAAACATAGCTTGGTCAAAAACTGAATCGTGTATATTAAGAGGCCTCCATAGTTCACCAATATTTTTCTCTTTTTCAAATCATCTCTGGTAGCATTGACAGTTATACAATTTTTCTATATAAGATTTCAATTTTGAATACTTCCATTACTGTTGATGTGCATTCTTTTTTTTTTTCATGCTTAGTAAGAATATGTAATTAGAGCTGACAGTCATTGAGTGCTTTCTCATTCATTAGTGGATCTTTTTCTGTCCCCAAAGTACTTAAAATATAGACCAAAAAATAGAATCTTTTGAGGTAAAACAGCCATAATCTAATCAGTTTCAACATTTGGGACAATTTGTGAATAATCATATGTGAAATATTCCTGCCTACAGTTTCTTTGGGAATGTTATACTTTCCTACAAAAATTGGGTACTTTTCTACAAAAGTGGCATTTTTTTTTTGTTTCATATTCAAATGAGATGGCCATGAACCTGGATGGCAAATAGAATGTTCAATTTAAAAGATTCTTCAGTGTTTTCTCTGCTTCAAGTTGTTCTTCAAATTCTTCTTTTAGAGCTGACGTTAAGGTGGAAGGTAAATTAACACACTGCTCCATTAATGACACATCCGTGCTGCATTCTGCTGAGTATTCTAGTTCTGAAATTCTTTTCTTTTTTGTTCTGTCATTCCACCTATTTCTCCAGAAAATTTACTTAACCAGCCAAAGTTTCTCTTTCCTTTTTTCTAACAATTTTCCAAATATATCTTTTCTTACACCAAAAATTTCAATTTTGTTTTCAATTTCTGAGGTAAAATAGCACCTTTTTCAAAAATTTGTAACATTTGAAAATAATATTTTATGTCTCTAAATCTTAAGTAGTTAAACTTTTTAACAACATTTCCATAGTAACAACAAGAAAAAACCAATATATTATACCACAGTGGATAAGGTTACATATTATATATCGGGCTTGCCTGGTGGCTCAGTGGTAAGGAGTTCACTTGACAATGCAAGAGGGTTGGGTTTGATCCCTGGTTTGGGAAGATCCCTGGAAGAGGAAATGGGCACCCCACTCCAGTAATCTTGCCTGAGAAACCCCATGGACTGAGGAGCCTGCTGGGCTACAGTCCATGGGGCCGCAAAGAGTCGACATGACTAACAAATTGAGCACATATTTTATATTACAGTAAAATGTTGTTGTTCATTTGTTTAGTCATATCTAACTTTTTGGGACCCCCTCCCTGGATTGCAGCACACCAGGCTTCCCTGTCATCCACTATCTCCCGGAGTTTGCACAAACTTGTGTCCATTGAGTTGGTGATGCCATCCAACCATCTCATCCTCTGTTGCCTTCTTCTCTTCCTGCTCTCAATCTTTCCAAGAATCAGGGATTTTTCCAATGAGTCGGCTCTTCACATCAGGTGGCCAAAGTATTGGAACTTCAGCATCAGTCTTTTCAATGAATATTCAGGACTGATTTTCTTTAAGATTGACTGGTTTGACTCTCCTCCAACAAGAGTCTTCTCCAACACCACGGTTCAAAAGCATCAATTCTTTGGTGCTCAGCCTTTTTAACGGTCCAACTCTCACATCCATACATGACTACTGGAAAAACCATAGCTTTGACTATATGGATGTTTAGATGGCAAAGTGACATATCATGCTTTTTAATATGCTGTCTAGGTTGGTCATGACTTTTCTTCCAAGGAGCAAGCATCTTTTAATTTCATGGCTGCAGTCACTCTCTGCAGTGATTTTGGAGCCCAAAATCTGTCACTGTTTCCATTGTTTCCCCATCTATTTGCCATGAAGTGATGAGACCAGATGCCATGATCTTAGTTTTTTGAATGCTGACTTTAAAGCCGACTTTTTCACTCTCCTCTTTCACCCTCAACAAGCAACTGTTTAGTTCCTTTTTGCTTTTTGCAATTAAGCTGATATCATCTGCATATCTGAGATTATTGACATTTCTCCCAGCAATCTTGATTCCAGCTTGTGCTTCATCCAGGTCAGTATTTCACATGATATAGTCTGCATAGAAGTTAAATAAGCAGGGTGACAATATAGAGCTTTTATGTACTCTTTTCCCAATTTGAAACCAATCCATTGTTCCATGTCCGGTTCTGTTGTTTTTTGACCTGTGTACAGGTTTCTCAGGAGGCAGGTCAGGTGGTCTGGTATTCCCATCTCTTTAAGAATTTTCCAGTGTGTTGTGATCCATACAAACAGCTAGAATGCAACTACTTAAGTGTTTAAGAAATGATTGATTTTGAATGTGAAACAATAGTTGTTCAGCAGGAGCGAATAAACGATAATATAATGTCTCTAAGAGCATAAATACAATTCATTTTTTAAAAACATATTAAAACTTATGGTTACTGAAGGGAAGGGGGAGAGATAAATTGGGAGATTGGGATTGATAAACACAGTACTACATATAAAACAGATAACTAATAAGGATCTACTGTACAATGAAGGGAACTCTAATCAATACTCTGTAATGATCTATAAGGGAAAAGAATCTAAAAGAGTGGAGGTATATAAATATATATATATATATGATTCACTTTACTGCTCACCTGAAACTAAAACAATATTATAAATTTACTGTACTCCAAAATAATTTTTAAGAAGTGAGATAAAAACGCATCACCAAGGTAAGATGAACTTTTCCTGGATGAGCAAATGACACCTATCAGGATTCTTTTAGAGTGAAAGTACGGTTCCTGGTGAATGTCACTAGTGGCCTTTAGAGAGGACTGTAGAACAGTTTTACACTTACATTCCTGTTTTGCTTTAACAAAGAATCATAAATTGGAGGGAGTAACACATCGAGCGCATGCAGAATTTAGCACTGGATACCCATCCTAGTGGAAAAGGGAAGCAACATACAGATTAATTCTCTATTGCTAGAATGATAATGTACTATCAACTAGGTATAGAGAAAGCGCTTTGGGGAAATAAGAGAGGAAGAATTCACTAGGAAGGATGGTGAAATTCTCATTAATTGATTGACCAAATATTGATTGTAGACCTGACAGGCAAGAACTATGCTTAGCACTAATGCAAACAAAATAGCAAAAACACCTTTTTGAGCTTCCCTCCATGGAGGGAAGCAGACCATAGACAGATGAAATGTCTCTCAGGACTTCCTTGGTGGTCCATGGCTAAGACGCCATGCCTCCAATGGAAGGGGCCCAGGCTCGATTCCTGGTCAGGGAACTGTATCCTACATGCTGTAACTAAGACCCAATGCAGCCAAATAAAACAGAATAAAAAAAAATAAAATTAAAAAAAATCTCTCAAACTGCAAAGTGCTCTGGAAAGCAATAATGGCAGAGGACTGGAATTGTGTGGGAAAAGAGCAATTTTAGATAGGGCAGTTGAGAAAGCCTCCAAAGGAAGACTACATTTCAGTGATGCCCTGAAGGAGGCCAGGGAGGAAGTCGTGTGACACTGGTGAATATCATGGAGGTTGAGCCAACCACCTAGGAGAGGGCAAGAATGGGTGAGATGGAGGGTTACATGTTCAGAGAATAGCATGAAGGCCAGTGTGGCTACAGCAGGGAGGAAGCCAAGCTGTAGGAGACGTGGAGAGAGACCAAACGAAAGGCCGGATCATGCAGGACCTTGTAGACCACTGTGAGCGGGCTATCTCCCAGTGAAAAGGAAAACAGAGACAACTACGTCAAAACCCTGGACTGGAGACAATAGCGGCTCAGACCAGAATGGCAGCAGTGAAGATGGTCTGAGGTGCTCATACATGAACCCGTACATCTCTTAACAAACATTTTCTGAGTGCCTCCCACATACCAACTATTGTGCCCAGCTCCAGAGCTTGGCCTGAATCCCTTGCGTCAAGGCTCTGGCCTCCCTTGACCAGTGACTCAAACTATTGAAACTGAGTTTCCATTGAAACTGAGAGCTGCCACTTCTGAAGTACTCTCATGAATGCTCTCAGGTCAAGCTGACCTCCAGAATCCTGACTGTGGCCCAAGCCAGACTGCCCCTCGCTGGATGTGGACGTGGTGACTTGAACTCACTCAACCCCACCAGCAGCAACCTGCTCATAGCCAGGGTTACTGTCCATAAAAGGCAGAGGCGGCAACTTTCACAGCACATACAGAGGATAGCACCCAGCTGGCACAGACACCCAAGATCACTGTGTCTGAAGAGTAGCAGTGAAGAGGAGAAGCACCGGAAAGGCAGACTTCGTCCCAGAATGCCGCCATGTGACACTTGGACTTCATCCTCTGGGGCAGGGGTCCCCAGTGCCCGGGCCATGGACAGGTGCCAGCCCATGGGCTGTTAGGAATCAGGCTTCACAGCAGGAGCTGAGTGGCAGCAAGCAAATCTTCACCTGTATTTACAGCCGCTCCCTATTGCTTGCATTTCTGCCTGAGCTCCTCCACCTCAAGTCAGATCAGTGGCACCATTACGGTAAGCTGTATCATTATTTCATTATATATCACAATGAAATAATAATAAAATACACTATAACTGTAATGCACTTGAATCATCCTGAAACCATTCCACCACTGGGTCCATAGAAAAACTGTCTTCCATGAAATTGGTCCCTGGTGACAAAAAGGCTGGGGACCACCGCTCTAGGGCAAAGCCAGTGGACACATATCTTTTATTGCATGCTTTTCATAAATGCAGTAAACTGGATTATTGTTCAGCAAATGATTACCCTCTCCTCTCCTTCCAGGCAAGAATACATGAGCCTTTCCTTGCCAACATGGGGCTTAGGCCTGTGCTCTGCTTTTATCAGTCAACTATGGGCAGAAGAAACAGCGCTAGTCTCGGGCGAGGACTGAGGCAGGGAGAGATTCTGCCAGGCTGTTTACAGTTACGTGCTTTGCCATGAGAAGGGTTTCCCTGACTGACTGATAGTCCTAGGATAAGTGGAGACATCTAGCAGTCTTAAATCCAACGCAGAAATCCAAACCAGCTCCTCAGACAAACCACAACCAACCAGAGGGCCCCATAGCTAATCCCAGCCAACCTAGAAAGTAGTAACTGTTCATTACTGAAAACCACATAGACTGTGGGATCATTTGTACCGTGGCATTATTGCAGCAAAAAACAATTCAATACAATCAGAAAAACTTTTGAGCACACATTCCACATACACATATTTATTTGGATGTACATACATGGACCACTACAAAATATGCATAAAATATAAATTAAAGCTTTGAACAGTATAATCTGAAAACTAACTAGGAGTTAAATCCTAATAGTTTCTATCTCCCAACGGGTCATCTTAAGCATTTCCTGGGATGATGAGTCCAAATTTGGAGACCGGACTGTGCTCTAGGCTACCAGATTTTGTTGTTTAAACATACTAAAACCTGGTTTAACACTCATTTTATCCCAGTGTCTAGGGATGGATGCAAAAAAAAAGAATAAGACAAGATCAGGTCACTGGTGTTGAAGAAGTTTTAAAACAAGAAAAGCATATAAGATTTCAGAGAGATTACTTTGGACATAGAAAGAACACATCAGAGAGAAAAGGAGAGCAATTTTAATGGGTAGAGTTATAAAGTTATGGACATAAGTCGAGAAGGCCACATTGGGTGCTGAGAAGGATGCAAAGAACAAAGGAGAGAGAGAAGAGACAAAACTCTGGAAATGGTTTGAAATGATCCTCAACTTCATAATGATTCACCTAACAAACTTCAGCTAATCTTCATAGATACCCACGAAATAATAGTTTATAAACTGTGATTAGTAAAATCTTCTCACATACTTAATTTTGTTAATTTTAATCCTCACAGTAACCCTATGAGATGGATATTAACATCCTCATTTGGTAACTGAAGACCACTAAGGCTCAAATACGTCTTCCCTTACATCTAAAAAGATACAGAAGAATCTGGAAACATTTATCTCTTTGGGCCTGTAGTTAATTTTTGCAGTCAGATGTGAGAAGATCTTCCTTCACTTTGAAAGATGACAGCAATTCTATATGTTAATTTGTCTAATGAGCAAGCAGCTAAATGTGTAGTCTTAGTGAAAATGAGATAGCCATGTGGTTTGGTGAGTTATACAGACAATATTATAGACATTCTGTCATGTGTGTCGCAATGCTTTCATCAGCTTAAGGAAACATGCTGGTGAGTGTATCCAGTATGAACAGACTCTTGATAAGAACAAATGATGTAGATCTCCAGTTGCTTTATGAGATGTGGGATCCTTATCTACATTTTACAATGCATATACTCACATATAGCCTTATGAAACTCAGATCTAGCAGAATGAATTGAAAGCTGGGCAAACTTTGATAAGAACAATGTATTTAAAAAGAAATGGCTATATGGAATCTAGAAAAATGGTACAGATGATCTTATTTGCAAAGCTGAAGTAGAGTCACAGACATAGAGACAAAATACATGGATACCAAGAGGGGAAGGGAGGGTGAGTTTGGAAACTGGAAATGACACATATACACTACTGATACTACATATAAAATAGAAAATGAATGAAAACTGACCATACGGCACAGAGGATTCTACTCAATGCTCTATGGTGACCCACATGCGAATAAAATCCAAAAGAAAGGGCATATACGTGTGTGTGTACCTGATTCACTGAAAAGCAACTATACTCCAATTTTAAAAAATAAGAAATGGGTTTAGAGAAGGATCACCTTCAAGATCAAGTGCCACAAATTATGAGAAGTGCAGACTTGAGTTGTTCACTTCCATCTGAATTTCAAGGGGGTCGTTGGGAGGCTTAAATAAGATAACAAATGGGAAAGTGCTTTGAAAGCATGTTTAGTCTTCCAAGAAATAGTTACTGCATCGGCTATACACATGTGAACAATACAAGCATTGGGTCTGCCCTAGTAGAGGTTACAATGTTAAAATAGCTATTTACTGAGTAATTTTTATGTGCCCAGCACTGAGATAGGCGCAGTGGATAAATGGTGAACAAACTCAGGCATTTAGGTGCTTAGTGTATAGAGGAGAATATAAAATACACAAGCCATACATGTAAGTGTAAAACTGAAATAGAAAAAAGTGCAAGGAAGGAAAGAGGCACCCTCTGCTATTTCAGGAATTTCACCTCAACAGAGAGATCACTTAAACTTAATTCTGAACAATGATTAGGAAAAAACAATTAAGGGCACAGATCAGCTGGTGCAACTTCCAGGGGGAAGTTCACACGTGAAGGGAGGGAGCTGGGACTATCTTATGAATGTGAAGAAAGTCAGTGTGACTGGATTAACAAATGAAGGAGGTCCCAAAGCAAGATAAAGTCAGGAGAGAAGTAGCATCCGCCGCTGTATAGGCTATTTTAAGGAGTTTCTCACTTTATCTCAGGAGCCCAGGAACTCTATCACAGAGCTTTACATGGTGGTAATAAGGTGTGAACAGTATGCTCATATTTGCCTTTTGTAAAGATCACAGAACTACAATGTGCATATCTGACTGGAATATTCTGAAGCCAGAGTGACAGAAAAGATAGAGAAGTCCGGAGGCTAATGGGTGGATTGAATGAGATACAATGGACTATTACTCAGCCATAAAAAAGAATGAAATAATGCCATTTGCAGCAACATAGATGAACCTAGAGACTATAACATTAAGTGGAGTAAGTCAAAGATAAGTATCATATAAATCTCTTATGTGTGGAATCTTAAAAAAAATGAAACAAATGAATATATTTACAAAACAGACTCACAAAATAGAAAACAATCTTACGGTTACCAAAGGGGATGACCAAGATGTGTGCTGTCTGCTTAGTCGCTCAGTCCTGTCCGATTCTTTGCAGCCCCCTGGACGGTAGCCCGCCAGGCTCCTCTGTCCATGGGGATTCTCCAAGGAAGAATACTGGAGTGGGTTCCATGCCCTCCTCCAGGGGAATCTTCCCAGCCCAGGGATTGAACCCAGGTCTCCCTCATTGCAGGAGGATTCTTTACCATCTGAGCTACCAGGGAAGTCCAAGAATACGGGAGTGGGAAGCCTATCGCTTCTCCAGAGGATCTTCTCGGCCCAGGAATCAATCTGGGGTCTCCTGCACTGCAGGCAGATTCTTTACCAGCTAAGCTACCAAGGAAGCCCCTAGCTAAGGTGGGGGGCAGATAAATTAGGAGTTTGGGATTAACATATACACACTGCTACATATAAAATAGATAAACAACAGGACCTATTGTATAACACAGGAAACTATATCAAATATCTGATAATAACCTACAATGGAAAAGAATCTGCAAATATATATGTACAACTGAATCACTGTGCTGTATACTTGAAGTTTTTCAGCACAACACTGTAAATCAACTATACCTCAATTTAAAAAAGAGAGTAATGGTACTCTGGATTAGTGGTAGTAGCAGAGAAGAAATAGTAACACAGAAAAAGAAAACATCAGAGAGAGAAATGCTATCTTTCCCTACCAAAATAAAATAATGGCTGCCTTTTTTCTAGTGGTTTTTATTTACCAGGCACGCCTGGCAGGTATAGTCCAGGGATCGCAAGAGTCGGACACGACTTAGCGACGGAACCACCACCACCATACACATGCATAACCTACTTTAAACTCACAAAACCCCTCAGGTTGGTATCATTGCCATTTTACCAGTGTCAAAACAGGGGCTTCTCAGCAACTATACTCAGCATTTTGTAATAACCTGTAAGGAAAAGAATATGGGGGAAAAAAAAGATATTTGTGGATGTATAACTGAATGATTTTGGTGTATGCCTGAAACTAACACAACACTATAAATCAGCTACTTCTTGTTGCTGTCGGTCAGTCACTAAGTCACGTTCGGCTCTGCAACCCCATGGACTGCAGCACATCAGGCTTCTTTGTCCTTCAACTATACTCCAATTTTTAAAAATGATTAAAAAATTGACTTTAACAAGCAGAAGTGTCTCAGCAAGTATAATGAACTTGTCTGAAAACAAGGCCTATGTATTTGCCACCACTCCATGCCATCCTACCATATGGAATCCACCTAAACTTCTCATGGTTGGAACACAGCCACCAAACAACGTGCTGTGTTGGACTGTAATTCTGAGAGCCCTTTGCCCACACAATGTGAAGCAATGCTTCATGAAGGAAGTGATCTTGGAGGTGGATTTTTCATCAAGTTTGTTACTATAAATAAATATTTATTGACCAAGCTATTGGAATATGAAATGGAACAAGCAAAAGGGTATTGAGGAAAGACTACTTTGGACTGTTTCAAAGTTGAAAATACATCTTTTTACTAAACCCCAGACTCCAAGTATTTTTCACAAATAATCAACAAAAAAAGAAAAGAGATGAGTGTAGAGCTACTCTGAGGAAAATGAAGGTCAAACTTGACATCACACTCACAGGTTGCTCTCCAAGTGTTGTGGTCAAAACAATTCTAGGGACTTCCTGGAGGCTGAGTGGTTAAGACTCCAAGCTTCCAGTGCGGGGGGCATGGGTTCAATTCCTGGCCAAGGAACTAAGGTTCCACAGGCCACATGGTGCAGCAAAAAAACTAAAAAAAAAAAAAGATTCTATATAGAAAGGAGATACTTCCTCTATCCCCAGAAGATGATCCCTGAGCAGCCTTGAACTTGTGCTGTTAACTGAACATCCAGCAGAGGGGACGACCTCAGCTCCTCCTCTGAACTCCCCTGTATGTGAGGAGCCAGAACCTGCCTTCATGGGACAAGCCCACACTTGAACTTTCTTGGGCTTTTGTCCACGTTTCACCAGCATCAACATTCAACGGCAATTTCATCAGGAGAACATGAATCACACACGTTGAGTTACAGATTCTCCAACATTCTTGAGCAAGACGTGCTAAGCCTTATGTTACAGTTGGCCCATGTGGACTTGGCCAAGGGCACACCTCAAACTCAAGGGAGCTAAAGAAGCACCACACCGTAGCGTCCGAGTGTCTTCATGGTGATACATGAAGTGTTAAAACACTTGTACTCTCCACTTTTTTCTTATGCTCTTCAGGCTTTGTCAACCTGAAGCATAAATAACTGAGCTTTTTTAAAATTCAATGTGAGAAAAATAACCTGATTCTTTCTCCTTGAATGAAAGAAACCATGAAGGGAGCAAATTTTTCCCTCTACAACTGTGTGTGTTGATGCCATATTGGCAAAAACACAAAGGAGTGTGGGTGTGTGTCCTACATCAAATAAAACACAACCTCCAAGACACTGTGTGATAAAGTCACGCCATTTTTGGGCTCCCCTCAACACCCTTCTGACAGCCTTCTCCATGCACACCAGCCTTCTCTCTGTTCCTCAGACAAACCAAGCTTGTTCCTACTGGGGCCACTGCACTTCACGGCTACCTCTGCCCAGAACAGCCTGCTCCCAGGGTGTTCGATTTGCTTCAACTTGTCATTTATGACTCAACTGATACATCACCTCCTCAGAGATGCTTTCCCAGGCCCCTCTCCTAAATGGTACATTCCCTTCATAATCATCAATCCCTCTCTCTTTGCAGCTGTGTTTTCTTCATGGCACTTTTCCCTGTTGGAAATATCTTGTTCATCTGTTTGTTAAGTTGTTTTTGTCTCTGTCTCCTGTATAATATAGGAACCCCAAGAGCAGGGACCTTGTTTGTCTTGTCCACCAACATATCTCCAGAGAACTGAATATCTGCCTACTGCACAGTTCTCAATAAATACTTGCTGTTTGAATGAATCAATGAATAACTAACTATATGAAAGAAGGTAGGAAGGAATGGTTTCTAGGAAAGTTGTAGCTAAGTCCCTGATTCTAAACATATCCAGGACTGATGGTAAATCAGCTGTCCTCTATAGCAGAGGTGAATAACTCTGGGAACAGGTTTCTATTCTTGATATCCATCCTTATGTTTGGCCAAACTCCAACTAATGAAAAAGGGAGAAAATTCTTCTTTATATTGCCACATCTACATTTCCCTCTTTGTGCCAAGAGATGATATTCCTAAATAGAAGCCAACAAATAGAAATACATAATACAGAAACAACAAACTTTTCTCCCTACACAATTAAAGGGATTTCTATGTAAACAAACAACTCTTAGTTTTCTCAATTTAATGTATTCCAAAGACTATTTTTGCAGTTCACTATGCATAAATATTGAATGTATACACTTTACACCTTTGGTTCTACTTAATCTTGATTAATTTCTGAAAATTTCCATTGCATTTTCTCTCTCTCTCTTCTCTCTCTCTCTCTCAATATATGCCTAACTTTAAAATACAGATAAGAATTTGCGAGCCACAGAATGGGCATATCATGAATCATGGCCCCAACTGGAAAGACAAAGAAAACAAGCATGTTATATAACAAAACATTTGAACTAGAAACATGTCTCTTTGTTTCAAAGAAAAGTCACTCATAATGACTGCCTGACTTTTTAATTTATGGAGGCAAAAGTATTTTTATTCTATTCAATACCACATATAAAAATGCAATAATACAAAACATATTCTGTCCTATTTAAAGCTAAATGTCATTCTTGTTGAAAATCAGTACCATTCAAAACGCTGTGTTCATATATGTAATACATGTTACTAATTTGTGAAGAGGGAAGTTTAAATATTTGCTATTTAAATGACTGGGCTTCGCTGGTGGGTCAGTGGTAAAGAATGTGCCTGTCAATGCAGGAGACACAGGTGTGATCCCTGATACAGGAGTATCCCAAATGCCACGGAGCAACCAAGCCCATGTGCCTGCGCTCTACAGTGCGGGAGCAGCAACTGCCGAAGCCTCCACCCCTAGAGCCCGTTCACCACAAGAGGAGCCGCTGGTATTAGAGAGCAGCCCTCACCTGCCACAGCTAGAGCAAAGCTTGCATAGCGATGAAGACTCAGCACTGACAAAAACAAATAAATAAATTATAATAAAATAAAATGTCTATTCACATACAAGTAATCATCTAAAAATTTAAATTTCCCTTTGTTTAGAATTTAAAACATTCAGAAATTAATGACTAGCATTTAACAAACAGTAATAACAGTGATAAAATAAATAACAGAAGTAGTTTCTACTGATGTAAATGTCTTCACATTGGAAATTTGACAAATTGCCTCATGGAAAAAATTTAGTCAGTAAACAGATTTTTTAAAAAATTATGTTATGGGTAAGAAGTCAATATTTTCATTAACTAGCATTTTCCTCTATGGAATGGATTTACCCATTCTCCATGGATTTCTCCATGCCTTCCCATTTATAGGCTAAATCCTTAATCTACCTCTGAGTTTATATTCAGATATATGAGATAATCTGTTGACTCAAATTGATCTTCCAATACCCTTGATCATTGGCAGGCAAACTGACCCTCTCAACCTAATCTCAAAAGTACATGGCTAGTTTCTGTTGCTTGAAAAATTGTATTGAGTGGGTAGAAAACCTGAACAGGCATTTCTCCAAAGAAGATATACAGATGGTCAAAGGCATATGAAAAGATGCTCAACGTCACTAATGATTAAAGAATGCAAATCAAAACTCTAATGAGGTATCACCTCACATCGGTCAGAGTAGCTATCATCAAAGAATCTACATAAAATAAACACTGGAGAGGGCATGGAGAAAAAAGAATGCTCCTACACTGTTTGTGGGAATATAACTTGGTGCAACCACTATGGAAAGTGGAGGTTCCTTAAAAAACTAAAAATAGGGCTACCGATGATCCAGCAATTCAACTCCTGGGAATATATCTGGAAAAGATGAAAACTCTGATTCAAATAGATACATGCACTCCAATATTCATAGTACCACTATTTACAAGAGCCAAGATGTGGAAGCAACCTAAGAGTCCATCAACAAATGGATAAAGGTGTGGATAGCTATATACATTTCATTACATATGTACTCATATGCAATAAAATATGTATGTGTTTACTCAGTCATAAAAAGATGAAATAATGTCATTTGCAACAACAGGAATGGACCCAGAGATGATCATACTAAGTGAAGTAAGTCAGACAGGCAAACACTGCATGATATTACTTACATATGAAGTCTAAAAAAAATAATACAGATGAAGTTTTTACAAAACAGAAACAGACCTACAGACACAGAAAATAAACTTATGGTTACTGAAGGGAAAAGGTGAGGGAGGGACAAATTAGGAGTATGAGATTAACACATACACACTACTATATATAAAATAAACAAGGATTTACTGCACAGCACTGCTGCTGCTGCTAAGTCGCTTCAGTCGTGTCCGACTCTGTGTGACCCCATAGACGGCAGCCCACCAGGCTCCCCCGTCCCTGGGATTCTCCAGGCAAGCATACTGGAATGGGCTGCCATTTCCTTCTCCCATGCATGAAAGTGAAAAATGAAAATGAAGTCGGTCAGTCGTGTCCGACTCTTAGCGACCCCATGGACTACAGCCCACCATGCTCCTCCGTCTACGGGAGTTTCCAGGCAAGAGGACTGGAGTGGGGTGCCATTGCCTTCTCTGACTGCACAGCACAAGGAACTATATTCAGTATCTTGTAATAACCTATAAGGGAAAAGAATCTGAGAAAGACTACCTACATATATAGTATGAATATATGTGTGTGTATTAATATATTATATATATTATTTTTATTTCATATTTTATAATATATTATATAAATTATATTAAATGACATAATTATAAATGTTATTTTATGTATTTATTTATATTTATATAAATTTATATAAAATAAATTTGTATGTATATAAATTTTATATGTATAAATAAATAGTTATATGTATAAATAAATTTATATAGCCACATAATATTAAATATTATATTTATATTAAATTAAATATATTTTATATATCATATATAATATATACATATACACACACATATATATTTACACATATATACATATATATATATCCCAGGTGGATAGATATATAGATACATATATATCTCACAGGTGGCTCAGTGGTAAAGAATCTGCCTGCCAATGCAGGAGACACAGGAAATGAAGGTTTGATCCTTGGATCGGGAAGATTCCCTGCAGGAAGAAAAGGCAACCCACTCCAGCACTCATCCCTGAAAAATCCCATGGACAGAGGAGTCTGGCAGGCTACAATCCACGGAGTCGCAAAGAGTCAGGCACAGTCAAATAACTGAGCAGTATAGGTATGTTGTTTAGTCACTCAGTCATGTCCAACTCTTATGACCCATCAGGCTCCTCTCTCCAAGGGACTTCCCAGGCAAGAATACTGGAGTGGGTTGCCACTTCCTTCTCCAGAGGTCCTTACCAACCAAGGAATCAAATCCATGTCTCCTCCACTGGCAGGCAGATTCTTTACCACTGAGCCACGAGGGAAGACAACATGTGTGTGCATATACACGTATGTACATATACACATATACACCGATCAGCTTGCTGTACAGCCAAAACTAACACAATATTGTAAATCAACTATACTTCAATTTTTTTAGTTGTATTACAAAAATGACAGGATGACCGTTACCTTCAACAGTGAAACCCAAGGTTCCTATTTTTCCTCAAAGTTGCAAGCAACATCCACACATTTAAGACTGAGTAGATCATTATCATATTAGTCGAACACCATGGTAAATGGAGATTACTTCGGCAATAATGAAATTTCCACCACCATGTAAGTCCATAATGCCTTCTCTTTCACATAGAATAAAAAAGGATTAATTTGATAAAAGCTTGTCTAAGACATTAAATGGAGTAAGGCATTAAACAGGAACACCATAGAATCAAAAACCTTGGAACTGCTTTTGACTTTAGTCTAGGAAGACTTTCTCAGATAGTAACTTCTATGGTTGCTTAGCCTCTAAAGAGAGCAAACAAAGAATTCCTCTCCAAATAGAATCAACTTTCTTGGATAATTTCAATTTCATTGAGGTTAATATTAATCTGGAAATTTTTGGCTATCACTTTAATTAACATTAAAGTATTAATTTTTTAAAGTTAATTAAAATTAATTAAATATGTTAAATAATGTATTAACATATCTCAAGTGACTGGTTTTGTTTCTTTTTTTGCCAATAAAACTTTGTTAGCTCTTTGTTAATGTCATGACTCAGCATTTACTACAGGTTTTTACCTGGAAGAAGAGAACATGTTTAAAAACAGCTATAGAATTCAAACACAATAAATAAATGTCCAAGTAAAAAGGCTTTGGTCTGGCCACACATCACAGAGCATGGGGGATCTTAGTTCCCTGACCAGGGATTGAACCTCAGGCCCCCCAGTTTTACAGCATATATATTTAAAATTCTTTTTAAAGGGAGAGCACAGGTCTAAAGTTAAAATGCATACAGCTTATGGGGTTGACATCCAAAATCTTTTCCATGCATTATGAAAGTATATTCTTTGGAATTTAATCCAAGTTCATTTAATTTAGTGTTCAAAAAAGAAGAGAGTGACTGACAGCTGCATTTCCTCACTAACAAGTCAACTTTAGATCAGTCATCACAAAAACGCCATTATTTACAGCACCACTTGTGTTACGCTTTTACATGACACGCTGGTTTAGAAGGGGTGGATATTTGATGAATATTTTTCATCTTTGGACTATCGTGAATAATGCTTCTGTGAATGTTAACATACAAATATTTGTTTAACTGTTTTTACTTCTTTTAGATACATAACCAGTAGTAGAGTTGTTGGGTCATACAGTTATTTTCTGTTGAACCTTTTTAGCAACGGCCAAACTATTTCCCATGGCAGTGGAACCACGTTGCATTCTCACCAGCAAAAGTTAAGAGGGTTTCAACTTTCCCACATCCTCGCCAACACTTGTTATTTTTCATCTTGCTTTTGGTTTCCATTTTTAATTATAGCTATACAAGTGGATGCAAAGCAATATCTCGTTGTGGACTCGCCATTGTTTTGGTATAAAGCTTGTGTGTGTATTTTATTCGCTCAGTCGTGTCCAACTATTTGCAACCCTGTAGAATGTAGCCTGCCAGGCTCCTAAGTCCATGGGACTTCCCGGGCAAGAATACTGAAGTGGGCCGTCATCGCCCTCTCCAGGGAATCTTCCCAACCCAGGGATTGAAACTGCATCTCCTACATCTACAATGCAAGCAGATTCCTTACCACTGAGTCACCCCGGAAGTGACGCTGTCTGAAACATGAAGACTGAATGCTACTTTATTCTGTGTATATATCACACTTTAACACTTACCCGTTTCTTTATCTGGCTTGCTGGGTCTTCGCCGCTGCGCAAGCTTTTCTCCAGTTGCAGCAAGCGGGGCTATTCGCCAGTCGCAGTCTGCAGGCTTCTCACCGCGGTGGCTCTCCTTGTTGCGGGGCACAACTCCATGAGGTAGGTACTACTATTTGCTCCAGTTTACAGCTGAGGCAACTGGGGCACTAAGATCTCAAGTGACTTGTCCAAGCTCTATGACCAGTAAATCCTGAAGCTGTGACTCAAACCCAGCCGGTCTGACTGTAGAGTTTATTTTATTCTTATGTTGCCAGCTGTGCCCCAAAGTAGTTGAAGCCCAGAGGCCTTATAGATAGATATAAAGCTGGTGAAGGTAACTTAATGACAATATAGAATTCAAATTCAGGCACTCATGCTGTCTTTAAAATATAAATGTGTGATTAGGCTTTTAGGTCTTTGTTTTTAAAGGACTGTTGTTAAGTGAATTTATTTACAAAACAGAAAGAGACTCACAGACTTAGAAATAACTTGTGGCTACAGGGTGTGGGGAGGAAGACTGGGGGGGAGGGATAGTTCGTAAGTTTGGGATCAACATGTATACACTGATATATTTAAAATGGATTACCAACAAGGACCTACTGAATAGCACAAGGAACTCAGCTCAATGTTACATGGCAGCCTGGATGGGAGGGAGTTTGGCGGAGAATGGATACATGTGTATGCATGGCTGAGTCCCTTTGCTGTCCACTTGAAACTATCATGACACTGTTCATTGGCTCTACTCCAATATAAAATTAAAAGTTTTGTGGTTATTTTTTTTAATGACTGTCATTATATGTGACCTCAAATGCATTTCCACTTTTAGTAAGGGTCAAACACCCTTCATTCCTGCTGGGTGGGTAATGCATGCTCAGTCGTGTCCAGTTCTTTGCGACCCCATGGACTGTAGCCCACCAAACTCCTCTGTCCATAGGATTTCCCAAGCAAAGAATACTGGAGTGGGTTGCCATTTCCTTCTCCAGGAGATCTTGGCCCAGGAATCGAACCTGTGTCTCTGCATTGGCAGGCAGACTCTTTACCGCTGAGCCACCGGGGCAGCCCCAGATGGGTCATGAGAGAGCCTGATGGTCAGGCCCTAAGTAGCCCAAGTGGCCTTCTGCTACCTTAATGCTGCTACCACCTACCTGTAGGAGGCAGCATTCCACTCCACCACCCAGCAAGGACTCAGCTCTGACACTCCGAATGTCTCCACCAACCTCGCCTCCCCTGCCCCACGAACAGAGGCAAAATCTGAGCAGGGCAGTAAGAAACTATAACCTTTAGCTTTCCTAGTTAGACTTTCTCCATCTTGCCCCAGGCCTCTGAACACTGTGCAGGGGGGAAAGGAGTCCACTTCTGCTCTGTCTTTGGAACTTGACACTCTTACCTCACCGACAGTTCCCAATTCAGCTCCAAACTGAGAGAAAGAACCTCATCTCCCTGACCTCATAGCACATGCAGAATTTCAGGTAAAAAGAACATCCTTTTCAAACACCTCCTCATTCTACCCAAACCACAGCAACCAGTCTTCAATTGCTTAAGAAAAACTAGTTTAAAAAAAAAAAGTAAGAGTTACTTAGAAAAAATCATGAACTGCTGCTAAGGATGTGATCAAGAAATACCACGATATGACAAAGAGTGACTCAGAAAGTTATATAATGTTCTGGAATCCCCCAGAGGGTCCAGAGAGCTCTGCAACCTTTGCTCTCCTCATGCTTATCATTCCAGTCCACATGACCAGTGTCCGGGCGGTGTTCGTGGTGTGTGGCCATCCCACCAGACAAGAGAGAGCAGGCTTAGAGAGTAGCACTGACATGTATACACACTGCTGCGTGTGAAACAGAGAGGAGTGGGAAGCCGCCGTAGAGCACACGGAGCTCTGCTGGGTGCCCTGTGATGACCTAGAGGGCGGGATGTGGGAGGTGGGAGGGAGGCTCACGAGGGAGAGATATGTGTGTGCACACAGCCGACTCCCTACATTGTACAGCAGAAGCTAACACAGCACTGTAAAGCAATCATATTCCAATAAAATTAAAAACAAAAAGAGCAGCCTGGCCCTTCCAGCCCATCACCACGCAGAAATCAAGGACCATCCGGGGAGCATCTATGCGCCAGGTGCTTTATCAGGCATTTTACAGACACAGCAGCAGCAACTGCATTTGAGGATGGCAGGAGAGTCAGGGAGACCAAGGCATCACACTCAACTTCAACTCCCATCACCTGAGCAACTTCAGGCAAGGTACTCAACTACTCTGCATCTCACTCTGTATGCTAATCACTCAGTCATGTGGAGAAGGAAATGGCAACCCACTCCAGTGTTCTTGCTTGGAGAATCCTGTGGACAGAGGAGCCTGGAGGGCTGCTGTCCATGGGGTTGCAAAGAGTCGGACACGACAGAAGCGACTTAGCATGTATGCATGCATTGGAGAAGGAAATGACAACCCACTCCAGGACTCTTGCCTGGAGAATCCCAGGGACAGGGGAGCCTGGTGGGCTGCCGTCTATGCGGTCGCACAGAGTCAGACACGACTGAAGCGACTTAGCATCTGCAGCAGAAGCAGCACTCAGTCATGTCCAGTTCTTTGCAACCCCATGGACTGTAGCTCTCCAGGCTCCTCTGTCCCTGGGATTTTCCAGGCGAGAATACTGGAGTGGATTGCCATGTCCTCTTTCAGGGGATCTTCCCAACCCAGGAGTCAAACCCAGGCCTCCCACCTTGCAGGCAGATTCTTCACCATCTGAGCCACCAGGGAAGCTGCATCTCACTTGGCATATCTATAAAATGTAATGGCTCACGTCTCCTAAAGGCCGTGATGAGGACTGCAGTACATATCATTGTCCAGAGCTCTGCGCATAGCCTGGAACGGTGGGATGGCTCAGTGAGCACTCGCTATGAATAGCAGCACTGCCATCATTATTGTTCCATTAGTTCACATTCTCTTCCTAAGCAAAGTCCGAGAAAGCTCAGAATGGGAAGAACTCTAAGATCTAAGTTAGCGCTTCCCAGTTAGTCCCAAGAGACACCCTGGAATGTAAAGTGTTCCTCTCTCTTGGATGTCCCTGCCACTAGGAAGCATCAAAGCGGGCACCAGGACTCAGTGCATTGCTCTCAACCTTAATAACATCTGTCCCATTGCTGCCAAAAGCGTGAGTCCTTACAGTTCTTTCTAAACGGACTTATGAAGACAGGGTTCTACCCCAAATGTGAACTTATGCCCCTCACAGCCACAAAAAATGCCATTCCAATTGTAGTCACAGGTCAGGGGTAGAACTAAAATGAAAGACCAGCACCTCACTGAGAGGAAAACCGACTCCTGCCTGTTAAGGGTTTCCATTGCTGGTGAATGGATGAAAAGTCTTCTTTAAAATGTCTCATGCAAGATGGGTCTGTTGAAAACTTTTGCCCATTTTTAGAACAAAATTGGAATTGGCCTTTTATGGTGATTCAAAAGCAGGCCGATAGTATCTGCAATTATTTGCTTCTTTGCATTTATGGAATTGCTCTTCCCCCCAAAGCAGGTGGCCTGAAGCAAACTGTGCCAGGTGCTTCCAGAATAATCCATGTTTGTACATTCACTCCCCACACACACACTCGAAAAAAACCCGACAGGAACTAAACAGAAACAGGCCCATGGGAAAAACAGGTCGCTGACGCATGCACCTCCTCGGCCCACGGTCGGCCAGACTTCTGTCCTCCCTTTTCCCTCTTGGATGCTTTTTATCTCCAGTCTTACTTGACTCTTTGAATCCTTTCTGAAGCGCTTACACTGCTGTGTAGTGGAAACTTTACAGCTTTCTGGCAAGTGCCTCATCCCAGTCCTAGTGACATCCCGCTCCCCAGGCTCTCCTAGCACCTTTCTGCCCCTCTGTCTCCTCCTCTCTGGGGGCATCTTCCTGGCTGCCCCACTCATACTGTTGTGTCTCCCGAGATGCCCACCTCTGTGCCCCCTCTTCTCAGTCTGTATGAGCTGTGTTGTATGTATGTGTGCATGCACACACACTCAGTCATGTCCAGCTCTTTGCGACGCCATAGACTGTAGTCCACCAGAGTCCACCAGTCCTCCTCTGTCCAGGAGACAAGAATACTGGAGTGGGCTGCCATTTCCTGCTCCAGGGGACCTTCCCGAACCTGGGACCAAACTTATGTCTCCTGCATCTCCGGCCATGTGGATTCTTTACCACTGCGCCACCTGGGAAGCCTTGTGGTACATATAATCGCAGGGCACATATAGCCTACTACCAGGAGGAATGGCCTCTGAAATCTAAAACTATAGTCTTCCTTTTTTTAAAATAAAGTAGGAGCTCATGTATTTTTCAGAGGTACTTATATGCCTCCAACAAAGCAGCTTAAGGTAAAGCCTCTAGATCATGTGCTGTTTACAAGAAGGCTGGGACACAGGCATGCTAGACACAGCTAGCAGGAAAATTAAATTGCTATAACCATCCTGAAAGCAATTTAGCAATAAATATCAAAAAACCACTACAGGGACTTCCCTGGCGGACAAGTGGTTGGGACTTCACCTTCCAACGTGGGGAGTGCAGGCTGGATCCCTGGTCCAGGAGTTGGGATCCTATGTGGCTTGGGGCCAAAAGGCTAAAGCATAAAACAGAGGCAGTGTTGTAACACCTGTTGTAACAGGTTTAATAAAGGCTTTAAAAAAATGGTCCACTTCAAAAATAAATCTTAAAAAGAAGTGCTGTTACAATGTCTATACACTCTGATGCAACAATTCTATTTCCACATAATAATTAGGAATATATACTAATATTCATCTTAAACAAAGCTTGATTTGAAATTGCTTCAAATGTGAAAGTAATCTAAATAGTTCGATAAACTATGGCACATCCATATAATGACACTATAAAATCTCCCAAATACTGGGAATTCCCTGGCAGTCCAGTGGTTAGAATTCTGCGCTTCCATTGCAGGGCACCCGATTTAATCCCCAATGGAGGAATTAAGATCCTGAAAGCAGTGGCAAGTACAAATAAATAAATAAAATCTCCAAAATACATTCTTACACAAAAAAGTTAAAAATAACAAGTAGAGTAAGACCCCAATTCTTAATATATGTATATATATCTGAACTGACATATAGAAAACAAGAGAGGGAATATGGTAAGAGGTCACACCCAATACTGATAAAGAGTCTTTCTTGGTACAAGAAAAATGGATGACTTTTATTTTACTCTTAGGGCTTTTCTATATTTTTGAAATACACTGAAACACCATGGATTACTATTATAGTAAGAGGAAATGAACTTTTTAGGAAAAAGTTTAAAAATTTCTGAGAAAGAGAGAGGTCATATAAATAAAATGAGGAAATAAAACTTTTTACGAAAAGGTTTAAAAATTTCTGAGAAAGAGAGAGGTCATATAAATATAATGAGGAAATAAACTTCTTAGGAAAAAGTTTAAAAAACTTCTGAGAAAAGAGAGAAGTCATATAAATAAAGATAATACAGTAACTATTCTCCTAGAACTTGTAACTCCGGTAAGCTACATGTTACATGTAAGAAAATTATAAAGGAACTTCCCAAGTGGCTCGGCAGTAAAGAATCCACCCGCCAGTACAGGGTACACACGTTCAATCCCTGAGTCGGGAAGATCCCCTGGAGAAGAAGAGGGCAACCCACTCCAGGATTCCTGCCTGGAGAACTCCACGGACAGAGGAGTCTGGTGAGCTACAGTCCGTGGGGTCATAAAAGTGTCAGACACGACTCAGCGACTAGAACAACAGCAAAGAACGTTATAAGAAGTTACAGATGAGAAAAGTTCATGCACTGAGACTATTTGAAATAGAATACATATTTCAGAAGAGATGTATTTGATTTAACAGACTTTAAATCCTGCTTGAGGTTGGTCTAGGGATAAACATCTAAGGGGAGATGTCTCACCACAACTCTCAGTAGGGAAGAGAACAGCACCTGTCTGACTTCAGAATTTGTCTAGAATTAGCTCAGCTTTCTCCAGTGAAGTGAGATACAAAGCGTAAAGATGCAAACACTGCCTTTGGAATTAGAGTAACACTGTTCACTGTCTACCCACCCCACTGACTAGCTGGCTAGGTTTATAGAAATGACTCAGCAACCTTAAACCTCAGAGATTTTTTAAATTAGTGAAATAAAGATAACTCCTGCTTCACACAATCTAAATGAAGAAATCAATCGATTCTTATTGTCCACAATTCCCTATTTGTGAATTCCCTGCCAGCTAAAATTTATTTGGAACCTCAAAACAATACCCACGTGACTTTCCTGATCATTTGTGAATATGCCCTAAGCAGGAAACATTTTGAGGTACAACCCACACATTCAGGCTAAGGTGGAATAAGTAACTAAGACTGTGAACAAATGTCATTTCCATGGTCTATTAAAGGCCATGTTTTTCACATTTTTGTGCTCTTTGTTAGTAATTTCACCATTTAAACTGGCCACCTAGAATGGAAATCGAAGAACAGCCACTATGGAGAACAATACAGAGGTTCCTTCAAAGACTAAAAATACAGTTGCAAAGGATCCAGCTGCTGAGTTTATATCCCAAAAAGATGAACACACTAATTCAAAATGATACATTTGGAACATATAAGTGGAAAAATGGTGACCCAGTGTTCACAGCAACACTATTAACAATAACCAAGACATCAAAACCACCAAAGTGTCCATCAACAGATGAATGGATAAGATTCCATACACAGTGGAGCAATGCTCAGCCACAAAAAAGAACAAAATATTGCCATTTGCAGCCACAGGGATGGACCTAGAGATTATTATACTACGCACAGTCGATTGAGAAACACAAATATCATATATTATTTACCTGTGGAATCTAAAAAAAAAAAAAACAAATCAACTTATTTACAAAACAGAAACAGAGTCGCAGATACAGAAAACAAACTTATGCCTACCAAACGGGAAAAGGGGAGGAATAAATTAGGAGCACGAAAGGAACAGACACAAACTACTATTTATAATATAAATAAGCATTCACTGTACGGCACAGGAACTGTATTCAATACCTTGTAATCACCTGGAAAAGATCTAAAGCGGCACACCCAAACCTAACACAATATTGTACACCAGCTATAGTTAAATAAAAATAATGCATTAATTTAATTAAATTAAATGGCCAGCTAGTGTAGCGCTGAAGTGTCACCTAATGTCCCTAAGTGCAAGAAGGCTGTGATATTCCCTAAGGGAAAAATACATGGGTTAGATAAGTTTCATGGAGACACGCGTTACAGTGCTGCGGGCTGTGAATGCTAATACCTCAACAATATATGTTAAATGGGGTGCTTTTGAACAGAAACACACGTAAAACAAGATGGCATGTATTGATTAACTGACCAAAAATTGCATGAGCAGAGGCTTCCAGGAACCTAGCCTTGTATCTCCGCTAGAAGCAGGCTGTTGTGAATGTGTTAGTCACTCACTCCCCTTTGCAACTCCATGGGCTGTGGCCTGCCAGGCTCCTCTGTCCACTGAGTCTTCCAGGCAGGGGTAGTGGAGTGGCTTGCCATTTCCTTCTCCAGGGGATCGTCCTAACCCAGGGATCAAACCCACATCTCCTGCCTTACAGGCAGATTCTTTACTGTCTGAGCCACTCCACATGTGTCAATGAGGTTGACAAAAAATGTATGACCAGAGGTTCCTAGGAACCTAACCTTGTAGTTCCCCTTGGGAGCAACACTGTGGTGTTTGCAAATTTACTGTTCATAGCAACCTGATGAAGACCATAACTACCACAAAAAATGAGAACCAACTGAAGACAGGATTCACTCATGCTTTCTACAAATATCGTATTAAATGCATCATGAGCTAGACGTAACACAGTATCTAGGTGAAGAAAAATGGGTAATAAATATCTGTAGAATAAACTCCATGTTGCCTTAAATAGAAATAACAGATATCATAATACACCTGTTTTTAATCAAACATTTACATACACTTTCTGAAAAATCTCAAGCATAATAACTTTATAAACTTCCTTTTTCTGGGCTATCTTTGTTTGCAATGGCAATTAAACCTCCACTTCTTACAAGCCAACCCAACACTTTGATAACCAAATATTCTCACAGAAGAGAACATCCAAAACAGCTTCACAATTACATCCTGGCCTAAAGGTAACTACTGATTCTCCTTAAGGAGAGCTTTCTATTCATTTAAGTTATTTTTTCAAAGGGCATTTAGTTTTTCTTCAGCCCAATCTATTCTCCTCCTGCAGGGGGATACAATTACAACGTACTTTTCTTTCACTGATGGAGGTACAATGATTCTATATCAACATTCAATATCAGAATTTCTGGGGAAAAAAAAAGGAAAGAAGGAAAGAAACTGTTTAAAGAGAAAAGGAAATATCGATAATCTTAGTCTAACCATGAAGAAACATCGGAAAAATTCAAACTGAGACACATTCTACAAAATACCAGTACCCTTGAAAAGTTTCAAGGTGACAAAAGACGGAGGCGTTGCCACAGCCTTGAGGCAGGAAGAATTAAGGAGGAAGGACATGTAAATATAATGTATGATCCTGGGTTGGGTCTGAAAACAGAAAAAGACACCAGTGGAAAACTGAAGAAATATGAAAAAGTCCTTAGCTTAGTTAAGAATATTGTATCAACGTCATTTCTTAGCTTTGCCTGTTGTATCTCAGTTATGTTTAGTCTTAACAAAACGGGAAAGCAGGTGAAAACTAAGAAATCTCTGTAATCACTTTGCAATTCATCCCTGAGTCTAAAATTACATTTGAAGAAACGTTTTGAAAGAGAGAGAGAGGAGAGAGTAAGAGAAGAAAGAGATGGCTCATCCTATAGTCCAAGTATAAATGTTGAGTTGAAGCCAGGATGGGGAGGAGGGAGGGGCCGACTAATAGTTACTTTGATTAATTGGGCAAATTTCCTGCAGCCCATAGGGGCCCATCATTTTCTGAAAGAACTGACCAGAAGTAATTCCTTACTAATACGACATGGGAAGGCATTTTCTCCAGAGCCCTTAACTTCCTGTCCCCCAGAAGATTTCTCCAGGCACCCTGAGTGCTAAGACTCGTTCTGGACTGGAATGATCCAGACAGAGGAGAGACCTGGAAAGCTGGAACTCTGCAAATTCAGGGCACCTTTGGGAACCTGTATGTCCCCTGAAATTGTAACATACAAGGCTCCTCGTGGCCTGGCAGTGTTTCCTCTGGGCATTAACTCTATGTCAGAGGGACACGTGTCTTCAGATGTCCTGGGAAAACAGAGGCCCGAGAGGCCCAATATCATGCCATCACAGGACCTTGATGATTCTGGTTCTTATCATCACGGGCTACAATTTCCCCCAAGTTCTTTTGAAAGTCTGTTGCTGTTTAAACCCTTGCCTTGGTGTGGTTACTAAAAATCACAATGGGCATGATCCAAAGAGAGGGTAGGGAACTACACAGTCCCTTCCTGAAAATGTATCAAAGCTGGAATGTGTTCATCTGCAATACTGAGAAATTTCTTAATTTTCATGAGTTATATGAGCCCTGATGCTGAAAAAGATTTGAAGGCAGGAGGAAAAGGGGACTACAGAGGATGAGATGGTTGGATGGCATCATGGACTCAATGGAGATGAGTTTGGATAAACTCCAGGAGTTGGTGATGGACAGGGAGGCCTGGCATGCTGCAGTCCATGAGGTCGCAAAGAGTCGGACACGACTGAGCGACTGAACGGAACTGAACTAATATAAGCCAGTCTTTCCTGACAGTCAGCTGGTGACTATAAGGCACTGATCCCTGAGACTAGAGAAATGACTGTCCATGGGGCTTCTTTCCAATTTTGGAACTGTCTTCATGACCATAACCTACATCTAGCCAGGAAACAGGAGAGCTCAGAGCTATACACCAAGGTCAGTCTATCAGATGCCAGAAAGTGTCTAAGAGTGTCCATGAGATTCTCCAGGCAAGAATCCTGGAGTATGCTGCCATGCCCTCCTCGAGGGGATCTTCCCAGCCCAGGGATCAAACCCAGGCCTCCCACACTGCAGGTAGTCATCACTATCTGAGCTACCAGGGAAGACCAGGAAACAGCAGAGCTCAGAGCTACACCAAGGTCAGTCTATCAGATGCAAACAAAAAACACTCACCTAAGAGTGTCACACTTCCTTGCCTCAGAAAAATTCAAGGCCATAAACTTTGAGTCTGCTTGGAAGAAATGCTTAAATTCTGGAATATATCAAAGCATAGATGACCCCAATGTGGCAGCAATGATGACAGGGTAGAACTGTAACAGAGTAGCAGTAATAACAATGATGGGGACTTCTCTGGTTGCCCAGTGGTTAGGAACCCACCTTTCAGTGTAAAGGACACAGGTTTGATTCCTGCCCAGTGAACAATGATCCCACCTGCCACAGAGGAACTAAGCCCCTGCTCCACAACTACTCAGCACACATGCTCCAGAGCCCACGCACCACAACTAGAGTTCATGCGTCAGAACTAGAGAGTTGGTGCATGACAATAAAAGATCCTACACGATGAGACAGAAATGGTATGGACCTAACAGAAGCAGAAGATAATATTAAGAGGTGGCAAGAATACACAGAAGAACTGTACAAAAAAGATCTTCACGACCCAGATAATCGCGATGGTGTGATCACTCACCTAGAGTCAGACATCCTGGAATGTGAAGTCAAGTGGGCCTTAGGAAGCATCACTACAAACAAAGCTAGACGAGGTGATGGAATTCCAGTTGAGCTATTTCAAATCCTGAAAGATGATGCTATGAAAGTGCTGCACTCAATATGCCAGCAAATTTGGAAGACTCAGCAGTGGCCACAGGACTGGAAAAGGTTATTTTTTATTCCAATCCCTAGGAAAGGCAATCCCAAAGAATGCTCAAACTACTGCACAATTGCACTCATCTCACGTGCTAGTAAAGTAATGCTCAAAATTCTCCAAGCCAGGCTTCAGCAATACACGAACCATGAACTTCCAGTTCAGGTGGTTTTAGAAAAAGCAGAGGAACCAGAGATCAAATTGCCAACATCCGTTGGATCATCAAAAAAGCAAGAGAGCTCCAGAAAAACATCTATTTCTGCTTTATTGACTATACCAAAGCCTTTGACTGTGTAGATCACAAATAAACTGTGGAAAATTCTGAAAGAGATGGGCATACCAGACCACCTGACCTGCCTCTTGAGAAACCTGTATGCAGGTCAGGAAGCAACAGTTAGAACTGGACATGGAACAACAGAGTGGTTCCAAATAGGAAAAGAAGTACGTCAAGGCTGTATATTGTCACCCTGCTTATTTAACTTATATGCAGAGTACATCATGAGAAACGCTGGGCTGGAAGAAGCACAAGCTGGAATCAAGATTGCTGGGAGAAATATCAATAACCTCAGATATGCAGATGATACCACCCTTATGGCAGAAAGTGAAGAGGAACTAAAAAGCCTCTTGATGAAAGTAAAAGAGAGTGAAAAAGTTGGCTTAAAGCTCAACATTCAGAAAACTAAGATCATGGCATCTGGTCCCATCACTTCATGGGAAATAGATGGGGAGACAGTGGATACAGTGTCAGACTTTATTTTTGGGGGCTCCAAAATCACTGCAGATGGTGATTGCAGTCATGAAATGAAAAGACGCTTACTCCCTGGAAGGAAAGCTATGACCAACCTAGACAGCATATTAAAAAGCAGAGACATTACTTTGTCAACAAAGGTCTGTCCAGTCAAGGCTGTGTTTTTCCCAGTGGTCATGTATGGATGTGAGAGTTGGACTGTGAAGAACACTGAGCGCTGAAGAATTGATGCTTTTGAACTATGGTGTTGGAGAAGACTCTTGAGAGTCCCTTGGACTGCAAGGAGATCCAACCAGTCCATCCTAAAGGAGATCAGTCCTGGGTGTTCACTGGAAGGACGGATGCTGAAGCTGAAACTCCAATACTCTGGCCACCTCATGCGAAGAGTTGACTCACTGGAAAAGACCCTGATGCTGGGAGGGATTAGGGGCAGGAGGAGAAGGGGACAACAGAAGATGAGATGGTTGGATGGCATCACTGACTCGATGGACATGAGTTTGAGTAAACTCCGGGAGCTGGTGATGGACAGGGAGGCCTGGTGTGCTGCGATTCATGGGGTCGCAAAGAGTCAGACTCGACTGAGCAACTGGACTGAACTGAACTGAACACAATGTGATAAAGATCCCACGTGCCACTAGTACCCAAAGCAGCCAAATAAATTTTTAAAAAAGAATGATGGTAACAAAAATGCCAACATTTACTGAGCATCTACTATGTTCCAGGCACTGTATTACACACTTAATGTGTGTTATCTCATATAATCCTTTCCATAACCTTCTGAGGTCAACTTGATTATTGTCTGCCATTTGAATGGAAAGGAACTAAGGCTTTATGAGATTAGTCAATGATTGCAGAGCTAGTAAATGTAGCAAATGAACAAAACTGCCATGACCCAAAGCCTACCAGCTTAACACAGCACTGAACACTGTGTCCGTGATAAGCTCCAGGGTATCCTGTCAACCTAGCTTCTGCACCAACATGGCCTCTATGACATGCTTCTGGAAAGAGTGAAATGCTGAGAAACCAGCTCGGTCCCTTCCCACTCCCTCCTGCCTCCCTACAGACACGCCTTGCTCAGACGCGAGTCTTCCCTCCTGAAGCAGTCTGTACAGTCCCCGAGGCTTTGACTCACGAGGGAGTTTCCTACCCCGTGTTTGAACGCTCCCTGGTCCTCAGGAAAAGCTCTGCTCTAACTGACAGGGGAAAGAGCCAGGAATAAGGCCTGCTTTCTGATCCTACCTCTGTCCCTAACCACCTCCTTGGTCTTCGTTAAATCTCTATTTCTGTGGGCTTACCTCTGTGTGCATGTTCACATTTACGTCACGGAGATGTTTCAAGACCAAAGAAATTATCTGCCCAAGAGGGAGGGGATATGTGTATACATATGGCTGATTCACTTTGCCGTACTGCAGAAACTAACACAATATTGCAAAGCAATCACACTCTAATTTTAAAAAAATGTATCTGGGCACGAAAATACTTATTACTAAACCAAACTGATTTAATACTGAAAACTCCTGAGAGTTTAGAGTCACTTTTGGGGATGTAAAAGTCATCTCACTGCTATATTACTGATCTACATCACAGCCTCACATTACAGACGAGGCTCACCATCTATATTACAGATACTATCCAGTCTCTTCTTTAGCGGAATCACTGTCACAGCTGCAGACAGGCTGGCAGTGTGGCATGGTTTTCTTTTGGTAAATTTCCTCTGGCTCTCCAAGTGAGTCTGTTAAGCACATCCATCAAAAAGTTCTGCATCCCCTGCCATAAATGGTAGACGTATCACCCAAGATGACCAATCCAAAAAATGTATCTTCCTCACTCCTGAACAGCCCATGAAGAGTTCACCCAAGTCCTTTCTGACAGATTGACATGAATGTCTCTGCTGCACTTTGATCCCAAGCTGTAAGAATGCACATGGCGACTGGGGATGTGTTACCATAGAGAGAGCCTAGGAATAAAACAGACTACTGAAAAGTAATACTTTTCACTGAGAGACACGCGAGACAGACAGAGACTGACAGAAACAGCAACAGAGAGCTGATGAGTTGGTTTGAACCCCCGGATTCAGCTATGTCTAAAACCAGACCTAGCACTTGAAGTTCCCAGGTAAATGAACCAAAAATGCCCCCTTGTATATTTGGCTTGTACAGAATTGTCTCTCACTTGCAATGTATTAATTCAATCCTAACATACATTACAATGTCATTGATACCAAAGTCTCCTTTTAAGTCCTTTTCATTTGTTTTTAACTGTTGAGAAATAGAAAAGTATAAAATAGTGACTCTTCTCTTACAAAATAGAGAATCATTATTTTTCATGGACTAGCAGTTCTAAAGTGGAACAGAAAAATTACAGTAGCATGTTTGGGAAGTTAAAATAATAAGCTAAAAATGCCCAGATGTTGTTAGCTTCAGAAATAGTGAATAATATTACACATAAATTAAATGTGCATATTAAAACCACATTTAATCTAGAAAACTCTGTGTGTGTGTGTATGTGTGAACGTGCTAAGTTACTCCAGTCATATCTGATTCTTTGTAAATCTATGGACTGTAAACTGTCAGGCTCCACTCTCCATGGGATTCTCCAGGCAAGGATACTGGAGTGGGTTGCCATGCCCTCCTCCAGGGGATCTTCCCGACCCAGGGATCAAACCCAGGTCTCTTACGTCTCCTACATGGCAGGTGTGCTCTTTACCAGTAGCACCACGTGGGAAGCCCATGTACGTGTATATGTACCTATAAATGACTTCCAGCACCTCGCCCCTAAATGCAAGACTCATTTGTCCATTTGTCAACTAAACAAATATCTCCTCTATGATGTCACTAGGCATCCAATGTCAAAAAAACAATTCTGGATCCCTCTGCAAAACCCAATCCTCTTCAGAGCTTTCTTTTTCAATAAAAATCTTTAATTAACCTAAAGGCTAAGATACAATCTTCAAGTTACTCTTGATTCCATTCCTTCTTTCACCTCACATCTAGTCAACCAACAAATTCTGTTGTTTCTGCTTGAAAACATATCCTGAATCCAACTACTTCTATCTCCACCACCATGAGCCTGGCCCAACCCACACCACAGTCTCTTAACTGGGATTTCTGCCTTCACTCACAACCCCTTCAAGCTGCTTGCTCATACAGTAGCCAGAGGTATAATTTTTAAAATAGAAATCTTATCATGTCACACCTGTTTAGAACCCCCCCTCCATGGCTTCCCACTACACTCAGAAGAAAAGCCCAAGTGTTTATCATCATCTACATGATGGTTTGGCCCCGGGTAACCTATGATACATCTCTACTGCTGCTTACTCCTTCACTCTGCTCGAGCAGCCATCGCTACAACACAGCCAGCAGGCACTCACTGCAGCGCCTCTGCACTTCCTATTCCTTCTGTCTAGAATGCTCTATCCCTCAGCGATCCTCACGGCGCGCTTCCTCTCTTCATTCAGGCCTTTACTCAAATGCCACCTCAACCAAGAAAACTTCTTGGCAGCCTGAGCAAATGCACCTCTCCTTTCAGAGGTGGCATTAAAGTCCCCAACCTCCACCATAAGAGTGGGCTGAATGAGTGACTTGTTCCTGAAGAATAGAGTATGCAAAGTGAAAAAATAATAATTTCACTGCGGAAAAACCTGGTAATCTCCACCAGAACACAAAGATCAAGGTTAACATCCCAGCGCTAAGTCATGCTGACAGGCATATGCCTCCTGATAGGATGTGATGAAAAAGGCATTTGGCCTCCGTGGTATTCTTCCCAAACACCCATCTTCCCAATCGAATCATGAGAAAACATCAGACAAACCCAAAGTGGGAGATATTCCACAAAATATCTGACCAGTACTCTTGAAAATGTCATGGTCATGAAAAAAATAAGACTGAAAAACTGCTACATCTTACAGGCAACTAAAGATACATGAAGATTAAATGCAATGTGATACCCTGGACTGGATCCTAGAACAGAAAGAGGACATTTGTGGAAAAACTAGTGAAATCTAAATAAAGTCTGAAGTTTAGTTGACAGTGATGTACTAATGTTAGTTTCTTAGTTGCTACACATGGACTACAATGAGGCAAAACGTTATCTGGGAGACACAGGAACTTTCTGTACCACCTTTGCAAC
Organism: Odocoileus virginianus; assembly: GCF_023699985.2. Classification (NCBI taxonomy): domain Eukaryota; kingdom Metazoa; phylum Chordata; class Mammalia; order Artiodactyla; family Cervidae; genus Odocoileus; species Odocoileus virginianus. The sequence continues at coordinate 10,274,389 of NC_069685.1, read as the reverse complement.
TTTTCTGTAAATGCAAAATTGTTCCAAAATAAACATTTATTTCCCTTTAAGTGGACAAGGAGAATGAATAGGCAAATCATTAAAGAAATACATATGATCAAAAATCTATGGGGACTTCCCTGGTAGTCCAGGGGTTAAGACTTCTTCCAGTGTAGGTAGTACTGGGTTCAATCCCTGGTCAGGGAGTTAAGAGCTTGCGTGGCTCCTAGCCAAAAAACCAAAACATGAAGCAGAAGCAATACTGTAACAAATTCAATAAAGACTTTTAAAATGGTCCACATTAAAAAAATCTTTTTTAAAAAACTATGAAAATTATGTACAAAAAAATAGCTAATCAAAGACATTTCAATGATAATAATGAGTTTTCACCCATCAGAATGATTATGATTTTCAAAAAGGATAATACCTAAAGTTCCTTAAAAGTGAGTGGATTATGAGTGACTTATATTTCCCTCTACACAGTTTTTGCATTTTCTGATTTTCTGCAATGAAAATGTGTAATTCTGATTATGGGAAGCATACAAATCTTTTTAAAGAAAACATTCAATACCAAAACTATGTAATTTGCCAATAGGACCTAACATCTTTATCAAAGAAATACCTCAATTCATTCCCCAAGGAAAAAAGCAAGTACTCAATATAATAAATAATATTTATTGAACACTTACAATGTGCCAGACACTGTGAAAAACAGTACATACGCATGGGATCGTTTGATTCTGATGATAGTTCTATAAAGTAGATACTCATGATCATCTACATGTCAAGGAAAAGGAGCCTAGCGTAACCTTGCTAGATTATTAATTACAACAATGGCTGTTCCACTAACCATGCCTCCCTGTGTCTATGCCCTGGCATGCTCCCTCCCAGAGTGACTCTGGATTTGGCCAGCTCACCTGTTTGGGCCAACAAGATATAAAGCATACACAGCAAAGAGAGGATTTCCCTCTCTCTTTCTGCTTTTGAAATCTTGCCTCAATGATAAAAAAACTCTCAGCCACTGAAGGTTCAAGGTCAGACAACAGCTACCACCAACCACCAGATATAGGAGAGAAGCCAGTCGAGACCATCCAGCTTCTGGTGAGCGCTCACGTGATTTTAGCCACACTAAGGGACCCCTGGTGAGAGAAGCCGAAGATCCACCAGGCTGAGGCCAGAACACACATGTTCATGAGCAAATGAAATGCTTGTTTCAAACTACCAAGTTTGGGGATAGTTTGTTCTGCAGAAATAGATAACTAGTCACCTTATGAGAAGGTGTTCTTTCTAGTTTATACCTGAAGAATCTAAGACTTAGTAATTTATCTAGTATGGCAGAGCCAGGCTTCACAGAGACACAGTAATTCATTTTGTTTGTTTGTTTTTGGCCACACCATGCAGCACCCAAGATCTTAGTACCTCAACCAGGTATCAAATCCACATCCCCTGCACTGGAAAGGCAGAATCTAACCACTGCACTGCCAGGGAAGTCAGGGACATAGTAATTTTAATTTTAAAAGTCAGCATTCTTTCACTCTGTACTGATCCTGTCATCACTCACTTCAGTAAAGTTTAACCCAGGGAGGATTCATGTCAATGTATGGCAAAACCAATACAATTTTGTAAAGTAAAATAAATAAATAAATAAAACTGAAAAAAATAAAAATAAAGAGGGACAGATAGCTGGGGGAAAAAAAGTAAAGCTTAAAAATGAGAAATTATAACTGAAGTACTGCAAAAGGGGGTTGTTTCAGTAATCTATGATACAGATACAGCAGATAAAACAAGAAAGTATCACTAATGATAGAATGGAAGGTAGTTATGCTCCTAGCCATATAAATCTGTTGTTGAGATGAGAAGATAATGAAAGCTCACTTTTGCTGGGTGTTACTATGTGTCAGGCATTATTCTTAGAGTTTTTTACATTCTCTATTTCATTTGCTGTTCGTGACAACTCTGTGGATAGATTGCAAATTATTCTCATTGATTATTATTCTCAATTATTTCAGGTCCCCGTTTCCTTAAAAACACGGAAATAGATTCAGAGTAATGAAACAACTTGCTGGAGGTGACAGAGCTAACAAGTGGCAAAGCTGAGATGCAAGCCCAGGGACCCCAACGTCCGAGGCCAGGTTCCGAACCACATTATGCTGTTTCTTTCCTCAGTGTATTTTTCTGTGAGAGAGATCAGATTACAAAAACAGTAGGTGCTTCCACTTTGGTAACAGAAAAGAAAGGGCGGGTGGCCGTGGCGTGGATTTACACAGGCACATAAAAGGACACGAAGGAACTCCTAAACAGCAGCGTCAACGGCAGTGACTCTTGAGTGGCAGATAATTCTTTTTAAACAAAAAATGCAATACTGCAATATTTAAAAATAAGAGATTTACAAATTCACAGAATAACTATCAAGTCCCACATGACCATGTAAAGAAATACAAACTGTTTTGTACCTATGTCTGGTGACAGATGATAACCAGATTTACTTTGTTGAACTCTTTGCAATATATGCAAATATGAAATCATTATTCTATATACTTGAAACTAATATAATGTTATATATCAACTATACTTCATTTAAAAAAAGAAAATATGGTACAAACTAAAACAATCAATTAAAGTAATTCATCATTTATAATAATTAACTAATCTTTTTTCACCAAATGAGCATCTTTTAAATGTCAATTCTAAGTGCCTGCTAGGGTTGTGGGATGCTATCTTCAGCTGCTATCACTGGGAACATTATTGACAGAACCTTTATGGAATTAAATTTAGCAATATGTACCAAGAAATAATTTGTATCACATGAAACAGTAGCAATGAAGTACTACTTATAAGGCAACAAATTGGGAAAAAAAAAACAAAAAACCTAAGTCTGAAGATAAGAATGTCTCAAAAGGTAATGAAACATCCATGTAATAGGAAAAAATATAGCCATTAAAAATCTTGTTTTCAGAAAATATTTGACAACATTCATTATCCCATATTGCTTTACTTATCATATTAAAGAGTAGAATATTGGTAAATATCAATATAATTCACATGGAAGTGAATATGTGTATACGCATGTGTGAATGCCCTCCCCAAGAGACCTTTGAAATTAAATACACAAAATTTAAAGCATTCTCTCTGATGGATAACTTCAATTTTCTGCTGCAGCGCTGCCAAGCACCCACGATAGGCCATGTTGAAGTCAGTGGACACTCAGAGGCACAGAGGTCACTCACATTCAAGGCCAGGCCCCCTGGGCCAGCTCTGGGTCTGGGCAGGCACTGCACATGTGAACCCTGGCAAGGCTGGGAGAAATGCTGTGTGCATGAGGAGAGCCACGATACAGTTAAGAGAACCTACATCACCGAAATCCTCAGGAGAGGGAACTCACAGAGCTGCAGGTGTTTCAGGGGAGTCAGATCACCCTGGATCCCCAGTCAGAGCATAGAAGGGTCTTCTCAAGCTGCTTTGGCTTGTAAGTCGTTTTGGAATTGCACCTGTTAAAGAACAGCACCCACAGCAACTGCCACTGATATGTGGACCAGATCACCCCAAATCATAACATCACACCTTGAATATAACCACAGTAATCAGAATCTTCCACTGTGAGTACTTCCAACCCGCCAAGCCAACTCGCAGGAGGGGCAGAGGAGACCTCAGATCCTTTCTGAAAGATGGAGAGCAACCTCTGAGTTAGTGTTGTCATCTCATCCATACAAATAATTGAACAAACCAGGATTCAAATTGTCAGACTGCAAAGCCCAGGATAAATTTTAAGCTGGGCTTTCGATTTTCTCCCCATCTGCTCCCTATTAAGACCATGGAAGGAAAGCACTGTGCTAATACTTGCACACAGTGTGTGCTTAACCTAATGGAGTGGATGAACTCATGGGTCTGATGGCAATTCCTAAGTTTGATCCAAATTGACTAAATCTTGACTTGTAGTCCAAACTATTATTTGTTAATTTTCAGCCCCACTTCATTACCAAAACGCAGCTTACAAAAATGCATACAGTGTAGCACAATAAAATGAATTAGAAGTAGATGAGAAAGAAAAGTGAACATGGATAGGGGCACAAAAAGGTGCCAAGATTGATGCTAAGACAAAATCACAGAACACAATGTCCTTCTATGTACTTGAGCGTTCATTCTTTTGTAAACTTACATGGCATTTTAGAGTTCTGCCAGTAAAACTCAGTCACATGATTTACCGCCTAGTACCTAGTTACGTCCTAAAAAGACAGGTCAGCTTTGGTATAAGCTGCTTTACGTGAACACTCATCACAGGTCAGAAAAGTTTAGTAGTTCAGAATTGCTTTTAGAAACTAAGACATTACCATGGATTGTGGATCAAAAGACAGTGAGGGACTCATAACACCAGTGTTCTGACTTCTCTATCATACAGGTGTGGTTACCACTGCCTACAGGGGAGAAATATTTAATTTAAAATCAGGTAAATGTTAAATTCACCACCTACAGCCTCTATTACATGCTACAATGCCCATTCCCCAAAATAATGATAGAACTGTGCTATCTAGAACAATGATAGAACAGTATACAGCCGTCATAAACATATAGCATTCAACATTTATGGTATTTAATGCTATTAAGATGTCAATAATATCTTGAAAAGTGACTCAGTTGATAGAAAACAAATGCAGATGTTTATCTGTACTTTGAAGAGTTATCAATGAACTACACGGCATATCACAGAGCACAAGTAGGTACTTACTTGGAAGCAATTTCACTTTAAGACAAAGTTCTAAGGTTCAAACACGGTACCCTCTTACTCCAAGAGAGCAAGAAAAAAGGTTTAGAGCAGAGGTGTTGCTGTTGTTGTTCAGTCGCTCAGCTGTGTCAGACTCTTTGTGAGCCCATGGACTATGTATAGCCCACCAGGCTCCTCTGTCCCTGGGCTTTCCCACACAAGAATACTGGACTGGACTGCCTTTCTCTCCTCCAGGGGATCTTCCCAACCTGGGGATCAAATGTGCACCTCCTGCATTGGCAGGTGGATCCTTTACCACTCAGCCACCTAGGAAGCCCAAAGGGATGTGTAAAGAGCTAGAAAAACATTACTCTAGGGGGTGTCTGTGAGAATTTTTTCCAGAAGAGATTATCATCTGAATCAGTAAAACTGACAATCACCTCTCACCCCTGCAGGTGGCCACTGCCCAATCTGTTGAGCACCTGGATAGAAGAGAAAGGTGGAGGAGGGACAGACTTGCTCTGCTTATGCCAAGACATTCATCTTCTCCTGCCCTCAAACATCAGTCTCCAGATTCCTCAGGCTTTGGTCTCAGACTGGATTCCAACGTTGGCTTTCCTTCATCTCCATCTTGCAGACAGCAGATCATGAGACAGCCTCTATAACTGCATGAGCCAATTCCTACAAGAATCTTCTCTTATCTGTCTCCAGCTCTATCTCTTATCTGTATTTCTCTCTCTTATTTCTATCTCAAGCTCTTAACTCCATCTCTATCTCTCTTCTCTCTCTCTCTGTTTATCTCCATCTCTTATCTCTACTTCTTCTTCTTGTTTGGTTGCTAAGTCTTGGTCAGCTCTTTGTGACCCCATGGACTGCAGCACGCCAGGCTTCCCTGTCCTTCACCATTTCCCAGAGCTTGCTCAAACTCATGTCCATTGAGTCAGTGATGTCATCTGACCATCTCATTCTTTGTTGCCCCTTTCTCCTCCTGCCCTCAATCTTTCCCAGCATCAGGGTCTTTTCCAATGAATCAGCTCTTTGCATCAGGTGACCAAAGTATTGGAGCTTCAGCATCAGTCCTTCCAATGAACACCCAGGACTGATCTTTAGGATGGACTGGTTAGATCTCCTTGTAGTCCAAGGGACTCTCAAGAGTCTTCTCCAACACAACAGTTCAAAAGCATCAATTCTTCGGCGCTCAGCTTTCTCTATAGTCCAACTCTCACATCTGTACATGACTACTGGAAAAACTAAAGCTTTGACTATCTCTACCTCTATCTCTCTCTACCTCTGTGCGTCTCTACCTCTACTTCTACCTCCGTCTGTATATCTATATCTCCTATTGGTTCTATTTCTCTGGAGAACCCTAACTAAAACACTTGAGTAAAAACAAACTGGATCTTGTATGCATAACTGGCTCACTTTTTGTACAGCAGAAACACATTATAAATCAACTATACTGCAATAAAAAATTTAAGTAAAAAAAAAACTTGATTTCACAGATTTCTCAGATGCTGTTCCCCAGTTATAAATTTGTCTCACATAAAAATTTCCAATTTCTACTCAAAAAAAAAAAAAAAAAACCATACTAGAAATTGATGTTTGGAAACAGTTGGATCTGTACTATGCAATATGGTAAATTCTAGTCTTGGGTGGCTATTTCATTTTAAGTGTAAATGACTTTAGATTAAATAAAATTTAAAATGTAGTTCCTCAGCCATGTTAGCCACATGTTTAAGTGCTTAACAGGCACCTGTGTCTACTGGCTACCATATTGGACAGCGTGGAAGGACATTTCCATTACCGCAGGAAGTTCTATGGAGCCGTGAGATGGTTCAGTTACCAAGCATGAATTCAAAGAATAAACTATCAAGTTTATTCCACTTTAAAACAAACCAAAAAGTGAAATCTTACACTGTCATCTGTAAAATTCCAGCCACCTTTGCTCACGGGAAGAAAAACAAGCATGGCTCAGGACAACATGAAACCCATTAATAAAAACAGCTTACATTCCTTCTTCCCAGCAAAGAGCGGTACAGCTCAGCCTCAAATGGAACGTGACATTAATGGGCTAAAAGGGAGAGATGGGTAACAGGGAGCAACTGAAGCTAAACAGAACATGCCCCAGACTCTGCATGCTTCATTCCAAAGTCATTCTTAACTGCTATCAGTCTATCTCGTGACCTGATGAGGGAACTAATGCCAGTGAGAAAGTGTCTAGGTAATGCGGAGCACCATTCTATGTCCGGCTCTCTCTGGAACACTCAATTCTTCTACAAGCACAACGGCCAAAAGAAGAAAAAAGAACATATTAGTCAGGGTTCTCCAGAAAAACAGAACCCATAGGAGACAGATAGGCAGGCAGATATAAAAAGACAGATGTAGATAGAATTATATGTAATTGTAATTTTATCCTATAGTTTATTGTTAGAGGGGATTTCTTTTATGGAGCAGCGGCATGGTACTGTGAGGACTGGCACATCTGATTCCACAAGGCAGGCCCACAGACTGGATCCCCGGGGAAAGCTGATACTGTACTTGTGAGTTTGCAGACAGTCTGAAGGCCAAATTCCTCCTTCTTTGTCAGGCCTCAGGCTTCTCATGTAAGACCTTCAACTTATTGGATGGGGCCTGCCCACATGGAGGAGACATCTCCCTGACTCAAAGGCTACTGATTTAAATGTCACCTCTAAAAATACCTTCACAGAAAGATCTAGACTGGTGTTTGACCCAACAGCTAGGCCTCACAGCCTAGCTAAGTTAACAAAGAAAATCAACCATTACAGGAGCACAGAGGTGATAAAATCTTTGGCTCCAGGTGCCTAGTATTTGAAGGCTACCTACCCAGAGGCCCCTGGTGGCTCAGCTGGTAAAGAATCTGCCTGCAGTGCGGGAGACCTGGGTGGGGAAGATCCCCTGGAGAAGGGAATAGCTACCCACTCCAGTTTTCTGGCCTGGAGAATTCCATGGAATGTGCATAGTCCACGGGGTTGCAAAGAGTGTGACATGACTGAGCGACTTTCACTTCACTTTCTACCCAGATCCCTTCCTTTTTTCTTTCCTCCAACGCAGCAGCCACATCAGTGGAAATGATGATACGGATGTTGTAATAAAGGCAGACTGAGCTGTGGGGACCACCTGTCACCAGTCCCACTTAAGTTTGCTGACAAAGTCACCATGAGCTTTCAGAATGGGACACCTGATGTCAACCCTGAAATTGTTCCAGGACAAGGGAAGAATGGAAAGCGTTGGCATTTTTCTTTTCCCCAAACTCTCCCTTGCCAAGGCCCACCTAAGATACTGAAAATTGAAATTGCACGTCACTTATTATACGATCACTTGGGAAATCTGGAAAATAAATGAGATGTTTGTCAACTATGCTGAGTATTTAAAAAACCAAGCATGACTCAAAGGGGAAAAGGGCTCTCATTAAAAGAGCCTTTCTAACCTGCTAAACACAACTTGAATTTTTCCCTGGATTTGGTAGGTGGAAAAGGTAATTTGCTCATCTTCTAGGAAAAGAAAAAAACAATTCTTTCAGACCATGGACTTCATGGTCTATGAAAGATTATCAGTTTATACTCCCACTAGAAAGTTCCTTCTGCCTTTCATTATTCCTAATTTTATATTCAGAACGGATGAATATATAGCCTGCAGTAGTGTTATCTGAGTGAGGAGGAATTAAGTTATAAATCTATAGAAAGCCTTCCTCCTCACAATGATATTAAATATTGAGGGAGCAGGTTTATGGATTGATTTCTTTTAGCACTTATTTCAAAGTCTAACCATAAACTTTGTCAATCACAGGTACTAATATCCAACTATCCAACTTGGAATCCAACTGCAGCTCTCTGCCATTGCCTTGGTATAATCCTTGGGGTATTTTTTTCCTAAGCATTTTGGTCAGAGACAGACCACCTTGGAATATCACAAGCCACATTATCTGCAGCTGCTTATTCCACAAAACACCACTAAAATCCATGATTACCAGTTTCGCTCAGTTGTTGGTGAGAAAAGATTAGCAAAAACACAATTATTTAAATCCATAAAAGAATCGATTTATTTCCACTCCATGCAGACTTTGAAAGATTCCATGGACCAAATGCCACCATAATTGGGTTTCATAGGAAGTATTCTATATGATTAAAGGGACTTAGTTTCCACAGTCAGTGTAAATTCAAGGAACTAGCAAATTCATTCATATGGGATGAAAAATCAGAGTGAGAATATGTCCCTTCTACAACTTGGCCTTCTACCCACCGTTCCACACTCTAGACTTAGCTCTTGCTACCCATACCTACCCTGTCTTAAATCCCACCTTCTCAAATTCATCCTTCCCTTTGAAATTAGACTCATCAAAAGTCTCATTTGAAGAACCTAGAAAAACAGCATAGATGATCTTATTTGCAAGGCAGAAAGAGAAACAAAGATGTAGAGAACAGATGAATGTATGGATACCAAGGGGAGAAGTGGGGGGAGGAACTGGGAGGTTAGGATTGACACATAAACACTACTGACACTATGTATAAAATACACAGGGGCTTCCCTAATGTCTCAGCCGTACAGAATCCACCTGCAATGCAGGAAACACAGGAGATGTAAGTTTGATCCCTGGGTTGGGAAGATCACCTAGAAGAGGAAATGGCAACCTGCTCCAGGATTCTTGCCTGAAAAACCTCATGGACAGAGGAGTCTGGCAGGTTAGAGTCCAAAGAGTTGCAAAGAGTCAGATACAACTGAGCAACTAAACACACACATAAAACAGATAACTAATGAGAACCTAAGATATAGCACAAGGAACTTGGCTGAATGCTCTGTGGTGACCTGAATGAGGAGGAGGTCCAAACGGGAGGGGATATATGTGTGGCTGGTTCATTTTGCTGTACAGTAGAATCTAACACAACATCGTAAAGCAAAGTTAGTTTTGAAAAGTTAGTTAGAACAGACTTTTGGACTCTGTGGGAGAAGGCAAGGGTGGGATGTTTCGAGAGAACAGCATGTATATTATCTATAGTAAAACAGATCACCAGCTCAGGTGGGATGCATGAGACAAGTGCTCGGGCCTGGTGCACTGGGAAGACCCAGAGGAATCGGGTGGAGAGGGAGGTGGGAGGGGGGGATCAGGATGGGGAATACATGTAACTCCATGGCTGATTCATGTCAATGTATGACAAAACCCACTGCAATGTTGTGAAGTAATTAGCCTCCAACTAGTAAAAATAAATGAAAAAAAAATCCCATCTGCTAGGTACTTACCATTCAAATCTCACATCTTTCATAAGCCTTCTAGTTCACTTCTCTAAGCACTGAGAATTTAGCCTCTCTACCTCCGTACTCTCAGAATGCACTGCCTTCACCCGAATTAAAGCCTTTAAACATTTCAGATTGGGGTTCCTCGCATATCTTTCTCATCATTTGTGAGCTCTGATTCAAAAAATTTACTGTGTATCATTTTTCTAGCATTTAACACAACCATATGCCCAAATAAATGGTGTGTTTATTTAGACAGAGTGGGAGAGAAAGGAATGGAAGCAGTTCTAAGGGATAGCTTTGCAGGACCAGGTTAAGTTGCCAAAACAGCTTTTCTGAAGGTCCAGGAATTCTGTAATGTAATACAATGTCTTTAGGCCCTGGGACCCTAAAAACAGGGGAAAAAACGTCCTTAGAGAAACTGACATAGAGAAGCAGAAAAAGACAGAATCCAGTAAAGCCCATACTTCAGCAAAAAGCAAGGTATACTCACTCTTCAGAACTCCCTTAAACTCCTTATTCTTGCAAGAAGAATCTCCCACCTCTGCCACTGAATCCTCCCCCATCAAGGTGAACTATGACTCCCTGCCACCACCCCAACACCACAGACCACAATAACAGGGTAAGAGCATTTAAAGCTCCTCCGTACACACGTCCACGTTCCATTCTCTTGTACCTTGTGCGGGCAGTTTTCCTCATTTTATAGATGAAGAAAAGAGAATCACAGAGATTCATTTTCCTGAGGTCCCACAAGCAGTTTATGGCAGAGCTGGGACTGTCAGCCAGGTCTTTTTTATCCCTGTTTGAGAGCTGAACTTGCTGTCTACCCTCCACTTTGTAGGAGTAAGATTTCCAAGCCTTGACTACAGTTGAACCTTTGGGGGTTGCAGAGGGGAGAGTAGCAAGCAGGTCCAGCTGTGGAAGCAGGGGCCTCAGGCAAGGCAAGGTGGGGAGGGAGGAAGGTGAGCCCTGAGGCTGCAGTTTATTGTATCCCAGACGTTCAGAAGCAGAATCTTTCTCTAGCAGCATAAACTTTGTTCTATTTGGTTAAGAAAAACCCTTCAAAGAGAAGCAGTAATTCAAGTCTAGTTCAAGGAAAGGACTCTATTCCTGCTGGCAGGGTAGGACAAGAGAACGCTTGTGACCCACTCAGGAGTCGTCTGTCCAGTTAGGGTGGAAAAGGGACTATCGGTTTCTCAATGAGAAAGGAAAAGTCAGGACCCTTTGAGCTCTGAAAATATGCAAACTTGAGACATCTGATCTTCAGAGACAGTGCAAATATCTCCCTGACTAAAGTCCATGACATTCAGCCACAGGCTGAAGTAGCCACTTCTCATGGACAAGAGTTGCTGACAAGGATGCCGAATTCAATGTTGTGACATTTTATGGCAATTAACCCAACACCCATGGTTATATGTTAATGATAGGCTGGATAGAAAAGACGGTCCACAATTCAGGGCAAGTTTCTTCAAGAAAACTTTTTGACTCTTTGACATTTGGTACGAAGCCAACATTAACATTAAGTCAACACTGAACTAATGCAAAAAATACATCTAGTAATAAGAGAGGAAAAAAGCAAACCAAGATGATGGAAAGAGATAACTGAAAATGGAGACAGAAAATCAGCAAATCTCTGTAAATATGAACATCTGCTCATCATAAAAAGATTTTACTGTTTAACATAGGTTGTATGAGTACTACTTTATAAATTTATTTTAAATATTATTCCATCTTGCTTCAGTGGGTTTAAGATATGCAAAAAGAATTTGAAATTATAAAAGTGTATGTGTATATACACATACACACATATATATACATACACACATATATATACCTAAACACATATATATACATACATATATACTTATATACACATACATATATACATATACATACATGTATATATACACACACATGCACATGCTACATGGCTTCCCTTGTAGCTCAGTTGGTAAAGAATCTGCCTGCAGTGCAGGAGACCCGGGTTCAATCCCTGGCTTGGGAAGATCCCCTGAAGAAGGAAATGGCAACCCACTCCAGTACCCTTGCCTGAAAAATCTCATGGACAGAGGAGCCTGGGGGGATGCAGTCTACAGGGTCACAAAGAGCTGGGCACAACTGAGCGACTAGCACGTACTTACTTACATGCATATATACTTTCCTTTAAGATACTGGCAAAGACTCATAAATCTTAAGCAGGTTGTGAACTCCAGGTTCACTAGGCTAAACAGAATAATAAATTTAGCTAAAGAAACAAATTTTAAACGTCCATTGACAAAGGAATGGATCAAGATGATGTGGTACATATATACAACAGAAGATTACTCAGCCATAAAAAGGAACGAAGCTGGGCCATTTGTAGAGATGTGGGTGGATCCAGAGCCTGTCATACAGAGTGAAGTAAGTCATAAAAAGAGAAATATTGTACATTAACTCATATATTTGGAATCTAGAAAAACAGTATAGATGATCTTACTTGCAAAGCAGAATAGAGACACATATGTAGAGAACAAACATATGGGAAAAAAAAGGGGGGTGGGTTGGGATTGGGATTGACATGTACAGACTACTTACACTATGTATAAAATAGAAACTTACACAACACTGTGCAAGCAACTATACTCCAATAAAATGACTGTGCTGATACGGGAATTTTCTCCTGGCTGGTCCAAAAAGCTATAGGGAAAGACTGAAAGTGGGAGCTGTCCTCACTCCCTCCCACACTCACAGCTCGCAGATGTCAGCCACCAGGAAGTGCAGCGGGAAAGAAAAAGACTCAGTAGAGCAGTCTCTGGAGAGCTGGAGGCCATGAGTAATCCAAAGAACCAAACAGAAAAACCACTTCCTCCTTTCCTGATCTAGAGGAAGAAATTTAAGACTTGGTTACAGCATTGCTATAGAGTGTGTGCACATGTATGTTCTAACGCAAACTTAAATCAAGTTCTAAATGACTGTCAGATAAGCAGAACTTATTTTTACTCTGAGGAAAATCCAAAAGAACTGTATTTTATCTGAAGAAGTAAATCCATTATTATTTATGTATTATGATTTCTTGCCAAATTAAAGAGGGTAGGGGGATTTGATACAGCTTTTTACTAAAGTCAGGCATAAATACTGTTTGAGTAGAAATTAAAACCAGAAAAGGAGTAAGAAACAAATATCCTAACCACAAAGGATAATACAGTTACTGTGACTGAGCCCCACGCCTGGCCCCAAGCTTCTTGGCAGTCCAGACCAAAAGGAAAACACAGTGAGTTATACAGTGCCAATGAAGGAAAGCATACAAATGCTGCAAGGGAGAAAACCTTTGTTTCTGGTAATAAATTTTCCAAAAAGCATTCATCACTAGATTAAACAATAATTGATAACAGTTGAGGTCTTGCGGAAGGAGCTTGCATTTGTATTTCTGAAAGAGAGCTATTTTTTATTGTGGCATAAATGTATAATTCATCTCTTACTTATGAGAGGTTATTATGTCTGTGACTAATGCTACAATTAATTGTATAACTATACAAAAATGTCTAATATCATGGACAATATATTAAAAGTCTCTCTCTTAAGTTTTTTTAATAAGCAAACTTAACCATTTCAGTCAAAGCCAAATGCCAGTCCATGGTGGCACCCAGTAGACTTTGTTTTAATCTTCAAATCTACTAAGACATACAAGGCACCATCTCTAGCTTCATAAGTCAGTGAGCATTCTAGTCCCAATGGGATTTTAAAATAGCTTGGATATTTTACTATAGTCCAAAGTTTTTTTGAGTACAGTGGGTTTGTTCTCAGTTTGATATCAGAAGTGACGAATGGTTTTCTGCTTCTGCTTTGGAATGATGAAGACAAGGGTCTGTCTCAAAGCATAACACTGACACATGGGAAGAGGTTATAGAAAAGATTAAGAAGTGAAAAGCAAAGTTTTAAAACAAGAGGCAAGACAGGAAGTTCAAATATCAAGGGAAAGCATGTCAGCTATGAAGGACACAAGAAACATTTGCAGGTGGATTTTCAAGGAATAGGTAAATTTTAGAAAGGATTGAAAGTCGCTGAAAATCTGCTTTAAAAGCAGAACTCATGAACTAATAGGAAGAAAAACTTACAAAGACTATAGACGTTTTGGAGATCCAAGGGGTTACTTAAGAGTTCAAGGGGCCTTATTCTAGAATACATATCAAGTGTAAGAACAGATGTAATCACGTCCACGTGGGGATTTAAAGCCTGTGACTATTGCTAGCAGAGTTGAACAAAGTGAAAAGAAGAGGGTAGACAGAATAGGAGATTCGGTACAGAAGTAAAAAGAGAGAGAGACAATCTGCAGGGCAGCAGCACAGAAGGGCTGGTAGAAGGAGGCTGGACTGGGAGCTGGACGCACGTGGACGTGACCTCTCTCTGACCGCTCACTGTCCTGTCATGTGAGTCAAGTTACAAAACTTCTCCAAGCGTCTCATTCTTCATTCAGAAAAATAAGGGTAAGAACAGAGTTATCAGGCAAGGTAAGCGGCATCATACAAAAAATACCAAGCACAGTGCCCTCCACAAAGACTGCTGAGGCATTTACAGGGACTAGGGGTGGGGGAGAGAGAAAGAGTGAGAGGTAAAAAAGGAAGGCTGGGGGAGAGAGAAGGGGAGGATGAGAGAGGGAGTAGGGAGGGAGGGAGGCGGGAAAGGAAGGAGACCCAGAGGAAGAAACGAAGGATGGCAGGGAGGGAGGGAAGGAGGAAAGAGAAAGAGGGAGGGAGAAAGAGAGAGAGGAAAAGGCAAGGGAAGAGGAAGAAGGAAGCAAAGAAAGAGAAGAATCTCTACTTCGGGAGCCTGGAAAGAAATGCAGACAGCCAAGTAAATCAGCGAAGAAAGCCCATGCTGTTGCACACTATTGGACTGAGTATGTTGGAGTAGCCATGCCTCAGCAACCGTGGTCCATGGGGTCACACAGACTCTGTGTGACCCCGTGGACTATACATGGAATTCTCCAGCCAGAATACCGGAATGGGTAACCATTCCCTTCACCAGGGAATCTTCCCAATCCAGGGATCAAACTCAGGTCTCCCACATGGCAAAAAGATTCTTTACCAGCTGAGCTACCATGAAAGCCCACAGATAGTTAAACGGATGCCCAAAGTAGTTCTATCTCAAGATCTCACTGTGAGTTTGCAATAGATCTCTTCTCCAGGGGGGAAAAATCTATTATACTCATTTTAGAAAATTAATGTCAGGCAAGGTTGGGTGATTATTTACAATCATAAACAGGGGATGAGCATAACCCTGGCTGACCTACATTTCCAAAATTTATGGCCTGAAATTTTTACTTGCTTTTGGCCTAGTCACTTGAAGACATTCTCCTAAATTTAATGAATAGTGTTTCAGATTCTATTTAAGTATAAGTCTAAAAAACCTATTGAACATTTTATTCATTATAAGACTGCCAAGACTGAGCATGTTGCTCTTTGGAGTAAATAATTATTACCTCTTTGTTACTGTAACCACTGTCTCTGAAGACAATTTAGCCCAGACATGCCAATTAATGCCAGAATCATTAGTTCTTGGCAGCCAGTGCCCCTTGATACCTTCTCCCTTATGCTAGCCAAATCCCAGCAGCTATAACAACAGAGATCCTTTTCAGTGCCCTGTACCCTTGGTTGTTATTTTTAAATTGTAGCTAGAAAGTGTATTTCTAAAAGAAAAAAAAGCCTTTTGTTTTGAAAAAAAAAATATATATTCCAGCCAATGAAGCCTATTGTTGAATACTTGTAGGGAATATACATGTATTATGTATAAATAAACACATTTCAGTTCTTTCATTGTTTCCAAGTCCAAACTAAAAAGTCACTAAAAAATACTAATTGGAACGGGGTTTTGGTTTATTTTTGACATCAGCATATGCCCCAAGATCTACTCAGGTTGAGTTCGTCTTAGGAAAATGTCAGAGGGACTTGGTTCTACCTTTTAATCAGATTTCACTTGGTGACCACTTCACTCTCCTTTCAGTGATTAGACATTAGCTACATTTTTAGACTCTTACATCTTTACAGAAAAGTATCAGATAGATCCCCTCATTTCCTGAAGAAGTTTAGCATCTAAAAGAGGAGATAACACTTAAAAAGTTTAAAAGATGACCCCACAAGATGGTAAACATATTAAAATTTTTATTGAATTCTAAAAACAAAGGTAATTACCAACACAAGGAAAGACACCGTTCTGTCAGTTACTAAACGTGTCTGTGCTTGCTCAGTCACCTCAGTCATGTCTGACTCTGTGACCCCGTGGACTGAAGCCACAAGCCCTCTCTGTCCACAGGAGTTCCCAGGCAAGAATTCTGGAACAGGTTGCCATTTCCTCCTCCAGGGGATCTTCCCAACCCAGGGATGGAACCCTGCAGCTCCTGCATTGGCAGATGGATTATTTACCATTGAGCCACTTGGGAAGCCCAATTAATACATGAGCAATTATTAAATGCATAATTTAGTCAATAAATGCTGAGTTGAGAGGGGTAAGATGCTCAAAGAAGCCCTACTTTCTCATCATGTCATTATCATCATTATCAAAATCACCATCATCACCATGTATCTAACATGAAAATTGTTTTATCATGTGCCGCTGGCTAGTTTAAGTACTTTATCCACACTACCTCATTTAATTTTTACAACAACTTATGAGATCGCTGATATTATCTTCATGTACAGATGAGGAAACTGAAGCTCAGAAAGGTTAAGTGACTTATCCAAGATCACACAATTAGTTAAGTACCAGAGCTGAGACTCGAATCCACACATTCTGGCTTCACAGTGTAAACCCAAAGGAAGTAAGGTTTGATCTTGGTCTTGAAGACCTGATAAGATTTCACTAAATGAGAAGACTGAGGGGGGAAAGTATGTGCAAAATCAAAAAGGTGAGAAAACACAGTCTGCCAAAGTGGAGAAATATGACTGGAGGGTTGTTGTTAACAACAATGAAACCTCTGAGACTTCTGAGCAAGAAACTGAAAAATCAAAATGACACTTTAGGAAGATGACTCTGACAATAATGTGCTAGATGGATTCAAACAGCTAAAGGACTAGCTGACAGACCTTCATTATAAGTCAGGTTTGCAGGCATAAAGACTTGGACAAGCAGTAATGAGAAGAAAGAAATGAATGAGGAACATTACAACAAGACGTGTCCGATCTCGGTCACTGAACGAGCCGGACGGGTCAGAGAAAATGGAGGCCCAAAGACGGCGCTGAATTCAACCTGGACAAACAGGAATACGGTGTCATACTGACAAATTGGAAAGGTGATTTTACAAAGACAAGGATGAACTAAACTGGTAATTTCCCTGAAGTCTCTGGTTTTCCCACACAACTTATTTCTTCATTGCATTACTTCTGTCTCTGACACGTCGCGTTTCTATTTCCCAAGGCTTAATCTTTGATCCTCTTGTTGTCTTCACATTCTCATGATCCTTTACCCTACATTCTCACGATCACTCTGATAGAAGTGTGAGAAAAGATCACCATTCTCATGATCACTCTGAAGGTTTGGATAGGTTTTCATAGGGACAGTTGTGATAATATGGACTGCCTAAAATATTTTGCTCCCCCTTTGTGTGCAGATGGTCTGAAAGTCTGGCATACCCTGTAGCCTGTACACTTCAGGATCGCACCCTTGCTGAGATCTCTAATTGTATCCAGCTTTGAATTCAGAGGATTTGGGCTGGCTGAATGATGCCTCTAGAATATTGTCATGTTTGCCTTAATGATATTTCCAAACAAGCTATGATCAGAATGCCTAAAAGTGGATAAAGATTTGAGATCTGTGTACCCTTCTGTGCCTGCTTGCCAGTTAATGTTGCATGTGTGTTCAGACGTGTTCTGAAACTTGCTTTCACTGTAACCTGGCAGTGAGGTGATGAAGGAACAGCAAAGCCTTCTGGCCTCTCTTGATGGCTGTACCCAAAGGAACAGAATAATCATGCATAGCCAATTAGTCTGGGCTAGTTCATATTCTGTGGATTTAAGAGAGAACAAGGGAAAATAGAAATTGGAGACAGTAAGTACAGACAATTCTTTCAAGACATTTTGTAAATGAAGCAGAGATTTAGGACCATGATGTGGTCAGGCTGGTGGAGGGGGGCGGCAGGCAGGGTGGTGAAGTCAAGAAGGATTATTGTATTCTTTCTGAATCATCAATAAAGTAATCCTCCTTTTTAACTTCCTAAAAAAATATTTTCCCAATACACTAAAAGTATCACAAAGAAAAATAACTGAGAGCTTGTGATGCTCAAAGGTGTTCTAAGTTAATTCACATCTTAATAATTATTGTCTATATTTGAATGTGCACATATGTGATCTATTTATTATCTCAAAGAGTTTGGCAAATTAAACAGTTTATTTAGACCAATAAAATCAGTTTTCAAGCTTTAAACATTTTAACCACTGAGAAAGAGGACAGTCTTGGGCTTTCCAGAAGGCATCTGTTATTCTGTTCCATTTCTGTGGAATGCCATTCCCCTTCAACCACCACAAACAAACTTTCAACAGTATTTGTTCTTTGGAGCATTTTGTTTCCATAACTTCAGGTCACAGGAAGGTTGGACAGAAGAGAGGGACTTCTTGTTAACGAATCCTTCTCTTTTTCCAAAGGCTTAACCCTGATCCATTAGAATGTTTCATCTTCTTCTACAATAAATATACCCCAAGGTTATTTTCCTTGGTGAATTAGCTGGGCACAAATGAATCCTGAGTTGTCATGGCTTGACTTCAATTTTTTTTTTTCTTTTACAATTCTCTGCCTGGCAGAATTCTCAGATTGAAGACTAACTTACACAGATGGCCAGATTCGGTGTTCTGATTAAAAGAAGGAGTCTCTTCAGCTGATGCTAGTTATTGTAAGGAACTAACCAAGGAAAGGTGAGTCCTAAATATCTGTTCTAGAGAAAAGACTTAGCCAGCCAAAATAAATTAAGTACATTTAGACAAGGCACATTCTAAACATTTCTAACCCACTATCCAGATGTTTCTATGAAAACATCTCCAAATTGGTTCCTTTTGGGAAGCATAATTTTGAAACACTGATGAAAACAAATGCCCATTTTTCAACAGATCTAATGAACTGTTCAACTTTATTAAACAGAGAACTTACTATTCTGCATTTTTCTCCCTATACAAAAGGTCTCATTTTCATAATTAAAAAATAACAAATACTTGAGTTCAAGTTGTTCTCCTCTTGAAGGAAGCCATGAATTCTATCGATCTTAAAAATCCGTCTGAAGAGATATCATTGGTAAGGTATGAGGACATTAATAGCTGACACATTCATTTAGCTTTGATTTCTTAAAGGAACTACACATTCATTCTCTCACAACCTATGCAATAGAGATAGGCAGGCATTATCATTACCATTTTGCAAATGGGTAAACTGAGGCTCAGAAATTTAAAGGGCTTACTCAAGGTCCCAAAGCCTGGAATGCTAAAGGCAAAACACAATTATATTACTTCAAACTCCAACCCACAGCTTTTCATGACATCACTCATGTCTTGTTTGAGTATCTGAGAAGACAGTGCATCTACCAGTACAGTCCCTATTTCCAACAGGTTTCATAACAACCATACCTCAGCTGATTTAGTGACTGAATTCCATATGAGCCTTTCTGAATAGATTACTATAAAGATCATAGCATCTATAATTTTAAAAAATTTCAACCACAAAACTTGTAATGCTCAAATAAGTTGATGGGTCAAACATAATAAGGAATCTAAAGATTCAGAAGTGATTAAGATAACTATTTCTAGTTAATTCTGCATTCATGCCATAATGTCAAATTATTTTTAAAAAACTCTAACATTAACTCAACAGTTAGAGAGGGGGGAGGAAAAAATATATGTTTGCTTAAAAAGAGACTGAACAAGGCCTAATAAAGTCATAAACAATTGCTAGACAGAGCTCACAAAGTTTTCAGTTCAAGGTAGCAGAAGAAACATATATGTTTACTTTTTATTCCTTCCCAAAACCCATTTGACAATAAGAAGTTTTTTTTTTTAAAGAATAAACCCCTAACAGCAATGGAAACAAGAAATAATACAATCAGTAGACCAGCAACTTTGAGGAAATAAAAAGCAGATGAGATCAGACTGATGGAAAATCCAAACCAGAGAAAACTGCAACACACAGTAGGTGTGGGAAAGACAGCCATGAAAGAGACATTCATCTCGAAGGATTTGTCTCAGAGAAACTGCAAGTTCTGAATCCACAAAGAGAGGGGCAGAGAGGATGATGAGATTATCAAGATAAGCAACTGAAGAAACACAGATAGAACAGGTGACCCAGGGGTGGCCCTGAATCTCCCTATCTGTGGAAATTTTCTGGCTGGGTAATTGCTTCCAGAGGATCTGACTGAGAAGGGCTCCTAGCATAGGGCATTAAAGGGAAGCATAGCCAAGGCTGGGTTGCCATTCCCTTCTCCAGGGGACCTTCCTGATCCAGGGGTCGAACCTGGGTCCCTGCATTGCAGGCAGATTCTTTATAGCCCAAGCCACCGGGAAAGCCCAGAGGTAACTCCAGACACCCACAATGGACACACACACACACACACACACACACACACACACACAAAAAGGAAGCAACTTCCACACCCAGAAATATCTTGCACTGGAAATCCTGGGGTCTCAGCCTGGACAGCTGCTCCTAGTATGAAGCCCAGAAGAAAGCATGTCTGCTTACACAGAAATTTTAAAATTCACAATGAAATGCTATATTCCTAGAAAACATAAATATACACAGTTCCAGAAGAAACTGTCAACCCAAACTAGATAATAATTTGGGGGCAAGTTAAGTACATATGTGTGATCCCAAAAGGGTACTGGATCCAGACCATTTGATGGGTGAATTTGTCATACACAAAAAAACCCCAATAAATTCTATTTTATTTAAATTGTCCCTTAACATTGAAAAAGAGAATAGCCTCCCAACTCATTCTGTGAGGCTGGCACAAATACATACACAAATATACTAAATGCTACTAGCTGGGTTCTCTGAGCCATACCTATCTTGCCAGTGATCATACTTAGCATTTTTCAATGCTGAAGATACATGTTATAGGAGAAGGAAACGGCAACCCACTCCAGTACTCTTGCCTAGAAAATCCCATGGACAGAGGAGCCTGGTAGGTTACAGTCCATGGCATCGCAGAGTCAGAAATGACTGAACGACTGAGCATACATATTAAGAGATCCAACATCCATTCTCCCATTACCACACTCTCCACTTCTCTTTGTGAGCCTCATCTGCTCTACTCAGAGCTTTTTAGACAAATTAGACCCTCTAGGCATCTGAGTTTATAGTTCTTACCATAAACTAATTTCACATCAGTCAGTTCAGCCAGTTCAGTCACTTAGTCGTGTCCGACTCTTTGAGACCCCACGAATCACAGCACGCCAGGCCTCCCTGTCCATCAACAACTCCCAGAGTCCACCCAAACCCATGTCCATTGAGTCAGTGATGCCATCTAGCCATCTCATCCTCTGTCGTCCCCTTCTCCTCCTGCCCCCAACCCTTCCCAGCATCAGGGTCTTTTCCAATGGGTCAACTCTTCACATGAGGTGGCCGAAGTACTAGAGCTTCAGCTTCAACATCAGTTCTTCCAGTGAACACCCAGGGCTGATCTCCTCTAGGATGGACTGGTTGGATCTCCTTGCAGTCCAAGGGACTCTCAAGAGTCTTCTCCAACACCACAATTCAAAAGCATCAATTCTTCGGCGCTCAGATTTCTTCACAGTCCAACTCTCACATCCATACATGACCACTGGAAAAACCACAGCCTTGACTAGACAGACCTTTGTAGGCAAAGTAATGTCTCTGCTTTTTAATATGCTGTCTAGGTTGGTCATCACTTTCCCTCCAAGGAGTAAATGTCTTTTACTTTCATGGCTGCAATCACCATCTGCAGTGATTTTGGAGCCCAGAAAAATAAAGTCTGATGCTGTTTCCACTGTTTCCCCATCTATTTCCCATGAGGTGATGGGACCAGATGCCATGATCTTTGTTTTCTGAATGTTGAGCTTTAAGCCAACTTTTTCACTCTCCTCTTTCATTTTCATCAAGAGGCATTTTAGTTCCTCTTCACTTTCTGCCATAAGGGTGGTATCGTCTACATATCTGAGGTTATTGATATTTCTCCCAGCAATCTTGATTTCACATGTGAATGTATAATTTTAAATTCTTTCTAAAATATTAGCAAATTAAGACTATCTTAATTCTTTTACTAGAGTAAAAAGCATAGAGCATTATAACTAAATATAGCTTTACAAGGCCTCACTTCTCATTGGAAACTTAATTCACAGAACTATGTTAACATAATAAAGAACCATTTGATGGATGGATACACACACACACAAACTTGAACACTTTATATCCATTCCTGACTCTTTCATAATTCTTAGTAAGTTAAGAATAGAAGGAAACTGTTTGAAAACCATTAAATTGATAAAAAGAATGTATCTGAAACATGGAGCAAACAACATTCTTAAGGGTAAAAGATAAGAAAGAATTAAGAAAAAGACAAATCATCACTATTACTCAAACTTACCTTGAAGTTACTAGACAAGAAAGGAAATTGATTATCTTGAACTATAACCAATTGAAAATTATTGGAACTAATAGAGAGTTTACTGAGGGATCAAGATATAAGATACATCAAATAATTACACTACCATAAAGCAACAAAGCCATTAAATGAAATTTAAAAATCATATTTATAATAATTTAAATACTCATATATTTAAGAAAAACCAAAAGGTGTAAGAAAATGTTTAAATATTTCTGAGAAACTTTTTCAAAAGTCTGAATAAATATCAAAATGCATAAATAACTATATATTATTCTTTTATACATAGGACTATCCTATTGGTAAATGTATCGATTTTTGCCAAATCAGTAACTACAAATTCCATGTGACTCTGATAAAAATCCAAACTATTTTTAATGGAACTTGAAGAGCTGATTTTAAAGTTTATTTGTAAATGTGACCAGAAAAAGAGCTTAACAGTGAAAAGAATAATTGAGACATTTTTCCCTAGCAAATAATAAAATGAACTATAAAATCATATTAATTAAAACAGAATTCGTAATAAAAATATGTGGAGATGATACAGTAGTGAAGAAGCCTGCCAATGCAGCATATGCAGGTTCGATCCCTGGGTCGGGAAGATCCCCTGGAGAAGGGAATGGCAACCCACTACAGGATTCTTGTCTGGAGAATCCCATGGACAGAGGAGCCTGGAGGGCTACATCCACAAGCTTGCAGTGTCTGATGCAACTGAGCAACTGAGCACACGCATATACAAAGATACACACACACACACACACACACACACACCACACATGAATCTCCAGAATATATCCGGTATCCACAGCAGTGAAGAAAACACACGAAACAAGGAAATAATAGAATCCTCCTAAGCTCTGCCATCTCAGTGCAGCAGGATCAGTCAGAGAAAAGTCTATGAGACTGTGCAGTTGATAAACACTTTAAATGCAGTATGGAATAGTTGTCAAGGCAAAATGCCAGTAACCTGTCAGTGATGTTACATGTAAATGTAACAGTGAAAATTTGGTTAAGGGTGAGCATTTTAGTGATTTTTAATCATGGGTCACAGGTGGCTTTTTCTTCAGAAATACACGAATTATGACCCAGTAGCAAAAGCAAACACTTGTACTTGGAAACATGTGGACCAAGGTTTCTCAGCTGACATTATGGAAATCTGTGGCATCTAATTCTCAGTTGTGGGCATGTCCCTGTGCATTTTAGGATGTTTAGCAGCATCCCAGACTTCTACCCAGGCCAGAAAAACATTTTTTATAAATAAATCAGAGCACCTTTCTCCCTTATTCAAAATTCTCCAATGACTTCCCAGTCAGTTCAGTTGCTCAGTTGTGTCTGACTCTTTGAGACCCCATGAACTGCAGCACGCCAGGCCTCCCTGTCCATCACCAGCTCCCGGACTCCACCCAAATTCATGTCCATTGAGTCGGTGATGCCATCCAACCATCTCATCCTCTGTCAGCCCCTTCTCCTCCTGCCCCCAATCCCTCCCAGCATCAGGGTATTTTCAAATGAGTCAGTTCTTCGCATCAGGTGGCCAAAGTATTGGAGTTTCAGCTTCAGCATCAGTCCTTCCAATGAACACCCAGGACTGATCTCCTTCAGGATGGACTGGTTGGATCTCCTTGCAGTCCAAGGGACTCTCAAGAGTCTTCTCTAACACCACAGTTCAAAAGCATCAATTCTTCGGCCCTCAGCTTTCTTTATACTCCAACTCTCACATCTATACATGACCACTGGAAAAACCACAGCCTTGACCAGACGGACCTTTGTTGGCAAAGTAATGTCTCTGCTTTTTAATATGCTATCTAGGTTGGTCATCACTTTCCTTCCAAGGAGTAAGTGTCTTTTAATTTCATGGCTGCAATCACCATCTGCAGTGATTTTGGAGCCCAAAAAATAAAATCAGCCACTGTTTCCACTGTTTCTCCATCTATTTGCCATGAAGTGATGGGACTGGATGCCATGATCTTAGTTTTCTGAATGTTAAGCTTTAAGCCAACTTTTTCACTCTCCTCTTTCACTTTCATCAAGAGGCTCTTTAGTTCTTCTTCACTTTCTAACATAAGGGTGGCGTCATCTGCATATCTGAGGTTATTGATATTTCTCCCAACAATCTTGATTCCAGCCTGTGCTTCCTCCAGCCCAGCGTTTCTCATGATGTACTCTGCATATAAGTCAAATAACCAGGGTGACAATATACAGCCTTGACATACTCCTTTTCATTTGGAACCAGTCTGTTGTTCCATGTCCAGTTCTAAGTTGCTTCCTGACTTGCATACAGGTTTCTCAAGAAGCAGGTCAGGTGGTCTGGTATTCCCATCTCTTTCAGAATTGTCCACAGTTTATTGTGATCCACACAGTCAAAGGCTTTGGCGTAGTCAATAAAGCAGAAATAGATGTTTTTCTGGAGCTCTCTTGCTTTTTCAATGACTTCCTATT
The DNA here is from genome assembly GCF_023699985.2 of Odocoileus virginianus. Lineage (NCBI taxonomy): Eukaryota > Metazoa > Chordata > Mammalia > Artiodactyla > Cervidae > Odocoileus > Odocoileus virginianus. The sequence continues at coordinate 10,249,451 of NC_069685.1, read as the reverse complement.
ACTTTACAGTAAATTCCAAGTTCTCCTCTGCTCCGTAGCTGCCGAAAGAATACACCACACAGGTCTCCAACCCTAGATGCCCACAGAATCCTTCTCTCCACTCACCCACCTTCACAGCTGTGAAACCAAAAAGGTCTCCAGACATCACCAAATGTCCCCTTGGGGGCAAAATTACCTCCGGTTGAGGACCACTACTGTGAACAATTGAAATCAAGTCTCTGCCTCCTCAGGGTCTGAAGAACACCCCCCCGCCCAATGGGTTTGGCCTCATTTCATGAGTATTGTTAACACTCATGAGTATTGTTAACACTCATCTCTGACCATCCCTTTGTATTGCCTGGACTTCTGACACTGCACCCTCATGGGTCACTCTCCCAGAGTCCAGGACCAGAAATAACAGTTTCATCCCTTCTCTTTTTCTCAAACCTCCATCAGTTCATTCTCCATCCTCGCATTCAACTAATGGCTTTACCTCCTATTTTACTGAGAAAATAGAGGCAATTTTAAAATACCTTTCTCATCTTTCTATTACAAATTTTACCAGCATCATGTGGCTGGACCTCTATACTCAACCTTTCCTCATATTAGAGTAGGTGACCCCTCCCTGCTCCTAGCTACACTCATGTAATGAGAGGTAGCACACACATTAATTTTATAGCTATTAATAATTCATATTTGCCACCATCCAAAGTATATGCAATACTTAAATCAAGATACTACCTTATTCCAGTTGTAGAACTATTGTAATAATGCTCCATTTTTTTATATCTGATTTTATAGCCTGGTAACATTATTTATAGATATCAATAAAGTGTGAGGAAACTTGATATCTGATAGCTATTCACAAAGTGTTTGGAGGTCCAGTGTCTTTCAAAGAATGGATGACTCCATCCATCTGGTATCATGCAACCACATTTATAACTTTGAATAAATTGAGGATGTTGAAGAGAGTAAAAGTGAAAGTCATTGGGTGTTATTTTTAAGAACAATTCAGTGAGAAAAAAATATGAAAGCATTTTGTCAGGTTTTTTATTGAGAACCTACTATACTGCTTTTAGACTAGCTCTAAGGTAAGTGGAAGTCTTTAGTAAGGTAAGTAACCTCAAAGGTTAACTTTTTCTGTTTGGGGGGAACAAGATATCCTTACAATGATTCACCTTATGATGCAGTTTCCTGAGAAACTCTGGTAAGAAAATAAGATTTCTCTATTCCTGCCCCACTTTTCTTATAGGAATGCTATGAGGCTTCAAAAATGTTGGCTATACAGGCAATTTGAAAAAGTTAAGTGAATTAAATGCAAAGTATTACCCCCTTCAAAAAATTTCACTCCCAACCCTGGAAATATTCCATCCTAAGGTAGGCAGAATGATTGTTCTACATTGCTCTATAAGCTCCTTTTAGCTTATAAAATTTGCAGAACCAGGGACTATTATATTCTTTTCCATTATAAAGCCTAAATAAGGGGGGGAAAGGAATATAATTAAATAAGCATTTAAGTAATCTAGAAGACAAAGGAAATGGACACATTCTAACTCCTGGAGTGATGAGTATAAATGAACTCAGCTAGCCACGTCTGGGAAGAGCTCACAGGTGAGGTGAGTCAGAGGTTGTGATAAAAGAATGAGTGTGTTTCTGAAAAGGACCTGGGAGGGTGCTCTGGTCATGATGGGTGGCAAGCGCCAAGCCTAGACATCAGGACAGGGCAGAACTCGAGAGCCTTGCTGGAGAGTTATCAAATATATTTGTCCAACTAAATTCAGAGAACATGTAGGCTCTAAAGTTAGTGCCTATGGATTAACGTATTAAGTGAAATAAGTCATAGACAAATATGATATCACTTATACGTGAATTTTTTAAATTATACAAATGAACTTATTTACAAAACAAACAGACTCACAGACACAGAAAACAAACTTATGGTTACCAAAGAGGAAACAGGGCAAGTGGGGGGGAAATACATCAGGACTTAGGGATTAACATATACACACCATTATATATAAAACAGATCACCAACAAAGACCTACTGTATAGCACAGGAAACTATACTCAGTATCTTGTAGTAACCTATAAGGGAAAAGAATCTGAAAAAGAATAGATATATACAGATATATTTATAACTAAATCACTTTGCTATACATCAGAAACTAATACATTATAAATCAACTATATTTCAATTCTTTTAATGGTTAAAAATAAAGCTTAAAATAAAGGTAGGGCTTGACCTATAACAAGTTATAAATACAGACTAGTAGGATTTCAGTTTGCAAGGCTGTGGAGAGATAAGACAAGAAACAAGGTGTTTAAAGTTCTACATAGTTCAAGGTAGAAAATAGTGAAATGCTGGCAGTGTCCTGGCAAGAGTGTGTACATGTGACTAAATGTGGTTCTAAGGATGTAGAGTCGGCTTTGAATAAAGACAGGAAGAGGGGATGGGGTGGTCATTTACACAACTCTTAAGTTAGTTCCTACCAGGTATCAAAACAAAAATTTTTTTTTCAATGTTTTGGGGAAATATTACCATGTCCCAAAAATGAAAAAAAGAACATCTCCAATGATAAAGTATGCAATTGCTCAACATAAAAGAGCTTAAAATGGTTTTTTTTAATGTCTAAAATGTAATATCCTGGAGGCATGATTTTTTTTAAATCTCATATGGACAGAAATTACAAAACTAGAGCATGAATAAAGTTTCCCTGTAGTGACTAACAGCAACATAGTATAGCTAAGATGGTGACTAACGACATTACCACATCCTTGAGACTCAGCTCATACCAGCATTTCCTAACATTACTGAACCACAGAACACTTTGTCAATGGTAAAATGTTGATGAAACACCAACCTAGAAGACAGTCTGCATGCTTGACTAAAAGGGGACAGCAAAAAATAAGTGCTTCAGGAAGATCTCAAAATGGAATTCATACATTTGCAAAGAAATAAACATTTAATAAAATCACAAATGAATTCAATACAAAAAGATTCTTATGGGACTTCCCTGGTGGTCTTGTGGTTGAGACTGTGCCTTCCATTGCAAGGGGGTATATCCCACATGCCTCAGGGCAAAAAAAAAAACATAAAACAGAAGCAATACTGTAACAAATTCAATTAAGATTTTAAAAATGGTCCACATCAAAAAAATCTTTAAAAGAAGAAAAAGTTCTTATAGTTGAGAAATAATCAAATATTTAGACATGAGGCTTATAAAGTCTGTAATTTACTTTAGAATAGTTCCCCAGAAGCACATACACTTGTGAAGCACATAAGCAAAGGGCAGCACACGAAGCAGCAGGCAGGAGCAGAGCCTGGAGCTTGGGGGTCCCATGCTGCCGTTTAGACCCAGAGTGCAAGCATTAGATGCAGTCATGGCACATGGCGTATAGTAGTGCATATATATGGAATCCAGAAAGACAGTGCTGGTGATCCCACGCGCAGGGCAGCAAAGGAAACACATCTTGGACACAGTGGGGGAAGGAGAAGGTGGGATGACATGAGAGCATAGCACTGACACATATACATCACCATATGTAAAGTAGGTAGCCAGTGGGAGTTTCCTGTGTAATGCAGGGAGCCCAAAGTCAGTGCTCTGTGACCACCTAGAGCGGTGGGTTGGGGGGAAGGGGAAGGGGGTTCAAGAGGGAGGGGACATGTGTACACCTGTGGCTGATTCATGTTGCTCTATGGCAAAAACCATCACAATATTGTAAAGTAATTATCCTCTAATTTAAAAAATTATATGTATATATATACACACACATATATAAAGTTGTAGTCATAGGGGAATTTTATCCCCTCTAAAATGCCTATGTTAAACTCCTAGCCCCAATAACTGCATTTGGAGACAGGGCTTTTAAAGTGCTAATTAAGGCAAAATGAGATCATATGGTGGGCCCTAAACAAATAGAATTAGTGTCCTTGTAGAACGTTAAGACTAAAAACAGACATGAACTCACATAAGCAAAGACCATGTGAAGACACAGCAAGAAGGCTGCCATCTACAAGGCAAAGAGAGAGGAAATCTCAGAGCAGACCAAACCTACTAACACCTTGATCTCAGACTTACAGCTCCCAGAACTGTGAGAAATCAATTTCTGTTGCTGAAGTCACTCAGTCTGCAGTATTTTGTTACAGCACCCCTAGCAAACAAATACAGGTGTCTGCCCAAAAATATTCAAATCTGAGAGCTGTCAACAAATGTCCTTGAGATGCTATCTAATCCACCCATCCTCCTTTAGGCAAAGCCACCTCTAAGTCTTCCAGTTGAGGGATAAAAAGTGCCTGGGAAGGAAACCTCATTCATGGAAGATGGCTGAGCTGTTGGTAATGGCACATTGAGAAAATTCAGAAATCTATATTTTAAGTTCTTTACAGCACAGAACCCATCATCAGTTTTGGACATCTAAGCTGTAGTCCTAAAGTCTTGGTTGACAAATTAATATTAAAAACATCGGAAAGCTATGTTACAGAACTCTGCATTAAACATTACTTAAAATCATCAATAAATATACATGAAAAGCCAAAGGTCTTGATTTTTTTTCTTGTATTTTGTTTCATTATTTAAATTCTTGATTCATCTGGTATTTATTTAACAAATGAAACAGATGTAAAGCCCATCCCTAATGTTTAGTCATTCCTCAGATAGTCTTTTTTCCCACTAACCAATGATCTGTAACAGTTTATTGATACCACTGAGACTTCTGGAGTCAGACTGCCTGGCTTAAACACTTACCAGTGATGGCTTTAGGTAACACTGTAAAATGAAGATAGTAATTGCACCTATCGGAGAGTTAAAAAAAATAATCTGAGAAAGGGTTCCAGTAGTTGACATGTAAGCCGTCAACAGACGTGAGCTACTATGATTATATTAAGCACTTATACATACACAGCAGTTTATTTCTGGATTCTATATTCTGTTCACTGGTAACTCTCTCACATCTATGTGATCCAGCCATTAACACTCCAAAAGCCAACTCCCTGCCCCACCTAAAAGCTCCTCTTTCCTCATTTTGAAACCAAGGAGGACATGAGGGGCTGCTGGGCACAAAGGCCTTTCTGTGACCCTCATTTCTTTTATAGATATACTGTGCGGCTTACAGGATCTTAGTTCCCCAACCAGGGATTGAACCCAGGCTCTGCTGTGAAAGCACCAAGTCCTAACCACTGGTCTGCAGAGAACTCCCTCCAACTTCTTGATTATAGGAAATAGGCGTCCTTCAGCCTCCATGACCTCCCCTGAGTTCCAGTGAGCAGGTTCAAACAGTGGCTAATCAGGGAAGGGAGGCGATGAGGAGACAAGGGAGGAACAATCAAGGAACAATGCTGCAGGACTTCCTCGGTGGCTCAGTGGTAAAGAACCCACCTGCCAGTGCAGAGGACATGGGTTCCATCCCTGCTCCAGGAAGAGTCCACATTCCTCGGAGCAACTAAGTCCCTGCATTACCACTACTCTGCCCGCACTAGAGGCCATGCTCTGCCACAAGAGGACCCACTGCAATGGAAAGCCTGAGCACCACAACTAGAGACAGCCCAAGTGTAGCAACAAAGACCCAGGGCAACCAAGAATAAAGAAAGAAACAACAGATCAGGCTTGGGGCAAGGTCCTGGTTCCCCCTCAAAGGATACACAGAACTCTACCTCGGAGCTCTTTTGCAGGTACTGAAACCCCCCACCAGGTGGGAGAAGTTAGCTGTGTGCCGCCCACAAGCACAGAGACCCCAGACCAGTTGAAATCAGAGGTTGATATGCTGACTCCCATTTACCAACCACCAACCAACCAGAAGAAGGTCCAGGAGCTGGTCTCAATCACACCTTCTTTGATCCATTACAATGAGGGGGTAGGCTCCTCACTACCCCCTCCAGGTGGGGACACACAGTCTTGACAGCATTAACCCGCTGTAGCCCATTTCGTCTGGCAAAGCAAAAAAAAAAAAAAGCTATTCTTTTCTACTTCACTCAAAACTCTGTCTCTGAGGTTTCATTCTGTGTCTGGGTGCAGAAGTCAGATTCAGCATCCATTTCATCAAAAAAATGTCTTATCTCAACTGCCTTTCTAATTGTAACTAGAGCCTGAAACCATGAAACTTGGTGAGGTCTGGGTGGAAATAAGCCCCTGCTTCATATTGCATAGGAACCTGGAATGTTAGGTCCATGAATCAAGGCAAATTGGAAGTGGTCAAACAGGAGATGGTAAGAGTGAATGCCAAGAGCAAAGGAAAAGAGGAAAGATATTCCCATTTGAATACAGAGTTCCAAAGAATAGCCAGGAGAGATATGAAAGCCTTCCTCAGTGATCAATGCAAAGAAATAGAGGAAAACAACAGAATGGGAAAGACTAGAGACCTCTTCAAGAAAATTAGAGATACCAAGGGAACATTTCATGCAAAAATGGGCTCAATAAAGGACAGAAATGGTATGGACCTAACAGAAGCAGAAGATATTAAGAAGAGGTGGCAAGAATACACAGAAGAACTGTACAAAAAAGATCTTCACGACCCAGATAATCACAATGGTGTGATCACTCACCTAGAGCCAGACATCCTGGAATGTGAAGTCAAGTGGGCCTTAGAAGGCATCACTATGAACAAAGCTAGTGGATGTGATGAATTTCCAGTTGAGCTATTTCAAATCCTGAAAGATGATGCTGTGAAAGTGCTGCACTCAATATGCCAGCAAATTTGGAAGACTCAGCAGTGGCCACAGGACTGGAAAAAGTCACTTTTCATTCCAATCCCAAAGAAAGGCAATCCCAAAGAATGCTCAAACTACCACACAATTGCACTCATCTCACACACTAGTAAGGTAATGCTCAAAATTCTCCAAGCCAGGCTTCAGCAATATATGAACTAAGAACTTCCAGATGTTCAAGCTGGTTTTAGAAAAGGCAGAGGAACCAGAGATCAAATTGCCAATATCCACTGGATCATTGAAAAAGCAAGAGAGCTCCAGAAAAACATCTATTTCTGCTTTATTGACTGCGCCAAAGCCTTCGACTGTGTGGATCACAATAAACTGTGGAAAATTCTGAAGGAGATGGGAATACCAGACCATCTGATCTGCCTCTTGAGAAACCTGTATGCAGGTCAGGAAGCAACAGTTAGAACTGGACATGGAACAACAGAGTGGTTCCAAATAGGAAAAGGAGTACGTCAAGGCTGTATACTGTCACCCTGCTTATTTAACTTATATGCAGAGTACATCATGAGAAACACTGGGCTGGAAGAAGCACAAGCTGGAATTAAGATTGCCGGGAGAAATATCAATAACCTCAAATATGCAGATGTCCCCAACCTTATGGCAGAAAGTGAAGAGGAACTGAAAAGCCTCTTGATGAAAGTGAAAGAGGAAAGTGAAAAAGTTGGCTTAAAGCTCAACATTCAGAAAACTAAGATCATGGCATCTGGTCCCATCACTTCATGGGAAATAGATGGGGAGACAGTGGAAACAGTGTCAGACTTTATTTTTTGGGCTCCAAAATCACTGCAGATGGTGACTGCAGTCATGAAATTAAAAGACACTTACTCCTTGGAAGGAAAGTGATGACCAACCTAGACAGCATATTAAAAAGCAGAGACATTACTTTGCCAACAAAGGTCCGTCTGGTCAAGGCTATGGTTTTTCCAGTGCTCATGTATGGATGTGAGAGCTGGACTGTGAAGAAAGCTGAGCGCCGAAAAATTGATGCTTTTGAAGTATGGTGTTGGAGAAGACTTGAGAGTCCCTTGGACTGCAAGGAGATCCAACCAGTCCATCCTAAAGGAGATCAGTCCTGGGTGTTCATTGGAAGGACGGATGCTGAAGCTGAAACTCCAGTACTTTGGCCACCTCATGCGAAGAGTTGACTCACTGGAAAAGACCCTGATGCTGGGAGGGATTGGGGGCAGGAGGAGAAGGGGATGACAGAGGATGGGATGGCTGGATGGCATCACCAACTCGATGGGCGTGGGTTTGAGTAAACTCCGGGAGTGATGGACAGGGAGGCCTGGCGTGCTGTGATTCATGGGGTCGCAAAGAGTTGGACACGACTGAGTGACTGAACTGAACTCACGAGATAGCAAGAATCAAAATCCAATCAAGGAATCAAATACAGGTAGGGGAAGGGGCCGGGTTGGGGGCAGGGTGCGGTGAGCAAGTTCTCCTATATCCTTTTCTGGAAGGTCTCAGCCCTCACCATATAACTGAGGTTCTCAAAAATCAGTACCTGTCTTCCTGCTCTAGTTTGCAACCAACTAGCGGCAAGTCATTCACCTTGGTACCCCGGCGGGCCCTGAACTTGAGGTCACAAGTTTGAAGATCTGGAGCCACCAGCGTGGGGAAGGATTCCTACCTGGGCCCGGGTCCTGACTGGCCGTTTCCTCCTGGCTGAGGGTGGGCAGGAGACTTCTGGGCCTCTGAAATGTGCAGGGTCCAGCACAAGCGCGGGCAAGTCAGGACCGCCAACAGAGCCCTCAGAGAAGACGGAGAAGGCGGAGAGGCGGCAGGGAGGAGACACGAGGAACTGGGAGGGGAGGAGCCAAGGGCGAGCCGCTTCCTGCTCAACTGCGCAGGCGTGACTCTGGTGCCCGGAAGCCAATGCGGTCCCTGGGCCGTGTGTCCTCTTCCAAGCTCCCCTGTTGTGTCCCAGTATCCCCATACTTCACTGCTCGCTTCTCCTGCACTAGCCTGCTCACTTCTGTGCGTGCGTGTTAAGTCGCTTCAGTCGTGTCCAACTCTTTGTAACCTTATGGACTGTAGCCCTCCGGCTCCTCTGTCCTTGAGGTTCCCCAGGCAAGAATACCGGGGTGGGTAGCCATTTCTTCTTCCGGGAGACCTTCCCGACCCAGGGATCAAACCTGGGTCTTTTACATCTCCTGCGTTGGCAGGCGGGTTCTTCACCACCAGCGCCACTTGGGAAGACCACTCGCCTCCTTCCTACCTCTTCCCATTATTGCTCCTTTCCTTTTTTTTGTTTTTAAATTTTATATTGGGGCCTCATTGTTTTATGGGCTTCCCTGGTATCTAAGTGGTAAAGAATCTACCTGAGATGCAGAAGACACGAATTTGATCCCTGGATCAGGAAGATCCCCTGGAGGAGGAAATGGCAAACCCACTCCGGTATTCTTGCCTGGAAAAATCCCATGGACAGAGCAGCCTGACAGGCTACAGTCCATGGGGTCGCAAAAGAATCCGACACAAACTTAGCAACTATCCAACAACAACATAATTGATTTACTATGTTGTATTAGTTTCAGGTGTCCAGTAAAGTGATTGTTAAACAAATACATGTATCTATTCTTTTTTAAATTCTTTTCCCACTTAGGTTATTATAGAATATTAAGCAGGGTTCCCTGTGTTACACGAGAGGGCCTTATGATGATCTATTTTATATATAGTAGTGTGGACTTGTTTATGCCAAACTCCTCATTTTTCCCTCCCCACAACCTTTCCCCTTTGATAACCATGAATTTGTTTTCTTAGGCTGTATTCTATTGTTTAGATAAGTTCATGCATATCCTTTTTTTTTTTTAGACTCCACACACATGCTGTCTTTCTCTGCCTGAATTCACTTGCTCTGATAATCTTTAGGTCCATCCACGTTGCTGCAAACGGCACTATTTCATTTGTTTTAATGGCTAATATTCCATTTTGTGTATGTGTATCATACATATATAATACATACAAATACCACATCTTCTTCATCCATTCATCTGTCGATGGACATTTAGGTTGCTTTAACTCAGCATTCAGATAAAGCCACAGAAAACATCTTCACTTTTTAAAAATGTAAATTAGAAATTAGGAAAAGGCTTTGCTTCCAGCTTTACTTTACATGCAGACTTCCTTGTCACTTGTTCCCCTCCATATAAAAATAGAAATGGAACTATTTCCCAGGAAAATTATTTTCCAAAAGTTACCAAGCAGTCTTGAAAAAAAGCCTAATGTAGCACATGCTAATTGTAGATGGTGTTGATTTTTCTTCCACCTATTACAAAAATATACTTAACGAAAAGAGTTATAGTCGCTACTTAGCAATGTTTCTGCATGTCTTTCTGCACTGTTTCTAATTACTAAGCTATTTTGAATGTGTGTAAAGTGGAAAAGTTTCCCTAAAGGCTCGACTTGGCAGCCTTAGAACAATATCCCCCTTATTGCCCATCTCCGTGACCCAGCTCCACTCTTCATTCCCTTTGACCTCTCTTGACCACTCATTCATTCCTGAAACTCTGTTCTTTCTTCGTGCCACCAACACTGCCCTTCTCTGGTTCTTTCTCGGATATTCTCTCCGTTTGACAAGCTTCTTACTGAATGCTTTGTACGAAGCTCATCCTTGTTTCTTTGCCCTTTTCTTTTACACATTCTCCAAATGAAATACATCCAACTCTTGGCTTCAGTTACTGATTACTGTAGTTTTATTTCAAGCCTGAAGCTCTCGTATGCCCTTAGATTCAAGCTGTTAAAAAACTGAATTTCTCTTCTTCCCACATAAGCTCCACTTGCCCCATCAAACCTGGTTTCGCCTTCCAGGCACCCTAATAGATGCACTGTCCATCTTTTTCACCTGGTCACTTTGCTTACATATATTCTAGGGCTCCTTTCAAGTGATCACAGCAGAGTTTAGTGGTTGTGATAGACGCTATTGGGTTCACAGAGACAAAACTATGTACTAGACATCACTTTACAGAGGTTTCCCAGCCCCTTATCTAAGGATATCTAAGACCCAGATAGGTCTATCCTAACACATACTGGGTTGTTTTTAAGCTGATAGCATAACTTTTCCCCATTAGACTCAAGGCTTCTTTAGGATAGGGTCCTATCTTATTTGCTGTTACTTTTTCAAATCTCTGTTCCTAGCTGAACCTAATACAGTTTTTGCTGAATAAATATTGATGAACAGTTTTGAAGTCCCTCCAGGAAATTTTAGGGTCATTTTTTAGACTCTTCTCACTTCATCCCATAGATCCTATCTGCACTCCCTCATTCAAAAAAAAAAAAAAAAATTTCTGCGTTGCATTAGCTGCTTTGCACAAATGACTAGCATAATTCCCTTTCTCTTTTTTCATGTCATTGTCTAGTCTTCTTCAATACTGACTCTGGGCTTGTGTCACTTGCTTTGGCCAATGGGATGGTAACAAATATGAGGTTCTTGAAAAGTAGTTGTTCATTGAGGCTTGCCCTTCCCTGCTGCCCTGGGGACCCTGATACCACTAGATGAATGGGCCAGAAAAGCCTACTGGATGATGAAAGATGCATGACCCTGATAACTAACCCCTTACTCCAGCCAAGAGCCAAATATGTGAGCAAGGCCATCTAATGCTAGCTGCCTTCAGATATGTGAGCACACTCTACTGCATGCAGGAGCCGAGGCAAGACCAACAAAAAGAACCACCTAGATGACCTAGCCCACATTTCTGATGTGCAAAATCTTGAGCTAGGAAACCATTGTTGTTTTCAGCCAAAATGTCTTTGGCGGGGGAAGGGGGGAGGATTTGTTTATGTAGCATAAGCTAGCTGCTACACCAGTCTTCATTTTAAATGTCTCCAGGACTTTTGCCTTAAACATTACCTCCAAACCACCAAAGCAGTGTCCATTACCACTTTATTCTCTACCTCCATGCTTCATACTAAGATATACCAACCTGACCTGTCTTCTTGCCCCTAGTTACTATTAAGACATGTAAAACGCTTTTGCCAAATTAATCTTCCTAAAACTTTTCTTTCACATATCCTGATCAATGATAAATAAAGACATCTTTTTCCTAAACACAAGGTCCATTTTATCTCCTGAATATCTATTTTTATATTCAGAATATCCATTTTGATCCTAAAGCCAAGGAGCTTATACGATAAGCTCCATGCAAAAGGAATTGTAGAATTATAAAGCATACAAAAGCCTAAAGTTAATATCATTTTACAACTTCCCATTACATATGAGGAAACTGTCTATCCTATGACTATCCCACCATTGTTTTTGTAAGCATATAGCTTGTCTGGTTTCACAGGTTCACAGCAGGAGAGAAATTTTGTCTCAGGGTGAATCATACCCTGAGTCTACTTGAATCTTATTTAGATAATGTTTAAATGAAACTTTTGGACCTTAGACTTTAAAATTGATGCTGGAATGAGTTAAGATTTGGGAGCTGTTGGATGAGAATGAATGTATTTTGGGAGTTTTTATTAATTTATTTGTTTATTCATTGGCCATACAGTGTGAGTTGTGGGATCTTAATTTCCCAACCAGGGACTGAACCTGGGCCCTTGGCAGTGAGAGTGCAGAGTCCTAACCACTGGACCACCAGGGAAGAACAATGAGTATATTTTGCATGTGAGAAGGACATGAATTTTGGTGTGGAGTGATATGAACTGAATGTCTGTATCCTCCCCTCCATTCATATGTTAAAGACAGCCTCCAGTGTGACGGTATTTGGAGATGGGGCTTTGGGAGGTAATTCAGATTAGATGACATCATGATAGTTGGGCCCTGAGGACGGGATTCAGTTCTGTTCAGTCACTCAGTCATGTCCAACTCTTTGCGACCCCATGGACTGCAGCATGCCAGGCTTCCCTGTTCATCACTAATTTCCTGAGCTTACTCAGACTTATGTCCATTGAGTCAGTGATGCCATCCAACCATCTTGTCCTCTGTCATCCCCTTCTCCTCCCGCCTTCAACCTTGCCCAGCATCAGGGTCCTTTCCAACAAGTCAGTTGCTCGCATCAGCTGTCCAAAGTATTGGAGTGTCAGCTTCAGCATCAGTCCTTCCAGTGAATATTCAGGACTGATTTCCTTTAGGATGGACTGGTTGGCTCTCCCTGCAGTCCAAGAAACTCTCAAGAGTTTTCTCCAACACCACAGTTCAAAAGCATCAATTCTTCGGTGCTCAGCTTTCTTTATAGTCCAACTCTCACATCCAAACATGACTATTGGCAAAACCATAGCTTTGACTAGACGGACCTTTGTTGGCAACGTAATGTCTCTGCTTTTTAATATGCTGTCTAGGATGGTCATAGATTTTCTATGAGATTAGTGCCCTCATAAGAAAATACTAGAGTACTCTATTTATCCATCATCTATCATCTCATTCTTTCTCTCTGCCATGTAAGGACAGAGCAAGAAATTATTAATCTATAAGCCAGAAAGAGAGGACTCTTACCACACCCTGAGCATTATAGTCCCTGATTTTGGAATTTCAGGCCTCCAGAACAACAAAATTTCTATTGTTTTAGCCATCCGGCTTGTGTATGTCATTGTGGTAGCCCCAGCTGACAATATCAGCCTCCACAAAGCACTAACCAGTCAGGACCCTACCAATCTTTTCTGTCAATGTCAAAGTCTACCATGTTTCCCTGATATATCTAAATAACGATTAAAACCTAATTGCCTTTCCCTCTCCTGATGTGAAGTTACTACACATGAGACCTGCTGTTGCCTTGTATGGCCAGCCCATTCAAGATGGTTATACTCTTGCTCTCTGCACACTCCCTGCTTGTCCAGAACCTACTCACGTAAGTGACCTTCTCACTCACTCAGAGAGCCCAATCAGCAAACACCTACATATTTGCCCCTGCCTTAGTTGGTGATTTTTCTAATCTTTAGATCAGAATGGCGTCCCTACAATAATTTATCAAATGGAAGACATCTGCCCCTTAAAGGTACGTAGATCAAGGGGCTAAGAAAGCTGTAACCCTCTGCTGGTTTCCTTGGTAACTGATGAGTCAATTCCCCCTATAACTGGTAGTCTTCCGTTTGCCTCAGGAGTGAAGACTGCTGCTGTGTCCTGCCGGCTGTCTGCTGTCCACAGTGGGCTATTGCCCCAGGACACTTTTGCTTCAGACATGTAAGAGCTCCCATCTAATAAAGCCCCGATGTGTCTGTCTCTGAGTCTAGGCTCTTTCTTCAGTCTTAAGGCTGGGCAATACAGGGCCTGCAGGTCCATGGGGTGCAGCCCAACACACCTCCTTTCACTAAGTCTCCTTCATTCACAATCAGGCTTTTTGTTTGTCTTCTTTGATTACAAGTGCAACTCACAATTCTCACGCCCATTTCAACCTAAGGATCATTCAAGAGCCAGAGACACAGTGATGTCTCTGTGATGAGAGGACCCATCTTGGCCTGTCCCCACTAACAAACTCTGGAACACTTAGGCCCCTCCATCTTTTTTATTTATTTTTTTAATTTCTTTGGGCCATACCACACAGCATGTGGGATATAAGTCCCCCAACCGGGGATCGAACCCATACTCTCTGCCGTGGGAGCAAAGAGGGCTAACCACTGGACCACCAGGGGAGTCCCAGGCCACTTGCATCTTGTTAAGGATTCCTGCTGCAGTGTTGACATCGGCTCTGCTGTGGATAACTATTCTCCTCCTGACCGACTCAAGGTGGCAGAGCGCCTGTCAGCTTTTACCTGTGGCTCCTCAGATGCCACTGTTCTCCCTGGCCTTAGTCCCTCTGCCGTAACATCACATGATTCTGCTTATTCTGCTCTACCAGTAACCACGTGGACAAACCAGGAAGGAACCCATGAAAGTGAAAAAAGCTATCATTTATTGCCATTACTCCTGTTATGTGCCAAGACTTCGGGTATTAATACTTTCTTCTTTTTTTTTCTTAACTCTTATTTTTTCATTTCTTCTTTGGTAGTTAAAAGTAAGTTCTATCTCCCTTAAGAGAATCTTGAAAAGATAAGACTATTCTTCTATATGACCCTCAAATAATATCACTGAATAAATTAATAATTTCTTAATAACATCTAATACCTTGGTTGTTGTTGTTGTTGTTCAGTTGCTAAGTTGTATCCGACTCTTTGCAGAACCCATGGGTTGCAGCATACCAGGCCACCCTGTCCTTCACCATCTCCGAGAGTTTGCCCAAGTTCATCTCCACTGAGTCAGTGATGCCATCCAACCATCTCATCCTCTGTCACCCTCTTCTCCTCCTGCCCTCAATCTTTCCCAGCATCAGGGTCTTTTCCCATGAGTAGGCTCTTCACATCAGATGGCCAAGTATTGGAGCTTCAGCTCTTCACTGTTAGCTCAGATAGTAAAGAATCTAATGCCTAGTCCAAATCTAAATTTTCCCAGTTCTCAAAAATTATGTCTTTTATAATTGGTTTATGAAAACCAGGATCCAGTCTAGGACAGTGTAACTCCTTTAAGTTTTTAATCTAGAAAAAAATCCCATTTTTATTGATTAATTCATTGAAGAAACAGGGTTAGTTGTCCCGTAAAATGTAATACTTTCTGAATTTATCTATCTGCTTCTCCGTGGTATTTGTTTAACTGTGTGTTCATCTTCAATCTTTCCTGGAAACAAGAATAGCTAAAGTTTTGATTCAGATTAAACATTTTGGGCCAGATGGAATATGTCATAAGAGGACACCTAATATCTGCTCAGCCAATCATGAGTGATGCTTGATTTTTCAGCCCTCCAGTGAGGCCATCAGCAGTTTATAAAACATCTGGGCTACATTCTACCTTCAGTATATTTTGATGAGATATCCTGCAGTCTTGACCACCAGGTGCAGAACATTGTTGCAGTGAGAAAACACTTTAGAGGGACTTTCCTGGCAGTCTAATGGCTAGGAATCCACCCTTCAAAGCAGGGGACAATTCCTAGTCAGGGAACTAAGATCCCACATACTGCAGGGCAACTAAGCCTGAGCATTGCAACTACTGAGCCCCGACGTGCTACAACTAGAGAGCCCACAAGCTGCAACTAAGACCCAATGCAGCCAAATTAAATAATCAATCAATTACTCATTTATTTGAAAAGCAACAGTTTCGAATACCTCCTTATATGAATTTAGATTAAAAATGGACCTTCAACTCCCAGGGCTTGCTTTTTCGCCTCCAGACCAGTGACACTCACTGGCGACAGCAAGTCTCAGCTCTGACAATGCTTAGAACTGCTGTAACAGGTTCAGGATCTGGTGTACGCATCCCCAATCTCTCAGTCTCTCTTCTCACAACCAGCTGTCCAGCCTTTATCGCCGTGGTTCTTCCCTGAACCCTTCGTGTTTTATTGCCCCCAGGGAGCCCTAAAATGAACACAACATTCCTAGCAAACACTTCGAGATTCAGATCCTTTGTTGCAGTTCAGATTTGAGGAGCTAAAGAATTAGCGATTATGAAATGGGTCTGCACATTTGAATCAAGGAACTTAAATTCAAAGAACATTTACCCCAAGGACACATGAAAAGTTGCTTTTTAAGTGCTATCTTGAGTATGTCTTAATCTTCTGCAATTATTCTTCAGGAGATCAATGATAATATGACGCTAAGAAAAACCATTGTAACTGCCACTACAGTAATTCTCCACTTAATGACAGCTTGAACTAGAAGTCAAGTGCACCTGAGAAAGACTCCCTGCAACCTATAAGATCTGCATATTGCACCTAATCCACCTTCTAGGGAAAAGAAACAACCTTTGGGAGCTGAGTTGAAAAACTTGGTCAAAAATATAAATTATATGTTTGTTAAAAGTACAAGGCAGAGAATACAGAAGTGGGGCAAGTATTTAAAGTCTTGGCTATGGGGAGAGGGTAGGTAATTTAAATAGCTGGTTTAAAATCCACTGAAGTCATTTTCCCCAAAGTAAAGCAGAGAGGATGAGAAAATAAATCTCCAAAAACTAAGGAAGGTTTGGATTGTTCTCACCTAGAATGAGGCAACTCCAGTGTCTTACAAAGGCAGATCTATGCTGGCGATCCACATAAACATATTTGTTTGTATCTGAAGATCTTTATCAGAGAGACAGAAAGCTTTTTAAGGAACTTATAGAGGAGGTCAAAAGATAATATTATAGGCAGGAAGATTTCATCTTAATGTCAGGAAGAATTTTTTTATTGTGGTAAAATATATGTAAAATCAATTTATCATTTTAACCATTTTTAAATGTATGGTTGTGGCATTAAGTGCAACCATCATCACTACCCACCTCCAGAACATTTTCATCATCTTATACTGAAACTCTGAAGCCCATTGAATAATAAATCCTCCTTCCCAGAATCCCTCTTAACCACCATTCTACTTTCTGCCTCTACGATATCACCTACCATTTCAACTACCCCATATAACTACCACTTAAATGAGGTGCAATAGCTCTCCTTTTGCATTTGGCTTGCTTCACTTAGCATAATGTCTTCAACTTTCATCTATGTTGTAGCATGTATCAGAATTTTATTCCTTTATAAGCCTGAATAATATTTCATTTACATGTATATACTACATTTCATTTGTCCATTCATCCATAGATAGACATTTGAATTGTTTCCATCTTTTGGCTATTGTAAATTATGCTGCTATGAATATGAGTTATGAATATCTGTTCAAATTCCTGCTTTCAATTATTTTGGGTATATACCCCAAAATGGAATTACAGTAATTTTATCTTTAATTTTTTGAGGAACTGCTAAACTGTTTTCCACAACTGCTGCACTATTTACATTCCCACCAGCAACACACATGGGTTCCAATTTCTCCACATTATTTCCAACACTTGTTTTCTACTTTTCGATAATACCTATCCTAATGAGTGTAAAGAAAAAACTTGGAATAAGTAGACCTGTAGCACAGCAGGATGAGCTGTCCCCACAGGCGGGGACTGACGGGTGTGCTCTACCAGAGACCGAACAGGCCGGCGTGTTCAGTTGTGCAGGTCATGCACTATCCAAGTGCATCTGGTCACAGGGTACATAAAGGCTGAAAATCAACACATTTCACATGCCAAGGTTTGAACCCTGGATTAGGACATTTTCTTCCCTGAAAATATTGTCAGCTTGCTAAGCCATGTGCCTGAAGTGGCACCTTTTTTAATGCAAACAAAGGCACTTATAAAAGCTATTAATTATTCTGACTGACTCTTCATTATGAGGAAGCTGTAGATAGAACAGATTAATGCACAGGCTAATACCCAGTCCATTGGACTAGATGACTATTAAGGTCCTTTCCAATGGTGCTATTCTGTGGATCTCTTCGATAGTATCACAAAACGAACCTTGAATCCTTTGACACGCCTTGCCTTGACCGGTGAAGTCGATAACCCCTTACCTTGAATCTGGGATTGGTGACTGCTTCACTAATAGGAGTAACTGGAATAGGAATTCTGCAGGAGTAACACTGTATCAGTTTCTAAGCCCAGATTTAAGACACTGGCAGCTACCATTTCCTGTCTCTTGGGACACGCCTTCTTGGACCCCAGACACCACTCTGTGAGGAAAGATGAACCACTTTGTAGGGAGATACACATGGAGAAAACCCAACACTTATTACCAAGAAAGCAGACTATCTTGGAAGTGGAGCCTCCAGCCCCAATAAAGAGGATGATCTGTCCCAGCCAAACCCTGCCCCAATTGCAGATTGATGAGTAAAGTATGTTGTTTTAAACCACTACCATTTTAGGGTGATTGTTCTTTAGCTGCAGCTGAAAATCAGAACAGTCTGGAATATAATGTGACCTGTGCTCCCAACTCATATTTCCACAACATGCCTCACACCAACAGTGCACTGAAGGGTTCCCAAGTGAGGTCTTCCCTAAGGAACCCTTGATTAATTTTTTTTCATAAAATGTTTTATTTTGATTATTTACTTGATATTAAACAATCAGATGATTAAATATTCTGTCATGATTTTTAACAAGGTATAGTTGATTTACAATATTATGTAAGTTACAAGTATATAACATAGTGATTCACAATTTTTACAGATTATACTCCATTTAAAGTTATTACATTACCTATATTCCCTGTGCTATGTATCTTTGTAGATTATTTTATACATAGAAACTTATACTTCTTGATCCCCAACTCCTGTCTTATCTCTCCTCTTTCTCCCCACTGGTAACCACTAATTCATTTTCTATATCTGTGTGGTTTCTTTTTGTTATATTTATTGTTGTTTAGTCATGTCTGACTCTTTGTGACACCATGGATTATAGCCCACCAGGCTCCTCTGTCCATGGAATTTTCCAGGCAAGATTACTGGAGTGGGTTGTCATTTCCTTCTTATATTTATTAGTTTGTTTTATTCTTTAGATCCCACATATAAGTAATTACATATAATACCTGTCTTTCTCTGCCTTATTTCACTAAACATAATATCCTTTGAATCCATCTATATTGCAAATGGCAAAATGTTTGAGTTTTTATGGCTCAGTAGTATTCCATAATATATATATGTACTTTAGTAAAAAACAGAGACCTTACTTAGCCAACAAAGGTCAATCTAGTCAAAGGTATGGTTTTTCCAGTAGTCATGTATGAATGTGTGAGTTGGAACATAAAGAAGGCTGAGCACCGAAGAACAGATGCTTTTGAACTGTGGTGCTGGAGAAGACTCTTGAGAGTCCCTTGGCCTGCAAGAAGATCGACCAGTCAATCCTAAAGGATATCAGTCCTGAATATTTATTAGAAGGACTGATGCTGAAGCTGAAGCTCCAATACTTTGGTCACCTGATGCGAAGAGCTGACTCATTAGAAAAGACCCTGATGCTGGGAAAGATTGAAGTCAGGAGCAGAAGGGGATGACAGAGGACAAGATGGTTGGATGGCATCACCAACTCGATGGACGTGGGTTTGAGCAAACTCTGGGAGATGGTAAAGGACAGGGGAGCCTGGCGTGCTGCAGTCCATGGGGTCATAAAGAGTCGGACACGACTGAGTGACTGAACAACACCACCTTCTTTATCCATTCATCTATTGATGCACACTTGGGTTGCTTCCAAATTTTGGTGATTGTAAATAATGCACTGGGGTGTATGTATCTTTTTGAATTAGTGTTTTCAGTTTTCTTCAGAGATATACCTAAGAGATATACCTAGGAATTGCTGTATCATGTGGTAGCTCTATTTTTAGTTTTTCAAGACATCTCCCTACTGTGTTCCACAGTGGCTGGACCAATTTACATGCCCGTCAAGAGCATATAAGGGTGTCCTTTTTAAGGAGTTTTTATTTTTTTTCCCCATCTGCCTCATCTCTTCTCTCATATTCCCATTTAAGATAAAAATGTTGAAACCCACCTCCTGCAGCATCTGCACCCTCCCTGATTGGATTTCTTGAGGAATCATAGGTTTCTCAGAGCCACACGCTGGACCCTTCCACAGTCTCTTCAGAAGCTCCCATTTTACCCTGGGCCAGTAGTATATAGCCTTCAAGGGACCACACAGACACAAAACGGCCTTGATACGGTCAGCTGATGTGCACACTGGCTCTTTGTCGCTGTTGAGTTGCGAAGTTCTGTCGGACTCTTTGCCACCCCGTGGACTGCAGCACACCAGGCTTCCCTGTCCTTCACTATCTCTTGGAGTTTGCTCAAATTCATGTCCACTGAATGGGTGATGCAACCTAACGATCTCATCCTCTGCCGCCCCCTTCTCCTTTTGCCTTCAATCTTTCCCAGCACTTTAACTTGCTATAAACTTAAGAGGGAGCATAGAAGCCCAGCAAAGGGGCCGGGAACGCAGAGCAGAAACCGCTCGTCCCGGCCCCTGACTCTGCAGTTGGTCCATCCAGATCAAATCTGCCCGCACTCACTGGGGAGGGAAAGGTTTCTCAGCAAGGCCTTCCTTAGTTCCCGGTCTCTGTCAAACTACCCTCCTCCTCGACGACCGCCCCCTCACCACCACCACTTTCATTTCAGGAAGGAAATAGTTAAAAAGACTCCTGCCCTTCAGGGCCTGGGAGGGGGCGGCCGCCTAGTGCTTCGCGTGGCTGCATCCCTGGAGGGCTGGAAGGCTGGGACATTCTCGCCGCCCTAGATGGAGTAGAAGATCTGGGAGCCTTGAGAGGAGAAGGCGAGGACTGACGCGAGGCGCGTTCCTTCGGAGTTTTCTTTTTCTTGCGAACCCTCGCTCACGCACGCAGCCAGCCCTTTGGTCTGGCGACTGCGGACAGGAGGTGGAGAAGCTCCATCCCCCAGGTGGCTGAAGCCTGGCGGCTCGGGGAGGACCTCCCCAGAGAAGCCGTGCCCAGGAAGTTTTCCGAAGCGGAGGCAACGGTGCAGCCGGGGCCGCCGCCGCGCCGGATCCCGGGACTCTCGCCATTCACCCTCGCCGGCTCGGCTTCAACTCGCCCGGGCGCCGCACGCGGACCGGGCAGCCGTCTGAGCTCGCAGAGCTCCACGGTCGGTGCAACTCTTTCCTCTCGGGGTCCCAAGTCGGGTGGAGGAGACGCTGGTGGGCCCCTGGGTGGGGAGGAGAGGCGACCTCCGTGCGTTGTCGCCCGGCGCCGGCACCTCCTGCACCAGGGCTGGCATCACCTGCCCGCGGGGGCGCGTGGCTGCGCGGGCGCCTTCCTGGGCGGGGGCGCTCCCGGGAAAGTTTGGGGTTTGCGGAGCTGATCCAAAGCCCCTCAGCCTTCCCGGGCGGGCGGCGGAGTTTTCGTCAAAAGAAACCTGGGTCTCCCTTTTCCAGGCGTGCGAGAACTTTGTGAACCATCACGCCCGTGTCGCTGGCTCCAAAGCCGGCTTGTGAAGTTTGCCCCGCAGCCCGCTGCCACCGCACGCCCGGGACGTGCCAAGGGCAGCCAAGGGCACCCGGTGTGAGGGGCAGATGTGTTTGGGAAAGATATGTTTGGAGAACCCCCAGGGCAGATACTTTGGAACCCCCCCCCCCCCCCCGCCCCCCGCCGTGGAGGTCTGGGCGTTTTGTTCTGTGCCCTCCTTTAAGGGACACTTGTTGCCCTTCACGTGCGGAAAACAAGGGCCGTTCCCAGATAATCAGCCTCTGTTTACGCCGTCCTGATGGCATTCCGGGTACTTGGCGTCAGAGGGGGGTGTGCTGGGAGGCATATTAAAGACAGGCGTCGTCAGTCAGGAGAGTTACTAATTTCTTACTCAGTGAGCAAAATCCACCAAAGTCGGGGGCGGGTGGTGGTGGTGGGGAACTTATTTAAAAGTTCCTAGTTTATCTGTGGTTTTCTTTTTTTTCCCCCTCTTGTAGATTATTTATGGCTCCCTCGCCCCCACCCTCCGTTTTGTGTTAACTAATTGAGAAATACCTTGGCAATCATTTCATGTAAATTACCTGCTCTAAACTCATGCCATGTGGGTAAGGTTGGAATTTCCAAATCGCTGATTTGGTGAACTTTGATCCTGAGAGTCCCCAGATGTGAAAAGGTTTAAGCATCAGGATAGAGTCCTCTTGCCTCATAATAGCTTTTGAACTCCAGCAAATCCTTAGACCCCAAATATGAAGAATGCTGAATCTGTAAACCAGGTCCTTCAGGTCTGAACCTGAGAGGCTTCGCTAGAGCTATGACTGATGATGAGTGATGATCTGAAGCCAGTGTGACTTAGATCCATGGAGATGAGCTAAGACTCATCCTTGGAGGAACATGCAGTTCAGAGGGTTTTTTTCCCTTTGGTTTTGTGTCTTTCATCCAATGATGATATGGCAGTCACATGCCTTTGCCAAATATACCTTAGTTCTGCAGCTCCATGTGTGTACCGACAAGGCTGAGCCAGAGGACTTCAGAAATGGTGGTGTCACTTTTGGAGGAGGGAGGCAAGTGGTTTTTATGGTAGCCAGCTCACACTTTGATAAGAACCCACAGCTTTGATAAGACTCCTCAACTCCTGCGGTAATCAGCTCACCAAGTGAACCAAAGTGCTGATGTTCAAACAGTAGTGCTACTTCTGTGAACCACCTAGCCAGGTCCGTTCAGAAAATATCCTCCCAGCAGACTGTGATGGGCAAAGAGCCATTCCATTTCTGAGAAAGGCCTTCTGTCTCTTTGAAGAAAACTCCTTATTAAGATTCATTCCCACTGGGAAACTGGAAGGCATTAGTCATTAAATAGCACAAGATATTGAAGAATTTCCTTTTTTCCATCTCTGATCTGAAGAGGAGGATGACAATATGCTTTATTCTTAGAGTGGTATGGAGTGGAGTCCTGACCACCACTGTGTAACAGAAATAGCAGCGTTTCATAGGTCTATCAATATTTTGTCAGATACTCCAAACTGTAAGAAGAAAGGGAAAAAAAAACACACAAGAAAACTGCATACTATTTGACTTGGTCAAAAAGCTCATTGGGCATTTCCATAAGCTGGTACCAAAAAACCCAAATGAACTTTTTGGCCAATCCAATACTTAACAGTTGTCTGGGCAGAGCTGTATGCCCAGTATGCCTGTAGCTTAGACAAATTGATATTTTAATCATTTAATTAGACTGAGTCAAGTCATATGATTCATTAGAGTGAAGGGTTATACCTGTCCTACCACTTCTTGGTCACAAAAATGTAACTTTTTCAAGGCTGTTTCCTCATGATATTCTCCCTGCCTACCTAGAGTTGTAAAGTTCAAGTCAGATAACAAATAGGTGTGCAATAGATTACCATAGTACGTACATTTTTTTTTTTTTTTTTTTTGGCCTCATGGCCTACTTTCCTGACCAGGGATGGGTCCCATGTTCCCTGCACTGAAAGCACGGGGTCTTAACCACTGGACTACCAGGGAAGTCCCAAATATTTTTATTAATTCAGATTCCTGGAGGAGAAAATCTCTGGGGAAGGCAGAAGTATACAGTATTGCACCTTACATTTACTTTAAACCTTCTATACACCTTGAATAAATCTTATTTCTTCATATATTGACTAAGTCCTAAGCTTTATTAACAATCAAGATAACTGTCAAACTCCTAAAAATGTAACGTTAATATCAACCATGGATAGACTCAAAAGGACACAATTCTTAAAACTTAAATTGTGACCTGGGTGTGTTCATCATATGCACACACATCATAAATCAAAGATTCACAAAAACTCACAGAAAATATCCAAAATATTAAAATGGGAAGAGCCATGTTTGTTGTGTAATCACCAACCTCCCTCATTTTCCCAGCATCTTTTCTTTAAGCACTGAAGTAGAAATATAGACTTCCTGAACAAGAAGGACCACTTTCCCTCTGTGAGTGACTAAAACAAAACAATGAAATGGTCTTTTGAAATCATATCTAAGCATCCTGCAATGTCTGTTGCTTCTTCAGAATGCTGGAAACATTGTTGAACATTTTCAGTGCTAAGTGAGTGTACAGTCTAGCAGTTAGGAGCTCAGACTCAAAGTCAGACTCACCTGCCTTGGTGTCATAGAAGGGCCACATGAGCTATGGCCTTGACGAGCTACTAGACCTTCCTGAGCCCGTTCCTGTGTTTATAATGGAAACAGATATATGGTTCTCATGGTCATTGTATGGATGAGATGACATCACATGTGTAAAGTGTTCAACGTGGTGAATGGCTGGTCAGAATCAATGTAGCTATAAAGGATGTTTCAAGAATATATAAAGGATATTTGGAAAATCAAATAGTACACCTGGTCTGGAAAAGTCCATTACTCCTAGTTCTACTCATTGACAAATATAGTAATTTCTGACAAATGGAAGAGCAAAAAAACTCCTGTTATAGGATGTAGATTGGACTTCCCTGAAGGTTAAGACCTGTGGTTAAGACTTCCTGCAGTTAGGACTCCACGCTTCCAAAGCAGGGGGCGTATATTCAATCCCTGATCAGGGAACTAAGATCCCACGTGAATGCAATGCCCACCCTCCCAAAAAAAGATGTAGATTATACATATTATTCATCCAGATTTTTAATAAAATAGATATTCTGTCTTTATAAATTATCTTATTTTTAATTGACTAAGATTATTAAATGTATTGATGGTTTAATCACATTCTGATTTTCAATGAACATCTCTTAATACTTAATAGCTTCCTGAGCTGCATTTTATTTCTATGTTCTACCACATTGAAAACAGCACACATGTTGAAATACTAGATTGTTAATTATAGAATTTGGTGATTTTATGCCTTACTATTATATGACTTTCACTCAGTATGTAATATCTTTTCCATTAGTAAATAAAATATTGTTATCTCAATTCTTGAAGATTTTCTGTAACTCAGGCTATCAACCTAAGTGTAAGGGAGAAAAGAAAGTAACTTCTTCTATACTACTTAAAGGAAAAACTGTCAAGTCCTCATTCATATTATAATCTAGATGTAGATGTGTGCATGCACGTTCAGTTGCTTCAGTCATATCTGACTCCGTGCGACCCTATGGACTGACTATAGCCCGCCAGGCTCCTCTATCCGTGGGGTTTCCCAGGCAAGAATACTGGAGTGGGTTCCCATGCCTCCTCCAGGGGATCTTCCCAATTCAGGGATTGAACCTGAGGCATCTCCTGCGTCTTCTGTATTGCAGGTGGATTCTTTACCACTGAGCCACCCAGGAAGCCCCAGATGTAGGTATAGCTATGGAGAGAGGTGAGAGAGGCAGAGGCAGAGATACAGAGATTTAACTTGCCCTAATAGAGAGCTTTGATCTTGTCTGCTTTTGTTCTGCCACGGGGTAACCTGACACAGATGTTATCTTATCTACTTACCAAATAAATCCTGCTTTTTAATTGAAGCAGTAAATTATCATTAACTGCAATCTTACTGGCAGCTGAATTTGTAACCAAAATCATTTTTTCTCTTTTCTTTTTCCAGGTGGAGAAAGGAAAAAAAAAAGAGTGTCAAATCAACAGATTAAGTGACATTTCCTGAAATTTGCATCGAGATGGAAACCTTTTGGCTCAGGGTGTCCTTCTGGGTGGCGCTGGTTGGAGGTGTCATCAGTGATAACCCTGAAAGCTACAGCACAAACCTAAGCATCCACATGGACAGTGTCACCACTTTCCGTGGGACAGAACTCGGCTTCGTGGTTACCACTCATCAACCCACGAATCTGGCCCTCCCCAGCAATGGCTCAATGCACAACTATTGCCCGCAACAGACTAAGATTACTTCAGCTTTCAAATACATTAACACTGTGATATCATGTACTATTTTCATCGTGGGAATGGTGGGGAATGCAACCCTGCTCAGGATCATTTACCAGAACAAGTGCATGAGGAATGGCCCCAACGCGCTGATAGCCAGCCTTGCCCTTGGAGACCTTATCTATGTGGTCATTGATCTCCCTATCAATGTATTTAAGGTAGGAAATCACCACACGTGCGTTTGCAGGTTGGCATGCATGCTCTGGTTCCACAGCTGAGAGAGGTGCTACAGACCTTTCTGTCCTTTGGAATTTCAGTCTGTGTTTTTACTGAGAGCCGTTTCTGCTGTCTTAAAACCGGGTGACATTTATAATTTTTATTATTTCTTCAACGGGACACTGATTTTCTGACTTATTTATTAACAAAAGAGTATCTCAGGGATGACTCTTCCAGGTTATGGTCTTCTATGAATGGGGTTCTCATGCCAGTCCTAAGCTGGCTGAGTGGATGGGCAATATGGGAAAAGATCAGTGGATTTTTTTGAGATTCCATTTCTGGGGTGAGACCTACTGAGCCCAATAAGTATTTAAAATAAATATATCTTCAGTTTTAGTTACCTTTTCAGCATGATGCTGTCTGGGAGCCAGATATCCACAGTGTGACTTGAAATGAGAGGGCTTGTTTTATTTTGACTGTCTGGATGATTGAAGTCAAAGGTCATGCTGGTTTCTGCAGTTATCTGGGTGACTTAGAGATAACAGGGTGCATGTGATGGCAAGCCAGTGGTGACCACGTTGAGCAGTGTTGCTAAAACCATTTAAAACGGGCATCGGTTTACTGCTGCCTCCATCCTTGTTTCAGCTTACATTTTTGTAGCACCCTCTGTGTGCCCGTGTGCACCCACTGTCCAGAGCTAGGCGGCAGGACCCAAGTTAGTGCCTGGGTGGGAGAGAATGATAACTCGCCCATGGTTGGTGTGATCACCTTGCTCTCAGAACTAGTTAGTACCAAAACAACTACAGCCAAAAGGAATAAGTCATTCCATATTTGGTTTAGTGGTTGTGAGGGGGAAACTGCTGCAAAAATTCAAATGAGCTAAAATTCAAATGAAATTTCATGATCTTTGCCAGATGTTTTGGAATGTCTTTATTCCTAGCCCAGGGATAGCATGTTCCTCAACCTTCTTTTTTTTTTTTTTTTGTCTTCTATGTATTATCTGTAGAAACAAAACTATTCTGAGCAAGAATATCCTGAAATATGACTGGAAGTGGAAAGTTTTGTCAGTTATAGACATGATTAGTTTTACGAAAAATAATAGCCTCTTGGTTTAAGTAGATAGACTCCAACCTTGGTGAAATGACACTAGCCTACTAGAAAAAGCAGTGGTCTGACAGCAAAGATGAAAACACTGATGAAAACTTTGAACATTACAAGGAAATAAATCATCTCACAATTATTCCAATACACTGTTTGCCAAATTGGGGGAATTAGACAACAAAAAGTTAAAAATCACATACCATCTTTTGACAGAAGGGCATGAACACATGTGTTTTCTATTTGAACTTAAAGCAGAATTTCAGAACCAAATTAGGAGGCAAAATTGTAAATAGGAGGCAAATGTGTAAATAATTTAAAATATTTAGCATATGCTACAGAACTTTTTTTTTCTTTTCAAAAGTTTTTTTATTTTCTCTTTGTGAAATATATGTACTCAATATAGCTTCCTCAAGACATCTCTTTTTTAGTAAGAGATTAAAAAATGTTGACATGACTAATTCACAATCGTGGTGTGGAATATTAAATAAACATTGATTATTCATATTTATACAGCTAGTTAACCAACCCATTATGGCTCAGGAAAACAACAGAACTGTCTCTGAATTAATAATCCCTATTTGACCATGTGCAGAAGCAGCTTTTTGGCACATCTGTATCTGCAGAGAAGGAGACTTATCTCTTAGAGGTGCTGCCTGCCCACTCACCAGACTAAACTTCATTTCTATTCCATAATAACATTTTAAGTCAGATCACATGGAATATCTCCAAATTTGGTGAAAATTCAAATAAATAAATAAAGCTTTGTTTTACATTCACACAGCAATGCGCAAAAACTAGCACTTCCTTATTTGACCTTATAAGTCTTCCATCTTGGGAATCCCATACTTTATACTGCCGTTTTCAACCACGTGGACAGTTTGATGTGTTTCTTTGTTGTGGTAGTACTTTTGTATAATTCCTGTTTTTCTAAAACTCATGTAATGAGTCATTTAACCAACAGTTATTTTAGAAAGTAAACCTTTGGGGTTAAAAAAAAAATTACTCTTTAGTCATTTCAGTCTTCTTTCAGGGGAAAAGAGAAAAGCACTGAAATGGGCATAAAAGTCTCACAATATTCAAGAGTTATTTCTGCTTCCTCCTGGCAGTCTTCTTGTCTAGGTTAGGAAACCATAAGATGCTCCTGTTTCTCTGACTTCTGCCTGAGAGTCAAGAGAATTCCTTCTAAGCAAGCTGCCTCCTGCTCTGAGAGTCTGATGCCTTGAAGTCTCACACATCAGATCTATGGATTTCTCTGACCATGTCAAGCTATCTCTGCATTTCAGGGCAAAATAGTAGCCATCCAATCTCACTGTACCATTATGTATAGGTACCAATGAAAAGTGCATAGACTTGAATAACATTCTATTAAAGGGATGCATGAAGCTTCTTTATCTCCCCTACTATTAGAATTAGGTTGAAAGAAGAATGGTTGAAAGGATGTGCCATGTTCTTCAAAGAAAGATACTTTTTCAAATCACACAGGTCATTGTGTTTAGCAATTCCATCCGTTGCTTTTTAGACTCAGTTCTAAGGTGTCTCCAGAGGGCAAACATTGCATTGAGTGGGGTTAGAATCTGAATAAGTGAAAGCAGTGTACAGGCAGCAAGCTAGACTTGCTGATTAGACTATTACAATAAAAAGGAGAGTGCGTGATAAAGTGTTCTTTCTTCTTTTTTTATTTGTTTTTATTAGTTGGAGGCTAATTAATTTACGATATTGTAGTGGGTTTTGCCATACATTGACGTGAATCAGCCATGGATTTACATGTGTTCCCCATCCCGATCCCCCCTCCCACCTCCCTCTCCATCCCATCCCTCTGTGCACCAACCCTGAGCACTTGTCTCATGCATCCAACCTGGGCTGGTGATCTGTTTCACCCTTGATAGTATATTTGTTTCATGCTGTTCTCTCTGAACATCCCACCCTTGCCTTCTCCCACAGAGTCTAAAAGTCTGTTCTGTACATCTGTGTCTCTCTTTCTGTTTTGCATATAGGATTATCATTACCATCTTTTTAAATTCCGTATATATGCATTAGTATACTGTATTGGTCTTTATCTTTCTGGCTTACTTCACTCTGTATAATGGGCTCCAGTTTCATTAAAATGGTCTCCAGAATCATTAGAACTGATTCAAATGAATTCCTTTTAATGGCTGAGTAATATTACATGGTGTATATGTACCACAGCTTCCTTATCCATTCGTCTGTTGATGGGCATCTAGGTTGCTTCCATGTCCTGGCTATTATAAACAGTGCTGTGATGAACATTGGAGTACATGTGTCTCTTTCAAATCTGGTTTCCTCGGTGCGTATGCCCAGGAGTGGGATTGCTGGGTCATATGGCAGTTCTATTTCCAGTTTTTTAAGGAATCTCCACACTGTTCTCCATAGTGGCTGTACTAGTTTGCATTCCCACCAACAGTGTAAGAGGGTTCCCTTTTCTCCACACCCTCTCCAACATTTATTGCTTGTAGACTTTTGAATAGCAGCCATTCTGACTGGTGTGTAATGTTACCTCATTGAGGTTTTGATTTGCATTTCTCTGATAATGAGTGATGTTGAGCATCTTTTCATGTGTTTGTTACCTATCTATATGTCTACTTTGGAGAAATGTCTGTTTAGATCTTTGGCCCCTTTTTTGATTGGGTCATTTATTTTTCTGGAATTGAGCTGCAGGAGTTACTTGTATATTTTTTAGATTAATCCTTTGTTCCTTCATTTGCTATTATTTTTTCCCATTCTAAAGGCTGTCTTTTCACCTTTTTTGTAGTTTCCTTTGTTGTGCAAAAGCTTTTAAGTTTTATTAGGTCCCATTTGCTTATTTTTGCTTTTATTTTCAATATTCTGGGAGGTGGGTCATAGAGGATCTTGCTGTGATTTATGTCAGAGAGTGTTTTGCCTATGTTCTCTAGGAGTTTTATAGTTTCTGGTCTTACATTTAGATCTTTAATCCATTGTGAGTTTATTTTTGTGTATGATGTTAGAAAGTGTTCTAGTTTCATTCTTTTACAAGTGGTTGACCAGTTTTCCCAGCATCACTTGTTAAAGAGGTTGTCTTTTTTCCATTGTGTATTCTTGCCTCCTTTGTTGAAGATAAGGTGTCCATAGGTGTGTGGATTTATTTCTGGGCTTTCTATTTTGTTCCATTGATCTATATTTCTGTCTTTGTGCCAGTACCATACTGTCTTGATGACTGTGGCTTTGTAGTAGAGCCTGAAGTCAGGCAGGTTGATTCCTCCAGTTCCATTCTTCTTTCTCAAGATTGCTTTGGCTATTCGAGGTTTTTTGTATTTCCATACAAATTGTGAAATTATTTGTTCTAGTTCTGTGAAGAATACTGTTGGTAGCTTGATAGGGATTGCATTGAATCTATAGATTGCTTTGGGTAGTATACTCATTTTGACAATATTGATTCTTCCAATCCTTGAACATGGTATATTTCTCCATCTGTGTCCTCTTTGATTTCTTTCATCAGTGTTTTAAAGTTTTCTATGTATAGGTCTTTTGTTTCTTTAGGTAGACATACTCCTAAGTATTTTATTCTTTTTGTTGCAATGGTGAATGGTATTGTTTCCTTAATTTCTCTTTCTATTCACATTTTGTTATCTTTATTTCACTTTGAAAGAGGTTGTACTGAAGCTGCTTCATGTATTTATGTGCTGGAAAGCACAACGGAAGAGCAGTGCAGCCAGTCTCAGACAACTAGGCTCTTTCTGGTCGGTCATCATCCCATGCAGCTAGTGTTGGGTGGATTGGAATGCTCTGTGGGCATGGAAGAGGCATGCCCTATGCATCTGAATTTCCAGGTTTCCTTGTTGATGTCTATTGTGTCAGGATTTCTTCCTTCAGTCTGCAGTGAACCTTGCTTGCACTTATCACGTGCTGCTCTGCTCAGACACCCCCAAGAGCTCCTGCTTCTTCCTAACACGCATGTGCAGCTCTCGTCCAATGCCCTCACTCCCCCTAAGTAACATTTTCTGCCCTGAGGCTGGATATAGTCACCGAATTGCCTCTGCTGAAGCATGTACAAATCCTGAATTTAAACATGAATAAGGTCTTAAGTTATATACATTGCATGGAGAAGAAATAACCCAAAAAGTGAAGAGAAATTCCTCTGGCCTTGGTTATACTTGTATGAGTACACACACACACACACACACACACACACACACACACTACCTGGTAATAAAAGTCAGACAGTCTGAGACAATAAACTATAAAGTAGAAGGAACCAAAGGACACAAATAAATGCTAATTACCCTGTTGACTTTCAAATGGCAATGTTGAAGAAATGCTATTATTTATCAAAGGATTACTCTAATTTTGAATTGTACAAATATATATATATATATATATATTGGGATTTCCCTCACAGTCAAGTGGTTAAGACTCTGCGCTTCCAATGCTGGGGGATGCAGTTTCAATCCCTGGTTGGGGAACTAAGATCCCACATGCTTTAATGCAGCCAAAAGATAAAAAAATAAATACAATTTAAAAAAAATATATATATATATATATATCATTAGCTTCATGAGAAGACTGACAAAAATAGGAGAGAGAAGAGAAAAGGAGTTAGTAGACACTTTGAAATAGTCACACTTATAATCAAACTGATGATAGATTCAATCTATCAAGAATTATACTATCTGATATGCTAAATTTTCAAGGAAGACAAAAACTTAGCAATAGATCAATCTGTATATAAAATATTTACATTCATTTCAATGACAAAACATCATTATCTGTGTTTCAAATCCAAAAATACCCCTAATGACTCAATGACAATATAGATTAGAAGTATAGAATTTAATAATTATATATATTTTTAATGACTCATTTATGTAAACTTTAGGGAGATAGGTTTTAAACTTGAATAGAGTGGCAACCCTAAAAGTGATACTGGTGCATGGGTGGACCAAAGCTTGGTATCATGTGCTTTCAGTTCAGTTCAGTTCAGTTGCTCAGTCGTATCCGACTCTTTGTGACCCCATGGACTGCAGCACACCAGGTTTCCCTATCCATCACCAACTCCTGGAGCTTGCTCAAACTCATGTCCATCGAGTCAGTGATGCCATGTGCTTTCAGGATAATAGTAACTCAGAGGTACACACAAGTATGCCCATAAGCCATTGCGCCTCAGCCTCTTAAGTAGAAACAGGCGTGTGGGGAAATATATGTAGGAAGGAAGCAGAATGGAGAGGATGAGGATGGCAGCAGTGGAAAGAGGGAAGCAGTTGAGTCCAGTGATGTGGCATGGAAATGTCATCAGAGGGGGGAGCTGGAACCAGTGACATCATAGACAATACTTTAGGTGAGTGACGTCTCCACTTAGCAGGTAGGGTAAAGCAGATCTCTGAGAACAAGCTAAGCAGCCAGTGACACATCTAGTAAATAGTTGTTGACTAACTGAGTCCACTCCAAGAAACCACCTCTTCCTGAGGACAACAATGAAAAATAAACAAATACAATTTCTGTATGAAATTATCAAGGATATTTTGCAACGAAAAGCCAAGATTCCCAATATGTTGCTCTGGCAGAGGATCTGAGCGATGTGGAAACCAGAGACATGCACACAAAGACAGTTTATCTCCATATTCACACAGACTTTGACATCTTGTGCAACTGGAATCCGTCTTGTCTGGGCAGCCATACAAAAGTTGTTTCCGGACGCATCGAATCACCAGGGCAATATCTGTGTTGGAAACAAATTGCCACAGCATGTAAATCATGAGCCTCAAACATAGAACCTGTTCAATAAGTGCTTTTTAATACGATTCAACAAAACCATATCAAAATGATGTGACTAAAATTAACTTCTTTTTGTTCCCACTGAAGTAGAGTTGATTTACAAGGTTGTGTTAATTTCTGCTATACAGCAAAGTGATTCAGTCCTGCAGATATATCCCTTTTCATAATCTTTTCCATGATGGTTTTTCACAGGATATTGAATGGAGTTCCCTCTGCTATACAGTAGGACCTTGTTGTTTATCCCTCCTATAGATAATAGTTTGCATCTCCTCATCCCAAACTCCCAATCCTTCCTCTCCAACCCTACCTCCACCTTGGCAACCGCAAGTCTGTCCTCTATGTCTGTGGGTCTCTTTCTGTTTCATAGGTAAGTAAAATATGTAGGAACACTTCACAAATTTGCATGTCATCCTTGCCCAGGGGCCATCTGTATCATTCCAGTTTTAATATATGTGCTGCTGAAATGAGCACTAAAACATACTTCTAATCTGATTTTTCTGAGACCTTCAAATTAAAATATTGATGATGGTAAGGACAATGATGTTGATCTGTCAGAGGGAGTCTTCATTTACAAACAAGGCACATACTGCTCCCCCAAGCTGATCAAATTACCCACCGCTGCGTATATAATCATGATGTTTGCCTCTTACTCATCATCAAGCAAGTAAAAACAGGCCTTTCTCATATATTCCAGTAACAGCACTATAACCATAAAATTAGGTATTCCCTAAACTTTCAGAAAGAAAACGTGTCCCTTCACTGAGCTTTCTCTCTCCTTGTTGGTACCCCATACCCCAGCTCATCACATCCTGTTAAATGTCTCTGACTCAGCCTCATCTCTTCATGCTTCTCGTCCACTCCTCTTTATCCAGCTAACCAAGAGTAGCAAGACGATCCTTCTACCTGAAATATACCCCCTCATGCCTCCTCTGGTTTATTCCACTGTACTCTTCAGATCTCAGCTGCAGCGTCTCTTTGTCTGGCAAGCATGCCTGACCTAGACTGGGTCAGGGCCTTCCTCCTGGGCTCCCATGACTCTCTGTTAACCCTGTAAGAGCATGAAACACACGCTCCGTTGTCTCTGTCAATCCCCTTGCCTGTCTGCCCCTCCTAGACTGCAGATCCCCTGAGGCCCGCTGCCATCATTCTCATTTATCACGGTTTCTCCACATCCAACACTGTGCCCACTTTCAAAACTACTTGATGAATGAGCAAAATAAGAAAAATGTACTGTATTTGTCTCTATAAGAATGTTTTTCTCCCATGCAATTCCAGATCTAAAGACAGGCTTGCTTTTTGAATTTATTGAGTCTCTACTATTCTCCTGCAAATCAGGGACAGCTCAAAGTCCATAAATCTAGGAGAGAAATATATGCAACATAACAGGATTGTTTTCCCTTTGTCTTTAGAGGTCAAGAGTTCTTTTTCTATAGTTCTGGCATTATATTGTTTAATTTCCTCTCTCTTGAGTAGTGTAACCAATTAAAGAATCTCGTTTCAAGATTTCTGTGCAATACACAGTCCTTCAGCCTAGTTGTAATTGTGGTTTCAACTGAAATATTCAACCTACAAGTGATTTGGAATATCAAAATGAACATTCATATCACCAAAAATTTTATTTGCTCTTTAGAGAACAGGAAACAGATTGATTTTCTGGCATGGTTGAGACACAGGAAGATTGTAAAAGTTCATTATGCTAACTAGCTGACCTAAGGATACATGTACATATTAAACGACAGAGTGATAAATTTATTACCCAATTTGCTGTTTATTATAAGGAAGTTGCTGTCTGAAAAAGCTTCAGAACACTCTCCAACTCTACCTCCCTTTCTGACTTTTCGTTTCCTGTGTCTGGGAATCTCACTGCTTTCTCTCATGGCCCTGTTAAGTAATTATTCTCATGTGAGGTTACTCAGCTAACCCTCAGCATTTGGCTCACAGCACAGTCATTCCCGTTTCAGTGATGGGGGGATGGAAACCATGCATAACAGCAGTATTGTTCCCAGGGCTGGGAGATGCCTTCAGTCCCCTTCTCACCGGGAAGGTGTTGGGATGTACAAAACATTGTGACTGATACTTTTCCATCAAACAGGACAGATCATGGAAGAGGTTGCTGTGTTCTAAACTGAAATAGTGATGCATAAATGCTTTACTTTTGCGAAAAATATTTTCTTATACACACTGTGTGTTACAGTAATTCCATCCTTCTGTGCAGTAAAAGCAGATGTCCTGGCTATTATATTCTGAAATATTTCTATAGTGTCTTTGTCCTATGAGTTTGCTAGCATGGGAGTGTTATTTCTTTATTATCATACAAAATTTACACAGTTTGTATATAGAGTGTATGAACTAAAATGAAGAGGATGGGGTATGAAGTTTCTGTCTCTGAAGTCGATTTGAAGGCTCGAGTGGTTAAATAAGGAATGTTCTAAGAAACTCTGTCAAAATAAATTTGATACACAGCCAGAAATTCTACAACTGCTTTCTGGATCTACCATAATCTCTTGGGAGCTAGAATTATTGCTTTCTATAGCTACCATTTTATTTTTAACTAGGTCTAGTTTTTCTTGGAAAAACTTTCCTACATTATAAAGGTAATAGTTGATATTAAACTGTAATAGAACTGAACATAAGTCTCATTCAGTGTTAATATATAATAGCCTTATTTTCAAATTTGAACATCAAAATTTTTACAAAACCACATGCTCTAAAATGTTTATTTAAATTTGGGAGGTTTGAAGTCTTCATGTTCCTGAACTCAAGAAGCAAAAATCAAGTGTCCCCTCAGATTTAGTATTATTTTTGTGAAGGTGCAAATTTAAATTTCTCTAAAATTTAGAGAATTTAGAGTTCAAACTTCTCTAAAAGTTTCATCAGCATCATTTTCCATCATGACTTACTTGGCAAATGGGATAGACAGCAGAAGCTACTCAAATCATGCTTCTTATAGCACTTAAACATAAGAGTACTATGATTTTAGATCGAGTTTTATACTAGAAAGCAATGGAGGTGGGCAACTGTTGGCCATTTGGTTAGTCAGTTACATCAGATCTCTTTTCTCTAAATATTCTTTATTTATTCATTCATAAATTTTATTGAGCTCCCCCTATATGTCAGTTATTGGGGAAATAGCAGTGAACAAAAACAACCCTTGTTCGCAAGGAGTCTACATTTTAGTGGAAGAACAAGACAATGATCGCGCTAAGTACGTGAAACAACAGCTAAGGAGAAAAGCAAAACGGGGAAGAGGAATAAAAGAAGGGGGAGGAATGGGTAAGGAAGAACTCAGTAGAAGGCAATGTTGAATAAAAACTAAAACTTCAAGGAACAAACCACGCCACTATCTAAAGAAAGAGCATCCAGCCAGTGGAAATGCAAGTGCAAAGGCCCTGGGGCAAGAATGTGCCCAGAGGGTTAATGGAGCAGCAAGGAAGCCATGGTGGTTGATTGGAAGAGAGGGAATAGTAACACATGATGTCACAGAAATACTGGGGTAGGGGAAGCAGATAACATAGAGCCTAGCAATAGATGACGATTTAATTTATTGTCCAAACCAAGATGCTTTGAGAGTAAAAGGAGACACTATCAATAATTGCATCTGGACAATACGCATAAACCAAGACTGTCCTGAGGAAAGTAGGAAGCCTCGTCACCCTACCTATACACCTTTATAAAACCTTTAGCTTCTTTCTGTGAGTGAGAGAGGAAACTTTTAGAATATTATGAACAGATGAGTGACATGATCTATTTTACATTTTAACAAAAACTTGCTAGCTACTGGGTTGAGAAGCATTTCCTAAATTGATGAAGGAAAAATATACACTGAAAATATACTCTGTGTACCAGTTTATAGGGCTCCCCTGGTGGTCCAGTCAGCAAAGAAGCTGCCTGAGATGCCAGAGAGGTGGGTTTGACCCCTGGGTCGGGGAAGATCCCCTGGAGAAGAAAATGGTAACCTGCTCTAGTATTCTTGTCTGGAAAATCCCATGGACAGAGGAGTCTGGTGGGTCACAGTCCATGGTTCGCAGAGTTGGACACGACTGAGCAACTAAATCAGCACCACCATACCAATTTATAGTGTGAGAATACAGCCCCCTAAAGCTTAATTAGTGTTTACTCTGTACCAAGCTAACTCACTGGATCCTCACAGCAAACTTACTGCACTGCTATTGCCTGAAAATGAAGAAACTGAGGCACAGTGTTTAAAGAATGTTCTCAAGGTCACACAGTCAGCAAGTTGCAGAGCCAGGATCAGGATCCAGTCTGATCCCAGAGGCCATGCTGTTAGCTAAGCCACTACGCTGCTTCTCTTCCATATGCCTCATAAGGCAAACTTGATAGTCATCCAGATGTCAGCCCTAGTACAGAAATAAATTTTCAAAGACTGTGTTCAAAAATAGTCATCCCCCTTTCTTTCCTGTATTAAATCCATTATTTCTTTAGTTGTTTATTTAGGACAGAAGTCACACACTACAAAGGAAGGATGTATACGCAACAGAGATTGCTCTCCAGAATAGCATTTGTGTTGTAAGTCTTGCAGATTGCATTGGAACATCTGGTAAACAGATTTTTGTATTCTATACTCATTGTCATGTTGGTGAGATCAACTGACAGAAGGAAGCCAGAAAATAAAAGTAAACTGTAAAAAAAAATAAAAAAGAAAAGAAAAAGTTTAAGTCCTTTGATGATCTGATTGCTTTGACATATATATCTGCTCAGAGGAACATTTTTTGCCAAACTGATGTCTCATCCAGTTATTACAGGAAAGGCTAGGCAATTTGTAGGCATGGACAGAAACATGAGTGTCTATGGCTATCCCACAGTTCCAGGTGGGATATGAACACCTGATTTTATTGATAAAACTAAATGTTGCATTTCTAGACCTTCCTCCCCAGGAGTTTACCAAATGCATATGAATTAAACGGGGAATGTGAAAGAATAATGAATGACATTTGGGGACATGTCTCAAATTGTATTTTAAAAGAAGCTAGAAATAAAATGCCTAGGAATAAACTTAACTAAGCTGGTAAAAAACCTATACTCTGAAAACTGTAAAACACTGATGAAGGAAATTGAAGATAACACAAAGAAATGTGAAGATACTTCATGCTCCTGTATTGGAAGAATTAATATTGTTAAAATGGCCATACTACACAAAACAATCTCCACATTTAGTGTAATTCTTATCAAAATACCCATGACATTTTTCACAGAACTATACAAATAATTCTAAAATTTATATGGAACCAAAAAACCCAAATTGCCAAAGCCATCTTAGCAAAACTGGAAGTATCACGCTTCCTAACTGCAGACTATACTATCAGTTCAGTTCAGTTGCTCATTTGTGTCCGACTCTTTGCCACCCAT
The DNA here is from genome assembly GCF_023699985.2 of Odocoileus virginianus. Classification (NCBI taxonomy): domain Eukaryota; kingdom Metazoa; phylum Chordata; class Mammalia; order Artiodactyla; family Cervidae; genus Odocoileus; species Odocoileus virginianus. The sequence goes on along the minus strand of NC_069685.1, from coordinate 10,211,295 downwards.
GAACTGCAGCACACCAGGCCTCCCTGTCCATCACCAACTCCTGGAGTTTACTCAAACTCGTATCCATCAAGTCAGTGATGCCATCCAACCATCTCCTCTTCTGTTGTCCCCTTCTCCTCCCACCTTCAATCTTTCCCAGCATCAGGGTCTTTCCAAATGAGTCAGTTCTTCGCATCAGGTGCCCAAAGTGTTGGAGTTTCAGCTTCAACATCAATCCTTCCAATGAATATTCAGGACTGATTTCCTTTAAGATGGACTGGTTGGATCTCCTTGCAGAGTTTTCTCCAATACCACAGTTTAAAAGTATCAATTCTTCTGCACTCAGCTTTCTTTACAGTACAACTCTCACATCCATATATGACTACTAGAAAAACCATAGCTTTGACTAGATGGACCCTTGCTGGCAAAGTAATATTTCTGCTTTTTAATATGCTGTCTAGGTTGTTCATAGCTTTTCTTCCAAGGAGCAAGCGTCTTTTAATTTCATGGCTGCAGTCACCATCTGCAGTGATTTTAGAGCCCCAAAAAATAAAGTCTCTCACTGTTTCCATTGTTTATCCATCTATTTGCCATGAAGTGATGGGAGCAGATGCCATGATCTTAGTTTCTTGAATGTTGAATTTTAAGTGAACTTTTTCAATGATCCAGTGGATGTTGGCAATTTGATCTCTGGTTCCTCTGCCTTTTCTAAATCCATCTTGAACATCTGGAAGTTCACAGTTCACGTACTGTTGAAGCCTGACTTGTAGAATTTTGAGCATTACTTGGAGAATTTTAAGCATTTGAATGCAGAGTTCCAAAGAATAGCAAGGAGAGACAAGGAAGCCTTCCTCAGTGATCAGTGCCAAAAAATAGAGGAAAACAATAGAATGGGAAAGACAAGAGATCTCTTCAAGAAAATTAGAGATACCAAGGGAATATTTCCTGCAAAGATGGGCACAATAAAGGACAGAAATGGTATGGACCTAACAGAAGCAGAAGATATTAAGAAGAGGTGGCAAGAATACACAGAAGAACTGTACAAAAAAGATCTTCATGACCCAGATAATCACGGTGTGATCACTCACCTACAGCCAGACATCCTGGAATGTAAAGTCAACTGGGCCTTAGGAAGCATCACTACAAACAAAGCTAGTGGAAGTGATGGAATTCCAGTTGAGCTATTTGAAATCCCAAAAGATGATGCTGTGAAAGTGCTGCACTCAATATGCCAGCAAATTTGGAAGACTCAGCAGTGGCCGCAGGACTGGAAAAGGTCAGTTTTCTTTCCAATCCCAAAGAAAGGCAATGCCAAAGAATGTTCACTACCACACAGACTACATATAAACCTACAGTAAACAGAACACATGGTCCTGGCACAAAAACAGCCACATCATTGATCAATGGAACAGAATAGGGATACTAGAAACAAACCCGTGCACCTATGGTCAATTAATCTGCAACAAAGAAGGCAAGAATATACAGTGGAGAAAAGACACGCTCTTCAATAAGTAGTGCTGAGAACTGGATCAATACATTTCCTTATACCATATACAAAAAAGAAAAAAACACTCAAAATGGATTAAAGACCTAAATGTAAGACCAGAAACCATAAAATTACCAGAAGAGAACATAGAACACTCTTTAACAAAAATCGTAACAATATGTTTTTGGATCTGTCTCATAAGGCAAAAGAAATAAAAGCAAATATGAATAAATAAGACCTAAATAAATTTAAAAGCTTTTACATAGCAAAGGAAACCATCAACAAACCAAAAAGACAACCTACAAAATAGGACAAAATTATTGCAAATGATATGACTAGCAGGGCTTAATATTCAAAATAAACAGTTTGTAGAATCAATATCAAAGAAAATTAATTAAACAACCCAATCAAAACATGGCCAAAGACCTGAATACACATTTTTCCAAAGACAGCATACATGTGGCTAACAGGCACATAAAACAATAACTTGACTAATTATTAGAAAACTGCAAATCAAAATAATAATGAGATATCACCCCACACCTGTCAGAATAGCTCTCATCAAAAAATTGACAAATAACATATTGGCAAGGATATGGAAGAAAGGGAATGCTTGTACACTGTTGGTGGGAATGTGAATTGGTGTAGCCACTGTGGAAAGCGGTGTGAAAGTTCCTCAAAAAACTAAAAATAGAAATATCAAATGATGCATTCTTGGGTATATAAATAGGAAAAAATGAAAATAATAATTTGAAAAGATACATGCAACCCAATTGTTCATAGCAGCATTATTTACAATAGCCAATATGTGGAAGCAGATGAATGTATGAAGAAGATGTGGTATATTCATACAATGGAATATTACTCAGCCATAAATAATGAAATTCTGCCATTTGCAGCAACATGATGGACCTAAAAAATGTTATGCTTGATGAAGTAAGTCAGACAGAGAAAGGCAAATCCTTTATGATATAATTTATTTGAGGAATCTAAAAAATAAAGCAAATGGATATGTATCGCAAAACAGAAAAAGGCTCATAGATATAGTGGTTACCATTGGTTTAGGGGAGTTAGTGTAGGAGATTAAGAGAGATACAAACTACTATATATAAAATAAACAACAAGTATATATTGTATAGCACATAGGATTATAGCCACTATTTTGTAGTAACTTTAGTGAAGTATAATCTATAAAAACACTGAATCACTATGCTGTCCACCTGAAATTAATATGATATTGTAAATCAACTATGCTTCAATATAAAATAAGGATAAGCTAGAAATTCTCAACTTTTAAAAATTTACATATGAAATTTAATGAAATGGTCTCATTAAATCTGAAGCTATTTGAATAGGAACTTTATTAATATGCCTAAATTTGTTTTTTTAATTTTTATTGAAATATAGTTGACTTACGATATTCAGGTTACAGCAAAGTGATTCAGTTCCTTTTCACATTCTCTTCCATTATAGGCTATTATAAGATATTGAGTATAGTTTCCTGTGCTATACAGTAGGTCTTTGTTGGTTATCTATTTTATGTATAGTGGTGTATATATTTTAACCCCAAACTCCTAACTTCCCCTCCCCCTGCTTCCGTATGGTAACCATAAATTTGTTGTCCATGTCTGTGAGTCTGTTTTTGTTTTGTAAATAAGTTCACTTGTATCATTTTTTTGGATTCCACATGTAAGTGATATCATATGGTATTTGTCTTTGTCTGGCTTACTTGACTTAGTATGATCATCTCTAATATCCCTAACTTTAAAAGCAACCAGTAAAGCTAACAATATTGAGCATGTCCAAAATATCCAGAATCATTCATTTCAAAATATAAAAAGTAATGGCGCATATGTCTTTGCCAAATATTGAATAATGTGCTACTATGCCCCAATCCCGCATGAGTTTTATGTCACATAAAGCAATTCCATAGGATATCTGCCTTAAAAAGAACATGTGAACTTTTAACTTAGTTTCACAAAACAGAAATGTCGAGAAGACTCCAGAATCTGCCTTTTATGTGATGTGTGTCACAAATGCTGGGGGTCTCTGCCTATTTCCTTTGTTTCCACAAATTTGATGTTCTTTTTTTTTTTTTTTTTTTTAATTTTTTATTTTTTATTAGTTGGAGGCTAATTACTTTACATCATTACAGTAGTTTTTGTTATACATTGAAATGAATCAGCCATGGATTTACATGTATTCCCCATCCCAGTCCCCCCTCCCACCTCCCTCTCCACCCGATCCCTCTGGGTCTTCCCAGTGCACCAGGCCCGAGCACTTGTCTCATGTACCCAACCTGAGCTGGTTATCCGTTTCACCCTAGATAATATACATGTTTCAACGCTGTTCTCCTGAAACATCCCACCCTCGCCTTCTCCCAGAGTCCACAAGTCTGTTCCATACATCTGAGTCTCTTTTTCTGTTTTGCATATAGGGTTATTGTTATCATCTTTCTAAAGTCCATATATATGTGTTAGTATACTGTAATGGTCTTTATCTTTCTGGCTTACTTCGCTCTGTATAATGGGCTCCAGTTTCATCCATCTCATTAGAACTGATTCAAATGAATTCTTTTTAATGGCTGAGTAATATTCCATGGTGAAATTTGATGTTCTTATAAAAGCTAAACCTATGAAAATTAAGGTAGTGTTATATCATTTAAGAGCCATAATACTTTGTAAATTTTTTGACATTTTATTGAAGTATAACATACTTCAGTACAGGAAATACATACATACGGAAAAAAATGCACGTAAATATCAGCTCTGTGAATTTTTACCAAATGAACTTGATCCTGTGTACCCAGGGTCGAGAATTAGAACACTACTGCACCCAGAAGTCCCTCGGTCAAATAACTATCCAAACTCCCAAGGCAACCACTTTCCTGACTTCTAACAGCATGAATTTGTTTTCCTACTTTTGTGTTTTATATAAATGGAACTATGCGGTAAATATTCTTTTCTGTCTGACTTCCTGTGATCAGCATAATGTTTGTGAGAGTAACCCATGCTGTTGGGTTTAGCTGTAGCTCATTCATTCTCATGATCGTATAGCACTTCACTGTCTGAATATATCACAATTTATTTATTCATTCTCCTTAAGTAGGCATTTAAATAGCTTCCGATTTTGAGCTCGTGTGAATAGTGTGTGCATGTATATTGCTGAAATATATATAGATATAAAGACAACATTTATATACAAATGTATATACTTAAACATCAACATATATATCTGTATGCTAAATATGCTTTAAATATAAATCTTGAGCATAACCCTTTTATATTTTGATCAGAATTTTAGAGCGCCACCAGGGCAGCACAGGGAATTAGGCAGAATTTCCTAGGCAGAATTCTTCTCTAAACACTTTAAAGACTTGTGTGGCTTATGTCTGAACTTTGTTCATTATAATTCTTCTTGGCATTTCAGGCAAATCCACTATCTGCCTTCATATTGGATAATCCCCAAATCAATTCACACATTTACTAAGTGTCTATAGAAAGCACAAAGAAATCTGGGACAGACATGCCTTTGAGTGGCTGGCATTCCATGTTGAGGATACAAACATATATTCCATCAAATTAGCCTGACTGCCAGGGGAATTTTATATTCCACTGTTTTGTTAAAATTTGGAGGATCACTGAACACAATTTTACTGAAAAAAAATTTACATTTTGAATGTAAAACACCTACTAACATTTTCTTTAAAAACAGAGAAACTGTCATTTCTCCTTCTCCTAAAGTAATATATACAGCTATACCAAAATTAATCAAATTACTCCCCAGAGACACAAAGATAAAATTAGGTTTCAGCCTTTTCCATTAATGCTGCAGTTAATGGTCATTTATTTTAAAACTTTATAATGCCCCATGAAACTCAGATTAAAAAGCACTGATTTCAGACAGTAAATGTTATGAGAGTTTAAGTTGGATTGATGAAATTTTCCAGACAATCTCTCTGAGGTTATTTTTGTTAAATGACATATTTGGGGTATGCCAGTTGCTTAGTAAAACTTGGAGGTTTAGTTGTAATCGGGTTACTACATTATTCTAAGACGAGATTGGTAAGAGAGGGTTGTTACAGAAATTTACCAAATTGTAGCATATGAAGACAGATCTATTAATAAAATCTTCCTAGTGTCAACACCCAAATTTGCATTGCAACATCCCTAGAGAGAAATTTTATTTATCAAAACCAATGACTAGATTTTAAATGGAACAAAGCAGTGGTCTTACATGGCACTTAATACATCCTCCCAAGAAGGTATTCAGAGCTGCGTGAACACTGGGTTTTGCAGTCTTATGATCATGCCTTTAACTTTAAAGGTAGATGATGAGTTGAGACTTTTCCTGCTTTTTGTTCTGAGGAAATAGTTAGCCCCACAGTAATATTTTTATTTGTTTTATGGAGTAATCTTCAAATTGCCTCCAGCTCCTGAATTACTATAAAGGAGGAAAGTAAATCCACAGAGAGTCTGGAAGCACTAAGGTGATATTCCAGGGCCTAATTTGCAAGCAGTGAGTGCTCACCACTTCAGCTTAATCCTGTCTGATTCTCTGACCCAGAGATGGGCAAACTACAGCCATGAACCAAATCTGGCCCAAAGCCTGTTTTTGTAAATGAAATTTTATTGGAACACAGCCATACCCATTGCTTACATAAATGGTTTCGACAGATACCAGAGGATCTGCAAAGCCTAAAATATTTACTGTCTAACCATTTACAGAAAAAGTTTATCAACCCCTGCAGCATCTCACCAACTGCCCTGGCCCTGCCTTTCATCTCTGTCTCTCATCCTCCTCCATTTTGTCACAAAGCAGGTCAGAGCTCAAGATCTGAACCTCAAAATATGAGTAAGCCTTCATAACCTTCACTGTTCTTAAGTGACTTACACCCACAACCACCAAAATAGTAGATGGCATAATCCCAAGAGATCAAAGTACTTTTCTAAAATAGTTTTGTGACTGATCGTAAATAAATCACTGATCTTTCAAATAATTATCTTTTTTCAAGATTTTTTTTCTTGATATGGACCACTTTTAAAGTCTTTATTGAATTTGTAACAGTATTGCTTCTGTTTTATGTTTTGATTTTTTGACCACGAGGCACATGGGATTTAACTCCCCGGCCAAGGATTGAACCCACACTCCTTGCATTAGAAGGTGAAATCTTAACCACTGGACAACCAGGGAAGTCCCTTCAAGTCATTATCTTTGTATGAACAAATAAAGATTGGCCATCTTATGGAATCCCATTAAGCACAGTGACACATAGTCAGCCTGTTCCTGAGGTGACTGCTGACATAAATCAGTCGAACAACCCAGGGCTATTACCTTCCTTCTGCCTTCCCCATTTATGTTAGCAAACTTCCAAACCTGGTTTCCTGGAAGGTCTTAGCAACTGGGTATCCATCAAACCTGTTGGACAAAACTGTATGCTTTCTACCAAAATTGAAGAAGTTTTCAATTCTTTGTCACACACTTAGAGACATTCATTCCATTGTCTTTCAAGCAATCAGTAGCAGCTCTGAACCAGGAGGCTTAATCTTCAAGCAGCAACTCATGCTGCAGTTAAAAAAGAAAAAGAACAAAACAAAGACGAAGTTTCCATTTATTTCAGGGAAATTTCACACAGAAGAAAAAAAGAGAGGTACTCTCCAGAGATCTTAAAGATAAAAGCTTTACATACTTGAAATTATTTGATCTGAAAAATCACTGCATTTTATATTTCTTTGATAGACAAATTAAACTTTGTGGTCATAATTAAACATAGATGAATTTTTATCTCTGGGCTATAAAATTCAAGGAATATTTATTGGTAATGGGCAGAACTATTCCAGTATAACTATTCCAAATCCTAAGAGATGATGCCATCAAGGCGTTGCATTCAATATGTCAGCAAATCTGGAAGACTCAGCAGTGGCCACAGGACTGGAAAAGATCAACATCCCAATTCCCAAGAAGAATAGTACTAACAAATGTGCTAACCATCAGACAATTGCACTCCCATGCTAGTAAGGTCACGCTTAAAGTCTTACATGCTAGGCTTCAGCATTATGAGAACCAAGAACTTCCAGATGTTCAAGCTGTGTTGAAAAAAAGAGAAACCAGAGATCAAATTGCCAACAGTCGCTGGATCATAGATAAAGCAAGGGAATTCCAGAGAAACATCTCTACGTCTGTTTCATCAACTGTGCCAAAGCCTTTGACTGTGTGGATCATAATAAACTGGGGAAGCTCTTAAAGAGATGGGAATACCAGACCATCTTATCTGTCTCCTGAGAAACCTGTATGCAGATCAAGAAGCAACAGTCAGAACCCTGTTTGGAACAACTGATTGGTTCAAGATTGAGAAAGGAGTATGACAGGGCTGTCTGCTGTCACCCTGTTTCCTTAATCTACACACCGAGCACATCATGAGAAATGCCGGGCTGGATGAGTTACAAGCTGGAATCAAGATAGGCTGGAGAAACATCAACAACCTCAGATACGCGGATGATACCACTCTATGGCAGAAAGCAAAGAGCAACTAAAGAGCTTCTTGGTGAGGGTGAAGGAGGAGAGTGAAAGAGCTGGCTTAAAACTAAATATTAAAAAAACTAAGATTATGGCATCTGGCCCCACTACTTCTTGGCAAATAGAGGGAAAAGGTGGAAGTACTGACAGATTGCCTCTTCTTGGGCTCTAAAATCACCACGGATGGTGACTGCAGCCATGAAATCAGAAGATGTTTGCTTCTTGGCAGGAAAGCTATGACAAACCTAGACAATGTGTTGAAAAGCAGAGACATTACTCCTGCCAACAATGGTCCATATAGTCAAGGTTATGGCCTTCCCAGTGATCACACATGGTTTTGAGAACTGGACCATAAAGAAGGCAGAGAGCCATAGAATCGATGCCTTCAAACTGTGGTGCTAGAGAAGACTCCTGAGAGTTTCTTGGACTGCAAGGAGATGAAACCAGTCCATCTTTAGGGAAATCAACCTTGAATACTTATTGGAAGGACTGATGCTGAAGCTGAAACTCCAGTTTTTTGGTCATCTGATGCAAATAGCTGACTCATTGGAAAAGTCCCTGATGCTGGGAAAGATTTGAGGGCAGAAGGAGAAGAGGGCATCAGAGGATGAGATGGCTGGATGGTATCACTCATGCAATGAACATGAACTTGGGCAAACTTCAGGAGATGGTGAGGGACAGGGAGGCCTGGTGTGCTGCAGTCCATGGGGTCACAGAGAGTCGGACACGACTTGGTGACTAAACAACAACAATGGACAGAAAGGCCTTGTCACAGACAAAGGGGGAGGTGGGGAAGCATATAAGACCTACTCCATGTTCCTTCTTTTTTAAAACTATGTATGTATGTGTGTGATTTTGTGGCACAGGTATTATCTGTATACAACTTTTTAAAACTATTGGGGAAGGCAGGGGGAGCTACAGTGGATGGGAGGAAGAAGACAGAGTTGGGTGATGGAGATTCATCCTTGAGACCCCACTTTTAGCCCCTGTGTAATTCAGCAGTCACACTGAAGACTTTCAGATATGTTTTTGAAAGGGGGGACGTGAAGGAAGAAAGGGAGGGAGCCTAGACTCTCAGAATGTGAGGAGTCAACGTTTGTATTTCCAACTATGTGAACCAGAACTTGGAGCTATTTATAATTTTACAGACACTAATCCAAATTGGCCCTGCTTGCAGGCGATAGAATATAGGCAGTCTCTCAGCTGATGGGCCCAAGTCTACCTCTACTGTGGTTTTAAAGTTTTTTACTTGTTTGCAGTAACTGTGATGAACTCTGATGAAGTGATAAATATTTGGTTTGTGGAAATGGCCCAGAAGAAAAAGCTGGTACTAGAATTGAACGTGTCTAATAAAGTGTTATTTCTTAGCTAGAAACTGGAGAGAAGTAGGTGCTTTAGGACTTAACATCTGTCATTTGAGGCTTCCTGGGTGGCTGAGTGGGTAAAGAATCTGCCTGCAATGCAGGAGACTCAGGAGAAATGAGAACCAAAAGGGGGAGTGGTTGGCAAGGAAGATCCCCTGCAACCCATTCCAGTATTCTCACCTGAAAAAAAATCCCATGGACAGAGGAGGTTGGTGGGCTTCAGTCCACAAGGTCACAAAGAGTCGGACACAACTCAGCGACTAAGCACACACAGCAACGAGTTCTTACACTTGACACCAAAAGCACCATCTAGAAAACAGATAAATAAGGCCCCATCAAAATTTAAAATGTTTACTCAGCAAAAGACCTTCTTAAGAGGATGGAAAAAACATCAACAGGATGAAAAAACAAAACTGCAGATTGGGAGAAAATATTTTCAATCAGCATGTCTAATCAAAGGAGTAGTTTCTAGAATTTATTAACAACTGTCTAAATTCAACAACAACCAAAAAAACCTTCAAACAGGGACTTCCCTGGTGATCCAGTGGTTAAGAATCTACCTTCCAATAGCAGGGGACGAGGCTTCAATCCCTAGTCAGGGAACTAAGATCCCACAGGCAGCAGATAAACTAAGCCCATGAGCCACAATTACTGAGCCTGTGCACCACACCTAGAGAAAACCCATGCACCACAACTAAGACCCAACATAGCAAAATACATAAACAATTTTTAAAAGATTAATATTTTTTAAAAATCCAGGCAGAAAATGGGCAAAAAAAAAAAACATGAACAGAAGTTTTACTGAAGAGGATACAAAGATGATCAGTAAAGACATGAAAAGATGTTCAACATTATTAGCCATTAGGGAAATGCAAAATTGAAACCACAGTGAGATATCACTACACACCTGATAGAATGCATAAAATGAAAACCCTTAATAGTAGCAAAGATGAGGAAAAATTGTATCATTCATACCTTGTTGGTGAGAATGAGAAATTGTAGAAGCACTCTAGAAAAGAGTTTGAAAGTTTGTTATAAAACTGCCCATGCAATTACCATAAGACTCAGCAATTGCTCTCTTGGGCATTTATCCCAAAGAAATGAAAATTATGTTCATGCAAAGACTTGTTCAGGCATGTTCATGGTAGCTTTATTTGTAATAGCCTTAACCCCAAAACAACCCAAATGTTTTTCAATGGGTAAGTGATTAAGCAAACTATGGTACATCCATTCCATAGAGTACGACTCAGGGATAAAAAAAGAACAAGCTATTGATACACACAGCAACTTGGATAAATCTCAAGGGAATCATGCTGAGTGAGTAAAAAAAGCCAACCTGAAAATATTACATACTATGATTGCATTTAACTCCGTTCATCTTGAACTAACAGAGTTATTGAGATGGAGGGCAGGTTAGTGGTTGCCAGGGATGAGGGAGTTCAAGAGAGAGGGCAAAGGAGTGTGATTTTTACATTCACACTTACGAGGTCATTATCAGGGATCCTTGTGGTCTAGAATTTGCTCCATATCTTGACTGGAGGTCAACACACAAAACTATACCTGTGATAAAATTGCATAAATACCAACACATGAGTAGCAATGGAGACATCTGAATATCACTGGATCACATCAATGTAAAAAAAGGGTTGTACCAATTTACATTCCCACTAGCATTATACGAGGGTCCCAGTTTCTCCACATCCTCACCAACATTTATCACTGTCAGCCTTTCTTGTTATAGCCATCCTAATGATGTGTAGTGGTATCTCACTGTGGCTTTCATGTATATTTAGGAATGAATGATGTTGAGCATTTTTTATTTTCATGTACCTATCTGTTTGTATTTCTACTTTGGTGAAATGTCTATTTAGGTCTTTTACTCATTTTAATTATGACTTTTTTTAATTGTAGGTGTTCTTTATCTTTTTTAACTGTAGGGGTTTTCATGTTATTGTTGTTTTGCTTCTTTTTCAATAGAGTGAAGTTGATTTATCACACACATGTCTGACGATGGACAAAATGTTGTTTATATGAAACATCATCGATTAAAAAATACATAGTATTTATATTTTAATAAATAATATTTATCCTGGACAGAAGTTCTTCATCAGATATATGATTTGCAAATATTTTCCCACTCTGTGGCTTTTCTTTTCATTTTATAAATGTAGATTTTGAAGAGCAAAATTTTTTAATTTTTATTAAATCCAATTTATCAAATGTTTCCTTTGTGGATCACATGTCTGGAGTCATATCTATGAAATCTTTGCCTCAGCCCAGATCACAAAAAAATCTTTTAATTTTTTTCTAACAATATTACAATTTTAGCCCTTAATTTAGATCCATAATCACAAATGTCTATGCCATGTATAAGGTAAGCATCTAAGTTCATTTTTTACATAGGCATATGCAGTTGTTCCAATGCCATTTGCTAACAAGACTGTCCTTTCCTTACTGAATTACCTTGACACCTCTGTTAAAATTCAATTGATAATAAATATAAGGGTTTATTTGTCTTTTCTTTCTTAGTCCAGTTACCTGTGTGTCTACTGTTGTGCCATCCTGTCTTGATTACTGTAGTTGACAGTAAGTTTTTAAACAGGTACTATAAGTTCTACTTTGTCCTTTCTTTTTCTCCAAAAATAGCCGAAAATTTTTGGCTATTCTAGGTCCTTTACATTTCTATACAGATTTTAAGATCAACTTGCTAATTTCTTTGAATTTACATAGGGATTGTACTGACTCTTTGGATGAATTTAGAGAATATTGCCATCTTAATAATGCTGATCCTTCCAATCCATAAACATTTATTTAGATCTTTGATTTGTCTAGTATTTAGCAGCATACACGTCTTATACTTCTTTAGTTAAATTTATTCCTTATATTCTAAGTATTTTATTCTTTTTTGATGAAATTTTGAATGGAATTGTCTCAATTTCATTTTTGTATTTTTCCTTTCTAGAAAAATAAATTGGTTTTATATATAAATGCAACAAATATTTGTCTATTGCTATATTGGCCTAGGACCTTGCTGGAGTCTTCACCATTGCTCTTGCAGCATCAGATTTTTCCTTGGTAGTGTGTGATGGCTAAGAATGCAACTAGTGTTAGAACAGTTTTGTGCCATTGCTTGATACATGCTAAGGCACCAACAGTTACCCACTGTCACTTTTGCACCAACAGTGCAAATTCAACCGGTGGAAAAGGCAGTCGTCTCAGTGTTTTCCTGATCTTGCAAATGCTCTGGAAGGTTCACCTGAACCTTGAAAGGGAATCTCCAGGGCTCCAAGGACAGCACTTAGAGAACCACTGATCTAGATGATCTCTAAGCACCTGTCCGATTCTAAAATGCTATTGTTTTGCAGATCTAAGATAAATATCATTTACCAAACTTGTAATAACATTTTCTTAAGTGGCTGATTTTCATGAGTCAATATCCCTAGACAATTGCTACACATAGAAAAATGTGCCAAGTCTTTTAAGAGAGATTAAAAGGAAATAGAACTTTGGCCCTAAATCTCAAGAAAATAGCACAAGCCTCTCTCAGTACTCAAGTGTCTATGAAAGGAAACCCACCATCACTGTAGGCTAATTACATTAGACCCCAAATTTGTATGTTTTCTGTTCTAGGTAGCACTAAAAATAAACAAAATGCTTATAGTGGAAATATAGAATGTGTCACATATCAAGACTGAGAAGTAGAACTAGGTTAAATTCTATTATTCTTGACTCATACAGTTTAATATTGTCTCATTTCTAAATGTCTGGAAAAAAGACAAAGTAGGATCAAACTAATTTTCAAGGTATTTTTTAAATCCTTAATTTTACACTATGATTTATAACAAGCCCTTGACTAGAAGCTTAAAATAGCCATTTATCTACTATTTTTTCCTACACTTTACAGTATGGTGCCTATTATATTCACTTGGCAAATTTTCCATGTATTTTAACTTCTCCCTAGAGAGGAATAAAATACTATTTATATAGTAAAGGTAAATAAATAGTCTCAGAGCTTCATCTATGGGATTCCATAATATCTGACATCCTTCATCCTTTGGGGTAGAAAAAGGACCAAAAAAAGCAAAAAGAACTAAAGGAAAAGGCAAAAAGGACTAAAATATTCATGGTTGGGAAGAATAAAAGAGAAATTGGGAAAACAAAATGAACCATATAAAATTAAGGGAGAAGTTAAGAATCCATGTTTCCACTGCAAGGAGCACAGGCTTGACCCCTGGTCGGGGGACTAGATCCCACATGCTGCTTGGTGAGGACATAAATAAATAAATATGTATATATAAATAAATAAAGTGAAGGGAGGGATTGAGGTTAGACTTCAGTTCAGTTCAGTTCAGTTGCTCAGTCGTGTCCGACTCTTTGTGACCCCGTGAACTGCAGGTTAGACTAGGTTAGGGATAAATGGAACTGATAATAATTTCAAAGAAACCAGTTACAGATTGGAGTTATGATTTTTTTTTAAATCATGCAATGTAAGAGTTGGCAGAGAATTTAGAGATAAGAAATATTGGGCCAGAACAAGATCATATGGCAGAGGAGGAAGCCAAAGCCAAAGATTTTCGACAGGGCTAGAGCTGGAAGCCAGAATTTATCCTTCCCTGAAGTATGGTCCGTCTTTCCCTCTTCTAATACTTTAGTGGGTGACGATGCATGTCATTCTTAAGGGAAGCATCATTACATGACTGGTAATTAAGACATCTTGAGCATGTCTTCCTAATTCACTTCATGCCTCAGCTATTGCAAATTGTGAAGTCTTATTTCCCAATGAATTTCTGTTACTAAGTATTCAAAATCACCTCAACCTTGTTTACTGTAATACATCAGCTTTAGCATCAACCATATTCTTTGTTCTCCAAAAGACACATATGGTATCATTTTCTTCACACCACATACCATATCTTAGTTGGGTCATCGTTTCCATCGACACAGGATAATTGTGAACACGTGACATACTTTACAATGAAGAACTAACCCCAGTTCTTAAGATTTTACACATTACATCATTCACTATACTGCATGCTCTAAAATATGCCATTGGTTTTTGCTTTTTCCTACTTATTACCACCTTCCTGATAAGTTTTTTGGGACTACTACCTAAATCTACGTGTAGAAATCTCTGCCGGTTATTTCATTTTGTTTTGTTCTGCTTCATTTTCACCTTCATGTTTCTTTTAAGTAAGTACTAGCATGTACTACCACAGAGAGTGCTTAAGATAAATAATAACATTTTTTCAATAAGTTTTGAGTCTTACTGTGTGTCCAGGTCAGAGCACTTATTTTCTATAATTAATTATCTTTTCTCCATTCAGGAAAAGTTGGCTTCATTGTTTCCAATGTGAAGCTTCTCTCCATTATGAATTAAATTGTAAAGTACTGACAGTAAACTGTACAATCTTGAGATTGAGTACTTCTCACTTTTCTTTTTTAGAGAAGCTTAATTCTTCTCCACCCAAAGATCCTGTGGTTTTAGATATACTGAAAAAGTGGAAGTCTGAAGTCTATTGATTCTAGATTGGCATCCTTATAGCAGAGTTATCAAAGAGAGAGATTTCTTTTCATCCCCAGCCTCTGAGAATGAAACTCTTGGATAACTGAGATTCTTGGACGTACTAAGCTCATATCTTGGGTGAACCATCTTTCCTCTAATGAAATACCCTTCCTGGGTTTGGAATTTGCTTTTAAAGGTATTTTTTCCTCTTTTTCATTCTCTCTTTCACCTGGTTATTAACATCTATGTATTTCAGATTCTAAGAAGTGAAGACCTCAGCCAGAACCAAAACACTGACTATTGAGTAGTTAAATAGATGGATAGCAGGTAGGAGCAACAGCTTCAAGTTTCTAATCTAAGTGCAGAGTAGCTGGAGCAGTTGCTCAAAATCCATGTCTCAGAGGAACTCCCATTCACGATCCTCGATGAGTCAGGCTCTGCCCGGGTCCATTTCACACCCACATCAACCATTTACGGCATAGGTTCTCTCTCATCTCTGGTTTTCACTGAGGAACACTTCTATCACATGAGTCATGTAGGTCCAAGGCCTTCATCTGCTGAGCTCCTCCAGGATGCTGCTCGCAGCTTCCTTAGGGACCATCGCATCTGTTCGTCTTCTGGGTAAACCACAGCTCCTGGTCGGTGGGGCCCTTTGTGCCCGTGGGGTCTGCCACCACCCTGCACCTGGTGACCTGGATGCCCCTCCTTCAAAATCTCACTGGACAAAGCAGACACAAAGCAGAGACTGATAAAGGTAGGCTGTGCAAATAGCTCCCATTGCCAGATACTTGCTTCTGCTAAGCACTTTCTCTGGATGGTCTCTTCTGTCACCCACAGTAAACTGGCAAGGTAGCTGCCAGCACCATTTCCGTTTTCTAGAGGAGGAAACTGTGAAGCAGTGAGGTTAACCAGTGTGCCAAGGTCACGTGATCTGGAATACAGAAGAGCTGGAATTTGGCCCAACCCAGGAAGTTAAGCTTCAGGGCCCACACTCTTTATAACCCTAAGCCGCTTGCTCTCATTCAAAGGAGTGCTTCTCCATTCCCCCTTACCCCCCACCCCCAGCCCTCATCACAGAGAGCACCCAGCACCAGATTTGGGAACATTTATGGAGTTTCTGCTCTGCATCTGTCATGCTCTCCAAATTCTAGGGCTGGCCAGGAGGTATGAGAACCCTGTCAAAGGAAAAATCGTAGGAGTAGGGCAGAAGCCATTGGTTTTGCCGTATTGATTTGATTTTATTTCATTTGACTTCTGTGAAAATTCTGCCTCAATCCTGAAGCAATTAAAGCCTCAGGGAAGAGCAAAATTCATTCTCAGTCACGCAAAGTGATTTATTTTATTACAACCAATCTGAGATTTGCAACAGCCCGAAAACATGTTCTGATGAAAGGCCTGGGCATCACAGGCTTTATTACCATGCCAGTCTGTAGTGTCAGAAAATATAGAACATCTTTACTGCTGGTTCGATGATGTACAGGCTTCTAGAATACCTCCCAGACCCACTCCCAGAAAGAAAAAAACCTCAGAACCCCACTTTTTTAAAGACTATACCTGGTTCACCATGTCCAACTTCAAGTGACCTGCGTAATCCATGTTGAGGGGAAGAAAACATTTTATTTACTTTGAGGTTTCCCGCTATTACAAACTGTACTCATAAATCCCTCATTCCTCCCTAGGATGGGTGGAGTGGGATGAAGGGAAGGAGGAGAAGCTGTCAGCCTCCCTGGATGGGCTGGAAGGGAAATTAGCACAAAGAAGAAGGCACCCCTGGTTTTACTTATCCCATTAATAAGATGTCATGACAATAACAAAGATAATATCCAAATAGTGGCATTAACATCTGGAATGGGTTTTCAAAGGGGGGATAAATTCATTTTTATTATCCTTTTCTTCATGGTCATGAATAATTGGTATGTTTCAGTTTATAATTACAAACTATAGCAGTTCAGAATAACTAACATCTGTGCGGTGTACATTCAATACGTGAAGTTCCAGCCCTCCGGATGATTCTGATGGCAGCCAAAACTTGAGAACAAGTACACTAAAGCAATGAGTCTCAACCTTGGCTCTGCATTGGAACCACCTGGAAGCTTTAAAAACTCCTGGACATGGAGGAGAGAAAGCGGCGAGTAAGATGGAAGAGGGGGAGGTCACTGAGGTTTGGGGTGAGGTTTGGGGGGACCCACCAAGGACTCAGAGTCGTAAGTCAGACAGTGCCGCTTGGCCACTTGGGGTAAAGCCATTGCCAGCAGTAACAGTTTATCATGTTCATTAATTCATTATTTTGGGATGTCAAAACACAAATGAGAACAACTGACCACCCACACTCAAGTGCATGTCTTCATCACGTAAAAGCAAGTTCCATTTGAAAAAAAAGTAAAACTGCTGGCCTTGTGTCCCAACTCAAGAGACTATGGGGCTTCCCCAGTGGCTCAGTAGTAAAGAATTCACCTGCAATGCAGGAGACGCGAGTTCAATCCCTGAGTTGGGAAGATCCCCCTGGAGAAGGGCTCAGCAACCCACTCCAGGATTCTTGCCTGGAGAATCCCATGGACAGAGGGGCCTGATGGGTAACGGCCCATGGGGTCGTGAAGAGTCGTACACGACTGAAGTGACTGAATGCGCCAGAGATTCTGATTTCATTGGCCTAGGACAGGATTTTCAACCTAAGCACTATAGACATTTTGGGCTAGATAATTGTTCATTGGAGTGCCTGGCCTGTGCATTGGATGTTTAGCGATATCCTTGGCCTCTGCCCTCCAGATGTTAATAGCCTCCCAACAAGCTGTAAAATGTCCCAAAAATGTCACAAGATGTTGCCAAATGTGCCCTGAAGGACAAGATCACCCCAGGATGAAGAGCAGTTGTCTAAGGGCATAGCCTGGACACTGGGATTTTTAAAAGCTCCTTCAGTCATTCTGATGTATAGCCAAGACTAAGAACCATTCATCAGGAGGGTTCGTATTAATAAGTAGCTTTGTATGTGCAATGATGAATAATAAAACAATAAAACTGTGTGTAAAGTAAAAGTAAAATCAACTTGTGTGGAAGACTCAGACAGTCTGCCCATAAGTAAAGGACAAGAGCTTTAGGGCATAAATTTCACAGCAAGCGTTTGATGCCTTACATTTTTGCTTACTTTCTGGTTGTCAGGTATGTTCCAGAAAACTGACATAAACAGGTATGCTGCATTTATCTAAAAGGTCACAATCACATAGAAATTGCTTTGTACTAAATATAGTAGTGGCTGGACAGCCTGCTTTGGGACCTACTCATTCTAAAAACGGGGTGCTTATCAGTGAATCATGTGGTTCAAGTAGTTAGGTAAATCTGTGTCAACAGGTTAAAAAAATGCAGCCTGTCAATTGCTTTTTTGGTGTATTTCTAATGCAGGCATTGTATTTCAAGTGGGTATACCTTATGGAAGATATTAAGTATTCATCGAGCACTTATAAAGGGAAAAAATTACTTCTCTGGAAATAGAGGAAAATAGAAAAAAAAATCTACTGCATTTATTTTTTAAACTTTTTATTTTATATTGGAATATAGCCAGTTAGCAATGTCATAATAGTTTTACGTGGACAGCAAAGGGACTCAGCCGTTGGATCCTTTACATGAATATACATGTATCCATTCTCCTCCAGACTCCCCTCCCATCCAGGCTGCCACATAATATTGAGCAGATTTCCCTGTGCTATGTGGTAGGTCCTTGCTGGTTATCCATTTTAAATATAGCAGTGTGTACATGTCGATCCCAAACTCCCTAACTATCCCTTCCCCCATCCTTCCTCTGTGATCATTTTCCAAGTCTGTGAGTCTCTTTCTGTTTCGTAAATAAATTCGTTTGTATCATTTCTTTTTAGATTTGGCACATAAGGGATGTCATATGATAGTTCTTCTCCATCTCCCTTTTTTCACTCGGTATGACAATCTCTAGTTCCATCCATGTTGTGCAGCCTGTCAATTTCATAATGTTGATTTTGACACCATCCAAGTCAGCCACACAAATACAGGACTTCCACACTCACTGGGCTGTTTAGTAGTGCTTTAATTTTCAGGTGGAGATCGGGACTTTAACTGCTTTTTGACTGAAGAAAATTCCCCTGTACTAGAACCACAGCAGGGGTCCTAAAACAAAATCCACACTCACAGATTGCCCTCTGATGCCTCAGGTGCCCTGGACTGTTCCTCTGCAGTCCACCTGAGCCCTCGATCGGACCGCGGGACAGGCTCATCTCAGGTTTGTCTGAGCCTCTCAGCCAGTTGGACAGTCTTAGCACAAAGGGAGGGGTCGCCACAGAGCCTGGCAGCTCC
This sequence comes from Odocoileus virginianus, assembly GCF_023699985.2. Classification (NCBI taxonomy): domain Eukaryota; kingdom Metazoa; phylum Chordata; class Mammalia; order Artiodactyla; family Cervidae; genus Odocoileus; species Odocoileus virginianus. Next base: position 10,192,130 of record NC_069685.1, on the reverse strand, counting down.
TCTCCCCGGTGGACTTTTCAGCAGAGCTCTAGTCTCCCACCTCCTCCAACAACGAGTTGAAACGGTGCATTGTTTGTTTCCACATAAAGATGGAAATACTACTTCCGGATACAGTTAAACAACTTTTAAATAGTAAACTATAAGATGATTGTATTTTCTGAGGAAAATTGGTACTATCAGATTTCAAAATGTAAAAGTATTTTCCTGAATTAGTGAATTGAAATTCATTCATTGGTTCAGCACCTACAGGGTACTAGGTACCGTGTGATGCTCTTGAAAGTTAGAAATATGAGGGTTACATAAAAGCACAGACTCTTTTATGGCAAAAATAAGCTGTGACTGCTCCAAGGTGCCAGATTAACCCTTGAACCAATCAGACTTGTTAGTTTGTCAGACTGGTTTGGTTTCTCTTTCATTAAATTGTTAATTACTTGTTAATGGTAATGAAATCAACTAGTTCTTTCACCATGGTCTGTTTATGCTAAACAGTTCTTTATCTCTTCCTTAGTTCAGTTCAGTTCAGCTGCTCAGTTGTGTCTGACTCTTTGCGACCCCATGAACCGCAGCACACCAGGCCTCCCTGTCCATCACCAACTCCCGGAGTCCATCCAAACCCACGTCCATTGAGTCAGTGATGCCATCCAACCATGTCATCCTCTGTTGTCCCCTTCTCCTGCCCTCAGTCTTTCCCAGCATCAGGGTCTTTTCCAATGAGTCTAAATTGTTTTCCTCAACGTGCTTTTAAAAATCAAAACCTTTTAATTAGGTAATAGAACCAGTTCTCAGAAATCTGCTCTAGGAAAAAAAAAAGATCATAAAAGACTGCTGAGAGATATTATTTCCATATGTTCTCACTTTTTAAAAAAATGGCATATGCTTTTATGTACAGAGGGAGTTTTCTGGAAGAAAACACACTTTATAATTAACTGTGACTGCCTTTGGGCAGGGAATTTAGAGTTCTTGAATAGAAGAGTGACTTCCTTTTCATTATATAAGTTTTTATACAGCTTAACTTTTGCAATTTTAAATACTGTATTTTCCATTTTATATGCTAGTAAATAACAGAAAGTGTGCATTTCCAGTAGCCTTTCTTAAGCTCCAAAATGACTCCTCTAAATAAGAGAAAAATAGGTGGGCTACACTCTATGTCTCTTTGCCTTCCTTTTGTATATGTTTTCTTGCTAAGGCAGAGTTGTCTGAAAGGAGTCTTTGAGTATAAACTTACTCCAACATTGGTTCCATGAAAGAGGTTAACAGGCAGATCCTACTTGAGATTGAGTAGGTAAGCTCATGGCAACCCACTCTAGTATTCTTGCCTGGAGAATCCCATGGACAGAGGAGCCTGGTGGACTAGAGTCCATGGGGTCACAGAAGAGCCGGACACAACTTAGCGACTAAACAATAACAGTTCCATGGTGTTGGAGAAGATTCTTGAAAATCCCTTGGACCGCAAGGAGATCCAGCCAGTCCATCCTAAAGGAGATCAGTCCTGGGTGTTCACTGGAAGGACTAATGTTGAAGCTCAAATTCCAGTACTTTGGCCACCTCATGCGAAGAGTTGACTCACTGGAAAAGACCCTGATGCTGGGAGGGATTGGGGGCAGGAGGAGAAGGGGATGACAGAGGGTGAGATGGCTGGATGGCATCAGCAACTCAATGGGCATGTGTTTGAGTAAACTCCAGGAGTTGGTGATGGACAGGGAGGCCTGGCATGCTGCGGTTCATGGGGTCTCAAAGAGTTGGACACGACTGAGCGACTGAACTGAACTGAACTGAACTGAACTGATATCTCTCTCTTGAGCTCATCCTTTACTGTCAACCCTAATTAAGAGTTTAAGTAAGCATTGTTGTCTCATGTTATTGTTGTGCTCAGTCGTGTCCGACTCTTCACAACCCTATGGACTCTTCAGCCCATAGAATTTTCCAGGCAAGAGTCTGGAGTGGGTAGCCATTCCCTTCTCCTGGGGACTCTTCCCAACCCAGGGATCAAACCCAACTCTCCTATGTCACCTGCATTGGCAAGCAGATTCTTTACCATCAGCCCCACCTGGGAAGCCCAAAATCTTTTTCAGTTGAGATTGGAAGAGCCTGAAACCATGCGCTATAGGGTTTTCCAGATCATTTTCCTTAGTGCTTGTTACTGAATACTTTCACAGGATTTCAGAGTCTCCCTTGTTAAAGCCAGAAACATCCTTTTCTCTTCTTGTTGGATGTATGAATTGGAAAATTTGTTCTCATGGATTTCAGGATCTTCTGTCTCCAGGAATAAACCAACCATCCAACCATAACAGTTCAACTGTTTCAAACCTTATCCTATAACAATTCCTACATGTTTAAATTACATCTCTCTAGTCTTTAGTGGAGAATTACTGTTGTGGAACAAAATACTAAACTCTCATCCTATAAAAAGTAATTTTCAGGTCTTCTTTTTAGGGAGTGATTCATCCCAGAAATAATGTTTTGTGTCTTTACTTGCATCAGGCATTAATAACTAGCAATCAGCAATGGTATAATTATTTTTTAGCTTCATGAGAACTGAAAGTGTTTAGGGAACTGTTTCTGTAAAGAGTTCACTGGTTGTCCCTGGACAAGAGTTTATATGGAAATTCTAAGAAGACACCAAGCAAGACCAGTAAGAATGAGAGGGAAAAGATATTTGAGACAGGACTGGATTGAAGGAAAAGGCCTTTCAGAAAACAATACAAAAAAAGCGAGGGAGGAAATATGTTTAAAAGTCATACAGAATCTTAGCCATAAAAAATATAATTATAGAGAGCCCTATGTTATTAAATTTTCAAAATGCATATGTTCTGATTTTGTATTTCTGGGGTAAAAGTTTCCCAACCTCTTTCCATGGACTCCTATTAATGACCACACCAGCCATGAAATTAATCCTCAGTGTGTTAGACATGGTAGAATAACATTGGAAGGTCAACTTAGAGTTCGTATGGCAGTGGGTACTTTGAAAAAAAAGGAAATTTTGTCAAGTTAGCATGGTATTATTTCCTATTGAGTAGAGTAAGTTTAAGTTCTGAGTCACTAAGCAAACATTAGAAAGGAAATCAATGCCATTTTTGCTCTTAAAAAGGCATCATATATTCAGTTGGGACTTCCTCCCTCCATTTACATAGCTGCACTGTTATTTAAGCCCATGCTTCTAGCCCATTCATCTAAGTAGATGAATATCAGCAACTCACAGTGGGCTTGTGTTCTTGCTACTTCTCACAGCCACTAGAGGGTCATCACCCTTTCCTTAGAATTTCAAAAATGTCAAATTGTCAACCTGGAAGAATAGACATTCCTGCAAACACTACAAACTGGTCCCAGTAACCACATTTTCCTGTGTGATAAAGAGAGAAATCTTAGCCTAAACAAAGATAGGTCACTGGTGTCATACCTGCTGAGGCAAGGCAGCCTGTTAAGCACAGAGGAAAGGGTGAGTTTCAAGTGATTTTAGGTGTTAGCCAGCTGGCAAAGCCAGTATATCCTAAACCGCTTCATTTTCCCAGTATTCTCCATAACATCTTATTCAGAGCTTTGGCTGCTTGTCAGGAGTGAATATAATCTCCCAATGCCACTGGTTGAAAATGACTCATTTAACTCATGACTTTGTAAGAACTGCTCAAAGATGACTTCCTGCTTCTTGGTTAAACTGTCATCCAAACCCCCAACTTTTGCTCCTCTGAAAAGTAGGCCGCGTGACCACTTCCTGTAAGATCAAAGATTTATCTCTTGTTATTATATTTATCATTCTCCACATCTTTCAGGGTTAAAAAAAACTTGCTGAAGCATTAAAATATGAAAAGATAATGATGATAATAATCTCCTGTTATCACTCCAACCGAAAAGCATCATAAATGATAAAATTTACAAGTCTAGAAGTGTGATTAGAAACGTGTGTCCAAATGTCCCATGCTGGCTCTGCCATTTATCTTACACGCTCTTTCCTTTTTTCAGCTGCTGGCTGGGCGCTGGCCTTTTGAACAAAATGACTTTGGCGTTTTCCTCTGCAAGCTGTTCCCCTTTTTGCAGAAGTCCTCAGTGGGGATCACCGTCCTTAATCTCTGCGCTCTAAGCGTTGACAGGTAATGTGGCTCTTGCTCCTCACTCTTTTGTTGGGATTCCTGCTGCTCCTGCTGCTAAGTCGCTTCAGTCGTGTCCGACTCTGTGCGACCCCATAGACGGCAGCCCACCAGGCTCCCCCGTCCCTGGGATTCTCCAGGCAAGAACACTGGAGCGGGTTGCCATTTCCTTAGAGAAGTATTTTTCTCGGAAAGAAGAGAACTCAAGGAGTTTTGAGAGCGGATGCCCACGACAGTGGTTCGTTGGTTCCCAGGAATTAAACTATTGCCAGTCTTGCTGTACTGTTCAAAATTACTTTCCACAGTTGCTGATTATTAGCCGTCTTTGGTTTAGGCCACCTGCACCTAGAGCATGTTGCCAGCTTTATCCATTTGACATCCTTATGGCAAAGAGAAGCCCAAGGAATATGTTAGATGGAATGAACTTTGGAAAAGGAAATTCTAGGACATCCAAACTCTGTATTTTCAGTGGTAGATTTCTCATTGGAAAAAAAAAGATATGGCTCAATTATATTTCTAAAGCTTGATTCCTTGAACAGAGTAATGAGTACTCAGAATTATATTCTAATCTATGCTTAAAAGTCTTCCTAAAAAGAAGACAATAGAAGTGCCCTTTCATCCAGCTCTGAAAAACCCATCAAGTGTCTCAAAGTCTTTCCACAGTTCTTCTCAAACATGGATGTCAAGACTTCTTTAAAGAGGTCCTTCTAAATTCCATGAATTTCTAGAAGGTATTTTATATATCTTCTCATTTTTATAACGGGAATTATAAAAAAATGAAATTAGGAACTCTGTGGTGCTCTTTTATATTGAATACAGTCCTTTGAGGGCTTCCAGGTAGCTCTAGTGGTAAAGAACCCACCTGCCAATGCAGGAGACATAAGAAATATAGGTTCAATCCCTGGAGCAGGAAGACTCCCTGGAGGAGGACATGCAACCCATTCCAATATTCTTGCATGGAGAATCCCATGGACAGAGTAGCCTGGCGAGCTATGGTCCATAGAGTCACAGAGTTGGACACGACTAAAGCAACTTAGCATGCATATATAATCCTTGGCAAATGCTGTTTAATGGCCTATTTAAGTGGTTTACCTACAATTTAGAAGAGGTCTTCATTTTTCCTTTCACATTCTAACAATCACTTTATCAGAGCACCCAAGTCCCATCAATATAGAAATAAAAGGCCCACTTTCTTAAAGAACAGTGTAAGTGTTTACAGATATTCTGTTATTTATCATTTACAATTAGTTTTCAGGACCAAAACTTTTATTGTTAAACCATAAAGATACTCATTCCATTGGTAGTAGAAAATTAAAATGATATCCTTGTTATAAATGTATGGTTATAATAATTGTGAAACACGGTATTATTAAAAATAAATTTATTGCTGAAATCAAAACAAAGAAAATTTCATTAGCATTTAAGTTGCAGAAAGGTATTGACAAAAATTATAAACACAGCAATGGTAAACACAAAGATCATAAATAAAATCATGAATAATTAGGATTTGCAGTGATTGTCAGGAAAACCTGAGGTCTATATAGGTTTCTTCTGCATCACATCAGATGTTAAAGACTGCTACATACAAATATTTACATACCATAAGTAATCACTGTATCACTTCCACTTAACGAATAATTGTTACTTGTGACCATGTCTGAAAATATGAGCAAGCAAATAATCTGGATTTTATTCACTAATGAGTTCTCACTCTGCCATTCCCACTCCTAGCACCCCAATAACATCAATTTTAGATAATACAATACTTATGATATGTAAAATAATCATGACAATTTTTTTAAAAATTGTGTTTCCTATATGCAAATTCTTCCTAAATGTTATTCTTAAGTGTTATAAAGCTACAATTGTGAAACAATGTGGTATATACCCATAAATACATTGACAAATCAGTGCAAGAAACAGAAACAGGTTTCAAAGTGTACAAGGATATAATAGGATATAATAGAGGCTGAAATCACTAAAATAAGTATACAATAATATAATAGAGGCTGGAATCACTGTGATTGTAATGGGAAAAGGAAAGATTCATCAACAAATAGTGCTATGTACCATCTGGGGAAAAAACATGCTAACAGCTTATCTTGTGCTACATATCAACAATATTAGTTACAATTATTCACTTCAGTTCAGTTCAGTCATTCAGTCGTGTCTGACTCTTTGTGACCCCAAGGACTGCAGCACACCAGGCCTCCCTGTCAGTCTCCAACTCCGAGAGTTTACTCAAACTCATGTCCGTTGAGTCGGTGATGCCATCCAACCATCTCATCCTCTGTCGTCCCTTCTCCTCCTGCTTTCAATCTTTCCCAACATCAGGGTCTTTTCCAATGAGTCAGCTCTTCGCATCAGATAGCCAAAATATTGAAGCTTCAGCTTCAACATCAGTCCTTCCAATGAACACCCAGGACTGATCTCCTTTAGGATGGACTGGTTGCATCTCCTTGCAGTTCAAGGGACTCTTAAGAGTCTTCTCCAACACCACAGTTCAAAAGCATCAATTCTTCGGCACTCAGCTTTCTTTATAGTCCAACTCTCATATTCATACATGACTACTGGAAAAACCATAGCCTTGACTAGAAAGACCTTTGTTGGCAATGTAATGTCTCTGCTTTTTAATAGGCTGTCTAGGTTGGTCATCACTTTTCTTCCAAGGAGTAAGTGTCTTTTTATTTCCTGGCTGCAGTCACCATCTGCAGTGATTTTGAAGCCCAAAAACTAAAGTCAGCCACTGTTTCCACTGTTTCTCCATCTATTTGCCATGAAGTGATGGGACCAGATGCCATGATCTTAGTTTTCTGAATGTTGAGCTGTAAGCCAACTTTTTCACTCTCCTCTTTCACTTTCATCAAGAGGCTCTTTAGTTCTTCACTTTCTGCCATAAGGGTGGTGTCATCTGCATATCTGAGGTTATTGATATTTCTCCCAGCAATCTTGATTCCAGCTTGTGCTTCATCCAGCCCAGCATTTCTCATGATGTACTCTACACATACATTAAATCAGCAGAGTGACAATATCCAGTCTTGACATACTCCTTTTCCTATTTGGAAAAAGTCTGTTGTTACAATTATTACCATTTATTAAGTATTAGTATGTACCAGGCCCTGTTAAAAATACTTCCCAGAAATTGTTTTATTTAATCCTTATAACACCTGTGATGGTGCTGTAGTTATTCCCACTTTACAGATGAGGAAGCTGAAGTTGAAAGAGCTTAACCAAAGTCACTCAGCTACATAGTTTTGGAGGCAGTGATTAAATAAAAGTAGTGTGTGTTCTTAAACACTATGCTTAATCATGCAGAAACTCAAACCATCAAGCAGTAGAAGAAAATAAACCAGTATCTTTTTGGTCTCTAGAAAAGGAAGCGTTTTTAAACCTAAAAAGGATGGTAGAAAATCTGAGTAAAATTATAAATGCATTTTAGGACATAAAGTTTTAAAAGAAGATCAAACATTCATAAAATTAAAAACCAAAGAAAGCAATAATCTGGGCAGTCTATTTACAGCAAAACTGCATGTTAATATTCTTGGTATTTAAAGAATCCATACAATTAGTAGTTAAAATCTTAATACTTTCATATTAAAAGGCATGAGTATAAAAATCGCCAAAAAAAAATTAAAATGACTAACATTAGTCATTAATATGAATAATGTTCATGTAATCAGAGAAGTTCTTATTGAAAAGCATACTTCTCTGGTAATGATAGAAACTTGAACAGCCGCTCCGGAAATTAAAGCCCAACAAATGCTTTTGCCTTCTTTTTCTAATTCACTTATTTATTGACTGTGCCAGGTCTTTGTTGCTGTGTGCAGGCTTCTCTTCTTGCTGAGCACAGGCTCTGAGGCACTCAGACTTCAGTAGTTGCAATTCCCAGGCTCTAGAGCACAGGCTCAGTAGTTGTGGCTCACAGGCTTAGTTGCTCCAAATGGATTTTCATCCATTGAGCCATTTGGGAAACCCTACTTTTGCCCTCTGACCCAATAATTACAATTTTTAGAATAAATCCTATGGAAATGATCCAAAATTTGAACAAAGGAATTAGGTACGTAAACGAGATAATTTACAGAAAATGTTGAAAGCAACATTTTAGGGAAAAGGATAGGGATGTTAAATGCAATTTAAATGTGTAGGTTTATGAATATAAAATTTCTTGAAAGTAATATGATCAATATTACTAGTAGTTATGTCAAGGGATAGAATAATGGGTTTTCATCATATTATTAGTAGTTGTCCTATTAATACAAGCAGAAAAATGTTCTGAAAGTTTATTTAGTTTTATTATCTGTGACCAGTTTTCTTTATTTATTTCATGGTATTCTTTACATTTTATTTTTCTCATTTGCCCAGCTCATTCCTATGACTTTTATTTTATATTAACACTAATTTCCTATGACTCTAGCTGTAAAACACAAACATATATAGGCCTTGTGTGGAGAAATACATGTACATACTCAGCTCAGAGTTATTTCCACGCCTACACTTGCCTTTACAAAAGCACCATCAAATTTGGGAAAATAACATTTTATTTTAAAAATTAGTTTTTATTTAGGAAATTTCCCAAAATTTAGGTAAAACCTAGGATGATAACAAGTTTTAGGAAAGAGACACTCAGTGTTCTAAGAAAACTGCACCTCTGAGGAAACATCTAACCAAATCCAGAAAAGAACAGCCTGTGACACAAGAATGAGAAGCAGGAGAAGGAAGACAAGGAAGATGCTTGGCTCCTATAAATAGTAAAACCTTTTTGAAGGCAGCTGGGTATAATCCTCTGAGAAGAGAGGGGTTGATGAAAAGAGAGACCAAGGAGAGAAAAGAATTTGCTTGGTTTGATAAGAAATATAGGCAACTTTTCATCTCTACAGTATATTTTCATGTGACAAAATTTACAATATGTGCTCTAAATAGTGTTATGTGCTATAGTTTAGTGGTCCCTTCTGCAGTTCATATGAATCTTAATATAGAAAATATAAAATTTTTTCTTGGAACTTTCTTGGTAGTTAGGTTCAATTCCTGGTCAGGGAACTAAGATCCCACATGCCATGAGTCACAGCCACAAAAAAAAAAAAAAAAAAAGTATAAAAAATTAATTTTTTTCTTGATTGAAAAATATTTTAGGGTACTTATTCCTCAGTGACATACCATATCATGAATTATCCCTAGATTGAGAAGCATAAGTCATCATTTAGTTCAACAGAACAATTGGAGAGAAGAATATGAGGTACAGACATGAAGAATCAGGCCTGGCTGCTGCTTTAGAGTTTCAGTGGTTGTGAAGATACAGACATGGGAACCAGGAAGAATGAAATGCACAAGGGAAATAGTCATGCAATGGGATTCCCCAAAGTCCTAAGTCATCAAAAACTTCCAATTCCTTCCTTATTTCATCTTGTTCTGCCCCCTCTCAGGGGACAATATTGCTTCAGTATCCCCAGTATAAACCCTCCCTGTAAAAAGGAAAATTATCCTACCTGTAGATAGGAGGAAGAAGGGAACTGGGAGGAGATGATGGAGGAGGAAATGGAAGGATTGGGTCATAGACTCCTATTTCTGGTGTAGGTTCACCTCAACCATACCCTGTCCTCCCCTAGCTCGTGCAGGGAGAAAAATTAACTCAATGGTTCAATCACAAGTTTTCAGTTATGTATCAAGTAAAATGTCCTTGGTTTGAAAAAAAGAAAGAAAAAAGAATGCCAAGCATCTCTTTCATTAAGACTTGCTCTCAGTTTTTTGTTTGTTCATTTTTTATTTTATTTTGTTTGGCTTCATCAGATCTTATTTGCAACATGAGAGATCTTTAGTTTCAGCATGGGAACACTTGGCTGTGGCATTGGGATACAACTCCCTGACCAGGGGTCCAACCGGGACCCCCTGCACTGGGGGCGTGGTGTCTCAGCCACTGGACCACCAGGAAAGTCCCTAGTCTCAGTTTCAGATCAAGGAGATGAACCGTTTTAAAATTCCACTTTCTCAAAAGTCTGCCTTAATCCAGATTTTTCCCTGGTAATCAATTCACCATCCTGTGTTCCTTCAGTCCTTTCTTTATAAATTGTTGCATTTCACTTGGTACTGACTCAACTTTGAGATCTGTATGGAAGGAATCTTTTTTGACATTTCTATTTCAAAAGCTTTCACACTGTAAAATGAATCATTCATACTTAATTCCTGAAGATTAGATACCATTTGCTTTGCATCTTGATTTGGTTGCATTATATCCTACTAAAAATAAGAAAATTTCTTCCTTAAAAAAAAAGCAAACAGTAGAAAGAGGGAAATTGGATTCTGTTATGAAACAATTTGCAATTTGAGAATCTCTGCTTTCCTTTTTTTTTTTTTTTTTAATTTTTATTAGTTGGAGGCTAATTACTTTACATCATTACAGTAGTTTTTGTCATACATTGATATGAATTAGCCATGGATTTACATGTACTCCCCATCCCAGTCCCCCCTCCCACCTCCCTCTCCACCCGATCCCTCTGGGTCTTCCCAGTGCACCAGGCCCGAGCACTTGTCTCATGTACCCAACCAGAGCTGGTTATCCGTTTCACCCTAGATAATATACATGTTTCAATGCTGTTCTCCTGAAACATCCCACCCTCGTCTTCTCCCAGAGTCCACAAGTCTATTCCATACATCTGAGTCTCTTTTTCTGTTTTGCATATAGGGTTATCGTTACCATCTTTCTAAAGTCCATATATATGTGTTAGTATACTTTAATGGTCTTTATCTTTCTGGCTTACTTCGCTCTGTATCATGGGCTCCAGTTTCATCCATCTCATTAGAACTGATTCAAATGAATTCTTTTTAATGGCTGAGTAATATTCCATGGTGTATATGTCCCACAGCTTCCTCATCCATTCGTCTGCTGATGGGCATCTAGGTTGCTTCCATGTCCTGGCTATTATAAACAGTGCTGCGATGAACACTGGGGTGCACGTGTCTCTTTCAGATCTGGTTTCCTTGGTGTGTATGCCCAGAAGTGGGATTGCTGGGTCATATGGCAGTTCTATTTCCAGCTTTTTAAGAAATCTCCACACTGTTTTCCATAGTGGCTGTACTAATTTGCATTCCCACCAACAGTGTAAGAGGGTTCCCTTTTCTCCACACCCTCTCCAGCATTTATTGCTTGTAGACTTTTGGATAGCAGCCATCCTGACTGGCGTATAATGGTACCTCATTGTGGTTTTGATTTGCATTTCTCTGATAATGAGTGATGTTGAGCATCTTTTCATGTGTTTGTTAGCCATCTGTATGTCTTCCTTGGAGAAATGTCTGTTGAGTTCTTTGGCCCATTTTTTGATTGGGTCATTTATTTTTCTGGAGTTGAGCTGGAGGAGTTGCTTGTATATTTTTGAGATTAATCCTTTGTCTGTTGCTTCATTTGCTATTATTTTCTCCCAATCTGAGGGCTGTCTTTTCACCTTGCTTATAGTTTCCTTTGTTGTGCAAAAGCTTTTAAGTTTCATTAGGTCCCATTTGTTTATTTTTGCTTTTATTTCTGAAATTCTGGGATGTGGGTCATAGAGGATCCTGCTGTGATTTATGTCGGAGAGTGTTTTGCCTATGTTCTCCTCTAGGAGTTTGATAGTTTCTGGTCTTACATTTAGATCTTTAATCCATTTTGAGTTTATTTTTGTGTATGGTGTTAGAAAGTGTTCTAGTTTCATTCTTTTACAGGTGGTTGACCAGTTTTCCCAGCACCACTTGTTAAAGAGGTTATCTTTTTTCCATTGTATATCCTTGCCTCCTTTGTCGAAGATAAGGTGACCATAGGTTCGTGGACTTATCTCTGGGCTTTCTATTTTGTTCCATTGATCTATATTTCTGTCTTTGTGCCAGTACCATACTGTCTTGATGACTGTGGCTTTGTAGTAGAGTCTGAAGTCAGGCATATTGATTCCTCCAGTTCCATTCTTCTTTCTCAGGATTACTTTGGCTATTCGAGGTTTTTTGTATTTCCATACAAATTGTGAAATTATTTGTTCTAGTTCTGTGAAGAATACTGTTGGTAGTTTGATAGGGATTGCATTGAATCTATAGATTACTTTGGGTAGTATAGCCATTTTGACAATATTGATTCTTCCAATCCATGAACACGGTGTATTTCTCCATCTGCTTGTGTCCTCTTTGATTTCTTTCATCAGTGTTTTATAGTTTTCTATGTATAGGTCTTTTGTTTCTTTAGGTAGATATACTCCTAAGTATTTTATTCTTTTTGTTGCAATGGTGAATGGTATTGTTTCCTTAATTTCTCTTTCTGTTTTCTCATTGTTAGTGTATAGGAATGCAAGAGATTTCTGTGTGTTAATTTTATATTCTGCAACTTTACTGTATTCGTTGATTAGCTCTAGTAATTTTCTGGTAGAGTCTTTAGGGTTTTCTATGTAGAGGATCATGTCATCTTCTGCTTTCCTTTTATGAGCTGAATCAAATTATGTCCTCCCAGGGAGAGTCTGTGATTTATATATATATGTGGCTTTTGAGGGAAAATAATGGGAGTGACTGGGCTCAGCAGTAAAGAATCCACCTGAAAAGGAGGAGATGCAGGTTTGATCCCTGGGTCAGGTAGATGCCCTGGAGAAGGAAATGGCAATCCACTCCAGTGTACTTGCCAGGATAATCCCACGAACAGAGGAGTCTGGTGAGCTACAGTCCATGGAGTTGCAAGGAGTTGGACACAACTTATCAACAAAACAACAATTCATCCAAGCTCTATACAATTCATTACTTCATTGATAGCTTAGTGAATACTAATACTGCAGGATCAAAAAAAAAAAAAAAAAGGCCTACCTTTCTCAGTCTATCTGTTTGGTTTGGGCGTTGTTTTTTTAATATTTATTTATTTATTTGGCTGTTCAGGTCTTAGTTGCTGCATGTGGGATGGATGAGGGATCAAAACCCAGCCCCCTGCATTGGGAGTGCAGAGTCTCAGCTACTGGAACACCAGGGAAACCCCCTCCCTAGAGGTTTTTTTTAATCTAAATAAGGTAAACAAAACAGAGAAAGCTCATCACTTATACCAGCCATTACCAATAATTTGAATAAGTAGTCTTACATGCTTTAAGTGGCAAGCATTCTATGTTACTTTGTTTCAGGGAAAAAGGAGGGGCAAGGATTGGAAAGAGGAATTCAATGCTATTCTTTGTAAGGTTAACAGTCCCATTTAAAGTGGGAAATGATGAGGGTCAGACCAGCAAAGAGGTCTGGTTACAGCTCCAAAAGGTAGTTAAAAGCTGCCTGGGAAAGGAAGCTATAAAAAGATAAAACTCCTTTAACTACTACTCCAGATGATGTGTAATTAGATACCTGGGAAAGTTGCAAGGATCCATTAATAAGGCAACTTGGATTGATTTGCGTCAGTTCCTATCCCTCTTTTCAAGTAGTTACGCAGTGGTTTCTGTGATAGTCTCAAAGACTGACCGTAACACAAGAAGCATGGAAGTGACTTTGTAAAACACTTCACTTTTGCTTAGACTTGGTCTTGGCTTCTCTTTTTTCTCCTGTGTTTTGATTTTTCTTTCACCCTGCATGTAGTGGGTTTCCCTGGTGGCTCCTAGGAAGTCGTAAAGAATCCGCCGACCAATGCAGACGTAGGTTTGATTCTTGGGTCAAGAATATTTCCTGGAGAAGGAAATGGCAACCCACTCCGGTCCTCTTGCCTGGGAAACCCCGTAGAGAGAGGAGCCTGGCGGGCTGCAGTCCATGGGGTTGCAGAGAGCTGAACACGACTTAGGGACTAAATGACTAAACAACAAAAGCCGTGTGTGCCGCAGCCCAGGATCTCATTTTGGAGTCTGCTCCCAGGATCTCATTTTGGAGTCTGCTCCCAGGATCTCATTTTGGAGTCTGCTCCCAGGATCTCATTTTGGAGTCTGCTCCCCGTTGCAGAGTTTTTCACTCTTTTAATTCTGTTGTCAAGATCAGGTGACTGGGTAGTCTTGCTGCCTCATTTTTCTTTGGTAAGAAACTATCCCCAAGCTGAGTGGTTTAGAACAACCATCATTTTCTTACAGTCTGACCGTGTTGTGGGGCAGAAATTGGGGCAGTTCTTCCACTCCTTGTTACTCTGACTGGGGTCTCCTGGTGGATTTCAGGTGGCTCCTGAGCTTGTTTCATGGTTCCAAGACTCACATGACTGGCGCTTTGATAGGAATAACTAGACACGCGAGCTCAGCGGAGCGCATCTCCCTCTCCACGAGCCCAGGGCTGCTCAACACTGCTCCAGGCGGCTCGGAGCTCCAGGGTACAACCTGCTGCTCCGTGGAGAGGACAGGTGTGAAACTCAAAAAGCATGATTCCAGCTGTGTTCAACTGGTCCGAGCAGCCACAGGCCAGCCCAGATGACTCACCCCACCAAAGAAGTGTCCAAATATCTGCAGCTAGATTCCACATGTATTCGTTAATATACAATACTTGTATTTTTCTTTCTGACTTGCTTCACTCTGTACAACAGAGATGAGCCTATTTGCAAAGCAGAAATAAGAGACACAGAAGCAGAGAACAAATATATGGACACCAAGGGGGAGGGGATGGAGGGATGGGATGAGTTGGGATATTGGGATGACATTATACACTATTGATACTATGTATAAAATAGATAACTAGTGAGAAGGTACTGTAGCACAGGGAACTCAGTTCAGTTCTCTGTGATGATCTAAATGGGAAGGAAATCCAAAACTGAGGGGATGTATGTATGCATATAGCTAATTCACTTTGCTGTACAATAGAAACTAACAAAACATTGTAAAGGACTTATACTCCAATAAAAATTGAATAATATATATGTACATATCTGCAGCTGTCTTTTTGTTTTTTAATTTTATTGATTTATTTTTTCTTTTTGTTGTTAAAGTATAGTTGATTTATAACATTGTGTTAGTTTCTGGTGTATAGCAAGGTAATTCAGTTTTACATATATAAGCATTATTCTTTTTCAGATTTTTTCCATTATATGTTATTATATGATATTGAATATGGCTCCCTGTGCTATACAGTAGTTCCCTTGTTGTGTGTCTATTTTATATATAGTAGTGTATAACTGCCAATCCCAAACTCCTAAATTATCCCTCCCCTCCTTCCCCTTTGATAACCATAAATTTGTTTTCTATGTCTGTGAATCTGTTTCTGTCTTATAAATAAGTCATTTGTATCATTATCTTTAGATTCAATATGTAAATCACATCATACAATATTTGTTTTTCTCTGACTTCACTGAGTATGATAATCTCTGGGTCCATCCATGTTGCTTCAAATGGCATTATTTCATTCTTCTGCAACTATCTTTTAATCCATCTCACCTGGCTTCTCTTTAACATTCTTTCTGCTGCTGTGTTGCCCCCAAACCTCTGCATGGCAATTAGTTTGCCAATCACATAGGAGACACAAATCATAAAAAAGTGTTACGAATGGCCATATTTGTTGCTAATTAATGATGTACATAAAGATGTAAGTGCTATTTTGCCTTATGAAAGTGGCAAAATTGAAGAAAAATAAATTCTAATGAAGGGAAGCATTGGCAGGCACTTAGTAGAAACATTTTTAAACGTACTTAAGCTATTTTTTCATTCCTTTGATTCAGTAACCTCAGTTAAGATTATTAACCCAGGAAAATCACTCAAAAAACCTGTATATGCAAACATAGTTATAGACATGTTTTTTACAAACTTGGAACACTGGAAATAATGTAATCATAGGAGGAAGATTTAGGTAAATTTTATCAATATCTTGTTATACTGTGTAGCCATGAAATTAATAAATGCCATTCCTATGTAGAAACATTAAAAAGTGAATACAAAATTGTAGCAAAATTGACAAGATTATAATATATATTCAAATCATACTTATGAGAACAGAAATGGGCAAAGGATAAGGAGAAATGAAAATAGATTTTGCTGAAGTAATCCTTTGAATTTAAATTTTCTTTTACATTGTTCATTGAATAATATTTACTTTTATTTCCCAGATCATAAAGATTCAAAAACATGTATTAAATGACTCTAGCCTTGAAAACATGTATAATAACTATTTATAGACGTACACAGTAGCACACATATTTTACATAAATATAACATGTAATTTATTCTTTTATTTTGCATGCCACATGACAGGGTTCAAGGTGGGGTCATGGGAAAAGACTGCCCTGGAACTTGGCAGACCAGAGCCCTAGGCCAGGCGCCCCACACTCACTGACGGCCAGGCAGAGGACTTGCTTACATACCCAGAACACAAAGAAAGAAAGGTCAGAACAGGTTCCCAACCAGAACACAAAGGGAGGAAGATCAGCCCAGAGTTCCCTCTTGGTTTTAAATTATTTCATTTTAGGATTCTAACAGTATTAGCTGTTTATCTGTTGCCTAATTCAAGTCTGACTTGAAAAATAAGAACACATTGGCATTGTAGATTGGCTTTGCCCAGTAAAGCCAAATGCATGGTAAGGAAACAAACAAAGATGCTTAATTCAACAGATATTTATTTGGCATCTACTGATGTAGGTCTTGTGACCAACGCACAAGATGTCTGCCCTAAGGAGATTATATTCTAAAGGAAGAGGTGGACAGAGAGAGTAAGCAAAATAAATAAGTAAAATATTGGGTTGCTGGCAAAAGTGTTTGTTTGGGTTTTTCCGTAACATCTTATAGAAAAACCTGAACAAACTTTGTGGCCAGCCCAGAATTTGATTGGTCCCCTAGTAATAAGTGCTATGGAGAAAAATCATCAGGCTGACTGGGACAGGGTGGGTCTGGAGGGGAAGCTGGCAGTTCAAATAGGGTGTTGAGGGAAAGCTTCTGTTAGAAGACACCATTGTGTGGAGACCAGAGGGAAGTGAAGAGGCAGGTCTAAGGACACCTACAGGCATTCCTGTTGCCATAGGAACCACCAGGGGATTTGAGCAGAAGGGTGACCTGATGGACTTGCATTTTAGCAGGTTCCTCTGGTTCCTGTATTCAGGGCAGACCACAGGAGGGCAAAGAGGATACAGGGAGATCAGTTAGAAAGTTATTGCAGTCATCTAAGTGATGGTAACAGGCAAAATGGTGAGAAATGGTTATAATGAATATATTTTGCAGGACAAGTTTGCAAGGTTTACTAGAGAACTAAATGTTGGGGGTGAGATGAATTGGGAGTTTGGGATTGACATTTATACACTATTGATACTATGTGTAAAATAGATAACTAATGAGATAAAATAGATAACTTTTGGCAGAAAGTGAAGAAGAACTAAAGAGCCTCTTGATGAAAGTGAAAGAAGAGAGTGCAAAAGTTGGCTTAAAGCTCAACATTCAGAAAACTAAGATCATGGCATCTGGTCCCATCACCTCATGGGAAATAGATGGGGAAACAGTGGATACAGTGTCAGACTATTTTGGGGGGCTCCAAAATCACTGCAGATGGTGACTGCAGCCAGGAAATTAAAAGACACTTACTCCTTGGCAGGAAAGTTATGACCAACCTAGACAGCATATTAAAAAGCAGAGACATTACTTTGCCAACAAAGGTCCGTCTAGTCAAGGCTATGGTTTTTCCAGTCGTCACGTATGGATGTGAAAGTTGGACTATAAAGAAAGCTGAGTGCCGAAGAATTGATGCTTTTGAATTGTGGTGTTGGAGAAGACTCTTGAGAGTCCCTTGGATTGCAAGGAGATGCAACCAATCCATCCTAAAGGAGATCAGTCCTGGGTGTTCACTGGAAGGACTGATGCTGAAGCTGAAACTCCAATACTTTGGCCACCTCATGCGAAGAGCTGACTCTTTGGAAAAGACCCTGATGCTGGGAGAGATTGAGGGCAGGAGGAGAAGGGGACGACAGAGGATGAGATGGTTGGATGGCATCACTGACTCAATGGACATGAGTTTGAGTAGACTCCAGGAGTTGGTGATGGACAGGGAGGCCTGGCATGCTGCAGTTCATGGGGTCACAAAGAGTCGGACACGACTGAGCAACTGGACTGAATGGGAACTGACCGTGTGGCACAGGGAGCTCTACTCAGTGCTCTGTGTGACTTAAATGGGGAGGAAATCTGAAAAAGAGGGGATGTATGTTTACCTACAGCTGATTTACCATGCTGTAAAGCAGAAACTGACACAGCATTGTAAAGCAACTATCAGCTCAGTCCAGTCGCTCAGGCGTGTCCGACTCTTTACGACCCCATGAACCGCAGCACGCCAGGCCTCCCTGTCCATCACCAACTCCCAGAGCTTGCTCAAACTCATGTCCATCAAGTCAGTGATGCCACCCAGCCATCTCATCCTCTGCTGTCCCCTTCTCCTCTTGCCTTCATTCTTTCTCAGCATCAGGGTCTTTTCATGAGTCAGTTCTTTGCAACAGGTGGCCAAAGTATTGGAGTTTCAGCTTCAGCATCTGTCCTTCCAATGAATATTCAGGACTGATTTCCTTCAGAATTGACTTGTTTGATCTCCTTGCAATCCAAGGGACTCTCAAGAGTCTTCTCCAACCCCACAGCTCAAAAGCATCAGTTCTTCGGCACTCAGCTTTCTTTATATAGTCCAACTCTCATCCATACATACATGACGCATCCATACATACATACATACATATAGTCATCCATACATGACAACTGGAAAAGCCATAGCTTTGACTAGATGGACCTTTGTTGGCAAAGTAGTGTCTCTGCTTTTTAATAGGCTGTCTAGGCTGGTCATAGCTTTTCTTCCAAGGAGCAGGCATCTTTTAATTTCATGGCTGCAGTCACCATCTGCAGTGCTTTTGGAGCCCAAGAAAATAAAGTCTGTCACTCTTTCCAGCAAGCAACTATACTCCAATAAAAGTTAATTTTAAAACAAAACTGGATATGCAGTGGAAGATAAAAAGAGGAGTGAAGGTTAAGTTCAAGGCTTGGGGGTCTGAGATGGTAAAAACTGGAGAGAGGGCACGGAAAGGGGCAAGGAAGAAAGCCAGGAGCCTGGTTTGGGTGAGTTTCACTGCCTATTAGATATCCAAGTGGAGATCCCAAGCAGGTAGGTGGATATACAGTTCTAGAGTTAGAGGTGCAGTTCTAAGCTAGAGTTACAAATCTGAGAATTAATTATCAGCATATAGATAGTTTAAATGATACTCAAGCCATGAGAATAGATGAGATTACTAGGAGAGTAAAGGTAGATAGAAAGGAGGTTGAAGGGCTATGGAGAAATGCAGTACTGAGTTTGAGGCATGGGCATAGTGCAGCCAAGGATATGAAATGAAGGACCAATCCCAGCAGCAGGAGGAAAACCAGCAGAAGATTGTCAGAACCAAGTGAAGAAAGCATTTCAAAGAGGAGGAATTATTTCCTGAATATTATTTGTTTGCAGTTGGCTCCACACTTGCAGATTTTCAATGACAGTGTCATATATCGTATGTATACACACCAACTAGATTGAAGACCATTTATAATCACACCTAATAAGAACATATTATGTGTTATGTGTTATGTTTTTCTCTCCAGATAGAAATCATTTTTGGAACATCCAGTATTTCTTATTCTCCACATCTTTCTCTAACTCTATCATCACAAATGATTATTTGTAATTGCTTTTGTTTTCTCAAGAAACAAGATCAGTGTGATTAAAAATGGAAAACATTCTAGTTCTCAGTCCTGCAGGTTAAGGAAGGAGCAGACTGATTATGAATCATTCGCTCAACTAAATACGAAAACTTACTTCTACTTATTTTTAAATGTTGACTTTACATTGGATTATAGATCTGTAATATTCTGGGAACTCACTGGCACGTTACAAAATGAAGCTGCTCTGTGAATATATTCATCATTAGAACATGTAGACCACATTTTCTTATTAAACCACCTTCCATCTCCAATCCTGCCTAAGAAATCTGGCTTTCTGACTCTCTTAAGAGATAAAGTGTTTTATTTACATCACCTTTCCTGATAAGAAAAAGGGAGAAGAAATAGATAAAATTTATCAGCAGCCTGGGGATATAGACATCCCGTCTCCATTCCTTTTAGCTTTTACTGGACATCAGCCTGCCAGTCTAATAAGGCAGCAAAATCAACAGAAGTAGAAAGCAAAATATATTGCAGTCTTTATTCCACTGGTAATAGCCATAAATTTTAAAATGCAATGTTGGCTATATCGTAAAAGGATCTTCTTGGTCTGTTTGCATAGCTATATTTTATTCCATTGTGGACTAGTCTGGACTTTTTCAGAGATTCTCACTGTACACCAATCTTATTTACCCTAAAAATCTTTTGCAAAACATTTCTCCAGCAAATTGAGCTATGTATATGCCACGTGGCATCATTGTGTGTACCAAAACTATAGGTTCTAGTCTACAGTGAAGAACAAGGTAGCATAATTCCTAGGAGTTATGTTTTCACACATGTACTTTTTAGATGTACTGAGACAGAACACTAACTGTAAGTGATGAAGGGCTCATTTCAGTGGCGATGGGTATTTTGTATCTTGCCTGGGTGTTGCTGACTAATCCTTCCAGTTAAGTTGCCTGGCCTGCAAACCCATGTGCACCTGTCTCCAATGCCTTGGTCTGTTTCACAGCCTTCTTTTGGCAGTATCTAATGAAAGCTATAAAAAGAAAATGTTTCCTTTCCATTACAACAGCAGCAAAAATTTCGAGAATGAAGCCACAAAAATACTGTACCACATCCCAGGTCCTTTCTTAACTGTAAATCTGAAAGCAGTTAGCACCATACCATCACATCAGGTCAAAGAGCACAGAGTTTCTCAAACCAAACTGTCTTTATACTTAACATTTAAATGTGATTATTATCATAAAATGTTAAGGTAAGAAGTAAGGCAAACACAATTTCTTAATGCCAGTTGGTGTTTTGATTTGCAAAATTGTTCAGTTACATTTATATCCTGTGCTTCTATATGAGCCATTCTTTTTATATTAAATTATAAACCCTAAAGATTAGGAACCAAGGTATATTTAGTTCAGTTTTACATAGTCTGGCACCAGGCCACATGGGAGAGCTATAGTTATTCTTTTACATTTTAAAGTATTATGATTTTGTTGTTCAGTTGCTCAACCATGTCCAACTCTTTGCAACTCCATGGACTGTAGCATGCCAGGCTTCCCTGTCCTTCATCATCTCCCAGAGTTTGCTCAAACTTATGTCCATTGAGTGAGTGATGCCATCCAACCATCTTGTCCTCTGTCATCCCCTTCTCCTCCTGCCTTCAATCTTTCCCAGCATCAGGGTCTTTTCTAATGAGTTAGTTCTTCACATCAGGTGGCCAAAGTATTGAGCTTCAGTTTCAGCATCAGTCCTTCTGATGAAAATCAGGATTGATTTCCTTTAGGATTGACTGGTTGAATCTCCCTGAAGTCCAAGGGACTCTCAAGAGTCTTCTCCAGCATCACTGTTCAAAAACATCAAATTCTTCAGTGCTCAGTCCACTTTATGGTTCAACTCTCACATGCATACATGACTACTGGAAAAACATAGCTTTCACAATATGGACCTTTGACAGCAAAGTAATGTCTCTGATTTTTAATATGCTGTGTGGGTTTGTCATAGCTTTTCTTCCTAGGAGCAAGCATCTTTTAATTTTGTGGCTGTAGTCACCATCTGCAGTGATTTTGGAGCCCCCAAAAAAAGTCTGGTTCCATTGTTTTCCCATCTATTTGCCATGAAGTGATGGGACCAGATGCCATGATCTTAGTTTTTCGAATGTTGAGTTTTAAGCCAGCTTTTTCACTCTCCTTTCACCTTCATCAAGAGGCTCTTTAGTTCTCTTCGCTTTCTGCCATAAGGGTGGTGTCATCTGCATATCTGAGGTTATTGATATTGGTCCCGGCAGTCTTGATTCCAGCTTGTATTCCATCCAGCCCAGCATTTCACATGATGTACTCTGCATAGAAGTTAAATTAGCAGTGTGACAACATACAGCATTGATGTACTCCTTTCCCAATTTTGAACCAGTTCCAAAAGTTCTAAAGAATAGCATGGAGAGATAAGAAAGCCTTCCTCAGTGATCAATGCAAAGAAATACAGGAAAACAATAGAATATGAAAGACTAGAGATCTCTTCAAGAAAATTAGAGATACCAAGGGAACATTTCATGCAAAGATGGGCACAATAAAAGACAAAAACAGTATGGACCTAACAGAAGCAGAAAATGTTAAGAAGAGGTGACAAGAATACACAGAAGAATTATACAAAAAAGATCTTAATGACCTAGATAGCCGTGACGGTGTGATCACCCACCTACAGCCAGACATCTTGGAGTGCAAAGTCAAGTGGGCCTTAGGAAGCATCACTACGAACAAAGCTAGTGTGAGGTGATGGAATTCCAGCTGAGATATTTCAAATCCTGAAAGATGATGCTGTTAAAGTGCTGCACTCAGTATGCCAGCAAATTTGGAAAACTCGGCAGTGGCCACAGGACTGGAAAAGGTCAGTTTTCATTCCAATTCCAAAGAAAGACAGTGCCAAAGAATGTTCAAACTATCACACAGTTGCACTCATTTCACATGCTAGCAAAGTAATTTCAAAATTCTCCTAGCCAGGCTTCAACAGTACATGAACTAAGAACTTCCAGATGTTCAAACTGGATTTAGAAAAGGCAGAGGAACCAGAGATCAAATTGCCAACACCTGTTGTCTCATCAAAAAAGCAAAAGAATTCCAGAAAAACATCTACTTCTGCTTCATTGACTACATTAAAGTGTAATAATTAGAAATATTTATTTACTAAAATGGCCACCCACTGTAACCATAATTTGAGGGTCGAAGAAGGGAGAAAACAATGGAATATCTATGGTCATGATTCACTTAAAGATATCTAGATCCACTTCATATATAATATTCCAAGTTTTTTAAAATATAGAAACAGAAATAAGATATTACCATAAGTACCAGCAGTTTTCACTACCCAATTTTTCCCACAGCTTAAAAAACATAGCATGCCTATCTTAGTGGCCACATGCTAAACTCTCACGAGATTTCACTAAACCCCAAGTGAAGATCTCAGACGCAGGCCTGCCAGCCAGTTGAACCCCCAAACGGGTGGAACTTTTAATGTTCCCAGCTGTTTTTCACACACAGAAAATTCCTAAAAAGGCTTGGTCAGTGGCCAATGGAAGGATTTTCCAACATTTATTAACAGAATTTTTATTGAATTGAAATAACAAAATTTCCTAACAACTTGGTTCCATCACTCTCCTCGTTCTTTTTTCCCAGGTACAGAGCGGTTGCCTCCTGGAGTCGTGTTCAGGGAATTGGGATTCCCTTGGTCACAGCCATTGAGATTGTCTCCATCTGGATCCTTTCTTTTATCTTGGCCATCCCTGAAGCCATCGGCTTCGTCATGGTACCTTTTGAATACAAGGGTGCCCAGCACAGAACCTGTATGCTCAATGCCACGTCAAAATTCATGGAGGTATGAATAGTCTAAGGGAAATTAACTGGGGAGTGGGAGAGGCCTTCGCTTACCATCACCAAGACTTGATGTCACTACACTGCCGAGTGGGACTCAGTGTGTTGTGTGCTGTTTGTGCTGAGTCGCTCAGTAGTTGCCTCTCTGCGACCCCGTGGACTATAGCCCGCCAGGCTCCTCTGTCCATGGGGTTTTCCAAGCAAGAATACTGGAGTGGGTAGCCATCCCCTTCTTATTGGAATCTTCCCAACCCAGGGATCGAACCCAGGTCTCCTGCGTTGCCGGTGGATTTTTTACTCTCTGAGCCACCAGGGAAGCCTGGTTTACTCTGTTAGTTCAGTCAAATACAGTAAGTCCCTACAAATGAGCCTTCAAGTTGTGAACTTCCAGAGATGTGAACATGGGCTTGTATGCCAGCTGTCACACTGTACTACTGCGCTTTTTCAAGATACTACACTGTAAGATTAAAAACATTTTCTTTATATTTTGTTTTTATATATCATTTGTTGTTTTTATATATTATTTGTGTGAAAAGTACAATAAACCTATTACAGTCCAGTACTATATAACTTATTGTGTTAGTTCGGTACCTAGGTTGACTTTGTTGGGCTAATGAACAAATTGGATTTATGAACGCTCTTGCAGAATGTAATTCATTCATAGGTAGGAGACTTACCGTATTATTCAATTGCATGAAAAGTAGATGTTAAACCAGGGCTTGGCTTCTTGTCTAGAACGTCCACTCTGTTTTCCCTTTTGTAACTGTAGACACAATTGTTGCTCTGTGCCAAACAACTCAGAATTCTGAAACAAACTAAGAGAGATTGATGTGTATACATGTCGTGCAATTTGTTTTGAGAATAAGGAATACAGCACAATTTCCCTCTGACAGACACGCTGATACTTATTTGATGCTGCTTTGGGAAATGCATGTTTCTCATACGTATTTTAAAAGATAGATGTACTAGTTGAAAGTAGGATGTCATTCTCATGTGTGCTTATCTTAGTACAGATTCTAAAATGATATAAATTTTCAGAACTTTTTAAAAAAGCATTTTAGAGTAACAAATTCAGTTGTTGTTTATTATACCTGACCACATTAATTTTTATGAACAGCTTAATTACATAGCCTAGCATGTAAGGAAACATTTCAAATGCATATTTCCTCTGCAAAACTAGTCCCATGTAGACCAAGGAGAAAAACCAAGAGTAACTATTTCTATTTCTCTTAAATCAGCATAATTCAGTGCTTTGATGTAAGTTTCACAAAGTCTGCTTTCACCTTTAATCATTTACAGACAACTTATGGTATGTTTTCTACCTTGGAAAATTCACAAAAATTAGTCGTCTTATGGTTGACCAGTTACCCTGCTTGGAAATTCTTGTTTTAAAATTAAAAGTGTTCCTCAACACAGCCAAATTGGCAACCTTAAAAATTAAAGTTTTCTGCTGATCTACTGACTTTTTTTCCTAAGTCAACATCCACAGTGAAAAATGAAGTGGTAGGAAGTGCTCAGAATTTCAATTCAGTTCAGTTCAGTTGCTCAGTCATGTCCGACTTTTTGCGACCCATGGACTGCAGCACGCCAGACTTCCCTGTCCATCACCAACTCCCAGAGCTTGTTCAAACTCATGTCCATCGAGTCAGTGATGCCATCCAACCTGTCATCCCTTTCTCCTCCTGCCTTCTCCTCCTCCTGATGCCTTCCAGCATCAGGGTCTTTTCCAATGAGTCAGTTCTTCACATCAGGTGCCCAAAGTATTGGAGTTTCAGTTTCAGCATCAATCTTTCCAATGAATATTCAGGCCTGATTTCCTTTAGGATGGACTGGTTGGATCTCCTTGCAGTCAAAGGGACTCTCAAGAGTCTTCTCCAACACCACAGTTCAAAAGCATCAATTCTTCGGCACTCAGCTTTCTTTATAGTCCAACTCTCACATCCGTACATGACTACTGGAAAAACCATAGCTTTGACTAGATGGACCTTTGTTGGCAAAGTAATATCCCTGCTTTTTAATATGCTGTCTAGGTTGGTCACAGCTTTTCTTCCAAGGAGCAAGCATCTTTTAATTTCCTGGCTGCAGTCACCATCTGCAGTGATTTTGGAGCCCCCCAAAATAAAGTCTGACACTATTTCCATTGTTTCCCCATCTATTTGCCATGAAGTGATGGGATCAGATGACATATCTTGCTGTTCTGAATGTTGAGTTTTAAGTCAACTTTTTCAATTTTCTCTTTCACTTTCAACAAGGGCTCTTTAGTTCTTCACTTTCTGCCAGAGGGGTGGTGTCATCTGCTATCTGAGGTTATTGATATTTCTCCTGTTAATCTTGATTCCAGCTTGTGCTTCATCCAGCCCAGCATTTCACATGGTGTACTCTACATATAAGTCAAATAAGCAGAGTCACAACATACAGCCTTGATGTACTCCTTTCCCAATTTGGAACCAGTCTATTATTCCATGTCCAGTTCTAACTGTTGCTTCTTGACCTGCATACAGATTTCCCAGGAGGCAGGTCAGATGGTCTGGTATTCCCATCTGTTGAAGAACTTTCCAGTTTGTTGTGATCCACATAGTCAAAGGCTTTGATATAGTCAATAAAGCAGAAATAGATGTTTTTATGGAACTCTCTTGCTTTCTCGATGATATGACAGATGTTGGCAATTTGATCTCTGATTCTGCTGCCTTTTCTAAATCCAGCTTGAACATCTGGAAGTTCACAGTTTGCATACTATTGAAGCCTGGCTTTTACAATGTTGAGCATTACTTTGCTAGTGTGTGAGATGAGTGCAATTGTGCAGTAGTTTGAACATTCTTTGGCATTGCCTTTCTTTGGATTGGAATGAAAACTTACCTTTTCTAGTTTTGTGGCTACTGTTGAGTTTTCCAAATTTGCTGGCATATTGAGTATAGCACTTTAACAGCATCATCTTTTAGGATTTGAAATAGCTCAACTGGAATCCTATCATCTCCACTAGCTTTATGTGTAGTGATGCTTCCTAAGGCCCACTTGACTTCACATTCCAGAATGTCTGGCTGTAGTCCAGTGATCACACCATTGTGGTTGTCTGGGTCATGAAGATCTTTTTTGTATAGTGCTTCTGTGTATTCTCAGAATTTGGGCAGTGTGAATGAGTGATCTGGATACCTCTAACTGAAACGTTAGAAAAAAGGCTCAGTGTAATAAGGAACTTATTGATGGTTCTTACTGGATAAAAGGAAATAGGTTTCTTCAGAAGAAAGATTCTCCTTGTTAGCAATGAAGCTAAGAGTGGCTGCCCTTCAGGCAGGGGCGGGGGTGCCTGGAGGGTTGCATAAAGAGTACTGAGTTTGAACTGATAGTTTTTTGGTCACACCCCTCAGCATGCAGGATTGTACATGCATGCGTACTAAGTTGCTTCCGTCACTTCCAACTCTTTGTGAGCCCATGAACTTGAAGCCTGCCAAGTTCCTTTGTCCTTGGGATTCTCCAGGCAAGAACACTGGAGCGGGTTGCCAGTTCCTCCCCCAGGGGACCTTCCCAACTAAGGGATCAAGCCCACGTCTCTTACAGCCACTGCATTGACAGGCGGGTTCTTCGTTGATGTCTCAGCCTGTAGGATCTTAGTTCCCTGATTACAGATCCAACCAGCACCTCCTGCACTGGAAGCACCAAGTCTTAACCACTGGACTGCCAGGGAAGTCCCGTGCGCTGATGACTTTGTAGGCTTCTTTTCAAGTCTAAGGTTTTAGGCTTCTCCTTCCCCCTGGTCTCTTTTTGATTCCCCTTCTTTTTCCAGTCTTTCCTTCTCAGCTTTGCTCTAAGCTAGACTGGAGGGAGGGACTTCCCAGGTGGTGTTAGTGGTGAAGAACCCATCTGCCAATGCAGGAGACATTAAGAGACTCCGGTTCGATCCCTGGGTGGGAAAGATGCCCTGGGAGTGGGCATGGCAACCCACTCCAGTATTCTTGCTTGGAGAATCCCCATGGACAGAGGAGCCTGGCAGGCTACAGTCCATGGGGTCACAAAGAGTCGTCCACGACTGAAGTGGCTGAGGACTCACAAGACTGGAGGGAGGCCCCTCTGTACCCTTGTCGATGACATCAGTTCAAAAGAAATGTGTGATCCCGTTCTGGACTGGCCTCTGCCTCGGAAGGGGCAGGGGACTCCATCCAGTCTCCTCCAGCAAGGGCCAACTCCCAGGCCCCCCACAGCTGCTTCTGGGCAGTCACAGCCCACCAGCGGTGCACCCCAGCAGGAGGGGGTACAAAGGAAGGAGCTTCTTCAAGGAGTGTGTGCGTGGTACTTAAATAAGAGTTCTGATTTTTTTGTTTGTGTTTTAAGTTCAGTACTAAGATCTTTCTACAGTATGATGTGAATAGGAAAATATTTGTATAAACAGATTTGAATAAGCCAACTCCTTTGAGATTCCGCACTTAACCTGAGGCTACAATTCAGTGGTCTGTGAACTTGAAGGAAAAGGAAATTACATGTTTATTTTCACTAATTTCTAACTGAAATTTATCATTTCCTTCTAATTAATGTGGATGTAGGCAACAAATCACAGTAGTGTTTAACAGTACCATGTTGGTTTTTTTTTTCACTAAATGGAAATAACAGACATTTTCATACTACATGACATATAATCTGGAAATGTCATTTACATTCATCATTGGTTCCACATTCTGATAGAATTCATTAGGTCTGCCATTTAATTTGTTAATAAGCCCATATATTGTGATATTAGAATTTTCTTTTGCATATTTTTATAGCTATGTTTTAATGTAATTTGTTTCCATTGTAATGGTACGTATTTTATTTCATTCATTTTAAAGCATTATTCTCAACAACCTTATGGTTGCCAGGGGGGAAGAATATGGCAAAGAGATAGTTAGGGAATTTGGGATCAACATGTACACACTGCTATATTTAAAATGGATAACCAACAAGGACCTACTATATAGCACAGGGAACTCTGTTCAGTGTTATGTGGCAGCCTGGATGGGAGGGGAATTTGAGGGAGAATGGATACATGTATATGTATGGCTGAGTCCCTTCATTGTTCACCTGAAACCATCACAAAATTGTTAATTGGCTGTACTCTAATATAAAATAAATTTTTTTAAAGTATTATTCTCAGAATTATAGTCTTCACCAGAAATCCAAAGGGGTCCCTGGCATAAAAATAGTTATGAACCCCTGCCCAGAACTTTTTTTCCTCAGGAACCATTTATAGCATATTTTAATAGACATGTTATAAATGCAGCCTACTGGGCCTCTTTCTATATTCAGAAACTCTCCAGTTTTTCACAGAGCAGTGTGATTATTTTTTACTGTGGGAACTGAGATATTGCAGGAGGCTGCATTATCCTTAGTAAATAAACTATCTGGAGAAACAGCATTAGGAAAGGAAAAGCGTTCTTCCCAAGTTGGTGATTAATTTAGTGAGAGGAAGAATTTAGCTATAATTTTCTAATTTCCATTTTTATTGGGTATTACATTTTCTCCTTTAAAAAGACATAAAACTGAGTAATCCTGGTATTTACAAATCCTGTCCACAGGGAGATCAGGTTCAACATGCCTTCAGATAAGCTGCTCTGCCTCAATAGTTTCCAGGTGGTAAGTATTAAGAGAGAGAGGAAGGACATGGTTATTGATGGCTCACACTGGCTGGCTGAGGTCGCATAGCAGACATACCAGACAAAGGGTTAACTCCCAGTAACGGGAGCTCCACAGATAAGCCATTCATAACCTTCGCTCTTTGCGAACAGGACAGGCACATTAAGGACACTTTCACCACAGCAGTCAGAAGTAAACCAGGCGCTAGCAAAACGTTGAGAATCACCAATAAAGATACAGATTCTGTATGTCTCAAAAGCATGTTTTATGAGCTTTGAAAGGGAATTCCTTTTATTGATGAGGGTTCTCCCACTGTGTAATTCAAACCAACTTCAGTTTATTAAAAATATTAATAACTGTTAATTATTAAAATTATTTAATAATTTGGATAATTGTAAACTTATTTTATTGTAGCTGATGTACAATGTTGTGTTAATTTCTGCTATATAGCAAAGTTACTCTGTTATGTATTTTCTTTTTCGCATTCTTTTCCATTATGACTTATGAAAGGATATTGAATATAGTTCCCTGTGCTATGCAGCAGGACCTTATTGTTTATCCATTCTATATATAATAGTTTGCAGTTGTTAATCCAAAACTTCCAATCCATCCCTCTCCCACCCTGCCGCCCACTTGGTAACCACAAGCCTGTTCACTATGTCTGTGCATCTGTTTCTGTTTCATAGATAAGTTCATTTGTGCCATATTTTAGATTCCACATATAAGTGATATCATATGTTATTTGTCTTTCTCTGTCTAAATTACTTCACTTGGTATGATAATCTCTAGGTCCATCCTGTTGCTGCAAATGGCATTATTTCATTCTTTTTATGGCTGAGTAATATTCCATTATATATGTATATATACATACATGGTGTGTGTGTATATATATGGTGTATATTGTCTCTGTATATGGTGTGTGTGTATATATATATATGTACACCACATTCATCTGTCAATAGACATTTAGGTTGCTGTTGTCTTGGCTATTGTGAATAGTATTGTCAGAATAATACTAATGCAGTTTCTTCGTGTGCTGTTATAAAAAGCAACCCACAGCACACAACACACAGCTAAACCAGAAACTACACGTTCGGGGTTCCCAGTTTAGTTGAGTTTTGAGCACGACCTCCAAGCCCATTACCGCAAGCATCGAGCATGAATGTACAAACGTAGCTGTAAGCGTGAAGCCCCCCAGAGGCACAGTGCAGAGAACTTTCCTTCTAACGCTCTTCCTCCTCTCTCCCTCCTCTCCTCTTTCCAGTTCTATCAGGATGTCAAGGACTGGTGGCTGTTCGGGTTCTACTTCTGCATGCCTCTGGTGTGCACGGCAATCTTCTACACCCTCATGACTTGTGAGATGTTAAACCGAAGGAACGGCAGCCTGAGAATTGCCCTCAGTGAGCATCTCAAACAGGTAAGCCTCACAAGGTCATGATGATCTGGCCAAGACTGGTTCGTCCTTGACAACGAAAGGACTATGGATACTGTGTTTTGCAGATTTAGCCTGATTTCCTAAAAATCAAAATACTGTCTTACTTGTCTGTATGCCTTGTTTTCTCTAGAATATTGAGCATTTCTCCAGTGAAGTCAGGAACCGACCTGTGAAACAGGTGGCCCTGGGGGCAGGGCCCAAATAGAGAGGAACTATTCATTAACTTTGCCAAGAGTATCTATCAAACGTGTGTTTCTGATTAGTAGTACATTGAACTGGGCTTGGAATTGTGCCAGGACTATTAAAAAAAAAAAAAAGAAGCACATGACTTTCTCCCCAGCAGGCTTTACAGTCTTGTTGTGGAAATAAAACACAAACATGAGATAATTGAAAAACAGAATCACAAGGTGTGGTAAAAGTAGCCTGTGCTATAGAAAGCCAAGGAAGATATGAGATAAAGTCATGAAGAAACTGTTCACGCATGAGGAGGGTTGAACTGTTCCTGATGGGTATCTAGCTAGAACTCACATGAATACCATGCCTTTGAGGAGTAGGAAAAGGAGACAGACCTCATTAAAGCAGCGTCTAAGGTATGACTCACAGAAAGAAATGGGATTGGGTACATAAGAAGTCCCATTTTGGAAAGCCTCAAGTCCCAGAAGAAATCTGAACCTGTCAGTAGGAGGCTATCTGTCTCTCCCAGGCAGCAAACAGAACAGATAAAGCTGTGAAGCTTCTATTTGCTGACTCTGTGACACTGGACAATTGCTCTCTCTCTCTGAACTTCTCGTTTTTTTGAAAAATGTATAAAATAATGTCTGCCCTTTTAAATATTTATTTATTTGACTGTGAGATCTAGTTTCCTGACCAGGGATCAAACCCAGGCCCCCTGTATTAGGAGTGCGGAGTCTGAGCCACTGGGTCACCAGGGAGATCCCACCTGCACTTTTCTGTGCAAAAACTAGCTCAATTTTGAGTCTTAAAAATTTTTAATGCAATGTATATAGTAGTACATCAAAGGGATTATGTAATGCATATACGGTGGCTAATAGAACCCAGCTGATACTAAGTAGTCGGATACTGTTGATATATATTAATTCAAAGAGTAAAACTAGGACTGTAGTTAAGTGTTCAGTTTCAACAGACAAGTATGTAAATGTGAGTTGTTGATGGAGCCTGGATAACTGCCCTGTGTGATTACCATACATGAGCATCAGTCTTCATCGGCAACTCTTTTTGACCAGGGTACTGATTTCTTTGAACTTCAATTCATTATCTTAAACTGGACATAATAATATATGAATCAGTATTATTATGAGAATCAAAGGAATTAACATGCATTCACATACTTCATAAAAATCTAACATGTTATATAAATGGAAGCTATTATCCTTTATTAAAATTTAACAGGAAAATTATCTTGAGAAACTTTAGCATGACATCATCCAGGCATGAAAGTTCAGAGTACTCCAGATGTGAAACATATTAAGCTGCATGACCTTTCATTCCTGCAATAGAGGTAACTAATTAGAATAGATTAGTGAAAAACAGTGTTTTTAAATGTCAATTTTGCATTAGCACCACAATTGAGCCTATTCAAGCTATGAGTGACACCTGCTCTGAAAATAATTAAATAGGGTTTGGGAGCAATAAGATGCTGCTGCTTCACATTTTCATAGCATTTTTTAAGTTCCCAAAGAGCATTTCCACGTCATTTTGGTATTTGATTCCTCCAGACACTCTGTGAGATAAGCTGGACAGGCATGTGCCCTTATTATACAAGTGTTTAAGAGACTGGCACAACAAAATGGACATTAGAATCCAAAACTTGGTCCCCATGCAGTAGACATTGCCTTGCGTCCCACTCAGAGATTGAGCAGGTTCTGACTGCAGGAGGGCAAGCCTAATTGGGACGACTTTGGAGGTGAGGGTCGCAGGGGAGCTAGCTTAGAGTGAAAACCCTACCTCCCCATCCAAGTCCAACATGGCTCTTGATCTTGCTTTTGGTATGTTTTTCTAGAATTTCTCTTCACTATACCGACAACACCTTTATCAGTTAGGGGTTGTGTTTGGATAATGGTAGCAGAAAATCTTCCCAGGTGGCTCAGTGGTAAAGAATCTGCCTGCCAACGCAGGAGACGTGGGTTCGATCCCTAGGTCAGGAGGATCCTCTGGAGGAGGAAATGGCAACTGTCTCCAGTATTCTTGCTTGGAGAATCCCATGGACAAAGGAGCCTGGCAGGCTACAGTTTATGGGGTGGCAAAGAGTCAGACACAACTGAGCGAGTGAGCACAAATGTGAACAGAAAACCCCAAATAACGGGGAGTAGGCCAAGTCGGGGCTCCTCTGTCTCCCACAGCGGAAAACTCAGATGTCATCGGCTCAGTGGTCAAGGCACTCAGGAGCCAGGGTTCTGCTGCTGTGCTTACCTTTCCTTTATTACTGGGAGACAGCAGCGACATTTCTGCCCTTAGACCTCCTTTCTAGGCAGCCAGAAGGGGGAGGATGCAGATCACATTAGCTTGTGTGCCCCAAAGGAGTAGCCCCCACGTTTAAGTGGCTTTTCCAGAAACCCCACGTCTATGGCCATACCACTCTGAACATGCCTGGCCGTGTCAGAAACCCCACACAACGGCTTCTACCTGGTGTGATCGGTAAGATCCGCGCGGGTGAGGAAGCCAGGCTCCTCTGTAGCTGTGACAAAATCCAGGATCTGACTGATAGTAAGGAAAACTCTGAAGGATGGATATTGATTAACCAAATAGCTGTCACGTGGCAAAGTATTAATGTTACCTTTTAAAAAGTTATCCTCTTGCAGACTTCCTTGGAGGTCGTGTGGTTAAGACGCCACACTTCCATGGCATGGGGCACAGGTTCAATCCCTGCTGAGGGAACTAAGATCCCACATGCCATGTGGCATAGCCTAAATAAATAAGTAAGTTTACCCACTTTGAGGATGTGCTCCAAAGAGACAGCCTCTCTCCCAACACACTCCTTTCTACACTGTCTTTCCGTGGACACAAAATGGCCCATTAAAATGATCCCCCATTCCTGTAGATTAATAAATAAAGGAATCCTTTATTGTTCTCAATCATCATTCAGTTTATACATTCTCTGAAGCCATAGCCAGCTAGCTAGCTAACTCAAAGATTAAAGAACTCCCAGTTCTTGGGGCTAAAGCCACAATTTGTGACGACTGCCCTGAGATCTTTTTAAATAGCTCTATCAATCACATGGGTTTATTGCAGGTTTCCCCTACTTAATGCTGTATGCTTCAGATTGAACCAGCCTTACCCTTCGAAACCCTGTTTTCAATCAGTTTTATTCTGACATTAAGTGATCCCGGTTACAGACAAGATGTATTTTATGTTCCCAGTTGGGCTTCCTAATGCCTTGCCCCGGAATACTCAAATACAGGGCACGCAAATGGCTGGCTGCAGATAATTCCTAACCTGAGGTTTTACTGATCCTGTGCAGACCCCAAAGCATGTAAACCTGCCATTGGAGTCAGGCCAGAGTCCACATGTCCCCGTTTTTCCAATTGTCTGTGCTGATAATCCTTCACCTTCAGGTGGCGCTAAGTGGTAAAGAACCCGCCTGCAAATGTAGGAGACAAGATGCTCGAGAGACGCAGGTTCGATCCCTGGGTCAGGAAGATCCCCTGGAGAAGGAAATGACAACCCACTCCAGTATTCTTGCCTGGAGAATCCCATGGACAGAGGAGCCTGGAGGGCTATAGTCCATAAGGTCGCAGAGTCGGCCAGGACCGAAGTGACTTAGCACGCCCGCACTCTTTATTTGCAGTGTATCTTTGGAAACTACCTGTCATTAATGAAAGAATTTTAAAAGCCAAAAAAATCCGAATGCCAGCTTTCTCCAAGATCAAGAAATGGAGAAAACATGTTGTTCTTCCTTTTCTCTTTCTTTTTCCTACTCCTATTTTGTTTTCCAAACACCTTTGGAGACTTATTCATTGTTTTTGGGGGGTGAAATACCACACAGCTTACAGCATCTTAGTTCCCCAACCAGGGGAACTGGTTTCAGGCTAGACTGAACCCAGACCCTCAGCAATGAAAGCCAAGAATCCTAACCACTGGATCACCAGGGAATTTCCTAGATTTGTCCCATTTTATTATTATGCTAGGGTCAGTCACCTTGACTACCATGCTATCATCAATGCGGGTGAATTACCTGCTATGGAGACTTTAACGTTCTCCCCATATGTTCGACAGACATACAGACCCAGTCACAGTGTTGGCTCAATCCCAGCCAGTCCCCCGCTCTGCCCACCATCGAACCTTTGACCTGGCCCTAGTAACCAGCCTGAGGCTACCATGCTTCCTGGCAGCTGCCCCAGAAGAATCACTAACAGCTCCTTGCTTAAGACAACTGAACTCCAAACCTTATTTATTTTTTATCTGGCTGCACTGTGCTGCATGTGGGATCTTAGTTCCCCGACCAGGGATCAAACTCATGCTTCCTGGAGCAGAAGCTCAGAGTCCTGACCACTGGACAAAGGGAGTTTCCGGGACTCGAAATCTTGAAGAGGTAGAGGGTGGTGAGGTGGGTTGCTCTGCCTCTTCCAGTATTCTGTCCCAATCTACTGCTTTTTTTAAAAAATTGCAGTATAATTGCTTTACAATGTCATGTTGAAACTAACCCGACATTGTCCTACTTCCTTTTGTGTATCGATTTTCTCTGGTAGAAAAACACTAAACTTGTATTTTTTTCTCTCACTTTTCTTTAGCGTCGAGAAGTGGCAAAAACAGTTTTCTGCTTGGTTGTAATTTTTGCCCTGTGCTGGTTCCCTCTTCATTTAAGCCGCATTTTGAAGAAAACTGTGTATGATGAAATGGACACGAACCGATGTGAATTACTTAGGTAGGATCCTATGTACTCAGAAGGAAATTGGAATTTCTCTGATTTCACATTTCTAAGACTTTTACAAAACCACCTGCTCTACACTCACGTTCGCCTTGAAAATAAAATCTTCCAAGTTGATTGTTTTTCTTTAGCTGCTGCAGCCCATAACCAACCTCAAAATTTTGTGCAAGCCCTATCAATAACTTTGCTGCTCCCCTCCTGGGTTAACCAAGTGGTGGGTGTATCTGCACATGTCCTGCAGAACTGAAACTGCCATTTAAACAAGGGCTTTAAAAATAATTTTGACTGCCACCTCTGAGAAATGTCTCCTGGCCAAGAAAAATGCTTCTTCTAGAGATAAATGCTAGTTAGGTTTTAAAATATGATGTTCTAATTTATCTCTTCTATTTCCTTTTGCTCAAGTTTCTTGCTGCTCATGGATTACATCGGTATTAACTTGGCAACCATGAATTCGTGTATCAACCCAATAGCTCTATATTTTGTGAGCAAGAAATTTAAAAATTGTTTCCAGGTAAGTATTTCTTTTAGCAGGAAGATCTTTTTCATAGTAATTATTGGCATTAATGATTGATTATATGTGATGGTTGTTGCTGTTATTGTGAAGTCACTCCGTCGTGTCCAGTTCTTTTGGGACTCCATGGACTTATAGCCTGCCAGGCTCCTCTGTCTGTGGGATTTTTCCAGGCAAGAATGCTGGAATGGGTTACCATTTCCTACTGCAGGGGATCTTCCCAACCTAGGGATCCAAACTGCATCTCCTAAATTGGCAGGTGGATTCTTTTTTTTTTTTAATTGGAGGATCATTGCTTTACGATATTGTGTTGGTTTCCGTCATACACCTGCCACAGGTATCCATATGCCCCCCTCCTGAGCCCCCCACCTCCCTCCCCACCCCATCCCTCTAGGCTGCCACAGGGCACCGGGCTGAGCGCCCTGTGTCACGCAGCGGATTCCTACCTGGCAGGCACAGGGCACCGGGCTGAGCGCCCTGCGTCACGCAGCAGATTCCTACCTGGCAGGCACAGGGCACCAGGCTGAGCGCCCTGCGTCACGCAGCAGATTCCTACCTGGCAGGCACAGGGCACCGGGCTGAGCGCTCTGCATCACGCAGCAGATTCCTACCTGGCAGGCACAGGGCACCAGGCTGAGCGCCCTGCGTCACGCAGCAGATTCCTACCTGGCAGGCACACTCTTTACCGCTGAGCCGCCCGTTTGCAATAGTAAATAATAGCAAATTCAGTTGTTTCCACTTAATTAGAATTCTTTTTCCTCTTCTGTCTTGTCTTTATTTTTATTTCTAATAGAGTATAATTGCTTCAGAATGCTTTATTAGTTTCTACCATACAGCAACGTGAATCAGCTATATATATACCTATATCCCCTTTCATATATATATATATCCTTCCCATTTAGGCCACCACAGAGTACTGAGTACAGTTCCCTGTAGATTCTCATTAGTTATCCATTCTATACAAAGTTCCGGGAGTGTGGATATGCCAACCCCAGTCTCCCAGTTCATCCTGCCACCTCCCTATCCCCCTTGGTATCATACATTTGTTCTCTACTTCTGTCTCTATTTCTGCTTTGTAAGCAAGTATTTTTTAAGAATAGCCAACATGTGTATCTTAGATATCCAACAGGCATATCTCATTCCAGTTGTAAATAGCACTTTCATCAGCTGAACTTTTCAAAAGAGAAGTGAAAATCACAATAGTACTTTCAGCAGCTGAACTTTTCAGAAGAGAAGTGAAAATTACATTTTGTTACCCAGAAAGAGCATCAAATTGTCAGCATAACAGAAAAGGAATATCTATTCAAACAACATACTCAAAAGTTAAAATAAAAAGAACTAATTTAGTAACATGCCAATTTAGTATCATGCTTTGAAAAGAAATATTCCCAAGTTGTGCTCCAAAGCCAACAGAATAAACTTATTCATACCTTACATGGCCTTAGACTTTTAACCATAGTCTCAACAAAACATAAACTCATTGTTAAGAAAGCTCTTGCTAAATGCTACTTAATAGTATACTTCATAATAGTCTTTTCAAGAAACGTAAATGTTTATGGCTCTGGAAATCTGAACAATGTAATTTAATTCAAAATCAGTTTCCTTCCATTCTTCAAACCTCCTTGTAGCTAAGCCAACACGTGTTCTCCTGAAGTTCCAAGCACTTCTCGCTGAGGTATTATTTTTCCAGTTCCTAGAATGATTTTAGCATAGAATTAGTCCTAACTGGAATCCGTTAACTTTGGCCAGGATGTTTAACTTCATTTTATGGTACATATTAGGAAGAGTAGCATAGAGTTCAAGGGTGCAGGATCTGGAAGTGAACAGTCTTGATTTACATCCCAGCTCTGCACTAGCTGACTATCTAAAACCAGGTCCAAGTGGGGCCGCTCCTGCTTCCGCAGTTTGCCTGTCAGTAAATCAGATGCTGTGTCTGTATCTGTATCAGACACTGTATCCATCTCATCAGGTGGAATAAGTGGTTCAGTGCTTGAGACAGCAGAAAGTGCTCGGTGTGAGTTTATCAGTATTAAGGATAGAAGAGAGGAAAAACACAAGTGACTACCTTTGTGACTCCTGCCGTCTAAAAGGAGACAGATATTAACCAGAGAGTCATAGGAATCAATAAAACTTGGTATGGAACTTCTTACTGCCACACTTTGGGGTTATGTTTACAAGTCATGAGATGCCCTCAGAAAGATTCTGCCCTAGTTACTTGAGGTGGCAGGCAGGATGACTATGTTCTGATGTGCTTGGGTGAGTAGCTGAGCCAGCCAAGGAGAGGTTGGATGATTGAGAAACAAAGGATTCTTGGTTAATCTGAAGACTTCATTTGGGAACCAAAAATCTTTTAACAAATAATCTCTTGAACCTTGAGCCACATATCTCCCCTGAAAAATGCATTTTTTCCAACGAAATTTTGTTGGGGATTATGTTATTGAGGAACAGAGATGAATATATGGAAAAGTTATTTAATGGCATAGAAATCTAAAGACCTGCAAGGGGACTTAAAAATCCCAACCCTTGTTACAACTTTTTAAAAGATTGTGGAATTATCAAAGTGCACATGAATCAAGTTTTAATATGCTGTATGATGGGTGGATGAGGCTGTCCATTGTACCATTTCTTTCTTTGAATTCTCAGGCATGGTTTGGCAGTGCAAAAACTATGTGTCATTAACAAATTCAATAAAAGTAAATATATGAAAACAAAAAAAGAAAGATTCTGCCCTAAGAAAGAGTGACGAAAATGCAGGTCATAACAAATACATTTATGTAATCTGGAGTAAAATCAGTTGCTAATTAGTTTACATATTAACCAGAGGGTAAGGGGGAAAAAAAATCCAGGTGTACACTCAGAAATTAAACACAGTTTTGACTGATATTCATAAAAAGGCAGCACACCCAGGGGAAGGAGTCCAACAGAAAGAGTGCTGGGTTCTGAGTTCAGTTCTGCCTCTTCTCTAAGCCCCCCTATTCTCATTCAGGAGGGAAATAGCATCTACCCCCTGGGGCTGTTCAAGAGCCTCAGATGAGGTGCCCAATGAAGAGAGGCACGCAGGTGGTACCGTGAAGACACGCCAGGCCCTTCCCGGTCCTTCCCACCCACGCCCACCCCAAGTCATAGAACAGTCTCCCCCCACCAACACTGCCTTCCTTTCCTCTTTAACTTGGTGAATCAAAACAAGGAACACGGGATCTGTCACTCTGCACTAGAATAAACCATTTAACGTCTCCCTAGAGGTTACAAACGCCCTACTCCAGATTTCTGGCAAGGCCCACACTCTGTCCTCAAATGCCTGTGGACATTCACCCTTGTTGGTGAGCCTATGTGTTCTGCTGGGAACAAGCTGGTGGCCTCCTCTCAATCTGGGTCTGTTCCTTCTCCCAGTCTTGCCTGTGCTGCTGCTGTTACCAGTCCAAGAGTCTGATGACCTCGGTGCCCATGAATGGCACAAGCATCCAGTGGAAGAACCAGGAGCAAAACAACCATAACACAGAGAGGAGCAGCCACAAGGACAGTATCAACTAACCTGGAGGGACATTTATCGGCGTACTTCAAGCCCTACTGGAGGAAAAAGTCAGCACAGCGACTGCGTCCCCAGGAATCTGTCCATCCTTCTCTCGTGACTCAGTCCCACCCCCTGGAAAAACATTTCCCGAAACACTGAAGGGCTGACCGGTTTATACCCACAAATTCAGCGAATCTTACTTCTTTGATTTATCTGATCTACATATTCTGCATGTTATATTCAGCCCTAAAAAATGTTGGGAGTTGGCAGGGGGAAAGGAGATTGTTCAGTTAAACCAGAAGGATATTTACTACCTTTGCATGAAAATAGATTTTTCGAGTACATGGCAAACTTTCATGGTGGTTCTGTAGAATGTTCAATGAGAGCAGTCACCATGAAAAAGTTATAGAGATTGTAACAAGATTTTCTATCTTTTTTGTAAGTAATTTTGGTTTTTTGGCCAAACACAGTATGGGTTTAAGTCTCCTTTGTTTGAAATGTTATTCAGTGCCAGTATTTTTTAACTGCATAGTAGCCTACAGTTGATGATCTGAGCTCATTGACACATATTTTTGTCCCTAAAAACACATAAAACGGAATTCAGGTGAGACATTAGGTTAGTGTTTCTCATGTCACCGGCTTATGTTTTAAAACATAAATTCTCAAGCTGCAGGAGCTTACAGGACCTTAAAGCACAGACTGATATCCATATATGGCAGTTTAATAGCTGCTATGCAAACTTTTTAAGAACCTATATTTTCTTTTTTAATGGGGTTTCATTATAGGAGACCTTGTGCCTATTTTTCTGTTAGATTGAAAAATAATGCTTGAATCAAACAGTTCTATTTTTCACAAGCCTAGTTTTTTAATGGAAGCATTTTATGTAAAATCAAAATACCATTTACTAAAATTTAAATGTATGTATCGTTTAACTATGCCCAAGACTTTCAGTGAAATGCATAGAAGTCCAGAACGAAGCAAGAAAAAAAGGATTCTGTATTTTTAGAAGATTTGGAAATTCTCATTGAGGTTTATTTTTGGTAATAGTAACATGTATATGTGTGTGTGCAAATATACACATATGTATCATGTATATATATACATGCATATACATATATACATGTATGTATATATTCCTTTGCTTGCTTTTAAAAATGTTAACTGGCAGTGAGACTTTTTTTGGTCATTCCTTTTCCATATAGGAATATGGAAAACATAATTTCAAAGTGGCCAGCTGAGTTTATCGTGTCAATGAAATATAATTACTTCCAGATGCTGCCATGAACTTAAGGTTCTTCATGTCCCTGGGTTTTCAGTATGAATCTAAATGCTTTCCCTACCCACACTCTTCACATGGTCACCATTTCAAAAGGCCCACAGTGACTTCTGCTGGGCATTTTCCACGATGTTTACAGACTGTGAGTACAGCAGCAAATCTTTTACTGTGTGTATATAAATATATATGTATATAAACAACCGTAAATTCCTTTTAGCCAGTTTTTCTGTGATTGTCTCTGTGGAATGTATCCGTGTGTGTGGTATATGCATGAGGTCAGATGGTATGTATGGATTTCATGTAATCTAATATTAATGCCTTGCATTTGTGCCAAAGCACACACTCCAAATGGAATCTAGGTGGCTGTTCCTCAAAACAACCAACCTGTCAGTTTTAATCTATCCGTATTCATAAATCTCATGACCATGTTACCATTACAAGTGGAATGTGAGAGGCCTCATGAAAAAGGATGAGCCACGGGTTGACAATGGATTTTGGTTTTTTGGTTGGTGGTTAGTTGAAAAAAGCAGTATTTGGGGTTTATTTTTTCCTGTGCCAGAGCAAAATTCATTAAAGCCTGAAGTATTATATTGTCCCAGTCCTCAACATGGTAATGAGACCGACAAGTGGGCAAATGCTTCTATCAGATTTCGCCAGAAAAATGTCTGATGATAAATTAGCTCAGTTGATTCCTTGGGCTGTATTTTAGAACAGTCATGTATAAAATGATAGCAGGTGCCAGCCATCCAATTGCAGGGCTCATTTGTGTGTTAGCAGTCAATTCCATTAGTCCATGGGTGCATCACAGGCAGTGATATAGCCCTATAATATAAGCCATAGGTTCACACCATTTTGTTTAGACAGTGGTCTTTTTCTTTAAGATGCTTTGTCTCTTGCATATAAAAAATGCATTTTACAAGTTCAGAATGTCATAGATTTCTGAATAACCACACAGGCTTCCATGTGCATTTTGTTTATGGACCAGTAAGTGACTGTGGTTGATAAGTAGGAATATTCCCAATTTCTACGTTTATCACATCTTTCCAAGTAAATCTGTAGAAATGAGCCAGAAGCCAGGGGCCTGCATTGGCAGTAGCCCACAAGTACAAAATAAATGTTTACAGAAGCCTTGTGAGTGTCCCTTCATTTGGATTAATACATAGTTCTACCTAGGAAATGTTTGATACGCAGTGCCTGTTGCAAACCTCTCCTGAGTAATAACCAGGTGAGTGGTTTTCAAACAGATAATTCCTAACTGTACTGTATTCTCAACCAGCTTTGTTGTATTGAATACTTAACACTCCCATTCAATCCTTCATTCACCATTCCTGTAAATTTTAATGAGCATCTACTATGCACCAGGAGTTCTTCTAGTGACTGGAGGTATAGCAGGGAACAAAACAGGCGAAGTGCCTGCTCTCATGGAGCTTGCATCCTAGGAGAAGCTAGAAAATAAAAAACTATCATCAATAAGCAATGTCCAGTGGATACCTGGACTCATCTATATATAACTGCTTATTTGACATTTTCAACTAGGGAGCTAGTCAACAGGGCTTCCCAAGTGGCACTAGTGGTAAAGAACCCATCTGCCAATGCAAGAGATGCAGGAGATGCAGGTTCAATACCCAGGTCAGGAAGATCCCCTGGAGGAGGGCATGGCAACCCACTCCAGTATTCTTGCCTGGAGAATCCCATGGACGGGAACGTGGCAGGCTACAGTCCATAGGGTCACAAAGAGTTGGACACGACTGAAGCAACTTAGCATACATGCACACACAGCTATTCGATAGATATACTACATCTAAAACTAAGCTCCTGGTATCTTTCTAACCTATGCTGCCATATTATTCCTCTGCTCATGTATTACTCAAAATACTCCAAAAAAACAGAACCAGTAGGATAGATAGATGATAGATAGATAGAAGATTCCGTGGCCGCTGAGATATGTATGCTATGCTGTGCTGTCTACAAGCTGAAGAAACAGGAAATTCAAAAGCATAATTCAGTCCAAATCCTAAGGCCTGAAGAACACAGGAGCTGATGGTAGAACTGCCAGTGTGAGGCCAAAGGCCTGAAAACCATGGACGGCTCACATAAGTCCCAGCGTCCAGAAGCCAGAGATCCAGGAGCACCAGTGTCATGAGCAGAAGATGGATGTCCCACCCCAAGGAGAAAGAGAGGGACTTCATTCTGCATCCTCCTTATTGTTCCTTCCAGGTGCTCTACTGATGCGTGATGCCTGTCCCCACTGGTGAGAACAGATCTGCTCTAGTTAGTCTCCTGACTCAAGTGCTTCTCTCTTCCAGAAACACCCTCAAGATACACCCAGAGATCATATCTTCCCAGCTATCTGGTTGGCCCTTAGCCCAGCCAAGTAACACCAAAGATGCACCATCACAGCCGAAAGAACCCCATCCTTTGAGTTGTCAGGACAGAGTCATGTCCCATTTCTTTCTCTCAGTGCTTATACCCAACTCCTCAATAAATCCTAACAGCCCCATCCTCATATTATCTCCAGAATCTCTCACTCGCTCGCTCGCTCACTCGCTCTCTCTCTCCACCTCCCTTTTCTGAGCCACCACTATCTCTTGATCTCTTGCCAGGATAGCTGCAATTGGATCCCAAATGCCTACTTTTTTCCAGCCTTGGAAACACCATACTCTAACGGGAGCCTATCTCTCAACCCCCATAGTGGTCTAAAGGTGCTGACATTTCCAAGGTAGGCGAACCAGCAATGGGGAGTTTTCTAATAACAGCTGAAGTAAGAAAAAGTCCACTGGCGCAAGCCTGGAAGGTCGTACGCCGAGGAGATGCTAGCCACCGCTGGTGTGGGCGTTCTGAAGACGGTCAGTCTAGAGTGTAACAAAGATGAAAAACAGCATTTTAAGTCCTAGTTCTGGTTTTCCCTAATGTTTTCCCATAGCTTGAGCAAGCAAACCATGTGTTTTAGAATAGCTTTAGTTTGAC
Organism: Odocoileus virginianus; assembly: GCF_023699985.2. Taxonomy (NCBI): domain Eukaryota; kingdom Metazoa; phylum Chordata; class Mammalia; order Artiodactyla; family Cervidae; genus Odocoileus; species Odocoileus virginianus. The sequence goes on along the minus strand of NC_069685.1, from coordinate 10,148,493 downwards.
CCCCCCAAAAAAATTGGCAAATCCAGAGACCTCCCTGTGCCCGCTTCTCCCAGATTTCTCATACACATCTACCCCTTGTGTTAGCGGGGTACCTATGATGAACCAATACTGAAATATTGTTCACTAAAGCCCATAGTTTACATTAGGGATCACTTGTTTGTGTTGTCCATTCAATGGGTTTTGACAAATGGAGAGTGACAGTCATCTACCATTGTGTTATCATTCAAAATAGTTGCACTGCCCTAAACCCATCTGTGCTCCGGCTTTCCTCCCCTCCTCCTCTCCCTCTTGATTTATCTTTTCACTCAACACAGATGTAGTAAACACCCACCATATTACCTTGTGCTAGTTGCTGGGAACATGAGATCAGACGTACAAATAAATACACGCACTGAAGTGCTTCGTGGAGATTCGGCAGCTGTCAGCATCAGGGACAGTAATGGCACAAAGGCCAAAGCAGCCCAGATTCTTGAAACTTCAGCTGGTGACATCAGTGAGCACAGTGTGAGGGCTCTGCTGTAATTCTTCTTTTTACAACTTTAAAAAAAATTCACTATCCACATGGCTTGCAGGATCTTTTTTTCTCAACAGGGATTAAACCTGGGTCCCAGCAGTGAAAGCACTAGTCCTAAGCACTGGCTGCCAGGGAATTCCCTGAAATCCTTGTTTTGTTGAGTATAATCATGTCACTGCTCACAGAATTACATAACAATAAGCAATATAGCGTGCTGTGGTTCATGGGGTCGCAAAGAGTCAGACACGACTGAGCGACTGAACTGAACTGAAGCAATATAGCGCTGTGTCTACATTAGAAGCTTTTTAAAGCGCTGAAAAGGGAATTCCATGGAGGTCCAGCACTTAGGGCTCCACACTTTCACTGCCAATGACCCAAGGGCCTAGGTTCCATCCCTGGGCAGAGAACTAAGACCTGGCAAGTGGCGTAGCCAAAAAAAAAAAAGAAGTAAAAATAAATAAATATATATCTGCAAATGTACGTTATTCTCCATCCAAAAATAAACCTATCCAGGATAATTTATTATAGGAGCAAAACAAATTAGAAATTAAGTCCAGGAAATAGCCAAGACAAATGTGAATCTTTCATTATTACCTCTATTGTTCTTTTTAATGGTATCGTCAGTCCGTGAGAGTGCATTAAACACTATGTATGTGCAGAGTGAAGAAAATGTACTGTCTTCCAAAACCTTTCCACGCCTGAAATTCTGATTCCTGTGTTTGAAACATAACCTAGCACCGTACTGAATTTACTGATTTTTCTCCATACTTCAAACAAGCAGAGTTAAGTCAAGGCACACGTCTACCATATGCAGTTGAACACTTCTAAAATTCCAATGGAGTCTTCACACTGAAAAACCTCAGGGGTTTTTAACAATCCTTTATTAGAGAAACTACTGTCACTCTCTTCTATAAGTAGAAACAAAAACAAACTAGAACCTATATTTGGGCAGCACTGATATGCCTGCTTTTTTGTTTCTAAAACTGAAAGGAGACAAGCTACAGTCCTTAGCATCAGGGAATAATGAAGTACTGGAAGTTGTAACAACTAAGTCAGCTTTCCCTACGAAGCATGCTAGCAAAGGTCACTTTTGATTTGATGAAGCCAGAAGTCCTACTATCTTACGGTTTCCTAAGCCTTTAGCATCAATATTACTCAGTTGACTTTCTATTTCTTCCTGGGAGGTAATAAATTAGGAACAGCAATACCAACCTAGATAGAATCAGAAGAGTCATGGAATCTTCCTAAGGGGACAGAGAGAATTCCACAGATTTTTCCTTTTTGGTCCTCATTCACAGTCCCCTCACCTAATTTACGTACATGGAACTGATCATCTTTTACTTGAATTTGATTCCATGACGGTGGAGACAACTGTGTCCTTGGTGTCATGTGACAGATTTGTCCCAGATGGGAGAGGGTAAGAGATGCTGCCCACATCACACAGGATCACGTGGTCGGCCAAACCGCAGGCCCCGGGCATAGCCTGTCTCCCTCCATCGACACAGGTTTTTACAGAATAAGACATTCCTTCTTGAACTATACCTATTTCTCTCAGAGTGTAACAAGTCTGGCTAAGTACAGTTAAATTCTTATATTTTTAAAATATCCTGGAATGAGAAAATCTGCTAAACATGATCAAGTAAGGGGAACATATGTACCTTTTAGCTTTTCAGGGCAAACATTCATGCATAAGGAAAATCTCCCAGGTCCAGGCTTTTGTCTATTTTATGCAACCCAGTGGGGTTCAGCCTGGATCACTCACTGTCAATCAAGACCTTGATGGGAGGGATAGAAGTCTGTTGACCAGCTTAGGCCAAGATGGGCCAACTCCTGGAACTGGAGGCGGGGAGCCGGGGGTGCGGGGAGTAACTTCTCAAAGGAAAACCCACATCACCTTAGAAAGGGAGAGAATAGCTGAGCCACTTCTCTACTCCACCTTTAAAGAGATTTCTCCATCTATAAGGATATATCCCACTCCTCCTATTTTCTGCTGCTTTTTCACATTTTTCCCTCAGTTAATTCCTCAATTTTTATTATTTTCCTTAAAAGTAACTTTTTCTCTTCAAATTATAAAAAATAAAATAGCTATAGGATATATTTAAAGCCAGTGCAAACAAAACAATAATGAATGAATAATCCATGTTTGTAAAGAGAGGAAATTCCTCTACCTGGGGCATTTTATATATATATATAATATATAATATGTATGCAATATAATATATATAGTGTCTCCTACTTCAATATCTTGCATTTAATTTATCCAGTTCCTCTGTTATCACAAACAAACTACACTGACTATACATCTTTGTACGAGTCTCCATGGAGATACTGGAGAAGGCAGTGGCACCCCACACCAGTACTCTTGCCTGGAAAATCCCATGGATGGAGGAGCCTGGTAGACTGCAGTCCGTGGGGTTGCTAAGAGTCAGACACGACTGAGCGACTTCACTTTCACTTTTCACTTTCAAGCATTGGAGAAGGAAATGGCAACCCACTCCAGTGTTCTTGCCTGGAGAATCCCAGGGGCGGCGGAGCCTGGTGGGCTGCCGTCTATGGGGTCGCACAGAGTCGGACACGACTGAAGTGACTTAGCAGCAGCAGCAGCAGCCATGGAGATATGTGTGATTTCTCTAGGAAAATTAAAGAGGAGCAGGATTGCAGTCAATTCATGCATCCTGCCAAACTATCTCCAGCACGACCCACCAGTCCTGGGGTGATCCATTATTAAAGGTTTCAGGGCTTGCAATTGCTCCTCTTTACGTGGTTGCCATCACACTGGGGGATCCTACCTTTAGGTCTCTGTAGCAGACAGTTGGACACCTGACCAGGTCCTCTTGGATCCTGTGTACTAGCCCTGTTCACCCATCTCCAGTTTCAGCTTTGTTGCTACTATCTGCACCTGCACCTGTCAGTGGTCGGCCCTTGGACACTGGAGCCCCTTGCATGAAAGGAGAAGAGGAGGAGCCTGGGGATTTTACACCCCCTCCATCGCCACCATGACCTATGGCCAAGGACTGGCCAGTGTGGGAGTGCAGAAGCCCAGCTCTTGCGGCTCTGGGGGTGGGGGTGGTAAACGCAAGCACCCCCAGAGAACAGTCTGAGTCTGCAGCCTCACCTGAAACATCACCTTAATAAAGATGAGGGAGCTTCTTCTCTTTCCCTCACTGGTTTCTTCTGGGGGACCGTGCCTTAACAAACCGCTGACACCCACACACCTGCCTTGAGGTCTTCTAGAAGAAACTGACCAAAGACAGCACACATTTCTATCTCACTGCTGAACTTAAATGCAAATTGCAAGACACTGAACATGTCAGATTCTTTAGCATACTAAGTTATAACTGGTATTTGAAACCACTTTTCATTTTTCTCCGAGGCATCGGAGTATGCATGAGAGCTCTCTGCTAACTGGCAATCCAAACTTCCTCAAACACAGCCCTATTGGCGATGAAGGCCCACTTGACCACTCTAGGACCTCCATGTCAGGCTCCTTGGAGCATGGCAGTTAAGTTTTTCTGTATCCCCAAACATTCCTCATATAAGAATTCAACTAGCAATTTCTCTTAAGAGAACATGTCTCTCCCAAGTGGCTTCTAAATGAAGGTATAGGTCTTGAATGAAGCTAGAAATCAATGAGAAGGCTAGCGAGATTAGTCAGTTCTCGGTTGGGAAGTGCTGGCCATAGCACAGTTCACTCTTTCAATGGGTTTGCTCACGAGTGTACCAAGAGCTGAGATGACAAGATGAGGAAGGCAGGGTCAAAGGAAAGGTTTTTATTTCTTCAAGAGAAAGACAACCAGGGACTTGCCTGGCAGTCCAGTGGCTAAGTCCACACTCCCAGTGCAGGGGATTGGGGTTCGATCCCTGGTCAGGGGACTAGATCCCACATACTTTAACTAAGAGCTCACATGCTGCAACTAAAGGTCCCACATGCCTCAACTAAGACAACTAAGGCCCAGTGCAGCCAAAAACATAAATTTTTTTTTTAAAGAAATAGAAAATCAACCTCAGCAATTTTAAGACAGTAGAATTAGGCCAGTGATAGGAACAGATCATGCATGGATGAAAAAAAGAAGAAAATAATTGATGGATCAAGCTCCCATACAAGTCAAAAGGAGATGCAAATGGCAGCCTTGGAAAAGAAGAAGTATGCTTCTTCGCTAGTCAGTGAGGAATCAAGGTCAGTAATCAACCACGACTGTTTCTTTCAGTTCAGTTCAGTTCAGTCACTCTGTCGTGTCCGACTCTTTGCACCTCCATGGACTGCAGCATGCCAGGCCTTCCTGTCTATCACCAACTTCTGGAGCCTACTCAAACTCATGTCCATCGAATTGGTGATGCCATCAAACCATCTCAACCTCTGTGGCCCCTTCTCCTCCTGCCTTCAATCTTTCCCAGCATCAGGGTCTTTTCAAATGAGTCAATTCTTCACATCAGGTGCCTAAAGTTTTAGAGTTTCAGCTTCAGCATCCAATGAATATTCAGGACTGATTTCCTTTAGGATTGACTGGTTGGATCTCCTTGTGAAGACTCTCAAGAGCCTTCTCCAACACCACAGTTCAAAAGCATCAGTTCTTTGGCACTCAGCTTTCTTTATAGTCCACTCTTACATCCATAAATGACTACTAGAAAAACCATAGCTTTGACTAGATGGACCTTTGTTGGCAAAGTAATGTCTTTGCTTTTTAATATGCTGTCTAGGTTGGTAACAGCTTTTCTTCCAAGGAGCAAGCATCTTTTAATCATGGCTGAGGTCACCATCTGCAGTGATTCTGGAGCCCCCCAAAATAAAGTCTGACACTGTTTCCACTGTTTCTCCATCTATTTGACATGAAGTGATGGGACTGGATGCCATGATCTTAGTTTCCTGAATGTTGAATTTTAACCGAAATTTTTCACTGTCCTCTTTCACTTTCATCAAGAGGCTCTTTAGTTGTTCTTTGATTTCTGATATAAGGGTGGTGTCATCTGCATATCTGAGGTTGATTTTTCTCCCAGTTACCTTGATTCCAGCTTGTGCTTCATCCTGGCATTTCACTTGATGTACTCTGCATATAAGTTAAGTAAGTAGGGTGAAAATATTCAGCCTTGACGTTCTCTTTTCTAGATTTGGAACCAGTCTGTTGTTCCATGTCCACTTCTAACTATTGCTTCTTGACCTGGATACAGATTTTTCATGGGGCAGGTGAAGTGATCTGGTGTTCCCATCTCTTGAAGAATTTCCCGCAGTTTATTGTGATCCACACTGTCAAAGGCTTTGGCGTAGTCAGTAAAGCAGAAGTAAATGTTTTTCTGGAACTCTGTTGCTTTCTCAATGATCCAGTGGATGTTGGCAATTTGATCTCTGGTTCCTCTGCCTTTTCTAACTCCAGCTTGGACACTTTCAAGTTCACAGTTCACATACTGCTGAAGCCTGCCTTGGAGAATTTTGAGCATTACTTCGCTAGCATGTGAAATGAGTGTAATTGTGTGGTAGTTTGAACATTCTTTGGCATTGTCTTTCTTTGGATTGGAAAGAAAACTGAGCTTTTCCAGTCCTGTGGCCACTGAGAGTTTTCCAAATTTGTTGGCACATTGAGTGTAGCACTTTTAAAGCATCATCTTTCAGGATTTGAAATAGCTCAACTGGAATTCCAACACTTCTACTAGCTTTGTTCGTAGTGATGCTTCCTAAGGCCCACTTGACTTTGCGTTCTAGGATGTCTGGCTCTAGGTGGGTGATCACACCATCGTGATTATCCGGGTCATGAATATCTTTTTTGTATAGCTCTTCTGTGTCTTCTTGCCACCTCTTCTTTATATCTTCTGCTTCTGTTAGGTCCATACCATTTATGCCCTTCTAGTGTGCCCATCTTTGCATGAAATGTTCCCTTGGTATCTCTAATTTTCTTGAAGAGATCTCTAGTCTTTCCCATTCTATTGTTTTCCTCTATTTCTTGGCATTGATCACTGAGGAAGGGTTTCTTATCTCTCCTTGCTATTCTTTAGAACTCTGCATTCAGATGCTTATATCTTTCCTTTTCTCCTTTGCCTTTAGCTTCTCTTCTTTTCTCAGATATTAGTAAGCCCTCCTCAGACAACCATTTTGTCTTTTCGCGTTTGTTTTTCTTGGGGATGGTCTTGATCGCTATCTCCTGTACAGTGTCATGAACCTCTGTTTCTTTAGGCATGTGATTTCCTATTTCTACTCATGAATGTCCTCTGTCTATATAAAGGATAAGAACAGGCCTGTTTGTACTATAAGAGTGCCCTTTCAAAATCATACTTTCAGGAATATCCTGAAAAGATACCCACCCAAGTATAATCTGAATGAACTCTTCAACTCCTCACTGGAGGGACTCAGGGAAGACAGACCCACAGGTAGAGTCAGAGGTTCCCATCCACACTCAAGGCTGTCCAGAGATGCCAGGGAAACATAACTATATGACTTTCCTATGATGAATATGTATTGATCTGTAAACAGCATACATACAGAAAGAAAATCTATCTGATTTTTGGTGATGATAGTGTTAAAGTTTCTTCAGTTTACCAATTGTGTTAGTCAAGGTTCTTCAGAGAAAGAGAACCAACAGAATATACATATATAGCTACATATACATCTGGGCTTCCCAGATGGCTCAGTGGTAAAGGATCCACCTGTAAAGCAGGAGAAACACAGGTTTGACCCCCTGGGTCAGGAAGATCTCCTAGAGAAGAAAAGGGCAACTCACTCCAGTATTCTTGCCTGGGAAATCCCAAGGACAGAGGAGCCTGGTAGGCTACAGTCCACTGGGTCACAAAGAGTCACATGACTTAGTAGCTAAACATAAGACATAAGAGATTTATTACAGGAATTAGCTTGCATGGTTGGGTGATGTTCTCCTGCATCGTTGAAAGCAATCTTTATTCAGTCTATCAAATGCCAGTCCCTCCCTCCCAGAGTCAGTCTCACAGACACACCCACAAATAACATTTTAGGAATGTCCCTGGTGCTTCAGTGGCTAAGACTTCATGCTCCCAATACCAGGGGACTAGATTCAATCCCTGGTCAGAGAACTAGATCCCACATGCCACAACTGAAGATCTCGCACGCTGCAACAAAGACCAGGCAAAGTCAAATAAAGAAAATAAACATTTTTTTAAAAAAAGAAATAACATCTTACCAACTATCTGAGCATCCCTAGTCCAAATCAAGTAAAAATAAAAATAGCACATAAAGTTAATCATCATAGTGATGTGACAAATACTCAAGATAAATCAAAACCCTTTCGTGATATGCTTCCTTAGAGAATCTATCAGGGAAAATAAATTTTCATAAATCTGGATAATAATACTATCCACATAACTATGCCTTAAAGCATAAATAAAGATTTTACAAACATCTCCAACTCTCATAGCCATTCCATGCTAAGGAGTCTTCCTCAGTCTTCCAAATCTAACAGCCAGGATGGCTGGTGGAGATAAAGCCCTGAAGTGGTCCAACATGCTTCCCTCCCCTTTTTCTGTGTATCCGTAGAGAATCTATAAAAAGCTAGACCCTTTTCTAATTCCTCCCTCTTCACTGAGGGCTCCATTTCCAAAATTCATCAGGCAGAAAGAAGCCCGAGTTGTACTTCCTCCACCATGGACCCTCCATTTCTCACATTCCACATCATTTTCAGGTATTTGGCAATCGCATTATACTGTAAATTGCACAATTCTTTGGGCTTGGGGTTACTTGGTGCAGCCACGCACTTGCCATCAGTCCAACATCCCGGGGTCTCTTTCAATCAAAAAGCACCAAGGTCATGGGAACTTTGTATTCTACTGAATCATGAATTAATTCAGGCAAAATAATGGCGTAACTTCTGACCATGCTGGGGATCACTCATCATTCCACCAGGTTGTTCCAATACTCCAGGGAATGCTGTGTGGTGACACAGCTGAATATTCTCATCCGAAATTTACACTGTATGACATATGATCTTACAAGCTCTTGACTCTGTGGATTAGACAGTGTGTGACACGTAAAAGGTTGTCATTCTGATTTCAGCTTAAAGGTCACTTCCTCTGAGGGACCTTTCCTGACCATATAAATGAGTCACCCATTCACTCTGTCATTTCACTCTGTTTTAATTCTCTGCATAGCACACATGGTAACTTCACATTTTTCATGCTCATTTAAGTTGGTCTACTGTCAGCTCCCTTCCACTAAATAAAGGACCTGGTCTACCTTGTTTACTGTAATATTATTCCCAGTGCCTGGGGAATAATTCTGGGCTTCCCAGGTGGCTCAGTGGTAAAGAATCTGCCTGCCAATGCAGGACACAGAGGTTCAATCCCTGGGTTGGAAAGATTTCCCTGGAGGAGGAAATGACAACCCACTCTAGTATTCTTGCCTGGAGAATCTCGCGGACAGAGGAGCCTGGAGGGTTACAGTCCATGGGGTCGCAAAGAGTCAGACATGACTTAGTGACTTAGCACACATGCGCACTAGAATAATTCTGAATGGAACCCCCAGTATGTGTATGTTAAATGAGTTAAATCAACGTAACAATAAAAATGGCTAGGATGCTACCTTGAGGATACTTTTAATATAGGTTGGTCAGAGAAGGTCTTTCTGGGGTGATAACTTTTTAGTTGAAATGTATATAATGGCAATTAGATAAAAGTACAGGGTTTTGATTATTACATCAGCCTGCATGTTTTTACTTTGATATCAGACTGTTCTTATGAACAAAAGCTTTATAACTATTGACAAGTGACCCCAAAAATCATGGACTTGGCCCAAGAATTCAACGGAACAGGTATAACACTGAACCTACAGAGTAGGTTTAAAGAAGGTAATGAAGGGGACTTCCCTGGTTGTCCAACATGTTAAGACTTCATGCTTCCACTGCGAAGGGAGCTAGGATCCCACATACTGGTGGCACAGCCAAAAATAAATAATTTTTAAATCAAGTAAAAGAGGTAATAAGAGAAATCAATTCATGGGGTCACAAAGAGTCAGACATGCCTTAGTGACTGAATAACAAGAAAAATCATTGTCAGTGCTTCCCAGAACATTTTCCTTTTTAATAGTCCAGATTTTTTTTCCTCTGAAGATCCATCCATCACTTAATCACCTGAGGGAATGGGATGGCAGATACCACCTAGAACAAAAACCCACAGTGGAAGACATGATGAGAGAAGTATCCACCAGAATCCAGCAGAATGGAGAGAACACAGCTCTTCTGATGAGCAGTGGGAAAGCCTAGTGGGGAACACCATGCACATTCCACCTGGATTCTTTCAGGTTTCATGACTCCTACCTACACTCCTAAGATTTAGTCAGTTGAGGTGCTAGCTGATTGTGGAGACAGAAATCAGGCAAAGAAAGACAAGATGGAAGCTTCGGGATGGTGAATTGCGCCCTTTGTAGGCAAAGGCCCTGTGCACTACAGTTCCTATTTAGAACACATGAGCAGACCACCTTGGCTGACCTAAACCAGTGTGGTTGTCTGCAGCTAGAGACAAATAAGCGTGAGTGACTAGAGAGTGAGGATTGTACTAACTGCCCTCAAGTCTCCCATGTAGTAGAGAAAGGGTATAGAAGTTCCAGTTGTTCCCAGAGAAGGTCATGGAAGCTTACCGAGAGTCCAGGGAGCCTGCCTTTGGGTCATTAGAGAGAAAGCTGTGATGACACTGAAGTCCAAGGGGAGACAGGGTAGGTCAGAGAGCCAGGAGGGGACAAGGCTGGACGTTTCAGCAGTGGATACAGCAAGAACAGGTCACTCCCTGCAGAGGTGAGGATGTATCTTGATCGGTGAGCAGCAGAGACATTACATAAGCTCCCTTTTGCACCCAGACACCAACTTGGGCACAAGGAGGAGGAAAGGAAACTCTTCAGAAGAGAAACAACTCTGGTGCGTGCGTGCTAGGTCACTTAAGTCATGGCCAGCTCTTTGCAATGCTATGGACTGTAGTCTGCCAGGCTCTGCTGTCCATGGGATTCTCCAGGCAAGACTACTAGAGTGGGTTTCCATGCCCTCCTCCAGGGGATTTTCCAGACCCAGAGATCAAACCCAAGTCTCTTACATCTCCTGCATTGGCAAGCAGGTACTTTACCACTAGTGCCACCTGGGAAGCCCCAACAACTCTGGTAGAAAGTTGGAATTTTTAATTGCTTAAATATGCATATATAGACACCCACACAAATGAACCTATTAAACTGGAATAAGCTGAATTACCTGTTAATCTTGAGCTTTAAAACATGACTTTCTACAATCGCCAGAAATTTAAGTAGGTGCAGAGGAAGAAGTCAGGTATAGAAACAGACAAGTTAAACTTATCTAATAGTCACTTTAGATTGATTCTAGCTTTACCATACTCTGTACATACAGCACAAGTGTCTGCTTCTAATGTTCCAAACTGAGATGCTCAAGCATGCTGAGTTCAACTCACAAATCTCCTCATCAGGTGTGCAAGGTTCTCCTTAATCGTTAGTTGTCCTGGAGAGGTAGGATACCAATAAGAAAGTAGCTTCCTCTATGTGCTCTTGAGTCAAGGAGAGCAGAGACAGGTAGGCATCGCTTCCACACCCACAGTGGCTGTATCATTTACGGGCAGGACGCTTGAGGCTGGCAAAACGAAATTCCCAGTAAAGATCGGCAACATCACTGGCATAACCTTGAACTTCCCTGGCAGTGACGCCTCTCTCCAAGCCCTGTGCTCACCTCCACACCCTAGTATACACCACTTTTCCCTTCCTCAGCCTCTTCCAATTAAACCTATGTCCTCCTTCTTCTATTGCCACTACAACAAATTCCTATTTACTCTTTTCCTAACATAGTAGCTATTAACAACAAATAGGTAGAGCTGTGATCATCCATTAAACCTGGATGCCATAGCATCCATTTCTTCTGTTCAGGAGTAAGAAGTGTTTTCTCCAGAAGCATTATTTCCAGATCTCCCATACCTGGAAGGAAAGAGAGAGCTTTGCTTCCCATACTTCAGAAGGTCCCCCAAACATTCTCCATCCCCAGTAAGACAAATGTCTTCTATTAATACCAAAAATAAAAGACAGGCCTGAGAGAGTTTGGTAGATAAAGAGATTGACTCTAGTGAAATAAGAGGGTTAACCAAAAAAGAGAAAATGTGAGATTCAGAAAAACAAGGCTCCAACACAGGAGAGAGGCAAAGAGACTTCCCAGAATAAGAGTGAAGAGAAGTCCCAGGGTGACAGCTGAGTAACAGCTGGCCTAGAGCAGTCAGTCCAGAGGGGAGCAGGAGGACAGAAAGGTCTAGGAAGGGGGTCTTGTCTTCAGAGAAAAAAAGACAAAATTAGCAGATGATCTAATATTGTCCAAATTATGACTTTGCTCCATTGGGGGTCATTAGAGAAGGGAAATTGTGTGTGTGTGTGTGTGTGTGTGTGTGTGTGTGTGTGACAGAAGGGGGCAGTGGAATTGATTGAGGTAAGATCTCATTTACTCTGAAAAGAAACCAAAAACTAGTGCATAAATTTGACAAATCCACAGAAATGCAGTGTAACCATTGTTCAAAAATACAGAGTTAAATACTAGTAAAAAAAAAAAAACAGTTAAAAAGTTAAAAGTGGTTGCAAACTATGGTGCTGGAGAAGACTCCTGAGAGTCCCTTGACAGCAAGGAGATCAAACCAGTCCACCCTAAAGGAGATCAGCTCTGGATGTTCATTGGAAGGACTGATGCTGAAGCTGAAGCTCCAATACTTAGGCCATTGATGCAAAGAACTGACTTGTTGGAAAAGACCCTGATGCCGGGAAAGATTGAGGGCAGGAGGAGAAGGGGACGACAGAGGGTAAGATGGTTGGATGAAATCACTGACTCAATGGACATGAGTTTGAGCAAGCTCCAGGAGACAGTGAAAGACAGGGAAGCCTGGTGTGCTGCGGTCCATGGGGTTGCAAAGAGCCAGGCAGGACTCAGCCACTGAACAACAACAATGGGGAGTAGGTCTCAAGAGAGGTAAAGGATGGGGCAGGGGGCTTCCTTTCTTTGTTGTTAGCTGTGGTGTGTTAAAGATCATCACAAAGTCATTGACATTCTTCCCATGGAGGGCTGGGATATATTTTGCCTCCCCGTGAATGAATACGGACTGGCCTGTGACTGCTTCCCAGTAATGGGCGTGACACTCTACCATTTCCGGTCCTGGCTTTTAAGATTAGAAGTTTCCAGTGTGGGCTCATGGATCCCTGAACCAACATGGAAAAAGACCAACACCTCCCTCAAGAGACCACACAGAGAGGCCCTGAGACAGCATTGAGAGAGAAATAACCAGCCAAGCACAACCTTCTAGTCACTCCACCGAGACACCAGGCATGTGAACAAGACTGTCTTCAAACAGCCAGACCAGACCAGACGCTGGCTGATCACCACCAGTCAATACCACATGGAACTGAAAAAGCACCCAGCCAAGCCCTGCTTGTATTCCTCATCTGCAAATCATGAGACAATAAAATCACAGTTGGTTTAACCTTTTACATATTGGAGCACTTTGTTGTACATCAAGAGATAACTAGAACCTAAGTCTTTTAGTATTGATACTTAAGAGTAGTAAGTTTTTAGTACTAATCTTTTAAATGTACATGAATCATTTTCATTAAAACAGAAATTAATTTGAAATACTTTGGTCTGGTGACTTTCCTGCTGGTCCAGTGGTTAAGCATCCACCTGACAATGCAGGGACTCCGGTTCTGTCCCTGGTCTGGGAAGATTCCACACGCCGAGGGGCAGCCAAGCCTGTGCACCACGACCGCTGAAGCTCACAGTCAGAGAGCATCACAAGAGAAGCCACTGAAGTAAGAAGCGTCTGCATCACAAAGAAGAGCAGCCCCCACTCACTGAAGCCAGAGAAAGCCCAGGCACAGCCACAGAGATCCAGCAAAGCCAAAAATAAACTTTAAAAATAAACAAAAATTTAAAACTAGTTTGCTTTGAATAAGGTCAATATACTATATTGATGTCAGTGTCATGGTTTCAACATTGTGCCGCAGTCACACAACATGGGGGAGACAGAAGGAAGGATGTAGGGGGGGTCTCTATTTTTTATAACTGCACGAGACTCTACAGTTTTCTAAAAATGAAAAGTTTAAAAGATAACGAGTTTGAATGTTTATACCTTGTCACATTTATATATTTTTAACAAAAATCATGTCATACTTTACATATCATCTACATTTTTCTATTTAATACATTTATACCTATTTCCAATCCAGCACTTATAAAGATATAGCTTACTAATTTAAGTGACTGCATAATATTCCACTGTGTGGATTTACTAAAACTTAGTTAGCTAGCAATTTGCTGATGGATATTTAAGTTATTTCTCTCTCTAGAGACTACATACTCTAACAAATAAGAATTTTAAGTTCCCTTTGAGTTACAAAATCAGAGGCTAGGAAATATGGCAATATTTACCCTACTCTAAACTGATGGTACTTACTTCTGTCCTTCTTATGATAATTCCTTTCTTATCTAGATATCTTACACAATTATAGAATCATTAATGCTTTTAAATCCAGGAAGTGTCCACATAAGTATGCATAACAGGCAATGGCACCCCACTCCAGTACTCTTGCCTGGAGAATCCCATGGACGGAGGAGCCTGGTGGGCTGCAGTCCATGGGGTCGCTAAGAGTCGGACACAACTGAGCGACTTCACTTTCACTTTTCACTTTCATGCATTGGAGAAGGAAATAGCAACCCACTCCAGTGTTCTTGCCTGGAGAATCCCAGGGACGGGGGAGCCTGGTGGGCTGCTGTCTATGAGGTCGCACAGAGTCAGACACGACTGAAGCGACTTAGCAGCAGCAGCAGCAGGTCAGCTTCTGGCTAGCAGATTGCAACTCAAACTGCTAGATGTCTGGGAAAAAAGCACAATAATTAAAACTCAAAACCTGAGCCCTGAGCCACCCTGTTTGAAGGGGTTTCAGAAAAAAAAGAAACCAGGAAAGAACTGATCTTGAAAACTAGGTCTCAAATCTCAGCGTTTCCAATACCCATCCTCCCCAAATAATCATTTAATCTGATCAGCATGTTTTATATTATGACATGGTTAAGATCTAAAGAAAAGTAAAAAGGATGTTCTAGGTGGATACACCCATGGATTTCTGGGCAAGAATAACTCATGCTGCCTTTTAAAGACTCTCTGTGCTTTTAAGGAAGTGTATCTGCATGAGACAAGTGCTCGGGCCTGGTGCACTGGGAAGACCCAGAGGGATCGGATGGAGAGGGAGGTGGGAGGGGGGACTGGATGGGGAATACATGTAAATCCATGGCTAATTCATTTCAATGTATGACAAAAACTACTGTAATGATGTAAAGTAATTAGCCTCCAACTAATAAAAATAAATGGAAAAAAATAAAATAAAATAAAATAAAAAAGTAAAAAAAAAAAAAAGTGTATCTGAGGTATATTATTCACTCATTCATTGAACAAATATTTAAGAGCCCAATAGTGTGTCAGGAGCAGACAAAGTCAGCTACTGCCCTGGAGGACTTCATATGCTAGTGGAGGGACAAAGAATTAGATAGACAAGTATAAACAATATGGCAGAGAAGAATAAGAATAATAAGTGCATTGTACTTATGTGGCAGCCTGGATGGGAGGGGAGTGGGGGAGAATAGATACATGTATATGTAGGCTGTTCACCTGAAACTGAAACTCCCACAACATTGTTAAGTGACTGCCAAAACAAAATAAAAAGTTAACTAAGCACAGTGTAGCACGGGGTTACACAGGAGGGCGCCCAAGGCCTCTATGAAGGAATTTAACAAATTTTTTTTTCAGGCCGAGTGGCATGTGAGATCTTAGTTCCCGGAACAGAAAACAAACCTGTGACCCCTGCATTGGGAGCATGGAGTCTTAACACTGGACACTGGAGAAGTCTCAACACAATCTCCAAGTAGGAAACGGCATCACTGTTTGGTAGAAAGAGGTCATTCCAGGAAGGGAGGAGCATGGGCAGCCTGAAAGCAAGCACTGGGCTGAGTAGAGCCTGCAAGCCGGGCTGGTCCATGGGCAGGGGTGGCTCTACAAGCAGTTACATGATGCCCAGGTAGGCGCTGGAAGCAAGGAGTGACGCGAGAGGTCGCCCTACCTGGGGCCACCATGCTGGGCTGT
Organism: Odocoileus virginianus; assembly: GCF_023699985.2. Classification (NCBI taxonomy): domain Eukaryota; kingdom Metazoa; phylum Chordata; class Mammalia; order Artiodactyla; family Cervidae; genus Odocoileus; species Odocoileus virginianus. Next base: position 10,132,880 of record NC_069685.1, on the reverse strand, counting down.
GTGCCTTTCTGAAGAGCTTGAGGTTTATCCTCAGCTAAGGACTGAGCGACTTCACTTTCGCTTTTCACTTTCATGCATTGGAGAAGGAAATGGCAACCCACTCCAGTGTCCTTGCCTGGAGAATCCCAGGGACGGCGGAGCCTCGGGGGCTGCCGTCTATGGGGTCGCACAGAGTCAGACACAACTGAGCAACTTAGCAGCAGCAGCAAGGGCAATTCCCTTAACCGGTGGCTTCCCTGGTGGTTCAGATGGTAAAGTGTCTTCCTGCAATTCAGGAGACCAGGGTTCGATCCCTGGGTCAGGAAGATCCCCTGGAGAAGGAAATGGCAACCCACTGCAATACTTTTGCCTGGAAAATCCCATGGACAGAGGAGCCTGGTAGGCTCTGGTCCATGGGGTCGCAAAGAGTCAGACACGACTGAGTGAATTCACTTCAAGGGCAATTCAGTGAAGAAGAGCTTTGCTTAGAGTGAACGGATGTCCCCGTTCAACCAAAACTATTCAAGTTTATGCCTGTTGTCCTGGGATAATTATTAATTAGTAGTGCTCATTTTCGCATTCAAATAAATGTATCCTGGTTAAGATGACAACCCTAATTATCACTGTAGTCATGTTAGATCTACTTCCAATGGTACTCAGGTCACTGAAAATCTGCTTAAGTGAAAAACAGCAGAGAATTTAAGGAAGGAAGGAAGAAGGGAGGGAGGAGAAAGAGAGTGAAAGAGAGAAAGGAAGAAAGGGACTTGTTCCCACTCTGAGAGCTTGATCAATGCTAAATAGCATCAAAAGATCAGATGTGAAGTTTTCCTTTCACACAGTAGCAATTTTTATGAAGTCTTTTGCATTGGGAAACACAAAAATATGGATTCTACAAACTTTTTCTTGGTTTTCTTTTCTTTCATTTGCAAGATTATCTTTTCCTTGAAATGATACTTGTTAATTCAGAAAGGAATACATGAACATGAGAATAATCATAGAAGTATAAAAGGAAAAATTTAAGTCTATCTTTCCCCTGCAACTCGGGCCCATTACTCAAGTGATACCATGTGAATGCATCAGTTTACTAAACAGGATGAACCCAATTGGGTAAAATAAAAGAAAAACTTTTTTATTCTTCTCCTACTGCCCCTTTTGTTGTTGTTTAATCACTAAGTCATGTCCAACCCTTTCATGACCCCATGGACTGTATCCCTCGAGGCTACCCTGTCCATAGAATCCTCCAGGCAAGAATACTGCAGCGGTTCACCATTTCCTCCTCCAGGAGATCTTTCTGACCTGGGGATTGAACTCACGTCTCCTGCGTTACAGGTAGATTCTTTACCGCTAATCCACCAATGAAGCCCCAACTGCCCCTTTTTAGGATTAGCTAATTCCTAAAATAGAAAACAACTGATCTGAAAAGCTTACCTTTCATATGTAAACCAACTAACCTAGATCCCATAGGATCTTTACCTGGCTCTCACACTCAGGGATACTCATCCTTCGCCCTAATCATCTGAGAACCAAGTACCAAACAACTTGGAACAGCCCCTAAGTTTCAGAGCTCTCCAAAATGAGTCATACTAGGAGTGACATCAGCAAGATGGCCAAATAAGACATTCCCCCATTCATACTGCCTCCCTCAAAGACAATGTGGCATTCACCCACAGACAGAAGTGCCTTTGTGGGAGCCGTGGGGTTCTGCATCACACGCCAAGAGACCCAGGAAAAGCCTTGGCCCACCTCCCACTCTGGGCATTGGGCAATAGGCTTGCAGATCTTGGACCTGACGTGGTCCATGAACCAGCTCCAGCTACTCTCAGCCATGGACTGGGAGCCCCTGGGGAACACTGTCTTAGACAACCATCCACAGATGGCGGAGTGCTTGTGAAGGTTCAAGTTTTCAGCAGAGAGGTTCTAGCACAGCACTGAAGAAAAAAAAAATCCATGTCTGGACACATGGGAGAGGGTAAGTGGAACAGCCTGACTTTATCCATACAACCCCTTCCCAAGACAGCAGAGACTAGGGCCAGGAGAGCCCCTCTCAGCTGTGACTCCTCCCACGGTGGGAGGTGATGGATGGTGCAGGGAGAAGGAACATGTGAGTGAGCACCTGGCTTCTCCAGCTATGCAGGATGCTACCAAAGAGGCCCATTCCCCTCTCACACGGACAGAGTACTGAATCCTCAGAGGCAAGACTGGGGGCAGTAGAGAATGATGGAGAGAGAGGCAGATAAGACTCTCAGAGGGCATGAATGGGAAGCAGATCCTCTGCTCGTGTTACAGATCCCTTCGAATAGCCCATTCACAAGGCCCTGGGGACAACTTGCCTCAGAAGCCCCCAAGCGGCCCTCAGTCACCCCCAGCATGCCCCACGCCACACGCCTCACCCACACACGCTCCACCCCATGGCCAGCTGCCTTGCATGCTCACAGCACAATGAGCACGTTGTGAAAGTGAGCTTTGGCAGATTCAAACAGATAAAATCAGAAACGGAAGAGGAGACATCACAACCAATACAACAGTAATGTGAGGGATCATTACAGACTGAATATGAAAAATTATATACCAACAAACTGGATAACCTAGAAGAAATGAATAAATTCCTAGAAACACAAAACTTACCATGAATGAATCATGAAGAAATACAAAATTTGAACAGATGAATAGTGTGTAAGGAGCGTCAATCAATAATCAAAAACCTACTAACAAAGGAAAACTCAGGATCAGATGGTTTCACTGGCAAAATTCTACTAAACATTTAGGGAATCAACACTATTTCTTCTCGAACTCTTCTAAAAATTGGAAGAATGGGAACACTTCCCAACTCACTTTATGAGGCCAGCAAAACCTTGATACCAAAGCCAGACAAGGACACTACAAGAAAAGAGAGCTACAGGTCAATATTCCTGATGAATATAGGCTCAAAACTTTTCAACAAATAGTAGCAAAATCAATTCACTTAGGCCATGAACCAAGGAGCATTCTCCACTCATCATCAATGAGTATCCAGTTGCAATAATGCTCATCAACCTTTGGAGACTTTAACACTTTGCGGAATGAGAGTAATATAATGAGAAAGCCTCATCTTCCACCCAAGACGGGATTAGGCATAACTGCCTAGAAATTGCTCTACAAACCAAAAGAGAAGTAAAACTTGCTTTGGTATGTATTTGGACTATGTATGGGATGAAGCATTTTACTTTCTGTCTTCCATTTATTATTTTGACAACTGAAGAGAAATATGCTTTTGTGATATTAAGATGCTCTGTGTTTTTAATCACACCAGCTGTGATTGGAAATACTTTGCTTCTGAAAGACACTCTTTATAGAGCTGCTGTCTTCCTGTTCCATTATGGGTATTGCTTTCTAAGCCCCTATAGAACTGCCATCCTGCAGTCACTTTGCATTGAACTTCTGGCTTGCACTGCCTCTGGATTCAGTATCTCCACCTTAAGGTTTTTTTGTTTTTTTGTTTTTTTTCCTGTTAAATATCCTTAGGTAATTTTTTCAGATGGGAGAAAATGTCTTCCTTTTGAAAGTATTGGAAATGCTTTTATTTTTTTCATTAAATGGAAATGATAATTTTGCTGCATAATGAACAAGGAACAAAATCATTTTCCCTTAAAATTTTGAAGGTATTGCTTGTGTCATCAGGATCCATAGATGTTGAAGAGATGTTTCAATTTCCATCAATATAAACACTTAGTTGTATCCAACTCTTTGCGACCCCAAGGACTGTAACTCACCAGGATCCTCGGCCCACAGGATTCTCCAGGCAGGAATACTGAAGTGGGTAGTCATACCCTTCTCCAGGGGATTTTCCTGACCCAGGGAATGAACCCAGGTCTCCTGCACTGCGGGCAGATCTTTACCGCCTGAGCCAACAGGGAAGAGACATTTACTAACAATCGAATGCTTATTCTTTGAAGTATGCTGTTCTTTTATTCTCTCTGCTCACATTTGAGATTTTCCTCTTTTTCCTTGGTTTTGAGGCTTCATGGGAATATTTTCATCTGTTCATTTGTTCATTCAGCAAGTTTTTACTGAACAAGTGATATAAGTGCAAGTGACAGAGTTGTGGACAAAACTAATGCTCTTTTCTATTTTGTTTTGGCGTTTATTGTTATTTGCTTAGAGCTCTGTGAGCCCTTTCCATTTTAAGATTCAGGGAACTGTATTATTATCGTATTTTTATTTTACTCAAGGAAGCAAGGTATAAGGAAAAGATTTCTCATGTTTTTTTCATCCCTTTTTTCTTTTTGGCTCTAAATTCTAAGATGTTATCTCATTTTATCTTTAAATTATCAAATTGATCTTTTTCCCCATTTATTTTATAACTCAGCTCATCTGTACAAGTTTTTAAAATTTTACCGTTCCTTCTTAAATTTCTGTGTAGTCTTTCTTGAAATTTGCTTTCTCCCTTTATACAGCAGCCTGGTTTTTGATGAACATAATAGTCTCTTAAATATCTCTGAGGATAGTCTTTAGAATTTTAGAAATTCTCTTCTGTTCTCTGAATTATCTCTTTTGTCCAGAATTGGTTATTGATTCCACTTTAGTCTTCCATTTCTCACTGTCTGCTTTCCTCTTGTGTCCACTGAGCTGCTGTCTATTCATATTCATCAATGATGGACAATGCTAGTTAGCATAGTATAACTGAGACAGTTTTTCTCTCTAGTTGTGTGGGTTCCTTTCTCCAGCGGGCTCTCCCTTGAAATCTGACAGTGGGTAAGTGGACAGGAGTGTGTTTCCAGGGAGCCAGTATGGGAGAGGAGCCAAGAACTCTTTCAAATATCAAATTATGAAGGACTTCTTAGTGCAGTTTACCCCCTGGAAAACTTCCTCCTTCTCCTTCCTCTTCCTTCCCATTCCCTCTCCTCCTTCCTCCCCTCCTCCCTCTCCTTCCTTTCCTTCTTTTTCATCTTCTTCTCCTCCTTCTCCTTCTTCTCCATTTTGTTTTGTTTTGTTTTAGAAGTCAACCATTATCTCAAATTCTGTGCTACCTTTTTGTTCAGAGTAATCTCTCCAGGATCCTCATGCAAGCCGCTGTTGACTAAAAACAGTTACTGTGGGCCTAAGAGTAAAATGACTGTTCCTCACCACCCCAATTTAGGGATGGAAGAATACTAGTAGGGCCCAAGATATAATTTGCAGGTCTTGGTGCAAAATAAAAATGCAAGATTCTTCATTTTAAAATTAAGAATTTCAAGACAACAACAGAGCATTAAGCTAAGCCAAGGCTGCTTCTAAGCACAGGGACTTCTCCACTGTACAGATCACATACCCGTGGAAACAGCCCTGGCTTCCCATTGGGCGCTTCAGCATGTTTTTCCTACCAATAAAAGTGAAAGTCGCTCAGTCGTGTCTGACTCTTTGGAATCCCACAGACTATACAGTCCATGGAATTCTCCAGGCCAGAATACTGGAGTGGGTAGCCTTTTCCTTCTCCGGAGGATCTTCCCAACCCAGGGATCGAACCCAGGTCTCCCGAATTGCAGGCAGATTCTTTACCAGCTGAGTCACAAGGGAAGCCCTTTTCTACCAATAAATATCCTTAAATTCCTTGCCATTACATTCTTATGTTTTTCTACCGCTGTGCTTTTTCCATCAATACTACACCTTCTGCTTTCTATCAATCTGAAACTCTCCAGATCTTCTGGTTTGCTTCTGATAGTCCTTCTCTTCACCTTCCAGTGATTTTTTTTTTTTTTGGTCTTATTCTTTTATAAAATGTATTTTCTATTATTTTGGGACTTCGAGAAAAAGAGGAAATAGATGTCTATTTGAGCCAAAATCTGGTTTCTTTTAATCACAAATGTTTAAATAAAATATGTGAGTGGTAAGAAAGTGAAAGCGTTAATGGCTCAGTTGTTCCGACTCTTTGTGACCCTACGGACTGTAGCTCACCAGGCTCCTCTGTCCATGGGATTTTCCAGGTAAGAATACTAGAGCATGTTGCCATTTCCTTCTCCAGGGGGTATTCTTGACCCAGGGATCAAGCCCAGGTCTCCTGCATTGCAGGCAGATTCTTTACCATCTGTGCCACCAGGGAAGCCCTGTGAGTGGTATACTGATTTCAAAACAACCCAGTCCACTATAATTTGTTTAACTTCTAGCCCCCAGAGCTTCAGTTAAACACTAAAATAATACATTTCTGGGGCACTTGTGAACTTCTCCTTTAATGTTCCACAATATTTCTTATGTGATCTTATTTTAAAAACAAACTTTGGTATCAATTAAGTTCTCAGTCTTCCAAGTTAAGTGAAGTTTCCCATTGCACAAATGAACATCACTTACCAGGAAAGTCAACTATTTTTAAGGTCTATTTTTCTTGAGCCAAAGGATGTGGTTTATATAGTGAAAGATAAATGAACACTACAAGTCTGAGGGGGGAGAAAGGAATTTTCTGATTTAGCTTATTATTTTTCACTTTCTATCTGTACATTTTCATAAACTCCACCCCCATCAAAAAGACAAAAAGTTTAGGTGATACCTTATTACCTGGTAAAGGCTTTAAGGGAAGACCTTCCCTTACAGCTCGGTAGTAAAGAAGCCATCTGTCAATGCAGGAGACTTAGGTTCGATCCTTGAGTCAGGAAGATCCCCTGGAGCAGGAAATGGCAACCTACTCCAGTATCCTTGCCTTGGAAATCCCATGAACAGAGGAGCCTGGTGGGCCACAGTGCATGGGGTGGCAAGAGTCAGACACGACTGAACCTACTAAACAACAACAACAAAGCCCTTAAGAGAGGAGAGACTTTCGTTTGCTTCTCTAACATATGCAGCAGTTTTATTGAAATGATTTATCAGGTGTTCAGAGTCCTAGGACTTTCTTGTGCATGAACATATTTTTTTCTGAGAATTTTCTTTTGTGAAGGACGACTCTATTTAGATCTCTCTAGCTATACTGTGTCAATTAGTGAGAAGTGGATTCGACTAATGAAACTTTACATGAGAACCATTATTTAAAGTCACTCCTACTTCATGACTTTTCAAACAGGCCACCGATTTCCCAAGTTTTTTTCTGGAAAATTCAGAAATGAAAATTGACAAGGAGAGCAAGACATAACAGTATCAAATTTTTTCTAGAAATAACACTATTTTCAGTGGACGGGGCAAGAACATTCTCTAGTTCAAACGGTTTTTAAACTCCTTTACCCACAGAACCCTTTGTTCAAGTGAAGTTATACTAGAAGTGTTCAGACAAAAATATAATGGATAAAAGTTTCTCTTGTAGAAATGGACCCAGAAGGGCCAGGGTCTCCCCTTCCTTATCAGATAATAAGGATAGGAGTTTCACAGAATATTACTAGCAATCTACTTATCTTCTTTTCTGTTTAATTCAGGAAGTAAGTGATAAGTACCAGGAACACAGAGAAATAGGTACATAAGGGCTAAGAGGTAAAGGAAGGAAAAAGTGGGTTTTTGAAGGGCTGGAGAGGAGATGGTTATGGCCACCTTCAGTATTTAGGAGACGGAAAGTCACAAAATAACCAATCTGTGGCCTCCTGGAAATACCAGGAGAGAGAGTAAAAAGACAAAGAGAAAAGGAAGGATGGACCTCTTTATAGAACGATTTAGAGTAGGAGTTAGTGTTTTTATGGCCCTACCATGGACTCATAGTTGAAGCTCTAGAGTTTCCTGGGTCAAGTTTGAGGCAATTAGCTACATAGTGCAGGCAAGTTTACACTAAATGACTTAGAGATCTTCAGTTTCCCAAATAAGTAGATAAACAGAAGACTTTAGTCTCCAGACTCATTAATCTAATACCTTCTGTGAGCACTCAGCATGCATACAAGGCCAAATAAAAGCATTCAAGATAAATAAATCAATAACAATTTATATCTTTTGATCTCTCCAAGGAGAAATGTTTATATGTGGAGAAAAAAATAAATAAAATGACATTTAAAGGAAGAAACATCCCTCTACACAAACCCACAGGACATTAAAAAAAAAAGTGAGACATCAAGCCATTCAATGCGTCTTTAGAGTCTTTACCAAAGGGGGGAGTTATCTGTCGAGACGCCAAGGCCTATGAGGCAATGGGTCAGCTAAGCTTTTCTGAAGTCCTGCTCCCAAGAAAACACTTTAGTTTGCTGTCTTAGATAGTTTAATAGTTGAACATATTAATTCTCATATCTTAGAACTTGCTGAGTCTGATATAGGGCAAATAGCTACTTGAAAACAATTTTAATATCAAAATATTGCTAAGTGGTATTACAAAAATTTTTGTGAGAACTGAATATGGGATATTTCACCCAATGGACACTGGGCCAACAGCTCCAACTTGACTAGTTCTTGGTACAAGGGGCTGTCTCTCTCTCAGCTCCTACAGGATACCATTGGCTCAATGGCTAAAAAAAAAAAAAAGAAAGAAAAACTATTTCTCATGGTTCTAGAGCTGAGAAGGCTAAGATCAAGGTACTTGCAGACTAGGTGTCTGGTAGGAGTCACTTCCTGGTTTTCTGACAGCCTTCCATCTGCTTGCTGTTTCCTCACTGGTGGAGAGAGAAAGCCAACCTCCTCTTCTTGTAAATGCATTAATTCCATCGTGGGGGTACTCTCTATGTCTCCCCTAAACCTAGCTGCCTCCCAAAGGCTGTACCTTGGAATGCCATCACATTGGGGTTTAGGGCTTCAACAGAGGAATTTGGAGGGCCACGCAAACATTCAGACTTCAGCAGGGGCTCTTAATTTTTTAGGGGTCATGCACTCTTTTGGAAGGCCAGTGAAGAGTATTCTTAAATGCATTTTTGAAAACACATGGAATGTATTTCGCGGGAAAATATAAAAGCTCCAACAGACATGCCTGTGTATGTGTATGCACATGTATATCCTCACCTACATATATGACAGTAAACATTACTTGGGTAGAACTCTGCCTTCAGGATCAACTCTGCACCCTCTAAAAAGAAAAACAATAGTATAATACATAGAACTATAAGAATACCAATTACATTAAAATACATTTATCAGAATATTTTTAAATCATTTTATTTATTTATTTTTGTCTGTGCCACCTGTGGGCTTTCTGTAGTTGTGGCCACGGGCTCCTTGCGGGGGCTTCTCTTGTTGCTGAGCACAGACTCTAGGCTGTGTGGGCTCAGCAGTTGCAGTTCCTGGGCTCTAGAACACACTCTCAATAGCTGTGGTGCATGGACTTAGCTACTCCAGGGCATGTAGGATCTTGCTGGTCCAGGGATTGAATCTGTGTCTCCCGCATTGGCTAGTTGGATTCTTTACCCCTGAGCCATCAGGAAAGCCCCAGAATACTTAATTGATTTACAATGTTGTGTTAATTTCAGGTATACAGCCAAGTGAACGATATCTCCACTCTTTTTAAGATTCTTCTCCCATATAGGCCATTGCAGGGTATTGAGTACAGTTCCCTGTGCTATGCTGTAGGTCCTTACTAGTTATCTATTTTAAATATAGTAGTGTATTAGTTATGTATTTTATATATAGTAACGTGTATATGTCAATCCCAGTCTGCTATACTCTAATGAAAAATTTTTAATATTTTTTTAAAAATTAAAGATCCTCAGAAAAAAAGAATAGTTTTTAAAAATGAATTTGTGATATGGCAATATATGTCTTCTGTATTAGCACGTTAAATAATAAGATCTAGTGGCAGGTCAAGTAACTACCATCATTTCAAAGTAGTGATGAATACAGGTGATAGTTTGAGAGACCTACCAATAACTGTAATATGACATTAAAATATTCATGATTTCTACTGATCACAAAATTATAGGTTCTGCTAACTACTGAGGTGTTTGCCTATGTTCATAATTGAAGGAAATGCTAACTGTCCAGTTGGAAGTGAGTGAATATAAAATTGCAGTTTTATTTAGAAAGATGGTAATGATAACCCTATATGCAAAACAGAAAAAGAGACACAGATGTACAGAACAGACTTTTGGACTCTGTGGGAGAAGGCGAAGGTGGGATGTTTTGAGAGAACAGCATGTATATTATCTATAGTGAAACAGATCACCAGCCCAGGTGGAATGCATGAGACAAGAGCTCGGGCCTGGTGCACTGGGAAGATCCAGAGGAATCGGGTGGAGAGGGAGGTGGGAGGGGAGATCGGGATGGGGAATACATGTAACTCCATGGCTGATTCATGTCAATGTATGACAAAACCCACTGAAATGTTGTGAAGTAATTAGCCTCCAACTAATAAAAATAAATGAAAAAGAAGCAATAGCAGAGAGTAAAAAAAAAAAAAAAAATAGAGAGTATAGGAAGACAGACTTGGACTACTTCATCTGATGCAACTTGAAGATAACATTTAATGATATTGTGTAGTTTGTGGAAACCTACTTTAGAAAGCACTCAGTAGTTTAGAAGTTTTTAAGGAATTTATGTCTAAAGCTGAAGCTTTTGAAACCCGCTGTTTCTTTTTTTTCATATTTCATAAACTATTTGAGAAATTATTTTTGTGTGAGTAATATAACATATTGTCCAAGGGTAGTTTCTATAGTAAAATAAAATTTGTCATTCTTCTTTCTTTTCCTGGAAAAAAATAAATAAATAAAATTGCAGTTTTTTCCCATTCACATACTTAGCCCCCCAGATTCAGAAGTCCACAAGGTTCTCTTCGATTTCAAAAGTTCTACCAGTTTTCTTTAGTTTTACTTGGGGCAGAAAGACCAGGAGGGGTAACTGTCTCAAAACAACACAGACAAAACATCATGAATACATAAATACTGCATGAGACAGTATTTAGAACTTAGTATTTAGTATTTAGAACTCTGGTTCTAGAAGCAAAATACCTCAACTCAAATTTAAGCTCTACCACAAAACAGTTGAGTGAGCTTGGGTAATAACTGAACTTCTCTGAAACTCATATTATTCACCTATGATGTAAAGATTCTATAACACTTGCTTTACCTGAACATAAGGTTGCTATGAAAAAATAAGCAAGATAATGTATCTGAAAGTACTCTATAAATTATGTGTTATATAAATCTGTTGTTATCATAGATATTTAAATACAAAAGCCTGAAAAGTGGTTCCAAAAGTCACAATAATGGGACTTCCTTGGTGATCCAGTGGCTAAGACGCCAAGCTCCCAATTCATGGGTCCCAGGTTCCATCCCTGGTCAGGGAACTAGATCTCACATGCTGAAACTAAGAGCTTGCTTGTAGCAACTAAAGACCCTGCATGCCACAATTAAGACCCAGAACAGTCAAATAAATAAATAAAATAAATATACTTTTTTAAAGAGCCAGTGAATTTTTTAAAATAGAGAAGCAAGATTCAAAACATCGATGGAAGGATCCTGCAACAAATGATATAAAGCCTGTCTTCTTTTATGGTCAGTCTCTTAGGATGTCTCTGTCATGACTTTATCAATATTTGTGCTAATTCCTTTTGCCCTGTGCTGAAAGCAGACTCAGTTCAATTAGAGGTCTCAAAACTGATGAAAATGGTCTGGAAGTGGAAAATGCGAAGCGATTACTGGCAAATGAATAAAAAAAAATTTTAAATGAATGAACTGGAAAAAAATAAAAATGTTTTCCTTTCCTCAGGGCTCACAAGGGGCAACAAGCCTGGATGAAGAAACATACCCTCAGAAACCCCTCCTCTTTCAGATCCTGCTTATGGCTATTCTAATGGAGGACGTTCATATCTATCCCACCTCTGCCACCATGTCAAGGGTTACCACTCCTGGGGTATGGGAAAGAGGGCTGTTGTCACCAGCATCAGACATTCAATTAATAGGAAGGGAAATCTGACCTCTGCTGGAAAAGCAGAAAGCAGGCAGAAAGGGAGTAGGAGTGCCTCACGGGCCATTGTGCAACTAACCAACCAGAGCAAACTCCTACATGGGTCAGGCACCCTAGGATGTTCCAAGTGCTGTGCCCAGGAACCAAATGTGCACTGGCTCAATAATTCACATAACAAATGTGTATCAAGGACCTATGGGCTTGATACACTGTGCAAGGTGCCAACAGTAAGCACTCCAGTTCTCCTGGGGTCCTGGTCTACCAGATTGTGAAGGTGCCCAAGAGTTCATCTGTATGATTAGCAAAAAACACAGAGAAGCCACACAGGCCATGACCAAGAGCTCCACTTCCCAAGTGATGCTTGGAAACCAGGATACAGGTGGTAGAAGGAGAGGAGGAGAACTAAGGTTTATTGAGAACCGGCTCTGTACCTGGCAATCTACTGCAGGCACTTAACATTCGTTATCTCAAGACATCCTTAGGAAAGGGGAAGAGACCAGGTCTCTGAGTGCAGAAATGGTTGTTTGCCAGTTAGTATATACCCTGGCCTTGGTTTTGAATCCAAGCCTGTCTAATTCTAACGTGTAGCATCTTTTTTGAGTCCATCATGTGTTGCTGACTCTGGGCTGACCTCTTGATCATTCAGAATCAGTTTCCTTATCTGGACATAATGCTCTTGTGGATCATCTGAGAATATGTACACAAGTGCTCTGTAAACTGTAAAACACTAAGCACATCTACTGCTGTTGTAATCACATGTCACTGATGTTAGTGTTATCATTATCATCTTCATAAATTTGGTATACAGTAAAACTGAGCTTACCAGAAATCCTGGGCACCTAGACAATTCTGCAATAGATGGGCCAAGGCAAGGAAGATTATGTCACAGTAATGAGGGAAATAATATATGCTGCTTTTTCCTAATAATCACTTTATCATTCAAGGAAATTGGGTCTTTTCTAATAAGGAAAATAATTTGCAAACCAAATCACACTTAATACAATATTTAACTTCTAAGAAGTTCTGGAAAGCAAAACAAAGTAATAAAATTAATAACATTCTAACTGTGATAAGGAAATCTCTTATTCAACAATGAAGTGAGATGTAAGCTTTACCTAAGGAGGCAGAGTTTTCTGCAATTCTTGGGCTGAAGTTCTGTGAAAACAGACTCAATATCTTCTCAATTGAAACTTGCTTTGGTTTCCCAGAAGATTTCACTGTGCTGGTGTTCACTGATGTGCCTTTGCTTAAAATAAAATGGCTTGTTTTGTAAATGTTTTAATATTTTTTTTCCTGTTTACAAAAATAACACTTTCTCATTATTGTGGGAGGGGCAGATAAATGTATGTGAAAAAAAAACCAAAGACAACCATTACTAACACACTGTGTAAACTTTTTGGTTCATTTTTAAACTTTTCAATAAATTCAATATTCTTTTCTGAACTCTGACTCCTTTTGGCAATCAGGCTTCCTTTAGCAGATTTAGCAGCACTAACTTTCTATATATGGGCATAAACAACTTTCCTAGTAAAGGGAATTCGTTCCAATAACCCAACTGTGCAGCAGTGGTTTAACAATATAGGAGAGCCATGGATTTATTTTTTTAAGTTAATTTTGCATCTAAAATTCAAAGTAAAGGAATGTTATTGTATCAGAAAACACAAAGTATATCTGAGGACCTTGGGGAGAGGCAGGGGAGGATAGAGTTGGTTAAAAGAGGTTCACTTGCCCCGGGGGCGTGGCTCCCGGGGGGCGTGGCTCCGGGGGTGAGGCTCCCGGGGGCGTGGCTCCCTGGAGCCTGCAGGTGGCGCTCTGGCGTTCGCACCAGCAGTCTGGACCTGGTTCCTTACCCACCCGATCCCAACATCACTGTGGGACTGTGGAAAGCAGGGGGAAGCTATGCCCCTTTCCTTCTGACCTTCCTTATTCTCATTCTGCAATGTAAAACTGGTATTTGGGTCTTCTTGATGCACTGATTTAAATAAAATGTGAATTCTGGGGACTCCAGTGTTCCACATTTTCTCACCAGTTTGCTAATACTGGCATTTCTTTTAAAGATCAGGGCTGAGCCTTCAGAAAAGGAAATAACGAGATTAAATTCCCATAGTCTGGCTGAGGTAATACTGTGACATAATTGGCTTTATCAAAGCTAATCAGGTGAGGTGTGAAGCCATTTGGATGAGGGCAGATTAACCTGGGCCGGAAGAGGGTTGGCGTGAGGACACTCATGAAGAAGACGTGATATTTCCTAGAATAAACTCTGTTTACTTTCCACTGACTGGGAGCAAATAAAGGTCAGGCGGAATTATTTTTGTCATTGGGTTGCAAACATGGGCAATACCACACACACAGCTTTGAGGGTGTGTATGTGACATTGTCGGCCGGCACACAGGACTTCCCTCGCAGTTTATTCATTCATCAAGAACCCAAGATTCTGGGGCTGCCAGTGATTTTTTAAAATTATCGAGGGGCTTGGGTTATTGTCGTTTAGTCGCTAAGTCATGTCCGACTCTTTTGTAACATCATGGTCTGTAGCCTGCCAGGCTTCTCTGTCCATGGGATTTCCCAGGCAAGAGTACTAGAGTAGGTTGCCATTTCCTTCTCCAAGGGATCTTCCCAACCCAGGGATCCAGCCCACATTTCCTGCATCTCCTGCATTGGCAGGTGGATTCTTTACTACTGTACCACCACGGAAGCCCATGGGCTTGGAGGGAGGGATAAGTTAGGAGGATGGGATTAACACATACTCACTGCTATGCGCGGATAGCCAACAAGGACCTACTGTGTAGCACAAGGACCTCTGCTCAATATTATGTAATAATGTATAAAGGAAAAAGAATATATATGAATATATATACATATATATATAACTGAATCACTGTACTATACACCTGAAAATTACACAATATTGTAAATCAACTATAATTCAATAAAAATTTTTTAAAAAACAAAATAGTTTTAAATAAAAAATAAATTGATAAGATGGAGATTTAAAAAAAATAAAAATCATCTAGCTTTCAAAAGAAAACAGCAAATTCTCAAAAGATAAAATAAATTGCTAAAGACCAAATCTCTAATTAGTAACTAGAATGCAGTTTCACAGTCTTGATTTTATTTTGCTTATAGTCTCTCTTGCTAATTTCAGTGCTGAGCCTTTAGACATACACTAAATAGGATTTACTGATGTAAAATGGGCTTCCCTGGTGGCTCAGACCGTAAAGAATCTGCCTGCAATGCAGGAGACTTGAGTTTGATCCCTAGGTTGGGAAGATCCCTTGGAGAAGGGAATGGCTACCCACTCCAGTATTCTTGTCTGGAGAATCCCACGGACAGAGGAGCCTGGTAGGTTACAGCCCTTGGGGCCACAGAGAGTTGGACACGACTGAGTGACTGTTCTTTTTTCTAAAGTAACTGACCTATATCTGTTTTTACTCAAGATATTGTTGCCCACTATTTTCTTTACAACAGAAAAGAATTAATGGTGGATATAAAAGGGTGACTCTGATGGCTAATTTTATGTCAACCTGCTTGGGCTCTAGGGTGCCCTGATATTTGGTCAAACATTATTCTGGGGGCTTCTGTGGGAGTGTTGGGGATGAGATGAACATTTAGACCAGTAGGCCAAATAGAATACATGGTCCTCCCTTGTGTGGGGGGTCCCTAGTGTGGGTGGGTCTTCCCCAATCAGTCGAAGGCCGGAATAGACCAAAAAGGCCGACCATCCCCCAAGTAAGAAAAGAATCCCTGTCTGGAGCCTTTTAGCGGGGACACTGCCTTTTCTCCTGCCTGTAGACTTCAACTGAAACATCAGCCTGTCTGGGTCTCAGCCTGCCAGCCCTCAGACTAGAAAACTGCACCACTGGCTCTCCTGGGTCTCCGCATTGTCAGCTCACCCTGCAGATCTAGGGACTCATCAGTCTCCATAAACTTGTGAACTGATTCCTTATAATAAACACATAAGTAATCTGTTTCTCTGGAGAATCCTAAAAAGGGAGCTTTCCTAATACTCAGATGTTGTGTTTCTCTGGTGCCTCAAAACATGCTTTCTAGGTAATTCTGCAAGCTTTTGCCCAGCTTCCATAGAAACTATCCTGTACCACCACACCATAGTTGAGATACCCTAATGGACAAAGAATCAGAATAAATATGAACTTTCAAATATCACTCCTAAAGTGAGTACTATAATATTTTGGCTGTCTTCTGTTGATTAGCTGGGAAATTTGGAGGTTAAGTTTCTGGACTGGTAAAAATGCTATTATTAGATCAGAAGTCCTCTGGAAAAGCAGGTCATCTTGCGGGTAGCTGGCCAGGGAAAGAGAAAAGAAAAGCCTGACTAAAAACCAGCGATAACTAGCATTTATTTAGTGCCTACTATATGTCATGTGCTTTGCAATCATTCATACATCCAACAGATGTTATTGAGCACTTTTTAAATAACTTCTTAATGTTTTTTTAACGTCTTTATTTTTGGCTGCTCTGGGTCTTCTTTGCCTCATGGGCTTTCTCTGGTTGAGGCAAGGTGGGAGCTGCTGTTCATTGTGGGGCTCGGGCTTCTCACTGTGGCGGCTCCTTTCGTTGTAAAGCACAGGAGCCAGGTGCATGGGCCCAGGAGTTTTGGCTGGCAGGTTTACTTGCTCTGCAGCATGTGGAATCTTCCAGCGGGGATTGAACCCGTGTCTCCTGCATTGGCAGGTGGACTCTTAGCCACTGGACCTCCAGGCAAGTCCACTGAGCACGTTTTTACATGCCAGACATTGCTCCCGGCGCTGGAATAGGGCTGTGTAAACACAGGCTTGTCTTCCTGCTCTTGCGGATCTTACAGTTTAGAGAAGGGAGACAGACAAGTAACGAATGTTATGGAGAAAAAGGAAGCAGGAAGAAGGGAGAGGTAGAACCAGGCGGAAGGAATTATGACTTCCAATAGGGTTGTCAGAGAAGACATGACCGAAGCCACGGTGACATTTGAGAACAGTGCTGAATGAAGAGGTGGGGAAAGAAATGATGAGGGTCTTTTATAAGAAAGAAGTGTCTTTAATAAGGCATATTAAACAGCACGTGCAAAGGACCTGAGGCAGGACAGTGTTTGTATACTCAGAGAACAAGGAAGCGGAGGAGGGGGGCGTAACAGAGTACAGAAGGGAAGAACAGTAGCAGATAAGGTCATAGAAACAATGGACCAGATCCTGCAGAGTCCTGAATATCTGTGAGGTAGATAGTAGCAGTAATGTAACTGAAATAACTGGAATTCAGAGTGGTTTGTAACTTTTTCACAATAACTTAGCTAGTAAATGGTGGGGCTCAGCATAGACTGAAGGTACATCTGGGCCTAATGCCCTTAACTCTTGCCACTTCATTGTGTTATATTTCTCCAGTAAAAGCTTAGAGCCTCTTCAATTGTTTTGTGTATCCCTAGTAAAGTAACTGCAGTAAATATTTGCCTTTTTTTACTAGTCAACATATCACATATCCTTCCTATTTGGAGCCCCAGTGTGTGAGTCTTGGCTTGCCAGAGTAAAACCAAATGACCAGTAGTCCTTTTTCCTAGCCCAAGACAGCTGGACTGAGAGTATGGGACTTGCGCCAACTTGATGCCCCTGCCCTAGACGTTGAATAGTGAGGGGGTAACCCAATATGGGACATAGAGCAATGCTGGGGACAGCGTGTTTGTGAGAGCAGCAGCATCCTGGCCAAAGGTGCCTGCAAGCAGGCCCTTCACTGTACCACTGACTCCTCCCATTTCATCAGCTGCGTTTCCTCCCTTTCGTGAGCCAAAAGAGATGAAGGAGCGTCTTTTTCAGCTCCAATTATGCACTTCCATCGGGAGAAATTATGCAAGACTTTTTAGACTAGAAAATAAATAAGATTATTGTGTATCTTCTTCAACACACCCTTCCTGATCATATCTGCCCTTTATTGTTTCTGATCTATTTTACAATGCTATAATTTGTAGACAGCAGAAAACAATGCAAATGATTCTTGTCCATACAAATGCAAATTAGTTGTGTCAGATAGAAGCAATTGATTATTGCCTGTGGATAGATTCATATTGCATGTGCTTTTAATGTTAAAATTCATTTCAGCATTCCTTATGTCCCTGTGTAAGCGTGTGGTTCTTTGAATTCTCCTTTCAACCAGTTGTAACTTCTTATCAAGTTCTCTTAATAATTAATGAGTTCAATAAAATCTATGTCATGTTGCATTTATTTAATTCATTTCAGGATTCCTTGTCTGTGTATGTATGTTATACATATGTATGTATGTGTTACTTTGAATTCTTTCAACCTATAACATTCTACTGGTTCCCTCAACAATTAATGAGTAAAATCAGTGATGCATATTCATCTTATATTTGTATCAGAGGCATGATTTTGCCACTTAAAAATACTATTCTCTAACAATAGTGAACAGGAAAATCATATCACTGTCCTGTCTTAGCTCAGAACTCTCCCCCACCCCCTGATTTCCACTCACTGCACATAGCCATGTACTTCATAGGGCAGGAGACCAAGGTACTGGTTTTAGTTCTGACCTTAGTAATTCACTAATTCACACAGCCTCCCTGGACTTAAGATCCCGCATCTTTGAAATAAAGAGGACGGATTTGATATTTTTGAAGATTCAGCTCATTTCTAACTCCTTCTGATTGACTATATTACATACCTTTATGCTTTCTTCCCACTGCCCTTTGTGAGTTTCTCATCCCTTTCCCAGGTTCTGCTATATTTATTTCTCTTTATTTCACTTTCCACCACAGCATGCCTTGTTTTCCTTCTCTCACTTTCTCAAGGCTCGGTTCCCCTGTCTTCACTTCCTGTCTCCCCACTCCCAACACACACACACAGAATACAGACTTCTTTGTGGGAACCAAAAGACTATAACAAACTTGTAGTTATTACAGGATTACATGGAAGAAACAAGTCATTTCCACTCTGCTTTGCTGTAAATCCCCCCAAAGAAACTACCCCAAAACAAAACAAACAAGTACTTCACTAAAAAACAAATTGAACAAACAAACCATTTTGATCTCACTGTTCAGTTTAACCCAGAGGTAGATGAATAATAGCACCAACAATTAATTTTTTTCTCCTCCACCATTTCCCTTTCCCAGCTGGGTCAGGAGAAAGCTCACCCTGAGGATCTCTTTGTAGCTGACTCAGGCCCCATATGGCAAAGACTCAAGAGTTCTCGATTCTTATCCTGCATGTCACACAACAGACCAGGAGTCCTCAAGGTCAACCACCCTCAGGGAATCTGCTCTTACAAAATGCTTTCATGTAGATTTTTCTACCGAGTTCAGTTAAGAATTCAGATGGTATCCTTTATATCTAAAAGAAAAGACACAAGAGGAAAGCCAGATTGGATTCTCCCAAGAGTTGCCTCTAACATTTAATTGCAGGCCAGTGTGATGTGATACCTAAGGTTTCTCATAGCTCATAAAATATCATGGGGTGTTTGAAGTTTGGAGGATTTGCGCCAAACAAAGAAGGCAAGAGGAACGTCTAGGCCAAGGATACGCATATGCAAAGCATGGACTCTTCAACGTTCCCAGTGCTCTGGGCATGCAAGTAAGCAGTTCAGTGTGGCTGCAGCAAGGAGCAGTATGGGGTAGGGGAGAAAGAAAGGGAGATTTGTTGTTGTTGTTGTTGTTGTTTAGTTGCTCAATCATATCCGATTCTTTACTACCCCATGACTGTAGCCTGCCAGGCTCCTCTGTCCATGGGATTTCCCAGGCAAGAATACTAGAATGGGTTGCCATTTCCTTCTCCAGATGATCTTCCTGACCCAGAGAACAAACCTGCGTCTCCTGCATTGGCAGGCAGATTCTTTACCACTGAGCCTATGAGAAGGTAAATCTTCAAAGATAAGTGAGAAACAGACTGCAAGGGCCAAACTGCCTCCACACTGCCAGGGAGCTCACAAAAATAGACCTCCCTCAGATCAGCTTCTTTATAACCCAACAAAACATGGAGATGTGACTTTGGAAGCTTCCTCTTTGAGGTGCTTATTCAAACTAAAAGCATTTCCCCATACACAATACCAAGAAGTCATTGAACCCTCATGTTTGCTGAAAAGTACAACTATGAAACATGATGTGTAGTTGAGAGTTTTGGTTTTCTCCATGCAAACATATGGGGGTGATGATCTTTCCCTCCCTACACCCCACCCTCCCTCCGGCATCAAGAAATCATTGAGCAATCATCAGTAGAAGTAAACATGCATAGTTGCAGCGACTCCAAATACTTTATGGAGTGTTCATGACTTGGAAATTTGGGTCAAAGAACATGACCGTTCTCTGCCAAAGAATTTCAAACACATGTTCACTTTGATTTTGGTCTCCTGAAGGGCATATGGACAGGTAGTACTTCAGGCACTGTGTTTAACAGCCTGCACTGAGCTCTCTGCTGGGGCATGCCTCCCCAAGCCTGGTGAACTTATGATGAGGACAAGGCTGGTAAGAAGGACTGCTGTTTTGAAAAACTCACCCAGTTGCCTGAATCTGAGATCTCCTGCTCCAAGGTGCGACCAGCCTGGAACAAACACAATAGAGCAGGTCTGCCTTCAGCATGCTCCCTCCTTATTTTTGGCCTTTTTCTTTTCCACTGAGACTCAGAGTGTCTTAGGCGGGCCAGGCTGTTGTAACCAAATAAGAGTGGATGGCTTAGCTTTCTCACAGTTCTGGAGGCTGGAAAGCCAGGATCAAGGTGCCAGCAGGGTCATTGTCTGGGGATAGTTCTCTCTCCATGGGTTGCAGACAACTGCATCTGCTGCATCTTCATATGGCCTTTCCTCTGTGCTTGCAGAGAGAGAGATTCACTGTTCTCTCTCTCTCTCTCTCTCTCTCTCCTCTCCCTTTCTCTTTATAAGGGCACTAATCCCATCATCAAGGCCCCACCCTCATGACTTTATCTAATCTTAACTGCCTCCCAACCACCCCATCTCCAAATACCATCACATTGGAGGTTAAGGCTTTAACATATGAATGGGCGGGACAAACATTTAGACAATAACATTCTGCCTCTGGCCACTCCCCACTAATTCATGTCCTTTTCACATGCAAAATACTTTCATTCTATCCAAAAAATCCTGTCAGTCCTAACTCATTCCAGTATTAAATCTAAAAGTCAAAGGCTCCTTCAAACATCATCTAAATCAGATACAGGTGAAGCTTGAGAGATGATTTGTCCTCAGGCAAATTCCTCTTCAGCTATGAACCTACAGAAACAGAAAAATCATGTGCTACCAAGATACAGTGGTAGGACAAATGGAAGCCAGAAATTCCATTCTGGGAGGGTGTGCTTAGTCGCTCAGTCCAATTCTTGCAACCCCATAGACTATAGCCTGCTATGCTCCTCTGTCTATGGGATACTCCAGGCAAGAATACTGGAATGGTTTGCTGTTTCCTTCTCCAGGGGATCTTCCCAACCCAGGGATCAAACCCAGGTCTCCTGCATGGCAGTCAGACTCTTTACCAACTGAGCTATGAGGGAAGCGATCTGGGAGGGAGAGGCAGGAAAAAAGGAAAAGGCAGCAGGTCCTAAGCAAGTCCAAAGCCCAGCAAGGCAGACTCCGTCAGATATTAAAGCTTGAGAAACATCTTCTGTGGTTTGATGCTCTGCCTTCGAGACCTGCTGGGGTTCCAACTCCAGTGCCTTGACAGACAGGAGTTACACCCTCAAGGCTCTAGGAAACTTGGCCCCTAAGTTTCCACCGGGCAACTCTACTCCTAAGACACTGGGTGAGACCTTCCTGACCCACAGAAACAGGAGAGGTGGCCCTACCCTTGGTAACCGAGGAAGAAACAGCCTTGCCCCCAGGAGTGGGGGCACAGTCCTCAAGAACTCAGAAGCCCATTTGGTATCATCCTTCCCTTTCCTTTAGGAACAGCACAAGCTCACAGCCACAGAGATCCATGGTCCTGTCCTGTGGAACCCAAGAAGCCCGACAGCCTTCCTTCGTTTTGTCCCATCCCCGTCCCCTTCAGTTCAGACTGGCAGCGTCCCTGCTCCTGTAATCCCATAGACTTTCATCCATCGGGTGGTAGGGCAACCACACCCTTGGCGTTCTCTGCAGGACAAGCTTTCTCCCTTTTTTCAATATGGGCAGGATGAGACTTTTCCAAGTCTTCAAGCTCAGGTCCCTTTTTACTCAACAATTTCATCTTCAGTTCCTCTCTCTCTTCTCTCTTCCTCAGTCAGAAGGAATCAAGACACTCCTTCAACACTTTGCTCAGACATCTCAGCTAAGCACCCAGTTTCATCATTCACAAATTCTACCTTCCGCAAAACACTATAACACTGTTCAGTCAAGTTCTTTGTCACTTATAACTAAGATCACCTTCCCTCCAGTTTCTAATAATATGTTCCTCATTTCCATCTGAGATGTCACCAGAATTGCCCTTAATGTCCATATTTCCAGCATGCACTCCAGGCTTACAGCCTCTGCCCGTCACATTTTTAGGTTTTTCTTACAACAGCACCCCACTTCTCAGTACTGGTACCAAAATCTCACTTAGTCTGAGTTCTCCAGAGAAACAGAATATATATATATATATATATCCTATGTGTATATATGTATATATACATATAATAAGGCATTGACTCACACAATTATGAAGGCTGACAAGTCTCAAGATCTATAGTCAGCAAGCTGTAGGCCCAGGAAAGCCAAAGAAGTCCAAGTTCAAAGGCAGGAGAAGACCCAAGTCCCAGCTAAAGATAATCAGGCTGAGAGAATTCTGTTTTACTCAGCCTTCTTATTCTATTCAGGACTTCAGTGGACTGATGAGGCTATTCACATGAGGGTGGGCAGGGGAGAACAATCTGCTTTACCCAGCCTACTGATTCAAATGTTAATCTGCTTCAGAAACACCCTCACAGACATGCCCCAAAATAATATTTAACCAAATATCTGGGTACCTCACAGTCTGGTCCCTTTGACACATCAAATTGACCATTATACCAGGTGAATCTCCCTTAACCCACTTTCTTGTTTTTTGCTCACATGTTTAACCCTCAGCTCAGCTCAGCTGTTGATCACAATTTTCTGATTTTGTCCGATAATCAGAATCTTTCTAAGACAACTGCTTGATTGCTTTAAAAATTACTACAAAGATATTGGTGAGTGCCAATGACTTAGCAATTATCCTCATTAGTGCCTTTGACCTGTACTTTAATTAAGGAAGAAAAAAAAATTTTTCATGATAAGATAGGTAGAGCACAAAATTTGCCATTTTAACCATTTTAAAATGTGGAGTTCAGTGGGATTCAGCACCTCCGCAATGTTGCACAACTGTTACCACTATCTTGTGCCAGAAGTTTTTCAGCAGGCGGAGAGGAAAGCCCACACCCCACGAGCAGTCAGTCCCCTCCCCCTCTCCCCCTCCCCCAGGCCCGGGCAACCTCCAAACTGCTTTCTGCTGTGGACCTGCCTTTCCTGAGAGTTCATATAAATGGAAGCACACACTATGCGGCCTTTTGTGTCTGGCTTCCCGCCTTAGCTAAGCGAAGGTGGAAAAAAAGGGAAAGTAGAATATCTTTTGTGATGTTAACACTTTGAAGCCTCCAACTAATAAAAATAAACGGGAAAAAATAAATAAATAAAAAGCAAAAAAAAAAATCACTTTAACTCTGTTTAGTTGTTTTACTAAGATTTGGGAAACGTCTGTGACGCCTCTGCCCTAGACATTCTGCTTCATGTTATTCACTCTTTCCTTCCATGGGGGGTGGAGGCATCGGGACAGGGTGGCAAATGTGAGGACATGTCAGGGGGCCCGCTCCCTAACTCCAAACCCAGCCCATCAGCCTATGCCTTGCCTGGAAGTGACCTGGCAGGACCACGGGGTCAGAAGGTCATTCATCCCTGGCGGGCACAAAAATGTTCATCTCCCGGCACTGTAGGACTTGAGGAGAACAAAAGCAAGCGTGTGTCTGGCAGAAAGGTATATCGTTTATGGGCTTTCTCCATCCCCAGAGCACACAGCATAGCTGCGGGGCTGTGGAAGGACCCCAGGTTTGCCGAGATGCTGGTTTCTACCGTGTGCCTCACTGAGAAAAGAGCTTTACAGGGACCGTCCTGCTCGGATAGCCAGGCCAGGCTGCGAGCCTGCTTGTGGGAAAGGAGCAACTTGGCAGGCTTCAGTCTAACGGGTCTGAAAATGACAGCCAGAGGGCACAAGGGACCACTCCCAAACATCTGTGTCCCCTGTTACTTTTCTTTGTTTTGGCCAGACAGTGCAGCATGTGGCCAAGGGCTGAACCCACGCCCCCTGCAGTGGAAGCGCAGTCTCAACCACTGGGCCACTAGGCAAGGCGGTTCAAATTGTCTAAACCTGAGAATTCCCCGACTGTCCAGTGGTTAGAACTCCAAGCTTCCACTCCTAGGGACCCAGGTTCAGTCTCTGATAGGGCTGCAAGGTGTTGGCAAAATTTTAACATAAATATTAAAAAAAAAACAAACTTCCAAACACTGGATGTCCCACTCAAGGACTTCAGCCCAAGGTACACAGTTTATGTGCTGTAGGCTCTCCAGGTTTATATGATCTGACATTCCTAGGTACTTACGCTGAGGCTTCACTTTTCCTTCTCAGCTCTTCCTTTTTTTTTTCAACCAATCTCGCATTTTTATTAATAAACAAACACAAAGAGATTGTAAATATTTTTAGTCTTTTTCTCCTGTTACTATTAATATTTTTGCTAAGACTAAAGTCTAGAGTCATCCTAAAATGAGTTCAAGTTGTTTTTCGGCTTCTGTTTCAAAATATGGACCACATATCTTCATCATCTTATTCCCTGGTGACCAGCGTAGATTTAATCATATACACAGAGCTTCAGCAACTCGATAAACAAATCCACATGAGGGTAAAAGGAAGACCATACGCTGGACTGGGCACAAAAGCCTTTATATTACTCTCCTTTTCAGAAGTCTCTGAAGTCTACAACTGAACACGGACTCTGGTTAAAAATACACAATGATTCCTTTTAAAATAATAGCATTTGTCTATACAAGGTCCTAACCCAAAAGGATCCCTGTTTGAGTCCATAGATATTTACATTCAAAAGACTTGACTACAAGACAAGTCCATTGGATTTTAACAAACACTCCTGAATTTATGCATACAAATAAATGCTTTTCCCTCAAATAGGTAGCAACT
Organism: Odocoileus virginianus; assembly: GCF_023699985.2. Lineage (NCBI taxonomy): Eukaryota > Metazoa > Chordata > Mammalia > Artiodactyla > Cervidae > Odocoileus > Odocoileus virginianus. The sequence continues at coordinate 10,108,012 of NC_069685.1, read as the reverse complement.
TTCCAAGGACTTTGCTATCACTTGAAATAGCTTTGGGACTCCAGATAGGACCTGCCTTTCTCCTCACACTGAGGATGCCAGCCTCCCGAACAAAGCAACCTTTCCATTTCTACAAGCACTTATCTCTCTAGTACTGGCTTTTGACCAGCGAGCAGCCAAACCTAAGTTCAGTAACACGAATACTATGCACAACAGATAAACATATGCTATATGTACATATAAATATTAACACAATGTTAAAATACTAAATCTACCTACCAGAATTCATACTTGTGGTTTCAAAGTCCTATTTCCAAAGCTAATTAAACATGTCTATGACTGGATTGCAGAATGGCACATCCTGCAATGTCAGGTACCATGAAAATTAGTCTAAATAAGTTTTGTATTTGACCCCCTTAGAGATGTTCAATATGTGGATAAACATGTTCTGCTCTTTGTGTTCCTGTTGATGATGAAAGGCAAAGGGAAGTCATCCCACACTGGGCTCCCACTGTGCATGAAAAACTGAACACCGTATTGATTTAATCCTCTCAACATCTCTGAGCTAAACAGCTCATCCCCATTTATAGATGAAGAAACTGAGATATGGGAAATTTAAAAAACAGGACATTGGCACACCACTGGCAAGTGGGGGCGATGCATTCAGAATTACCTAACCACTGAGAAAAAAGTCAAAGACGTTTGGAAAATGAAATGCAATTATCTTCCCGCAGAGAACCATTTTTTTTCCTGAAAAAAACTGATGCTAGCATATCCCCTAATGATTTTTTTTCGTTAATCTCAATATTCTTTTGGCCATAATTTTCCCCAAAATGAAAGTGCAATTATCTCCCAATCTGGGAAAATGAAGCATTCTGTGAATTTTTATCTTGTTATTTATACAGGAGTCTTTGGATACCAGTTAAGTGCTTGAACCAGTTAAGCGTTTGGGTGGGACATAGAAAAATAAAGCAAGCTAAATAAAGAACTGTTGAAATAAATAGATTAAAGGGGGAAAAAAATGAACCCTAGTTAAAAGATATTAAGAGACTTAACCACCTATGGAAGTAACAGGTTAAAGATTTAAATTAGAAAAAAAATAAAGGGATGACCCTTCAAATAAAACAAAGAAGAAGTTGAGAATCAATGTCAGGGCATTTCAACTGACCTTAGAGACATATTTTACTGGTGACTTTTTTGTTTTTAAAATGTTTCTGATTTTTTTTTCATTTGTTAATGACCCCAATTTTCCAACTTATTCCCCAGTTTATCCTGCCTAGTAAAGCTTGTTCATTTTCAGCTTTATTTTCTTGTTCAGCCCCTAAAGACTGACAATTTGAAAGGAAACAAACTAAAAGAAGGCATTGGACTAAATAACGAATTGTTTTCATCATCTTGATGGATGGCAACTCAACTTTAAAATAAATATAAGCTCCAGTTTCCTAATGTTTTCTGAGATTCTTATTTCTGTGAGGATTTCATTGTCATTGCCGTCTGTCTAAAACTAACGCCACCCAAATCCTAAAAGGAATTAAACCTAAAGTGACTGATGTTTTGACAGTGACATGGCAAAAAAAGTCTTATCCAAGAAAAAAAAATTTTTTTTAACTGAATAAATTTGACAAGCAATATTCAGAAATCTAGACTTGTAAATATGTTATCTGAGGAGTTCACAAAAACCTCAAAATTGCTTGCATAATTCTGGCTTTTTTGTTTTCAGTAAGTCTGCATCTGTTTTATACCAAAAGGCTCTACAGAAACCTGTATGCATTGCTTAGCTTGAGTTGACATCTTAGGAAGCACAGCTGAGTACAGAATTTTCCGTCACTTCAAAGAACATAGCACAGGGTGCAAAGAAAGAAAAGATTGGGTCCTTCCAGCCGAACGTTGCCCTCTGGCACTCATTCTCAACTCCCCGGGGAAATAAGAGGGCAAACTCTGGCCCCTTGCAGCTCTAGGTAGCGTTCCCATAACCCCTGACTCATAAATATTGACATTTGGGAAAAACAAGAGCAGAAAAGAAAAAAAGGAGGAGGAGGTGCTTTTTTTTTTTTTTTTTAAGTTGTTTCAAGTTGGAATGTTCATATATTTTCCAAAGCCTGATTTATATCAAAGATATCACTATGATTTTAAATTAAATATACCTTATCTTGGCATGTTAAAAAATAGTCTTATCCATCACCAACTAGAGAAAATAGAAAACAAAACTTTCGACAGAGTTGTTTTGTTTTGCTTTGCTTTGCTTGCCATCAGGAAAATAGTTTTAACTAATAAAACTGAGTTGAATGCAATCTTTTCTAAAAAAGGTTATAACAATGTCTTCAGAACTTTCTTTTTTTTGTTGTTGTTGTTGAATACCACAGTTTTCAATCAGGGTGAATTTGGAATTCTTTATTTTCAGCAAAATCTTTTTTCATTTTAAGTATTTATCGCTACCCTTCTGTGCTTCAAAAAACAGAAATAATACTGTTGAACGAACTCAAGACTTCCTCACAGACCACAGACTGCGTCCATTGTGGAACCACAGCGCAACCTGGTGGTGATCATCGTTATTACCATGGTTTACGCCTATGAATGGCCAAAATTAGGAACAGAAATTTAAAAATATCTTATGTCTAGGCTTTTAGAAAATAAACTACCAAGAAAAAGAACAGTGGAATGGCTCTCTTAAATCATGAGTAGAGCTTTTTATTTTTTTTTAATATAGTATACCTTTTAAGTACAGTTTATAAGGTTGAGGATGAGTGACCCAAAATTTAGCATGCTTTTTATGTTCACAATAATCCTCATCATTTTTGAAATTATATGACCAACATTTCGAAGGCATTTAAGAGGCTAAATATCTTCAATGAGTGATAAAGGAAAGTAAATTAAATACTTTATCAGCCTTTTGAGGATTCTTTTCCCCTTTGTGCCTTGGATACAATAAGCACATTTAGAAGAAAAAAAAGATATATTTGTCATAAGACTTCTCCCCCAGCCTTGAAATTTCAGCTAACAAAAATTTAGTTCATTAAGTTTATCTCCATTCTTAAAAAGAACATGTATTTTTTGATAATTTTTCCCTAAAAGAGAAGACAGTTTTCCTCACTTCTCTTTCACATCTAGCAACACCACTGAGGCAGGACCTGATACACAAAATGGTGACTCAGTATCTGTCATCTTTTTTGTGTTAATGGTACTATATACTCATCCTCTTATCTAATCATGTCAACAACCCTGTAAATTAAGGATTGGTGTGCCCATTTTACAGATTAGAAAACTGAGGCATAGGGTGGAGGAATAGGACGGGGAGACCACTTTCTCCCCCACAAATTCATTGAAAGATGAACGCTGAGCAAACTGCACAAAACAACTTCTGATCGCTAGCAGAGGACATCAGGGGCCCAGAAAAGCAGCCCGTGGTCTTCAAAAGGAGGTAGGACAAAATACAAAAGATAAAAAGAGAGACAAAAGAGTTAGGGGCAGAGATCCGTCCCAGGAAGGGAGTTGTAATAGAGGAAGTTTCCAAACACCAGGAAACCCTCTCACTGGCAGGTCTGGGGGAAGTTTTCAAATCTCGGAAGGCAACCTAACTGGGAGGAAAAGTAAATAAAACCCACAGATTACATGCCCCAAAGCAAGTTCCAGCAGAAAAGTACCCCAGACGCCCACATCTGCCACCAGCAAGTAGGGGCGGAACGGAGAGGAGCGGGCGGCATTGCTTAGGAACAAAGGAAGGACTGAGCAATTCCAGAGAAGAGCTAGCCAGTGGCGGACCGGACCGGCCCATCCCCCGCAGGAGGGAGGCAGGAGGCAGGGGGGAGGGGAAAGGGGCAAACTTGGCCCCAGAGATGGCACCCCCTACCAAACTGCAAACAGGCTCCCAGTTTCTAACCAAAGACTTCCTGAGAGTCTGGATGGTTGACATCCGCCGGGAGGGTCATGGCTACAGACCAGCTCCCGAGAACAGACACAAGGCACATGCACCCCACTGGCGCGCGTGGAAACTGAGGCTGGGACCGCGGAGGGGAGAAGGCGCACCGCATCCGGGGAGAGTGCGCCCGTCAAGCTCCTGGCTGCTGAGCTGCTCAGATGGGGAAGGCACAAAACGCAGGCCCAACCGAGCCTGCGCTTTTGTGGATACCCGAGAACCTGAACCTGAGTGGCTTAGGCCTGGGAAGTGCACGCAACGCAGGGCCCGCTCCCTGGAGAGCAGCCTGGAGACTGAGCAGTGTAGATGGGGAAAGCACACATCCGTGAGCGGGGCAAACCCAGTGTGGCCGGAACACTGCGGGTGCTCCCCACACACGCCAGTGACATTTGTCTGCAGCGCCCCTCCCTTCCCACAGCACAGCGGAACAAGCAAACCTGAACAAGAGACCACCTCCGCCCACCTGTGTCAGGGCAGAAATTAGACACTGAAGAGACCTGCAAACAGAAGCCAAAGAAACAAAGGGAACCGCTTCAGAAGTGACCGGTGCAACAGATTAAAATCCCTGTAGATAACACCGACTACACCGGAAGGGGCCTATAGATATGGAGAAGTGTAAGCTGGAACGAGGAGCTATCTGAAACTGAACCGAATCCACACTGCTTGCAACAACTCCAGAGAAATTCCTAGATATATTTTTACTTTTATTTTTTAATTAAAATTTTTTTTTCTTTTTTTCATTCTTTTTCTCTTTTATATTCTTTTAAAATTCCCTATTACTCCTCTATTACTTCTTAATTTTCATTTTCTTTTATTTTCTTTTAAAGTCCTCTATTACTCCTCTATTACTCCTTAATTTTCATTTTCATATATTTTTACTATCTTTTTTAAGTTTTTTTCTTTTATTTATTTTTTTCTTTTATTTTCTTTAAACTCCTCTATTACTCCTTAATTTTCATTTCACTATAACCTTGCAAAAAAAAAACCCTATTTTTAAAGCAAACTTCATATATATTTCTTAAATTTTTTGTGTTTTTGTTTTTAATATTGCATTTTTAAGAGTCTAACCTCTATTCTAGATTTTTAATCTTTGTTTTTCAGTATTTGATATCAATTTTGGACATTTAAGAATCCAATCTTCAGTACCCATTTTTACTCAGGAGTGTGACGATTACTCTCTCCCCCTTTTGACTCTCCTTTTCCTCCCCCAGATCACCTCTATTTCCTCCCTCCCCCTTCTCTTCCCAGTCCAATTCTGTGAATCTCTGTGGGTGTCTGGGCTACGGAGAACACTTAAGGAACAGAGAACTGCATAGATCTGTCTCTCTCCTCTTGAGTCCCCCTTTTTCTCCTCCTGCTCACCTCTATCTCCCTCCTCCATCACCTCTATCTCCCTCCTCCCTCTCCTCTTCTTCATGTAACTCTGTGAACCTCTCTGGGTGTCCCTCAATGTGGAGAACCTTTTCACCATTAACCTAGAAGTTTTATTATCAGTGCTGTATAGTTGGAGAAGTCTTGAGGCTACTGGAAGAATAAGACTGAAATCCAGAGCAAGGAGACTTAAGCCCAAAACCTGAGAACACCAGAAAACTCCTGACTACATGGAACATTAAGTAATAAGAGATCATCCAAAAGCCTCCATACCTACACTGAAACCAGCCACCACCCAAGAGCCAGTAAGTTCCAGAGCAAGACATACCACGCAAATTCTCCAGCAACGCAGGAACATAGCCCTGAGCATCAATATACAGGCTGCCCAAAGTCACACCTAACACATAGAACCATCTCAAAATTCATTACTGGACACTCCATTGCACTCCAGAGAGAAGAAATGCAGTTCCACGCACCAGAACACTGACACAAGCTTCCCTAACCAGGAAACCTTGACAAGCCAATCGTCCAACCCCACCCACTGGGTGAAACCTCCACAATAAACAGGAACCACAGACCACCAGAATACAGAAAGCCCACTCCAAACACAGCAATCTAAACAAGATGAAAAGGCAGAGAAATACCCAGCAGGTAAAGGAACATGAAAAATGCCCACCAAGCCAAACAGAAGAGGAGGAGATAGGGAATCTACCTGAAAAAGAATTTAGAATAATGATAATAAAAATGATCCAAAATCTTGAAAACAAAATGGAGTTACAGATGAACAGCCTGGAGACAAGGATTGAGAAGATGCAAGAAATATTTAACAAGGACCTAGAAGAAATAAAAAAGAGTCAATTAAAAATGAATAATGCAACAAATGAGATCAAAAACACTCTGGAGGGAACCAACAGTAGAATAACAGAGACAGAAAATAGGATAAGTGAGTTAGAAGATAAAATGGTGGAAATAAATGAAGCAGAGAGGAAAAAAGGAAAAAGAATCAAAAGAAATGAGGGCAACCTCAGGGACCTTTGGGACAATGTGAAACGCCCCACATTCTAATCATAGGAGTCCCAGAAGAAGAAGACAAAAAGAAAGGCCATGAGAAGTTACTTGAGGAGATAATAGCTGAAAACTTCCCTAAAACGGGGAAGGAAATAGTTACACAGGCCCAAGAAACCCAGAGAGTCCCAAACAGGATAAACCCAAGGCAAAACACCCCAAGACACATATTAATCAAATTAACAAAGATCAAACACAAAGAACAAATATTAAAAGCAGCAAGGGAGAAACAACAATAACACACAAAGGGATTCCCATAAGGATAACAGCTGATCTATCAATAGAAACTCTTCAGGCCAGAAGGGAATGGCAGGACATACTTCAAGTAATGAAAGAGAATAACCTACAACCCAGATTACTGTACCCAGCAAGGATCTCATTCAGATATGAAGGAGAATTCAAAAGCTTCACAGACAAGCAAAAGTTGAGAGAATTCAGCACCACCAAACCAGCTCTTCAACAAATACTAAAGGATCTTTTCTAGACAGGAAACACAGAAAGGTTGTATAAACGCGAACCCAAAACAACAAAGTAAATGGCAACGGGACCATACCTATCAATAATTACCTTAAATGTAAATGGGTTGAATGCCCCAACCAAAAGACAAAGGCTGGCTGAATGGATACAAAAGCAAGACCCCTATATATGCTGTCTACAAGAGACCCACCTCAAAACAAGGGACACATACAGGCTGAAAGGGAAGGGCTGGAAAAAAATATTCCACGCAAACGGAGACCAAAAGAAAGCAGGAGTCGCAATACACATATCAGATAAAATAGACTTTCAAATAAAGGCTGTGAAAAGAGACAAAGAAGGACACTACATAATGATCAAAGAATCAATCCAAGAAGAAGATATAACAATTATAAATATATATGCACCCAACATAGAAGCACGGCAATATGTAAGGCAAATGCTAACGAGTATGAAAGGGGAAATTAACAATAACACAATGATAGTGGGAGACTTTAATACCCCACTCTCACCTATGGATAGATCAACTAAACAGAAAATTAACAAGGAAACACAAACTTTAAATGACACAATGGACCAGCTAGACATAATTGATATCTATAGGACATTTCACCCCAAAACAGTCAATTTCACCTTTTTCTCAAGTGCACACAGAACCTTCTCCAAATAGATCACATCCTGGGCCATAAATCTAGCCTTGGTAAATTCAAAAAAATTGAAATCATTCCAATCATCTTTTCTGACCACAATGCAGTAAGATTAGATCTCAATTACAGGAAAAAACTATTAAAAATTCCAACATATGGAGGCTAAATAACACGCTTCTGAATAACCAACAAATCATAGAAGAAATCAAAGAAGAAATCAAAATATGCATAGAAATGAATGAAAATGAAAACACTACAACCCAAAACCTATGGGACACTGTAAAAGCAGTGCTAATGGGAAGGTTCATAGCATTACAGGCTTACCTCAAGAAACAAGAAAAAAGTCAAATAAATAACCTAGCTCTACACCTAAAGCAACTAGAGAAGGAAGAAATGAAGAACCCCAGGGTTAGTAGAAGGAAAGAAATCTTAAAAATTAGGGCAAAAATAAATGCAAAAGAAACAAAAGAGACCATGGCAAAAATCAACAAAGCTAAAAGCTGGTTTTTTGAAAAGATAAACAAAATTGACAAACCGTTAGCAAGACTCATTAAGAAACAAAGGGAGAAGAACCAAATTAACAAAATTAGAAATGAAAATGGAGAGATCACAACAGACAACACTGAAATACAAAGGATCATAAGAGACTACTACCAGCAGCTCTATGCCAACAAAATGGACAACTTGGAAGAAAGGGACAAGTTCTTAGAGAAGTATAACTTTCCAAAACTGAACCAGGAAGAAATAGAAGATCTTAACAGACCCATCACAGGCACGGAAATAAAAACTGTAATCAGAAATCTTCCAGCAAACAAAAGCCCAGGACCAGATGGCTTCACAGCTGAATTCTACCAAAAATTTAGAGAAGAGCTAGCACCCTATCTTACTAAAACTCTTCCAGAAAATTGCAGAAGAAGGTAAACTTCCAAACTCATTCTATGAGGCCACCATCACCCTAATTCCAAAACCAGAGAAAGATGCCACAAAAAAAAGAAAACTACAGGTCAATATCACTGATGAACATAGATGCAAAAATCCTTAACAAAATTCTAGCAAACAGAATCCAACAACATATTCAAAAAAATCATACATCATGACCAAATGGGCTTTATCCCAGGAATGCAAGGATTCTTTAATATCCGCAAATCAATCAGTGTAATACACCACATTAACAAAGTGAAAGATAAAAACCATATGATTATCTCAATAGATGCAGAAAAGGCCTTTGACAAAATTCAACATCCTTTTATGATTAAAACTCTCCAGAAAGCAGGAATAGAAGGAACATACCTCAACATAATAAAAGTTATATATGACAAACCCACAGCAAGCATTACCCTCAATGGTGAAAACTTGAAAGCATTTCCCCTAAAATCAGGAACAAGACAAGGGTGCCCACTCTCACCACTACTATTCAACATAGTTTTGGGAGTGTTGGCCACAGCAATCAGAGTAAAAAAGAAATAAAAGGAATCCAGACAGGAAAAGAAGAAGTGAAACTCTCACTGTTAGCAGAAGACATGATCCTCTACATAGAAAACCCTAAAGACTCTACCAGAAAATTACTAGAGCTAATCAATGAATATAGTAAAGTTGCAGGATATAAAATTCACACACAGAAATCCCTTGCATTCCTATACACTAACAATGAGAAAACAGAAAGAGAAATTAAGGAAACAATGCCATTCACCATTGCAACAAAAAGAATAAAATACTTAGGAGTATATCTACCTAAAGAAACAAAAGACCTATACATAGAAAACTATACTGATGAAAGAAATCAAAGAGGACACAAACAGATGGAGAAATATACCGTGTTCATGGATTGGAAGAATCAATATTGTGGAAACGACTATACTACCCAAAATAATCTATAGATTCAATGCAATCCCTATCAAGCTACCAATGGTATTCTTCACAGAACTAGAACAAATAATTTCACAATTTGTATGGAAATACAAAAAACTTCGAATAGCCAAAGCAATCTTGAGAAAGAAGAATGGAACTGGAGGAATCAACCTGCCTGACTTCAGACTCTACTACAAAGCCACAGTCATCAAGACAGTGTGGTAATGGCACAAAGACAGAAATATAGATCAATGGAACAAAATAGAAAGCCCAGAGAAAAATCCACGTACCTACGGACACCTTATCTTCGACAAAGGAGGCAAGAATATAAAATGGAGAAAAGACAACCTCTTTAACAAGTGGTGCTGGGAAAACTGGTCAACCACTTGTAAAAGAATGAAACTAGAACACCTTCTAACACTATACACAAAAATAAACTCAAAATGGATTAAAGAGCTAAATGTAAGACCAGAAACTATAAAACTTCTAGAGAACATAGGCAAAACACTCTCCGACATAAATCACAGCAAGATCCTCTATGACCCACCTCCCAGAATATTGGAAATAAAAGCAAAAATATACAAATGGGACCTAATGAAACTTAAAAGCTTTAGCACAACAAAGGAAACTATAAGTAAGGTGAAAAGACAGCCTTCAGAATGGGAGAAAATAATAGCAAATGAAGAAACAGACAAAGAATTAATCTCAACTCCTGCAGCTCAATTCTAGAAAAATAAATGACCCAATCAAAAAATAGGCCAAATAAACAGACATTTCTCCAAAGAAGACATACAGATTGCTAACAAACACATGAAAAGATGCTCAACATCACTCATTATCAGAGAAATGCAAATCAAAACCTCAATGAGGTACCATTACATGCCAGTCAGAATGGCTGCTATCCAAAAGTCTACAAGCAATAAGTGCTGGAGGGGGTGTGGAGAAAAGGGAACCCTCTTACACTGTTGGTGGGAATGCAAACTAGTACAGCCACTATGGAGAACAGTGTAGAGATTCCTTAAAAAACTGGAAATAGAACTGCCATATGACCCAGCAATCCCACTCCTGGGCATACACACCGAGGAAACTAGATCTGAAAGAGACACGTGCACCCCAATGTTCATCGCAGCACTGTTTATAATAGCCAGGACATGGAAGCAACCTAGATGTCCATCAGCAGACGAATGGATAAGGAAGCTATGGTACATATACACAATGGAATATTACTCAGCCATTAAAAAGAATTCATTTGAATCAGTTCTAATGATTCTGGAGACCATTTTAATGAAACTGGAGCCCATTATACAGAGTGAAGTAAGCCAGAAAAATAAAGACCAATACAGTATACTAACGCATATATATGGAATTTTAAAAGATGGTAACAATAACCCTATATGCAAAACAGAAAAAGTGACACAGATGTACAGAACAGACTTTTGGACTCTGTGGGAGAAGGCGAGGGTGGGATGTTCTGAGAGAATAGCATTGAAACAAGTATGCTATCAAGGGTGAAACAGATCACCAGCCCAGGTTGGATGCATGAGACAAGTGCTCAGGGCTGGTGCACTGGGAAGACCCAGAGGGATCAGATGGGGATGGAGGCAGGAGGGGGGATTGGGATGGGGAACACATGTAAATCCATGGCTGATTCATGTGTCAATGTATGGCAAAAACCACTACAATATTGTAAGGTAATTAGCCTCCAACTAATAAAAAAATGGAAAAAAAAAAACACTGAGGCATAGGGCTATGAAATAACTTATTCAAAGTCACTCAGCTCGTGAGTGACAAAAGGGCTGGACCCTTCTCCAAAGCCCATGCTGAGTCTGGTGCATGGTCAGCCCTCAGTAAATCGTTGTTGACAGTGAAAAATGCACTTGTTGCAAGGATGGGAAAGGTAAGTTTGGACTGGATCCGAAGTCCTTAGACTCTGCACCCAGTAATTTTTCCATTAATGTTTAGACATACTTTGACTTTCTCTTGCTTCTGCTTGCAATTATACTCTTCTAAGCCTGCTAAGTGTCCCTTAGTTTCCGTAAAAGAACAAAGAAGCAAAATCAGGCAGGAGTCACCTGTGCCTCAAGCTGAGGCTGCGCCACTCATAAGGCACTCTCAGGGCATCTTTACAACTTTTATGCCATAGATCCCTTTGGATGTCTGGTGAAGTTTCGAGAACCCAATGCAAAAAAATCTTTTTAAATGTGTTACAAGGAAGTCAACTTTTTAAAATTAAAGTTTTCAAAATATTAAAAAAAAACTAATTTGCAACTTATGTGCTCATTTATTAATGCATTAAATGAGATGTAGCAGTAGATTTAATAACTATTCTTAAAGCAACAATGAGTATGAATGATATTTTGAGATACCTGTAACCCTTATAATGTGATTCCAATGTATCCTTGATTTCTATTGTTAACAGAAATACAGTTAATGTTAATATCTGATTATATCCATAAGTAATGAAAATACAAAATTTCGGTCACTATGAAATTAATGAAAATAAAAATTTCTTTTCATCAAAGTTCATGGCCCCCTCACCCTCTTAAATTAAAAAATCAATGGAAGTGAATTACTTATAGATAAATCTTTTCAAAAACTAAATTATAAAAAAGAATTTAATTCAAAAATGCCCACAGCAAATATATATATCATATACATAAAATCCATTGATTCACACATGAAATATTCACTTCAATATGAATGATCCAATGTGAGGCAAGACTCTGGTTAGATAGCATCGCTGACTCAACAGACATGAAGTTGAGCAAATTCTGGAGAGTGGAGAACAGGGAAGCTTGCCGTGCTACAGTCCATGAGGTCACAGAGTCAGACATGACTCAGCAACCGAAGAACAAGAAAACTCCAAAAATAAGCATGTGTAACACCTGGTTCCAAACTGGGAAAGAAGGGCATCAAGGCTGCATATTATCACCCTGCTTGTTTAACTTGTATGCAGAGTACATCATGAGAAACCCTGGGCTGGAGGAAGCACAAGCTGGAATCAGGATCACCAGGAGGAATACCAATAGCCTCAGATATGCAGGTGACACCACCCTTATGGCAGAAAGTGAAGAAGAGCTAAAAATCTCTTGATGAAAGTGAAAGAGGAGAGTGAAAAGGCTGGCTCAAAACTCAACATTCAGAAAACTAAGATCATGGCATCCAGTCCCATCACTTCATGGCAAATATTTTGGGAAACAATGGAAACACTGACAGGCTTGGGCTCCAAAATCACTGCAGATGGTGACTGCAGCCATGAAATTAAAGATGCTTGCTCCTTGGAAGCAAAGCTATGACCAACCTAGACAGCATATTAAAAAGCAGAGACATTACTTTGCCCAACAAAGGTCTGTATAGTCAAAGTTATAGTTTTTTCAGTAGTCACATATGGATGTGAGAGTTCAACTATAAAGAAAGTTGAGCACCAAAGAATTGATGGTTTTGAACTGTGGTGCTGGAGAAGACTCTTTAGAGTCCCTTGGACTGCAAGGAGATCCGACCAGTCCTTCCTAGAGGAAATCAGTCCTGAATAGTCATTAGAAAGACTGATGCTGAAGCTGAAACTCCAATATTTTGGGTACCTGATGCAAAGAACTGACTCATCAGAAAAGACCCTGATGCTGGGAAATATTGAAGGCAGGAGGAGAAGGGGACAACAGAGGATGAGATGGTTGGATGGACATGAGTTTGAACAAGCTCTGGGAGTTGGTGAAGGACAGGGAAGCCTGGCATGCTGCAGTCCATGGGGTTGCAAAGAGTCGGACACGACTGAGTGACTCAACTGAACTGAATTTTATTAGCTTTTTATTAAAATGTGTCCTGTCTGCACCAACAGCCCACACAATGTTAAAAATCATTTTACCTTCCTTGTGTTCGGTAGTTAGAATAGGAAAAAGTAGTCAAAAATGGCGGTGGTTAAAAGCCAAAGAAAGGGGAAAGCCTGCAAAAATGGAACAAAAGAAAATCCACAGACCAGTGTGAGAACCTCAGGTGAAACAAACACGCCCCCTTCTTGGCTAGCCCAATTTGCATCAGGCAGGATCAATGGGGAAGAGACAAAAGGTATAAAATGAGGAGGCCAAGGCAGATTGAGGCCTCTCTTTTGGGGTTGGTCGGCCCTCACACCTCGAGGGTGTACTATCCTTTGCCAAATAAAACTCTGAGCTGTAACTGAACTGTAACACCGGTATGCCATTTCAAATCTTTGCTGCCACAAGACAGAACCAAGGAAATTACACAGTCTCCTGACACTTGGCCACCCAGTCCTCCCCTCTCTCTGCCTCCCACATCCAGTTTATTTGATTTACTTTAAAAAAAATCTAAAATTGGCCCTAGGAGCACACCCTCCCTTAAGTGGCCACTAACAAAGGAGGACCTCCAAAAAGAGGAGAGCAGCGAATAACCAGGTCCAGATGACAAGTGAAGTCCGAGCCAGACCTTGATTTCAGCCCAGGGAATGCTCAGCAGAGAAACTGCCACCTGACCTACTGAAATCATGAAACCCAGCAGGACCCTGTGGGGCTCCTGTGCACTGAAACCTGTATCTGTCTCCACCATCCACACCTGGCCATTTCCTGTGTGTGGGAAATAAATAGGCTTCAGCCTCCACAACCTTCCCTGAGTTCCAAAGGGCAAGTTCGAACAGTTGCTGATCAGGGAAGGGAGGAGATGCAGAGACAAGGGAGGAGCAGGTTTGGGGCAGGGCCCTGGTCTCCCTGCAAGGGATACACAGAACAGTGTCTTTGAGCTCTTCTTCAGAACTAAAACCCTCAACAAATGGAAGACGTTAACATGATGAAGCATTCTTCATTCCAGACATAAGGTCACAGTTTATTTTTTTTTTAATTTTTTTTTTTCCATTTATAAGGTCACAGTTTAATAACCTTGAGAATCACAGAAGCTCATCAGGAGACCATCTGAGGCCAGATTAAAGGTGTGCTGGCCTGTTTATAACAGCCAGGACATGGAAGCAACCTAGATGCCCATCAGCAGACGAATGGATAAGGAAGCTGTGGTTCATATACACCATGGAATATTACTCAGCCTTAAAAAGAATTCATTTGAATCAGTTCTAATGAGATGGATGAAACTGGAGCCCATTATACAGAGCGAACTAAGCCAGAAAGATAAAGAACACTACAGCATACTAACACATATATATGGAATTTAGAAAGATGGTCATGATAACCCTATATGCAAAACAGAAAAAGAGACACAGATGTACAGAACAGACTTTTGGACTCTGTGGGAGAAGGCGAGGGTGGGATGTTTCAAGAGAACAGCATGTATGTTATCTATAGTGAAACAGATCACCAGCCCAGGTGGGATGCATGAGACAAGTGCTCGGGCCTGGTGCACTGGGAAGATCCAGAGGAATCGGGTGGAGAGGGAGGTGGGAGGGGGGATCGGGATAGGGAATACATGTAACTCCATGGCTGATTCATGTCAATGTATGACAAAACCCACTGCAATGTTGTGAAGTAATTAGCCTCCAACTAATAAAAATAAATGGAAAAAAAAAAGATGGAAATAAAGTGACAAAAAGAAAAAAAAATAAAGGCGTGCTGGCCCTGCACACACCCTGATCCTTATCAGCAATGCCCACCCTCCTAAACCATATCTATAAAACTCCCCACCAAGCCCCCCCACCCACCTCCATGGTGGGACACATGTATTTATTTGAGGGCATTAGCCCACTGTGCTCCCCTTTATCTGGCAAAGCATTACACCTGCTCTTTTCTACTTCACCAAAACTCTGGCTCAGAGATTCAATTCAGTGTTGGTGCACAGTGGCTGCATTTTGACCTCGATCATGAGATAATCACTTTGGATTGTTGTAAGCCACTAAGTTTCTGGTAATTTGTTACCTAGCAATAGAAAACAGATACACAGTAGATGCAACAACTTGCCCTTCACCTTAAGAGGGATGCCTTGGCATGTCCTAAATGACTAGGCCTTAGAAAATACACAAAATGATGACCCCGTCCACACATCTGCAGAAGAGCCCACCCTGACTCCTGGTGCAGAGCTCTCCTCCCTGTTCAGTACTGGCCCTTGATCATCTGCTGCAGCAAACACGATCAAATCTCCTTCTAATTTCTTACATGTAGCAAGAGAGAAGTCTGTCTTCACTCTCAAGTGCATTTAGTTTAGCAAGTGATAAAGAATTTGCCTGTAATGCAGGAGATGTGGGTTCAACCCCTGGATTGGGAAGATCCACCGGAGAAGGAAAGGGCAACCCACTCCAGTATTTTTGCCTGGGAAATCCCATGGACAGAGGAGCCTGACAGGCTACCATCCATTGGGTCACCAAAAGAGTTGAACATGACTGAGCGACTAAAAACAACAACAAATCAAAACAAACACCCACACTTGATAGAATCATGTAAATTGATACTGACACTGTTTCAGACTTAAGAACCTTCAACTAGAAACAAAGGTCAAAGCAAAGTAGAAGGATGGCTTGGAAGTTTATTGTTTCCTTTCCTTCCAGAATTTCAACAGCAACTAATATCTGTTGAGCATGCTATTATAAGGCACTCTACCAGGCATAATAGAAAAAACTGGGGTATAAAACACAGTCCTAGCCTTTTAAAATTTGATCAAGTGCTTAGAATACAAACATAGAATATAACCAACTCTTTATGATAGTGTATTCTAACTACTAAATGAAAGATACAGAATAAAGAATAATCAATGAGGCCCAAACAGTCAGGAAAGATACTATAGGGACTTCCCTGGTGGTCCAGTGGTTAGGACTCCACACTTCCAACACAGAGGGTACAGGTTCAGTCCCTGGTCAGGGAACTAGATCCTACATACCAAAAAAAAATAAAGGTACTACATATATCTGAATCACTTTGCTGTATACCTGAAACTAACAGAACACTGTAAATCAACTATACTTCAATAAGAGTAAATAGCAACAGTGTACAGACTGGATAGTGTACAGAGAATCATGAAAGCTATTATTTCACTTGTCAACAAAAATTAATCAGTTGATCAAAGAAAGAAATGGAAAATTTTATTTGAACCAACTTGAAGATTACAACCTGGGAACAGCCTCTGTCCATCAGAGGTCAAAGCAGTTATATAAGTTTTTGAGACAGAGTGCTGTACATTAAAAGATGTGCTCATCTTCTAAAAAGTTTTAAAAGTTTCCTCAGGAAACTCAAACTAGGGCTCTCTATCAACCTAGAAAGGTGGGATGGGGGGGAGATGGGAGGGAGGTTCAAAAAGGAGGGGATATATGTATACCTGTGGCTGATTCATGCTGATGTTCGACAAAAAACAACAAAATTCTGTAAAGCAATTATCCTTCAATTAATAAATACACAGATATTTAAAAAGACGTATTATTCACAGTTTATACAGTCTAGTGAGCAGTAGGTTATGGGTCATCATGGTCTCTTACCACGATTTAGAAGGCTTTAAGCTAGGGATATATGAATATTCATGAGGGGGCGTGGGTGATGGATGCATATTCATCATGGGGCTTAAGCAGAGGAGAATTCGGCACAGAACTAGAGCAACAGGTCGACAGAGTCCAGGCCTGGGTTCACCGCAGTCACGAGGGCCAGAAAGGTCAGCAGCGTCATTCCTTAGGTTCCAGTTAATCTGGTGGTTGAGTGGTTTGAAATCTGAGAAGCAGCTCAAGAAAGTGCTTCATGTCAGTCTCTACTTTTGGAACAGAACTGGGAGTCTTCACAACTGATACACTGTCTCCTGGTACAGTTGTCTCCCTGGCCTGGTTATAACTGTTGGTTTTTACTTTCTTTTGTTGCCTTAAAATCTTTCATTCCCAAGGTCTATTCTTCTACAAGGGCGAGAATTGTCTTAGATCCCAAAATGACTTCGGCCTAACATAGCTTCTCTTATGTTAAGAAAACTTTGTCTGGTCCTCCTCCCCCGACTCCGCCAGGGGACTCCTTGCTTTTACAGGTTGTAAGCTCCTTACCTGCTTACAGGTTCCCCGTGAGCAAAAGTTTTAAAAAAAGTTATGAGAAAAGCAGCTGAGAGGGAATAAGTTGTAACACTGCTAACTCTTTTCTTGAAAGTGCTGCCAGTTAAGACTAAGGAAAAACCCCTTTCTTTCAGTCAGCACTGAAGTGGATGATGTGATCTCGTGGCCGTGCGGTGCGGGAGCCCCGCAGGCGGGGAGGCACCGGCTGCCGCGGGGAGGAGGCGGAGGCCGCAGCGCGAGGGAGGCCCGGCCCCTCTGCGCCTGTGTCTGGCAGAGCCGGTGTGAGACGAAGAGACAGTCCTTCCCAGCCGCCGGGATAATCAAAGAGTTTGGGCCGGACCTTCGAGCACACACCGAGATAGTGAGGAGCCAGACTATGGCGCTGAAACGGATTAATAAGGAACTTATTGCTTTGGCCCGTGACCCTCCAGCACAATGCTCTGCAGGTCCGGTTGGGGATGATATGTTTCATTGGCAAGCCACAGTTATGGGACCTAACGACAGTCCATATCAAGGCGGTGTATTCTTTTTGACAATTCATTTTCCTACAGACTACCCCTTCAAACCACCTAAGGTTGCATTTACAACAAGAATTTATCATCCAAATATTAACAGTAATGCCAATATTTGCCTCAATATTCTAAGATCACAGTGGTATCCTGCTTTAACTATTTCTAAAGTTCTTTTATCCATTTGTTCACTGCTGTGTGATCCAAACCTAGATGACCCCCTAGTGCCAGAGATTGCATGGATCTATAAAACAGAGATAAGTACAACAGAATATCTCGGGAATGGACTCAGAAGTATGCCATGTGATGCTACCTTAAAGTCAGAATAACCTGCATTATAGCTGGTATAAACTTTAAATTACTGTTAATAAATAAATAAATAAATAAACTGGATGATGAGGCTTCCTCAATAAATATTACTCTATATTACTTATATGTAATATGAGGACTTCCCAGGTGGTTCAGTGGTAAAGAATCGCCTGCCAATACAAGAGATGCAGGTTTGATTGCTGGCTCAGGAACATCCCCCGGAGAAGGAAATGGCAACCCACTCCAGTGTTCCTGTCCAAAGAGCTCCATGAACAAAGAAGAGCCTGGCAGGCTATAGTCCGTGGGGTCTCAAAAGAGCTGGACATGACTTTGAAACTAAACAACAACAATATATAACATATTTGTAATAAATAAATAAATGAATGTTAGAAATATCAGTTCATATCAGTAGGCTCCCATAAGACAGTGTCTAGCTTTACAAACCACCTTTAGGGAAAAAACAAAAATAAAATCCTGCTCTATCTAACAATTTGTAACTGTACACACACACACACACACACACACACAAATCTCCTAAGATCAAAATAATCTGATTAAGAAACTATAGCTCCCCCCTTAAAGCTGAAATTTTTTATAAGGCCATTAGTGATGATGACAAAGATATAGCTGTTGTGATATACCATGACAGTTCTTTATTAGAGATTTTAAGGGTTAACTATAATTGGAAAGAAGACTAAACCATCATGCCTCATTTTGGTATTATATATTTTTGCATAAAATTTTAACTAGTCTTCAGTTGCAAATTTTGCTCTCACTCTGCTTGATTTCAACCTCTTTTCAGAAAATATATGTCATGTAGTTCTGGGCTCCCTGAGGATAACCAGTATGGTCAGTTCAGTGTTGCTGTAAACTTCAGATCTAGATATTGTCACCCATTTGCTCTTTCCAAAGACAGGGCACTTATTTCAGGACACCTGTCCTACTGTATTAGCTTTAAAAAAAAAAAATGCTGGTGACAGTGTAGCTGAAAATTCAAATGGAAAAGAATTGGAAAGGGTCAGCATCTTTCCTTCTGCTGATTTTTTAAAACTGATTCTTGAGAAGACTGTTTCTGTGCAGCACGACCAGGCTATGGTACCGCTGATCCTATCATTTGCATGCAAGTCCCTTCGTTATCAATATAGATGGCCACACGGTTCATTCAACCTGTAGTGATGAGAATCAAACGTGAAGATGGCTGAAATAATTGGGTCAAATCTGCAGCATGCCAATTCAGTGGTCACATAAAATTGAGGGCATATTCAAAAATTATAACAAATCACTCTCTGCAGGTAAAAAAGGAGTGATGCTAGTGAAGTATCAGCCCATTTCAGAAGCACACTAGCACAAAAAATGATGTAAATGATGCACTTATGTAGGAGTAGAATAAAAATAAACAACACTGTTTATTATCAAAGAAAGGTAGGCAGACTTATGTCCCAAACATCTGGTTTCCAGTTCATTCCCTCTCATAATAAAAATTAGTCAAGTAATGGAAGCGTTGGGGAGTCAGGATATTTTAATCTATTATTTCATATGCCTTCTGTGCTGCAGTCCGCAACATTTTGGGCACCAGTGACTGATTTCATGGAAGACAACTTTTCAGCGGACCAGGGAAGAGAAGCGATGGTTTCAGGATGATTCGAGGGTATTACCCTTACTGTGCACTCTCTTTCTATTATTATTACATCAGCTCTACCTCAGATCATCAGGCTTTAGATCCCGGAAGTTGGAGACCCCAGGTTATGTTACACTGGGTTGGCTGTGTCACTCCAGATCCATCCTCTAACCTTCTCTGCTGCATTCTGTGCCCTGGGAGGCTCATGTGCTTGCACTACATCAACAGGCTCCTTTGTCCTCTGGTTCTCAGTTGGGTTGGGTCAATGAGGGACATGAATGTGAGATCAAGGAAGGCAGGAGGGTGGGGTCCAGCGCTAATGGCTTCTGCTCCCCTTGGAGGGACCATCCCTCCACAGACAGTCATAACTCTTTTTCTCTTTTTAAATTCTTAGCAGGATTCTGACATTTTTACTTGAATAAACACTCCTAGGATTGTTGCAAGCCTTTAGTTAATATCCAGAATTCTGAAAAGGTAATTTTGGCAACTGTTGGCCAGTGTGTTTATCGCTTTTATGGAGGAGCAGGTTTGGGACAGCCATAACTCATCATTCAGATGTTAACCTCCTTCTGATGTTGCAGGAAAAAGAGAGAGATGCAA
Source organism: Odocoileus virginianus (assembly GCF_023699985.2). Taxonomy (NCBI): domain Eukaryota; kingdom Metazoa; phylum Chordata; class Mammalia; order Artiodactyla; family Cervidae; genus Odocoileus; species Odocoileus virginianus. Next base: position 10,087,716 of record NC_069685.1, on the reverse strand, counting down.
GAGGATGGCCAGATCCCAGGTAATGTCCAAGTCCCTGGGACAGCCCCCAAGTATGGGTTTTTGGCTTCGCACAGGGAAGAATTCAACAGCAAGCCATAGTAAAGAGAAAGAAGGTTAATTCATGAAGGAAACACACTCCATAGACAGAGTGTGAGCCATCTTGGAAGGAAAGAGGCCCCAGGGTATGCAGTTGTCGGATTTTATGGACATGGGTAATTACTTAGGCTAATGAGTGGGAGGAGTATTCTAGCTATTTGGGGGATGGGGTGGGGATTTCCAGGAACTGAGCCACCTACCATGGGATCACTTTATGACCCTTTGTGGTCATTGTCCGTATAGTCAAAGCTATGGTTTTTCCAGTAGTCATATACAGATGTGAGAATTGGTCCATAAAGAAAGCTGAGCACTGAAGAATTGATGCTTTCAAATTATAGTGCTACAGAAGACCCTTGAAAGTCCCTTAGACTGTAAGAAGACCAAACCAATCAATCCTAAAGGAAATCAACCCTGAATACTCATTGGAACAACTGATGCTAAAGCTCCAGTACTCTGGCTCCTTGATGTGAAGAGCTGACTCATCGGAAAAGACTCTGATGCTGGGAAAGATTGAAGGCAAAAGGAGAAGGGGGTGGGAGAGGATGAGATGGTCAGACAGCATCACTGACTAAAGGACACAAATTTAAGCAAACTCCAGGAGATAGAAGAGGACAGAGGAGCCTGGCGTGAAGCAGTCCACGGGGTTGCAAAGAGTCGCATATGACTTAGCAACTGAACAACAAGGACCATCATGGCACCTGGGGTGTGTTACAGTGAGTGTATACTGAGGCTCAAGGTCAAGCAGAAGTTGAGTTCACCATCTTGGACCTAATTGGTTCTAATCGGTTTATGTCTTGTCCTGGGGCTATGTCATTCTTTTAAAGGTTGTGCCCTGCCCCCTTCCAGTCTCACTGGGACAGCATTTTCGAGATTCAAGTTGGATTCGTAATTTGCTCTTTTTTTATCCTACCTAGTATTCCTAGTATATCACAATTGTTTATCTATCTATCTGCCAACATATGTTTGTATTTCTTTGTGAATGTCTTCTTTGTTCTTGGATAAAATCCTAATACTTGCTGGGTAATAGTTTTATAAGGAAGTAAAACACTGTAAGTAATGTAAGTAATGTAAGGAACAACTAGTTTTTCAAAGTAATTGAATTATTTTGCACTCCATAAGTGATATTATGAGAGCCACAGCTGATTCACATCATTACTGTTGTATCTTTTTTGGTCAATCTTTTTTTTAAGTGCTTTATAGTTGATTTACAATGTGTTAGTTTCAGATGTACAGCAGAGTCATTCAGTTAGATATACATATGTATCTTATACATATGCTACACATATATCATACACATCTCATAGCTCTTTTTAGATGACCCATTCCTTCCACACAGCCTCCCCACCTTCTTTTCCCATAACTGCATCCTCCGCTTTGCTGTTACTGCACCATGTTAAGTGGTTTCTATGCTCCTTGAACAAATCTTTGTAAACAGTCCCTGGAGTGGGAATGGATGAAAAAGATGTGGAACATGTATACAATGAAATAATACTCAGCTATAAAGAAGAAGGGCTTCCCTGATAGCTCAGTTGGTAAAGAATCAGCCTGCAATGCAGGAGACCGTGGTTTGATTCCTGGGTCAGGAAGACCCGCTGGAGAAGGGATAAGCTACCCACTCCAGTATTCTTGGGCTTCCCTGGTGTCTCAGCTGGTAAAGAATCCACCTCCAATATGGGAGACCTGGGTTCGATTCCTGGGTTGGAAATATCCCCCGGAGAAGGGAATGGCAACTGACTCTAATATTCTGGCCTGGCTTCCCCAATGGTTCAAGTGGTAAAGAATCTATCTGCAACACAGGAGACACAGGAGATGCGAGTTCGATCCCTGGGTCAGGAAGATCCCCTGGAGGAGGAAATGGCAACCCACTCCAGTATTCTTGCCTGGAGAATCCCATAGACAGAGGAGCCTGATGGGCTAGAGTCCATGGGGCTGCAGAGTCAGACATGACTGAGCACACACTAGGGCTATGAAAAAGAATGAAATAATGCCACATGCAGCAACATGGACCTAGTGATTGTCACATTGAGTAAAGCAAGTGGGACAGAGAAAGACAAGTGTCACATGATATCACTTAGATGTGGAATCTAAAAAACAGGCTCGAATGACCTTACCTACAAAACAGGAATGGAGTGACAAACGTAGAAAGCAAACTTCTGGTTACCAAAGTATAAGAGAAGGGGAGGGATGCAACAGGAGATTGGGACTGTCATATACACATGCTATATGTGTAACATAACTAATATGGACCCACTGTATAGCACAAGGAACTCAGTACTTTCTAATGGCTTACATGGGAAAAGAATCTAAAAAAGAGTGGATATATAGTATGTATAACTGATTCACTTTGCTGTACACCTGAAACTAACACAACATTGTAAATCAACTATAAAGTGAAAGTGAAGTGGCTCAGTCTTGTCCAGCTGTTTGCGCTCCCATGGACTGTAACCTACCACGCTCCTCCGTCCGTGGGATTTTCCAGGCAAGAGTACTCAAGTGGATTGCCATTTCCTTCTCAGAGGATCTTCCCAACCCAGGGATCGAACCCAGGTCTCCCACATTATAGGCAGACACTTTACCATTTGAGCCACCAGGGAAGTCCATAAAAATCAACTATACTCCAGTAAAATTATTTTTTTAAAGTCCCTCCATTGAACACTCTTCAAATCACCTAGCTTGACCAACCATGACTGAATTGCACAACTGTAATCATTATTTAGAATTATTTGCCAACTGGTGTTAATTCAGAACAATTGTTTGAAAATAATAAAAGGTGTGGCTGTTTCCCTTCACCATGTGTATACTTCCATTGATAAATCTGAGACAAGATTCATGGAATGTATCTTCAATATTATCTCAGACCTTCCTCAGGGGTATATGGCCTCACTTTTATTAAAATGGTTCTAGGTCTAAAAACTGCCTTGGGGAAGGAAAGCAAGTAATTCCATCAGGTCTACTCAAGTCAGGCTTCCATTCACCAAATGTGTAATTTTGGTGATGCGAATCACCTGGTCATCCAGTTTAATCTTTATTGGGGGACAATTCTCCATGGCATTTCTGTATGCATTTGTTCTGGAATTTCTTTCCAAGGATATTCACATAGCAAACAGGCTTGTACATTAGGAATACTTTGGACCTCCACCAGAGTTTCCTCAGGCTTATCCCTGTCCAAGGATATTTCACCATATTTCGGGTCCCAGTGAAATCTAGCTCTATATATATACTCACACTTTTTTTTTTTCTTCCCTGGTGGTTCAAATGGTAAATAATCTATTTGCAATGCTGGAGACCCAGGTTTGGTCTCTGGGATGGGATGATCCCCTGGAGAAGGGAATGACAACCCACTCCAGTCTTCTTGCCTGGAGAATCTCATGGACAGAGGAGACTGGCGGACTACAGTCTCCTATAAGTCCATGGGATTGCAAAGAGTCAGACATGACTGAGCAATTAACACTTCTACTTTGAAATAGCCTTGAAAAGTAGAGATAGCATTCCCTTTTAGCGCAAAGAACACATTTGTTTCCTGACTAGGAGGATAAAGACAATGTCTCTCTCCAGGGCAAAGGTTGACAGGTTTACTTTCAGGTCGTTATAAAAGATGGGGGTTTACTGAGCTCCGAGTTCCTCAGCTGCAAACTCCTTCCAGCACAGCATACCTCTGGGTGACTTGGGAGGCAAGAGGAACCAGTGAAACATGAAGCTCTTACTGCCTTCTGTGCCGTTCATAGAAGGTCCTTTGTCTCTGGTCCAGATGTCTCAGGTTTTGTCAGCATCTATGAAACTAGCAGGCAGACCTGTTCACTTGCTGGGGTACAAATCTCAGCCCCTTCACAGTTATTAACAATCCAAGGACTCCTAACCTGATGACCCAGCATCCTGAAGCCATGTGTTTCTACATCAGTCACTAATTTTGTGATCATTTGTTATGGCAACAACAGAAAATGTCAGGCAAGGTATTTTTGTACTAAGTCTTCCTTCCTGGGGACACTGACCACAGACCCAGGGTTCCTGAGAATAAGGAAAACTGAAAAGCTTAGTTCTGGGACACTTGCCTGATTCTTATATCCTGACTTAGCAAGGATCCTAGGAAGAGTGTCAGGGAAGAAGGGAGAAAACAGACACTGCTCCCCTGTTTTCCTCTCCTCTTCAAGTTAGAAAATTGAAAAGTGCATATCATAAGGTTTACACTCTAGGAATAAAAGAAAAAAAGTCTAGTTTGACATCCACAAAGTAAAGATGATACAAACATATCAATAGAAGCACCAATTACACAGGCCCTAGCCTGGTGAAGTCCACTCAGAGCTATGCATGCACAGAACAAGGTTCCCCTGGTGGCTCAGATGGTAAAGAATTGGCCTGCAACATGGGACACCCAGTCTCAATTCCTGGGTTAGGAAGATCCTCTGGAGGAGGGAATGACTACCCATGCCTGGAGAACTCCAAGGACAGAGAAGTCTGGGGTCACAAAGAGTCGGACATGACTGAATGACTAATATGCACAGAGAATCGCTCCACAGGGCAGGAGGGGAATCAGTTCTCACCCCATCCCTATATTCAACCCACATAAAGTCACGTAGAACTTGTACTCATGAGTTTACACAGGGCAACCAATATAGCCTGAAATACATGAAAAAAGTAAGAGGTAAAACTAAAGCTCCACAGAGAGCTTGGCTTACCTGTGAAAAAGGAAACTTGTCCCACCCTAGGGCAAAATCCTCCCTTGAATTCTCCTTACCTCATGAAGAAAGCCGCCTTTCTGTGGGGATCACCACAGTTGAGCATCTAAAGTATAGTAAATGATATGGGGATTTTTGCTTAAATCCTAAAGGAATCTGCCTCCATAAAAAATGTTTCTTTTCTCAACAGGTAATGCACAGAATCTTCTTCCTAACCAAACACACCTTTTCGCCTCCCAAATGTCCTAAATTATCTAGCTGTGGATCTCAAAATTATCAAAACTTTTTACATTGCTTTTAGCCTGTGGCTTTATATTCAAATGTCACTTAAACCAGTCTGAAAATAAAAAATCAATTAAAAAAGAAAACTCCCCCATCAGATAGAGCTACTGGAAAGTTCATCTCATGAGTAATAATTTATAGACAAGGTAATATATTATTTACCAAGCAAGTTGTTTGCACCATTTACAGCGTCCTCTTCGCTTGAGTAACAAACAACAACATATGCCACACTAAGGATTATCAGGTGGCTTAAGATACTTTATCACCTTTCTTGTGAGGTAATTGGAGATCCTGACAGTCACTAATCCAGTAATTCCAGTAACATGCTTTTGAAGAAGACAGCAAATGTGCTATTTAAATATTTTAGTAGTATAAATAAAGAGCCTTTATAAAGAAAAGCCAATATAAAAGTTAATGTACTGATAGAATAAACCTAAATCAAGAATATGAAAATTAGGGACTTCCCTGGCAGTCTGGTGGTTAAGACTCCACACCTGCTTAGCAGGAGCACAGGTTTGATCCCTGATCAGGGAACTTAGATCGCAAATGCTGGGTGACCATAAAGCAAAACAAACAACAACAACAAATTTAAAAATAAAAAGTTGGGGAGTGATGGGAGAGTTTAAATTTTTGAGAGACATCTGGCCAGACACTATATGAATGTCTACAATCAGATTGTTTGAACTTTAATTCCCTAATAAATGGAGCTATTAGAAATTTCACTGGTCTAAAAACACCATGTGGAGAAGGCAATGGCACCCCACTCCAGTACTCTCACCTGGAAAAGCCCATGGATGGAGGAGCCTGGTAGGCTGCAGTCCATGGGGTCGCTAAGAGTCAGACACAAGTGAGCAACTTCACTTTCACTTTTCCTTTCATGCACTGGAAAAGGAAATGGCAACCCACTCCAGTGTTCTTGCCTGGAGAATCCCAGGGATGGGGGAGCCTGGTGGGCTGCTGTCTATGGGGTTGCACAGAGTCAGACACTACTGAAGAGACTTAGCAGCAGCAGCAAGAATACCATGAAAAAATTACTAAGTTCTAAGGTAAGGAAAGTTATGACCAACCTAGACAGCATATTAAAAAGCAGAGACATTACTTTGTCAACAAAGGTCCGTGTAGTCTAGGCTATGGATTTTCCAGTGGTCATGTATGGGTGTGAGAATTGGACTATAAAGAAAGCTGAGTGCAGAATAATTGATGCTTTTGAACTATGGTGTTGGAGAAGACTCTTGAGAGCCGCTTGGACTGCAAGGAGATCCAACCAGTCCATCCTAAAGGAGATCAGTCCTGGGTGTTCATTGGAAGGACTGATACTGAAGCTGAAACTTCAATACTTTGGCCACCTGATGCGAAGAACTGACTCATTTGAAAAGACCCTGATGCTGGGCAAGATTGAGGGCAGGAGAAAGGGAACAACAGAGGATGAGATGGTTGGATGGCAACACTGACTCCATGGACATGGGTTTGGGTGGACTCCAGGAGTTTGTGATGGACAGGGAGGCCTGACGTGTTGCGGTTCATGGGGTCGCAAAGAGTCAAACACAACTGAGTGACTGAACTGAATTGAACTGAAGGGTGCAATGAAACAAGAAGATTTAGGGACAAACTGAGGTTTAAAGGACATTGAGAGCCTGCTCAGAGTAGAATCAGAAAAGTATCCACCATGCAGTCTCAGGCTTAGGGTTAGGGCTAGTTTCTACATAATTACACATGGTGGGGCCTTTTCTTTCACGTGGCCTGATCTAAAGAAAAGGAACTTTGGGACTTCCTGGAAGTCCAGGGTTAGAATTTCCACTTTCACTGCAGGGGCCCAGATTCTATCCCTGGGTGGGGAACTCACAGCCACAACCACTTGTGAGATCTTGTGGCTTAAGATCTCACAAGCCACATAGGGGGAAAAAAAAACAACAACTTTGTGTCCTGGATTTACTTAAACACAAAAATAAATCCTAATAATAACAACAACAACAAAAAACACATGATTTTTCAATGTTGATTTGGGGACAGAACTACTATAGAGTTCCCTAAATATTAAGTGTGAGAAAGTCTGCTGAAATTTAAATACAATCCTCATGAAGAAATGGCGGAACTTTATGTTGAGATTCATTCAGCAACTTTATAACAGCCCATTATAAACTTTTTGAAATTTATTCTAAATTACGAGTCAGAAGACTAGTACTATAAAAGGCCAGATAGTAAATATTTCTAAATATTTTCTTTTTTTTTTACAACTTTAAAAATGTAAAAGCCAAAAAGTGAGTATATTCACATCATCCAGCCAATCTCCAGATCGCTTTACATCTCACAAAACTGAAATTCTGTCCCCATTGAACTAACAATCCCCCATTTCCCCCGTACACCAATGTATATAGCAGTATTGGGCACTGTTAGTGGATCGGAAGGAGGATTCTCTGATCAAGGTCAAAAGCAGCAGAGAAGGATCATATCCATACCTCCTTCTCCAGGTACACATACCAGTGTTCACAGCAGCATTATTCAAAATGGGCAAAAAATGGAAAGAACCCCATTGTCCACTGACAAATGAATGGATATACAAAATGTGGTTTATACAGTGCAATACTGCTTGTGCCCAGCTGCTCAGCCATGTCCAACTCTTTGAGAACAAAACCAATATTCCATTGTATGTATAAACCACACTTTATCCATTCATCTGCTGATGGACAGTTGGGTTCCTTCCATTTTTTGCCAATTTTGAATAATGTCCCTGTGAACATCGGTTTTCACTTTCTGTTGTTGTGCATAATGCTTCTGTGAACATTGGGGAATGGATTATCATTTAGCCTAAAAAAAAGATGGAAATCCTGATAGGTGCTATAACACAGATAAACCCTGAGAACATAATGCTAACTGAAGTAAGTCAGACACCAAAGGACAAATATTCCATGCCTCCACTTCTATACAGTATCAATACCTAGAGGAGTCAAATTCAAAGAGGCAGACAGCAGAAAAGTGGTCACTATTAGTAGAACAGGGTCTGGGGCAAAGTGGAATGGAGACTTAGTGTTTAATGAGCACAGAAATTCAGCTGCACGATGAAAAAGGCCCAGAGGTGGGCAGTGGTGACAGTAGCAAGGCAATGTGAACGAACTTATCACCACTGAATTGTAACCTCTTAAAAAGAGTCAAAATGGTAAACTTTATGTTATGTGTATTTTACCACAATTTTTTAAAAAAATGTAAAAACTGTTCTAGGTCAGAATTATACAGAAGCAGACTAGTGACCACAACTGGGTTGCATGCTATAGTTTGCTTTAAGTCACTGAATGAGATGAAACCACTAAATGAAATGAACAAAATGACATAAAATAATTTTTAAAATAATTCATTTTTATTTCAACATGAACATATTACAATGTCATATTGAATATACTTATTGCACTTACCAAAATTTATGAACACAACTACAGTATCTATGGATCAAAAAATACTGGAGTCTCTTTAAGATGAGGTAGAATGTATGTAAAGACAGGATGTAAAGACAGGGTGATACACACAAGTATCCACAGCTTTACCTGTTGGAGAAGTAGGGTGGTACAGGAGAGGTAGAGATGAATTAATCATGGTGTCTGCAACAAAGCATAAAACTTAGCCTGAAAGATGTGGTGGGTAAAGCTGAAACAGTGGGTGAAAATACCCAGTTTCAAAGTTCAGATTTCAAAGTCTGGTATTACAGCCTATACCACTTTTTACCTTCTTCCCCACTCACCTGGTGCATAGTAAACCATTTTCCTTCCATCTGGTCGGGGCGGAGGCGGGGGGAGGGGGGGTCACATTACAAAATTAAGCACACTACCAGAGATCTGCCCTGAGCTCCCGCCTGCATTCTTGCAACATTTAAACCTAAAACTCACTTAATTCTTTGATTGGTTGGCACAATCTCAGACTCTGAAGGCAACCTATTCCTAAAGGAGAAAAGCCTGAGGCAATTTCTCCAGTCTTCAAGTCAGCTCAAAGCAAAAAAAAAAAAAAAAATCAATAATCAGTTTCAGACTAGGTAGAGGGTATATACATACATCAACAAAAGATACTGTTTCAGTTATCGATTCACTGGAACAAATCCAACAAAGAACCCTAAACTCAGTGAGGGAAAACCATTTCATTTTACTCATGGACTTTTTTTAACTTCATTTTTTTAGAGCAGTTTTAGGTTTACAATAAAATGAAAAGAAATGTACAGAGAGAATTCCCACATCCCCTCCACTCCCACACATGCATGGCCTCCCCCCATCATCAGCATGATTCACCTGAATGGTACATTTTTCATCACGGATGAATCTAAACTGATCCATCATAATCACCCAAAGACCATAGTTAACCATCTAGAGTCCACAGTTTACCTTAGGGTTCACTCTTGGTTTTTGTACATTCTGGGTTTGGACAAAATTATAATGACATATATTCATCATTATCATATCATACAGAATATTTTCACTGCCCTAAAAACCCGCTGGGTTCTGCCTATTCATCTGGCAATTACTGATCCCATCTGAAAATTATTCATCTTTTGTTTCTATAGTTTTGTCTTTTCCAGAATGTCATACACTTGGAATCATATAGTATGTAGGCTTTTCAGATTGGCTTCTTTCACTTGGTAATGCGAATTTAAGATTCCTCCATGTCTTTTCATTGCTTGATAGCTCAGTTCTTTTTAATGATGAATAATACTCCATTGTCTGAATGCATCACTGTTTATTAACCTGTTTATCTACCAAAAGACATCTTGGTTGCTTCCAAATTTGGACAATTATGAACAAAGGTGCTATAAACATCCATGTGCAGGTGATTTTTTTTTTTTTTGTGGACATAAGGTTTCAACTATCTTTGGATAACCAATAAGGAGTGTGATTGGTGGATTGTATACTAAGAGTGTATTTCATTTTGTGAGAAACCACCAAACTGTCTTCCAAAGTAGCTGTACCATTTCTCACTCCCACTAGCAGTGCATGAGAGGTCACACACTGGTGAAATCCTCACCAGCATTTGGTGTTGTCAGTTCCAGATTCTGGTCATTTTAATAGGGATGTGGTGGTATGTTGTTGTTTTAACTTGCATTTCTCAGATTACATATGATGTGGAGCATCTTTCCACTATATCTGGTATCTTTGACATCTGGTATTATTTGACATATGGATATCCTCTTGGGTGAGTTCTGCTAAGGTGTTTGGCCCATGTTTTAATTAAGCTTTTGTTTCCTTACTGCTGCATTTTAAGAGTTCTTTGTACGTTTTTGGATCACAGTCCTTTAACAGATGTGCCTTTTCCAAAATTTTCTCCCAGTCTGTGCCTTTCTCCTAGTTCTCTTGAGCTCATGGATTCTTCAGGCCAGGAATCAGGGTAAGGCAGAGCTGGAATGGCTTCCTCTGGTCCACAAGTTTAGCACCTCAGCTTGAAAGACTCAAAATGCTGATGTGTGACTCCAGTTCTGGGAGCTAGAATCAGCTTCTCCTCTCACGTGGTAGGCACCTGGGCTGGCTACCTGGAGGGCTGGGTTCAGCTGTGACTGTCACTCAGCATATCTTCAAGGGAGCTTCTGATGTATATTTGGCTCTTCACAGCACATCAGCCTCTGGCAGGCTTCTTACATGATGGCTGAGAGTTCAGAAAGCAAGTATTCCAACAGACAAGGTAGAGTGACCTAGCCTCTGAAGTCACATGGTAACTATTATCACCTTTCACTATACTCTAGTGGTCCAATCAGCCATGCCCCACCTGTATTTAAGGGAGGGGATACAGAGTCTCTATCTGCATGGGACAAGTAAAGAAATTGCAGCCACATTTTAAAACCATCACAGACATATTTACATAGAGAAATGGAAGGATACAGGCCAAGGGCTTAGTAATGTGCACCTCTCAGAATCCCTCAAAGCGAATTTTGTTAACCTGTTATTTTAAGTCAGACTAATCCAAACATACCCTCCATGGATGGCAACATTTCATCTGCTTATTTTCAAAGGACACAGTAACATCAGCAGAAATTCATTTTCTCTATGTACATTGCATCAAGAATTACTAACAGTTTGCTTTTGACCCTAGAACCACCTGCTAGCCATAACCATTTACTTTTCAAACACGATCAAATTCAGATCCACGCTCAAACTTAGGCTAAGTCATATCCAGAAAGAATACAAAGAATACCTATAGCAAGTCAGGAGAACAAAACGCCAGCCCACTCCAATATTCTTGCCTGGAAAATCCCACTGACAGAGGAACCTGGCAGGCTACAGTCCATGGGGTTGCAAAGAGCTGGACATGACTGAGCAACTAAACATAGCAAGTAAAGCAAGGAGATGAGGAATAAGGCCAACACTATGGTTGCTGAAATCAGAGGCCGTTCCCTGTCTCAGTGATTACTAGGCTTTAGGATTTCATGGGCCAAGAATAATTTCAAAAGTAAACTAAATGGGAGCAAATAAAGTTACTTTCTTATTTTCCAAACTAAAAATATTTAGAAAGTAACTATTCTCTTATTATCCTCACATGAAAGGAAAATAGAATAATTTCAAAATAAAGCATAATCATTTAGAAAGATTAGACTAAATAAAAAACTACATATTTTTTTTCCCCTCATTTCTCTGCTGACCTGCAGAAACTCCACTGTGGATGAACCTCAGTTCACATACTGGGGTGGGAAACCACCTATACATTTGACATTCCAGTCCCTTCCCTTACTTGCTTTTTTTTTTTTTCATTTATTTTTATTAGTTGGAGGCTAATTACTTTACAATATTGTAGTGGCTTTTGCCATACATTGACATGAATCAGCCATGGATTTACATGTGTTCCCCATCCCGATCCCCCCTCCCACCTCCCTCCCCATCCCATCCCTCTGGGTCTTCCCAGTGCACCAGCCCCGAGCACCCTGTCTCATGCATCCAACCTGGGCTGGTGATCTGTTTCACCCTTGATAGCATACTTGTTTCAATGCTATTCTCTCAGAACATCCCACCCTTGCTTTCTCCCACAGAGTCCAAAAGTCTGTTCTGTACATCTGCATCTCTTTTTGTTTTGCATACAGGGTTATCATTACCATCTTTTTAAATTCCATATATATGCATTAGTATACTGTATTGGTCTTTATCTTTCTGGCTTACTTCACTCTGTATAATGGGCTCCAGTTTCATTAAAATGGTCTCCAGAATCATTAGAACTGATTCAAATGAATTCTTTTTAATGGCTGAGTAGTATTCCATTGTGTATATGTACCATAGCTTCCTTATCCATTCGTCTGCTGATGGGCATCTAGGTTGCTTCCATGTCCTGGCTATTATAAACAGTGCTGTGATGAACATTGGAGTGCACATGTCTCTTTCAGATCTGGTTTCCTCAATGTGTATGCCCAGGAGTGGGATTGCTGGGTCATATGGCAGTTCTATTTCCAGTTTTTTAAGGAATCTCCACACTGTTCTCCATAGTGGCTGTACTAGTTTGCATTCCCACCAACAGTGTAAGAGGGTTCCCTTTTCTCCACACCCTCTCCAGCATTTATTGCTTGTAGACTTTTGGATAGCAGCCATTCTGACTGGTGTGTAATGGAACCTCATTGTGGTTTTGATCTGCATTTCTCTGATAACGAGTGATGTTGAGCATCTTTTCATGTGTTTGTTAGCCATCTGTATGTCTTCTTTGGAGAAATGTCTGTTTAGATCTTTGGCCCATTTTTTGATTGGGTCATTTATGTTTCTAGAATTGAGCTGCAGGAGTTGCTTGTATATTTTTGAGATTAATCCTTTGTCTGTTTCTTCATTTGCTATTACTTTCTCCCATTCTGAAGGCTGTCTTTTCACCTTACTTATAGTTTCCTTTGTTGTGCAAAAGCTTTTAAGTTTAATTAGGTCCCATTTGTTTATTTTTGCTTTTATTTCCAATATTCTGGGAGGTGGGTCTCCAATATTTGGAGAGTGTTTTGCCTATGTTCTCCTCTAGCAGTTTTATAGTTTCTGGTCTTACATTTAGATCTTTAATCCATTTTGAGTTTATTTTTGTGTACAGTGTTAGAAGGTGTTCTAGTTTCATTCTTTTACAAGTGGTTGACCAGTTTTCCCAGCACCACTTGTTAAAGAGGTTGTCTTTTTTTCATTGTATATCCTTGCCTCCTTTGTCGAAGATAAGGTGTCCATAGGTTTGTGGATTTATCCCTGGGCTTTCTATTCTGTTCCATTCTTGCTTTATTCTAATAGTTCTAGAACTTCAGCTTGCTCCTAGAAATTCAGTCTAAAAGACAAATAAGGAAATGATTGTAACACACAACAAGTGCTATAAGCATATGGGGAGCAAGGGGAAATCAAGGAAAGTTCCACAAATTATGTGAAAAAGATTTGTCCAAGAGAGAGAATGGGGAAGATTATTATGGATGCCAGTGACTGTAGCTGAAAGGCAGAGGGGCAATCTATGTATCCAAGGCAACCGTACGGTATACCAAAAAAGTAAGTAGTGATTATACTCGGTTGTAGAGTAAATGTTACTTTCCTTTATTTTTCTATTTTCCAAAATTTAACAATGGATCATGCATTAATTTAATGATCAGAAAATTTTAAAATAATGATTTCAATTTTATAGGTTAGCTTAGGAAGAACAAACAAAAGGCCCATTTCCCCTTAAAAAAGCAGTCTGTATTATAAGAGGCCAGGTTGTAAAAAGGAGATGCTATCAAGCTGCAGGCTCTAGCTCGGGAAGATGACATCCTACCAGTGCCTCTGTCAGAATCCTAGGCTGGCTTTATTCAATACTGTAGGCCTTCTTGTCCATAGATGGTAATTATCGGAAATTCTCAGGTGGTAGGTATGGACAGATCCAATGCTCGAGTTGGACACCAAGGTTAGAATCCTGGCTTTACCACTAACTAGTTCAATGAGTTCCTCAAACTTTATCTTTAAATACTTGAATCTGTTTTCTTATCTGTGACATGGAAAACAGCCTACCTTTTAGGAATTTTGTACAGATCAACTGATATAATGTAAGAAAAGCACTCAGAACAGTGCCTGACCCTCAGAAAATAACAGATACAAGACATATTTGTGTATCAATTAAGAAGTATATAATTTGTTTGCTCACTCCAGTATTCTTGCCTGGAGAATCTCATGGATGGAGGAGCCTAGTAGGCTACAGTCCACGGGGTCGCAAAGAGTCGGACACGACTTAGCGACTTCACTATCACTTCACTATCGGTTTAGAAAGGCTTTAAGATCCCACCATTGTTTGCCTCAAAGCTTTAAGCAAGTAAAACTTGTCAGTAGTAATCTAAACCTTTTGAAACTTAAATATATGCCAGTTTTTACCAAGTTCCAAATGCGTTAAAGATATTCAGTGCTGCTTCTAAAATTAAGCTATCCCTAGAATGTTCTTTCAGAGGATACCGAAATAGCTAAGTGGCTCCACCCCTAGATTTTAGCAATTGACACAAAACTAGGCGGACGTTTCCCACTTTCTCTTATTCCAGCGGACTCCCCTATCCACTCCCAAGGAGAATCGCAAATCTTTGGGTCAGAGAAAGGTTCAGCTCTAAGGTAATGGCTTCTTACACAGCCTTTCTTAAAGCTGGAATACAGTCAGTAGAACATTGTAGTAGGAGTTCCTCAAATGTTCTCAAAAGACTTGTACAGCTTGCAGAATCTTCCCGGGCCACTGAGCCAGCCGGGAGCAGCACCACAACTTCCTCACATCTCAGCTTCTTCCACCCCGGTAGCTACGCGCCCAGAAGCCCCGCCCCGAAAAGCGACCAATCAGGGAGCTAGAAGTCAGCCGGATGGTGCGGGCCTATCTTGCGCAGTCCCCGAATCACCAACTTCAGACAGCGAGGGCGGAAACGGAAGCCCTGGTTTGGCCTTGGGTTCCGCCTTGGGGGAATGTCCCGAAAGAACAAGTGAAGAAATCCTGAGGCTGGTGGGTTGGCGTTCTCTTCTGTTTTCTGTCCGCGGAGTCGTCAGTGACGCCTGCAGCCGCGGCAGGGAGGGAACGCCACCACCCAAGGAAAGAACGAGCAGGCCGGCAGCCGCGGGGCAGAAACGAACTGAGTGCAGGGTCTTTACAGGCTGGTCCCGTTCGGCGCCGCTCCCCTCGAGGCCATGGTGCCGGCGGAGCTCTGGGCAATCCCCAGGTGAGGGCAGCGGCTCTGCCGGGGATTCCACCGCGGAAGAACTGGGTCGATGCTTTGTGGGGAAGAAAGAATGTTGCCCTCACTGCTCCCCGGTAGCCCCGTGAGCGGCGGCGTTTGTGGCAGCAGCAGCAGTAGCAGCAACAGTAAGCACGGCGTGGCCCGAGGAGGCGGTTCAGGCTGCTGGTAGAGTCGTTCGTCGGCTCTTTTTCCGTAATATGCGAGACGAAAAAACAGCCCAAGAACAGGGCTCCGCGTTACCATCTACTTCGAGCTTTTTTTCCTTCCTACGCGGAGCTGATTTATGCGGAAACATGCCTTGCACTTGTACGTGGAGGAACTGGAGACAGTGGATTCGACCTTTAGCGGTGGTTCTCTACCTGTTGTCCATAGTGGTTGCGGTTCCCCTCTGCGTGTGGGAATTACAGAAACTGGAGGTAAGAGGGTCCCGCACCATCAGCCGCTACCCTCTTCTACCGTCCTGTCCATCTGAGGTAGCCTGTTTATACCCGGATGCTCCAGGCTTTGATATCCTGAAAAACATGTCATGTAATGAACTCTAGCAGAACCGATGTCTGGCTTCTGGTTGTTCACGGTTTTTCAGAGCATGCTACTGGTGGAGGTAGAACTGAGAAAATAAAACATATTACTATAGCAGCTTCGGAGATCACTGTTTTGCAGGCAGTCATCCATTTCCTAAAAGTAAGATAACTTTATTCCTGAAATCTGATCTGTTCAAATACTGAACTTAGTTAGATCTACCTTAAGGACCAGGTGTAGAATTTTATTAGCATTTAACTAGCTTCCTTAATTAAAGGGTTGAGTTGGTTCGACTTTGTTCTTTGTTTTTACTTTAAAATTGAACTCTTAGCCAACAAAGTTTTCAGGGAAAAATGCCTTGTATGTTTTTTGATGTCATATTCTTATTATGACATCAGTAAAGTACTATAAGCTGAAAGACACCAAGGTAAATACTTAACTAAGCACTTTGTAAAAAAGTTGAAATGAACTTTGAAGTTAATAAAACCCAAGGGACTACTTTTACTTAGAAACAGCTGTTTCACAAGAGTTATGACAAGACCATGGCAATTTGGGGCCTTTTATGTGGAAATATTTTTATATAATTAAATTGCATTAATATATGTTTGTTTTCTGTATGTTCAATTTTTTTGTTCTCTTTCCCATACTAGCATAGTCCATATAGTTTTTTTTTTAATGTCAGTAGAATATTACACTACATTAAGTATTTCTTATTTGTTAGAAATTTAGGTTAAGTCCATAATTTGTCTACCAAACTTCATGTATAGATAGACACCTTAATATGAATAGAGATTTCTTACTTTTAAGTATTTCTCTAGACTAAAATTTTAAAGATTTTAAATTTTAAAGATTAATTGTATGTATCATAACCGAATTTAAGATTTCTCTTAGTTGTTGGTGTCAGTGACAAATAGTAGTCAATCTAAGAAAGAAATGGAAAATTTTATTCAAGACAAACAGAATTATAGCCTGGGAGACAACCTCTCAGAGAGCTGTGAGCACTGTTCTGAAGAGATACAGGGGAAGGCAGTATATATGTGATTCTGGCTAAGGAGGCAGATGCAGTCAAGTGCTAGGTAGAAGATCACTAGTCACAAGGCACAGGCATGCATTTAGTGAGTTTCTAAGGTGGCTCAGACGGGGTAAAAGCCTCTGCCTACAATGCGGGAGACCCTGGTTCAATTCCTGGGTCGGGAAGATCTCCTGGAGAAGGAAATGGCAACCCACTCCGGTACTCTTGCCTGGAAAATCCCATGGACAGAGGAGCCTGATAGTCTACAATCCATGGGGTTGCAAAGAGTCAGGCATGACTGAGCAACTTCACTTTCACTAAGTATGGAAAGATGCAAGAATCCAGGTTCATAAAAAAATTTCTCCTGAAAATATCTGACTGTCTGAAGGCCAGTTTTGCCAGTTTTCCCAGAGTCTGCCCCCCCGCCAGCCCTTGCCCCCCCACCCCAAATTCCTTCCAGGGTGTATTGTAGGTCAGCACCCACAGTGGCTAGTGACTTGATTCTTAAAGAACTGGGTGGGCAGTATTTGTTATTTTACAGTCCTTTCACTTTCACTCTTAATTTAAACCAAAGTTTGGGAGGCATTTTGTGACCAGTTTGTCGCATGTGACTGGGAATGCTTGTTCTCAGGTCAAATAAGGATTCTCACGTTATGCCATTCAATGTACTATTACTGAACTAAGCCCTGTCAGCAGTGACCAAAAGCCCGTGGGCCTCTGTCTTATGTTACTGTCCAGGAAATGGTTCCCTCTTGTTGCTCATTCCCATGGAGGAAAAGTTACACTGTTACAGTCATGGATCTTATATAACTATGTATTGGGTCCATCATTTCAAGTGGCCTAATCATTAGTTTTATTGGAGATTCAGACACACATTTGGTAGTGCCAGAACCAATAGCCATAAACAGGCATGAATGCAAGTAATTTAGTTAGTAACATTACTAAGGTTATAAGTCAGTATTTAAGTTTGAACTTCGTTACAGCCCAGCATCTCCCCAGGTCTGACCACCCTTCAGCTCCAGTCACCATCTTTAAGGGGAGTGATAACGTTGGCATTGCACATAAAGCTTAGCAGTGGACATGAACTTGGGCAAACTTCAGGAGATGGTGAGGGACAGGGAGGCCTGGTGTGCTGCAGTCCATGGGGTCGCAAAGAGTCAGACAACTTGGCAACTGAACAACTAGAGAAAAGCTCACCAGAGATGTCTGCACTTACAGGTCAGGTGGTGGGTCATCATGACCCCTCTCAGAATTGAGAGAGGAATGCTGTCTTCTAAGGAGAAAAAGTGATCTTTCTGTCTGAGCAAGTACTTATGCCATTGGCGAGGTCTGGTTAACACAGTGCAGATACACAATGCACCCCAGAGGGGCGGGAGGACGCCAAAAGGCAGAGACAAAGTTCTGTGTGAAAATTTTTCTCGTTTTGCTTTAAAATGTAAATTTTTATTTCATCATTGATGTCAGCTCTACTTTTTCTGTACCAGCTTTTAAGGAATGTTTTAATTTACAATCTCCTCTGCTAACACCCTGAGCCAAATTCTCATCATGTATTGCCTGGACTATTCTGAACGCACCAGCCAAAGTATCTAGTGAAAACATAAGTCACGTTATGCGTGTCCCGGATTAAAAGCCAGTATATCCCTGACTGTGGCATCAAGCCCCAGCATGATCTGAACCCACCCCTCCCTGTCTCACTCTGACTTTCTCTCCTTAGGGCCTTTGCACGTCATAATATGCCTTTCCCTAGATGGTATTTTCATTGTTTGTGTCCTTCAGGTTTTTCCTTCAGTGTCACCCAGCTCCCCTGTTTAAAAATTACAGACTTCTTTTCCTCAACTCTTCATATCCTCTTCCCTTCTTTATATTTCTTAGGACTCACCAGCATCGAACACGATTTATATTTTACTTGTTTTCTCCTTTTGCCCAGATGTCTGATACTTAACAAATGATTGTTGGAGTCCCAGTGATACTGTATTGCGTATGGTTAGAGAAACGTGGCACCTGCTCTCATGGCACTCAGCGATAGAGACAGCCAACAAAAACAGATCAGTAACGGATGTAAAACGTGGTGAGGGAATGAAACAAATTAACAAGTGAAGAGCAGGGCAGCCTTGGCACACGTCTTCCAAAAACAACTCTACCAGCCTGTGGAAAATTAAGTGGAAGTGGAAAGAAGTTAGAAAGCTCTTCAGGGTGGTTCAGAGGTAGTGGGTGCACAGGCTATGATGACTTATGGCCCAAGTCAGGACAGCAGAAATAGAGATGGAAAAGTGAATTTTAAGCATCATGGAAATTGAAGAAACAGAGCTTGACAGGGTATATGATTGAGGAAGAGAGGCAGCGAGAGAAAGGGGGACGTCAAGAACCACTCTGAGGTTTCAGTCTTGAACAACAAGGTAAATGGTGATGCCAGGTCCCAAGATGGAAACTCAGGTTTGAGAGCACTTGAGTTCTGCTTGGGACACATAGTTCAAGCTCTGTGAGAGACATTCACACGGGCTCGTCAGATATGTGTGTGCTACATTGTTTCAGTCGTGTCTGACTCTCTGCGACCCCGCGGGCTGCAGACTGCCAGTCTCCTGTGTCCATGGGGCTGCTCCAGGCAAGAATACTGGAGTGGGTTGCCACCTCCTTCTCAGGCGATCTGCCTGACCGTTCCCATTGCAGGCAGATTCTTTACCGACTGAGCTATGAGGGAAACCCCAGAGGCATCCGGGCAAAGACTAAAAATAAATGTGGAGTGAAGAAGTGATATCAGTATATGAAGACAGGTTTTTGTTCATTTTGAGTATTTTTTTTAACTCAGGAGAATGAATGGCACAGTAGATAGAAAGGAGTGTGGATTAAGTGAGGGCCTCCTGCCATTGTGTTTTGTTAAGATGTTAGAGACACTAACTACAGCATGTCCCTAAGAAAAGGTGTAATTTTCTCTAATCTTCTTTAAAGTCCTGAAACAGGAATTATCCCTGTTTTACAGATGTGGAAACTGAGACTAGGAAGTGGCTAAAGTAACATTGTGCTAAGTACTTAGTGATCAATCATTCTCATTATTTACTGGATGAGTTTATGTCTTTAAAATGCTTAGCGCTGTCCCCAGCACATAGTAGGTGCTCAGTAAGCCCCTAATTACCACTGTTTTGTTTTTAAAATAGCACTGTTGTTATTGCTATTTATTTGCTGTTGTTATTGTTATAGTGGGGCAGCAGTGTGATAGCATTTTTGGATCACATTTTCACCAGGATTAGGTTCACAACTGTAATGTAAAGCAAAGTTATATGCATCTGATTAAGCACTGGAAAAAGTAGTTGACATGTTTAGAGCCAGTATTGTATGAAAAAAAATGCTTAATCTTTTTAACACCACAGTCACAATGCTCACGCTGTGAGAAGTCAGTGGGAACTGACAGAGCAAACTGGAGGTTCGGCTAGCCCGTCCCAGGCCCAATATACTCAGGCAACCATCTGTGCCACCATCTGCCTCACTCTTACTGGGCTGAGCATGTGTTTACATATATAGAGGTCACGTAAGTGACCTGCACCCCTGATGCCGCACTGCCCTGCTAGTCCTGTGTCCCAAGAGGCCACTCTCTGAATGTGCTTCCTGCTTCTCCCTTAGGAGAAGTGAGCTAGGAAAGCCCTCCTGCTTCTCTCTGCTCTGAAAGCCGTTGGCTGAGGGACAGCTGACTCAGTTCTGGATGCTGACCTGTAATGGTTTTTTCTTTCCTCTCTGCTTTCTTCAAATTACCTTAGGAAAAAAATCTACACTACTTGTCTCCTTTTTTCTGAGCCCAAAAGTGGCTGATAAGTTTAATATTAATCGCATCCTTCTGTCAGTGTGTCTCAAGTGTGAGTAATTTATTTAGAGAGAAATGTAAATTAAAATAAATGTAATAATCATATTAATAATTTGTGCAGATACCTAGAGTAAGATCTTATTTTATATTACTTTAGTAGAACATATCATATAATTTTACTATATTTTATTATAATGTTACATAAACATGTACACACATACGATAGGTTCAATTTCTTATGCATGCAGCTTTTTAAATAGCTCAAAAACCAAAACAGTTGTAAGACCAGTGATTCAAAATTAGCAGCGTTAATGTGGATGAATGATGCTTTTCTAAACCGGAATCACCACTTGCAATGTAAAACTAGTACTAACTCTCCTATGCAAGATTTCTAAAATTTGGAATCACTATACTGAAATGAGTCCATTCTCCAGTCACTTTGTTTTATGATCATTTGAAAAAGAACTTCGTTACAGCATACTGAGGATGCTTGGCTTTCTTTAGTCATGAGCACATCCATTTTCTCTGAAGTTTGCCACCAAGTTCTACCTTTTAGCACTAAAGCAGTCATAAAAACAAATGTAGGCATTTAAAGTATTTGGCAATACTGTTCTTAATGATCACCTTATAATAAAGAAGATCTAGGGTATGTTACTATTATTGCCATCATTAAAATGAGTTGTTTAATTGCTAAGTCATATCCAGCTCTTTTGTGACCCCATGGACTGCAGCTCTCCAGTCTCCTCTGTCCATGGGATTTTTCAGCAAGAATACTGGAGTGAGTTGCCATTTCCTTCTCCAGGGTGTCTTCTTGACTCAGGGATCGAACATGACTTTCCTGCATTGGCAGGTGGATTCTTTACCACTGAGCCACGAGAGAAGCCCAGTACTGAATTTTAAATGAAATTGAGTCAAGCAGAAATCTCTGGAAAATTATTGCTCAGACATTCTTTTTAGAATCTTCACCTCTGCATATTCACTTTTGACTTACTGCTTTATTAATTTCCAGCATTCAGCAAGACTTTTTAATCTGCTTTTGAAGTTTTCCATACAGTAGAATGTAGAAATTCATTGTTATAAAAATACATTTGTTCTCTATACTTTTGTTTTCTACTTCTGTAATCTTTGACTCGATGAAAAAAAAAAATCTTGTTCAAAACAGCAAAAGATGGAAGTTGTGGACTTCAGTTCGATTTCCATTAACTGCTCAAACTCAAATACTAAAAATAAATTCCCAGCTTTTTTGCTTTAAAAAGCTAACATTTGCTTTTTTTTTTTTTTTTTAATTAAAAGGATTCACATTCAGGAGTACAAGAATAAAATTTATTCCAGAGGGCTCCTCAGATAGAACAGAGGTTCAAATAATTTTTTTTTTTTTACCAGAAAATGAGTGGATGACTTTAGCTCTGCCTTAGGATGAAGCAGTTCAAATTATATTTTTAGAAACTGAGCTTTTAAAGGAAAAATATTGATCAGATATTGACCTTAAAAAGAAATTAGATCTTTTGAAAATGTCTTGTCCTGAGTTGATAATATTGTGTATAAGAGACATGCGTGTGTACTTGGTCGTGTCCAACTCTGCGACCCCATGGACTGTAGCCTGCCAGGCTCCTCTGTCCTTGGAATTTTCCAAGCAAGAATACTGGAGTAGGTTGCCATTTCCTCCTCCAGGGGGTTCTCCCTATCCAGGCATCAAACCTGCATATCATGCATCTCCTGTATTGGCAGGCAGATTCTTTCCCACTGAGCCACCTGGAAAGCCCTGTGTACTCTGACAGGGCAATCTGTATCAGCATGGGTCCTCTGGACAGGTACCTTGAACACTGGCAGTGCTTATTAGCCAATGGGAGGATTAAAAGACATGATGCATGTAAAGAACTTAGCAAAGTTATCAGGCAAACAGTACTCAGTAAGTGTTCTATTCATATTTTGTGTAACAGTAAAATTTGCAGAAAACTTTGGTAAATTTTATCCCAACATAAAAACAGAGGAATAAACCAGAAGATTTTTAGATTTGACTTATAGAAAATTCTAAAACTGCTGTACATCCTTAATCACAAAAATCAAATATAAAAGGCCAATAACAATCTGAGGGAAATGACATGGGATTAATATTATTAATGTATGCAGCACTGTAACTAAAGAGCATATGAGGAAAAATCCACCCCCTCCTTCCATAAAAGCACAAATAGGTTGTTATTGAAGAAGAAATAAAATAGCCACTAGCTATTTGGAAAATACTGAGCCTCAGTAATAAATAAAATTTTAAAAAATACAAAAATCATATTTACCTGTTTAGTTTTAATATCAGAGAATTATACCATTATGTTCTTTTGCTTCTTAAGGTTGGAATACACACCAAGGCTTGGTTTATTGCTGGAATCTTTTTGCTGTTGACTATACCTATCTCGCTTTGGGTGATACTACAACATTTAGTGCATTATACACAGCCTGAACTACAGAAACCCATAATAAGGTAAGTCCTTATATGTTGATTCTACTAGTGTTGTGTTGGCTTATCTCATAAAATGTAAATGTTATGTAAAATGTAAAAAAATTTTTATCATGTAAAATGTTTTAAATTTATGTATTTTGCTTTCTAAATAGGATTCTTTGGATGGTACCCATATACAGTTTGGATAGTGTAAGTATGCTTCATTTTAGCTCATTAACTAGAAACTTGTTTTATGATACTAACTATAATTAATGTAATAAAAATAATGTTATTTGCAGTAAGGAGACAGGTTAATAAGTGTTTTTAATGTTAATAAAGAAGATAAAGCATAACCATAGAAAAGGCAGATGTTTTAAATTTTCAAATGAGTTCTTAGTCCTCTAAAGATTGTAATACTTAAAATTACCTTATTATCCTTTTTATTTATTACAATATTTATTTCGACCAAAATAGAAATATTCCCCAGTGGATCTGAATATATGTAATTGTTACAAATAACTGCTTTAATTTGATTAAATATAAAGAAAATGTCTTTAACATCATTTTCTATGGTCATGTCAAGAAGTTTCGGATTATATTAATATTGAAGAACTCAAGTACATAATGTAACTTTTCTCTTCATATTCATTGCTCACCCCCAACACAAATGTTTTTGTTTACCAATATGCAAGATGTTTATTGCTTTAAAAATTCATTTCACAGATTGCATGGTAGCCCTCATAACGATAAAATTTAGCAAGTTTGATATAAGTATGTGACAAGACAACTCAGGTTTTAAAATAGGCCTATTGCGAGTGCCATGAATTGCAGTGGTAATTCCTTTTATTGTAGTCACAACTGTTTTTAACATCTATGCTTCTTCATAGTGGATAGCTTTGAAATATCCCAGCATTGCAATATATGTGGATACCTGCAGGGAATGTTATGAAGCTTATGTCATTTACAACTTCATGGGATTCCTTACCAATTATCTAACTAACCGCTATCCAAATCTGGTGTTAATCATTGAAGCCAAAGATCAGCAGAAACATTTGCCTCCTTTGTGTTGCTGTCCACCATGGACTATGGGAGAGTAAGTATGTTTGGTTTTAATTCTTTAAGTTTGGTTTTACTTAGACAGACATAAGTGTCATTTCTCCACAGCATGTAAAGTTCTATATGCAGGTCAAAAAGTATAAGACAGAGTCCCTACCCGCATGTAGTTCATAGTCAAGTTTGAAGACTTAAAAAACACATTTTTATAATCCACACATACGAGTTCGTTTCTTTTACATTATTTACCCTAAATAGAAAACTGACAAAGTTGTGGGGGGAAAAAACCTTAGAAATCATTTAATCAACATTCTTTTATGATTGGAAACCAGAGTCTGCAAAGATTAACTTCCTCAAATCACACAGCAAGTTAATGGCAAAATCGGGTCTAAGACTCAAGGAGAAGATAGTCTAGGTGGGGAAACGGCATTGGACATGAAATAAGAGCAATAAATAGCAGTTGTATTCTAGTTATAAGTAAGTTAGTTGACCTTATTATTCATTCATGTAGGACGGAAAGGAAGTAAAGCCTGCAAAGTTAAGTTGAACCTAAGATTTCATTTACTCTGTGAGTGAACCACTGGATGTTTTTCAGCAGGAAACATTTGAAGACTGGCATTTTAGAAAGATTAATTTTAAAATACTACACAAGACTCATTAGGAGGAGAGGAGTCCAGAGGAGGAAATAAATTATGTTATTAGAATAGTTCATTTGTGAGATAAGCTGAAAAAGAGGGGTGTGGAATTGAAATAGAAAGGAAAGATAATAAGAGAATCCAATGGAGAATCAAGAAGACTTGATTGCAGATAGATGGGTACGTAGGTGAAATTTGCAAGCCAAGGTGGGTGGAATGACTTGGAGGAATCAGTGTAGATATACGCCCTAGGGTTAGCTACATTGCCTTCCATGCAATACAGAACCACTTCGACAGCATCAGCACCAAATGTAAGTGTCTCCTTAACACCCTTGCAATGACAGGAAGCCGCCTGGCTATTTGAAATAATAAACTCCTAAGGTGTTTATTTGACAAATATGTATTGAACACCTAGTATTTGCTAGCATATAGATATATCATAACACATATAACAGATGTAGAACTCATGGAACTTACAGCTTGGTTAGGAATTAAATGAAGACACAAATATATAGTTGGTCACTTCAGGAAGCACCGTGAGGGAGAAACAACAAGAGCCTATGAAGGAGGATAGTGACAATAATGGTTGGGGGTGGAAGGATATTGTACTCAACTCCGAATACAGTCAGAACAAACAGGGATTTATAGCCAAAGAAATTGGGATGGTCATTGGATGGAAAATTACTAAGAGGAGACATCAGGGTAGGGGGATTCTCTCTAAACTGCCCTAAAAAGAATGTTACTTAAGGCAAACCAAGAAGACATCAAGAGTGAGGGAATATCAAGGGTAATCAGATATTGGGGGATAGGGTGAAATGATGGAGGGGCAGTGGTAATAGGTGTCTTAGCAGGATTTTTTGCTCAGACTGATTTCCCAGGCCAAGAACAGGGCCTAGCTGATGCCTAGTTGAAAAGAAGGCTAAGAGGAACCCTGTCTAAAGTTTGGTCCAGGAGAGAGATTATCAAGTGAGAAGCCATTATAGGATGTTAAGCAGAGGGCTGATACCCAAGTTTCATTTTCAGAGATTACTCTTTGTGTACTGAACTGGAAGTGGGCATAGATGCAGGAGATTGCAGTGGTCTAGTGAATATGATGATGATGGTGGAGGTGGCAATGGCAGCTTGGCTTTGATCAGGACTCCTCTGTTAATACAGAACCTGAGATGTCCTAGCTGCCTCTTCAGGCTGGCTCATCCCAGTTAGTAGGTGGTCAGCTAAAACCCAGAACCTTTTTCAAGTGATGCTATAGACCAAAATTTCCCTTTTCTGTGCTTGTGCAATTTATTTGTTCCTAACTACACAACTATAAACCAGGTTTTCTTTCCTTGAAGACTTTAAACATGACCAAAGCCATGCAGTTTGGGGATATGGTTTTAGTAATATAAAACTTCTCATTCTCTTGTATATAAATACAGTTTAGGTTACCAGTCTCCTTCTGTTGGATAACTGGTGTTATATATCTGATCGTTAATCAGCCTATTGCTGTTGAGGATAATTCAGTGTGATGCTTTGGTTTTAAGCATTATACTGAATTTAAGATGTAAGTTTCCAGTCTTTAGATGTAAAACTGCATCTGCTTTTTAGACTATGATTTATGTGACATATGCAGTGAGCACAATAAGTTTTCTTCTATGAAGACCTAGAAGACCTCCTAGAACTCACACCAAAAATAGATGTTCTACTCATCGTTGGGGATTGGAATGCAAAAGTAGGAAGTCAAGAGATACCTGGAGTAACAGGCAAGTTTGGCCTTGGAGAGCAAAATGAAGCAGGGCAAAGGCTAACTGAATTCTGCCAAGAGAATGTACTGGTCATAGGAAACACACTTTTTCAAGAAGAGTGATTAACACAAAGACATCACCAAATGGTCAATACCGCAATCAAATTGATGACATTCTTTGTAGCCAAAGATGGCGAAGCTGTATACAGTCAGCAAAAACAAGACCTGGATCTGACTGTAGTTCAGATCATCAGCGTCTCATAGCAAAATTCAGACTTAAACTAAAGAAAGTGGGGAAAACCACTAGGCCAACCAGGTACGACTTAAATCCCATATGACTATGTAGTACAGGTTATGAATAGATTCAAGAGATTAGATCTAGTAAACAGTGTGCCTGAAGAACTATGGTCGGAGGTCTGTACTGTTGTATAGGGGGCAGCAAACAAAACCATCCCAAAGAAAAAGACAAGCAAGAAGGCAAAGTGCTTATTTGAGAGGCCTTACAAATTGCTAAAGAGAAAAGCGAAAAGCAAGGGAGAAAGGGAAAGGTACATCCAACTAAATACAGAGTGCCAAAGAACAGTGTAGAGAGACAAGAAGGCCTTCTTCAATGAATAATGCATAAAACTAGAAGAAAACAACAGAAGGGGAAGGACTAGAGATCTCTTCAGGAAAACTGGAGATATCAAGGGAACATTTTGCCCAAAGTTGAGCACAATAAAGGACAAAAAATCGTAGAGACCTGGTAGGTACTGAAGAGATCAAGAACTGGAAGGAATACACTTAAGAACTGTACAAAAAAATCTTAATGTACTGGATTAATAAGATGCTGTGGTCAGTCACCCAGAGCCAGACATTCTGGAGAGTGAAATCAAGTGTGCTTTAGGAAGCATTGCTTTTAATAAAGCAGATGGATGCTGTGGAATTCTGATAGAACTATTCAAACCCCTAAAGGATGATGCCATCAAGGTGTTGCATTCAATGTGTCAGCAAATCTGGAAGACCCAGCAGTGGTCACAGGACTAGAAAAGGTCAATCCTCATCCCAAAATTCCTAGGAAGGGTAGTACTAAAGAATGTTCTAAACATCAGACAGTTTCACTCATTTCCCATGGTAGTCGGGGCTTCCCTGGTGGCTCAGCAGCAAAGAATCTGCCTGCAATGCAGGACAGCCGGGTTTGATCCCTGGGTTGGGAAGATCCCCGGAGGAGGGCATGGCAACCCACTGTAGTACTCTTGCCTAAAGAATCCCATGGACAGAGGAGCCTGGCAGGCTGTAGTCTCTAGGGTTGCACAGACTCAGACATGACTGAAGTGACTAAGCGGCAGCAGCCCATGTTAGTAACGTTGTGCTTCAAATCTTGCCTGCTAGGCATTATGCAGACCAAGAACTTCCTGGTGTCCAAGCTGGGCTTAGAAAAGGAAGAGGGACCAGAGGTCAAATTGCCAGCCTTCACTGGATCATAGAGAAAGCTAGGGAATTTCAGAAAAACATCTACCTCTGTTTCATCAGCTGTGCTAAAGCCTTTGACTGTGTGGACCATAATAAACTGTGGAAAACCCTTAAAAGAGGTGGGAATAACAGAACATCTTACCTGTCTCCTGAGAAACTTGTATATAGGTCAAGAAGCAACAGTTAGGACCCTGTATGGAACAACTGATAGTTTCAAGATTGAGAAGGGAGTACGAGAGGGTTGTCTGCTGTCACCTTGTTTGTTTAACCTGTATGCTGAGCACATCATGAGAAATGCTGGGTTGGAGGAGTTACAAACTGGCATCAAGATAGGCAGGAGCAAGATCAACAACCTCAGATATGTGGATGATACCACTCTAAAGGCTGAAAGCAAAAAGGGAACTAAAGAGCCTTTTGATGAGGTTGAGGGAGGAGAGTGAAAGAGCCAGCCTAAAACTGAATATTAAAATAACTAAGATCATGGCATCCGGTCCCATCACTTCATGGCAAATAGAAGGGGAAAAGGTCAAAGTAGTGATAGGTTTCCTCTTCTTGGCTCTGAAATCACTGCAGGTGGTGACTACAGCCATGAAATCAGAAGATGATTGCTTCTTGGCAGGAAAACGCTAACAGACCTAGACAATGTGTTGAAAAGCAGAGACATTACTCTGCTGACCAAGGTCCTTATAGTCTTGGCTATGGTCTTCCCAGTGGTCATGTACAGTTGTGAGAGCTGGACTGTAAAAAAGGCAGAATGCCAAAGAGTTCATGCCTTCGAACTGTGGTGCTGGAGAAGACTGCTGAAATTCCCTTGGACAACAAGGAGATCAATCAGTCTTAAAAGAAATCAACCCTGAATACTTGTTGGAAGGACTGATGCAGAAGCTGAAGCTCCAGTATTTTGGTCATCTGATGCAAACAGCTGACTCATTGGAAAAGATCCTGATGCTGGGAAAGATTGAGGGCAGAAGGAGAAGAGGGAGTCAGAGGATGAGATGGCTGGATGGCATCACCAGTGTAATGGACATGAACTTGGGCAAACTTCGGGAGTTGCTGAGGGACAGAGAGGCCTGGCGTGCTGCAGTCCATGGGGTCACAGAGAGTTGTACATGACTGGACAACATATACCATAAATGAAATGACAACCACAAGAAGTCTATTTAAAATCTTACTGCCCCATGAGTTGGTTTTCATATTTAACATTTCTTTCATCCAGTAAGGTTTTTAAATTTCCATTTGGATTTCTTCTTTACACAAGTTATTTTGAAGTATATTTTAAAAGTTCCAAATATAAAGATTTAAAATTTTTTTTTCATTTTATATATTTGCATTGTAGTCAGAGAATGTACTATGAGACAGTCTTCAAACGTGGTTAACATTTATTTCATGCCCACTAGTACATGACCAGTTTTTGTGATGGGGCTCTGTACGCTTGAAGAGAATGGATGTGCTGTACTAATGAGTAGCTCTGTTATATTTATGCACATGAGGTCAGTCCTATTGTATTATTCAGTTTGTCTACATTTGTGTTGATTTTACCTACTTGTTCTGTCAGTTAGTGAAAGAGATGTTGAAACTGTGTCACTGATAATTTGTCAGTTTTTTGTGTACGTTTGTCAGTTTTTGCTTTATATTTAGATGCTGTTTCTGTTCAGGAGGGCTCGCACAGTGGCTCAGTGGTAAAGAATCCACCTGCAATGCAGGAGACACAGGAAATGTGGGTTCACTCCCTGGGTTGGAAGGGTCCCCTGGAGGAGGAAATGGCAACCCACTCCAGTATTCTTGCCTGGAGAATCCTATGGACAGAGGAGCCTGGCAGGCTACAGTCTATGGGGTTGCAAAGAGTTGGACATGACTGATCATGCATGCAAGTTATCTGTTCTGGACCTTTTTTTTTTCGGTCTTAAAGTTATTTTGATATTAACAGATATCCTATCTTTCCTTTGTTTAGTATTTGCCTGGCTTAACTTTCTCTGCCTTTTATTTTCAGGAAAAGATAGAGAAAGTTAGTTGTACAACTTTGAGTGTTTTTAGGTGTATTACTTTTTTGGGGGTGGTCCTAAACTACTCATAGTTTCATTGAGTTAGACAAGGCTGTGGTCCATGTTGGGCTTCCGTGGTGGCTCAGAGGGTAAAGCATCTGCCTGTGATGCGGGAGACCCAGGTTCGATCCCTCGGTCAGGAAGATCCCCTGGAGAAGGAAATGGCAACCCACTCCAGTATTCTTGCCTGGAGAATCCCATGGACAGAGGAGCCTGGTGGGCTACAGTCCAGAGGGTCGCAAAAAGTCAGACACGACTGAGCGATCAGTTTGATTAGTTTTCTGTGATTGTCGTTTTCATTCTGTCTGCCCTCTGAAGGAAAGTATAAGAGGCTTATGGAAGCTTCCTGATGGTAGAGACTGACTGTGAGGGAAACTGGGTCTTGTTCTGATGGGTGGGGCCATGCTCAGTAAATCTTGAATCCAATTTTCTGTTGATGGGTGGGGCTGTGTTCCCTTCCCTCACTGTTCGACCTGAGACCAAACTGTGGTGGAGGTAATTAAGATAATGGCACCTCCTTCAAAAGGTCCCATGCACAACTGCCAAACTGCCGCATTTAGTGCCTGCAGCAGGCCACCACCAACCCACGCCCGCCAGAGGCTCCTGGACACTCACAGGCAAGTCTGGGTCAGTCTCTTGTGGGGCCACTGCTCCTTTCTCCTGGGTTCTGCTGCACACAAGGTTCTGTTTGTGGCTCAGATCATGAACTCCTTATTGCAAAATTCAGACTTAAATTGAAGAAAGTAGGGAAAACCACTAGACCGTTCAGGTATGACCTAAATCACATCCCTTACAATTATACAGTGGAAGTACAAATAGATTCAAGGGATTAGATCTGATAGACAGAGTGCCTGAAGAACTATGGATGGAGGTTCGTGACTTTGTCCAGGAGGCAGAGATCAAGACCATCCCCAAGAAAAACAAATGCAAAAAGGCAAAATGGTTGTCTGACGAGGCCTTACAAATAGCTGAGAAAAGAAGAGATGCAAAAGGCAAAGGAGAAAAGGATAGATATACCCATTTGAATGCAGAGTTCCAAGGAGAGAACTTGGTCTTTGCCTTCCTCAGCGATCAATGCAAAGAAATAGAGGAAAACAATAGAATGGAAAAGACTCGAGATCTCTTCAAGAAAACTAGAGATACTAAGGGAACATTTCATGCAAATACGGGTACAATAAAGGACAGAAATGATATGGACCTAACGGAAGCAGAAGATATTATGAAGAGGTGGCAAGAAAATACAGAAGAACTATACAAAAAAGATCTTCATGACCCAGATAACCATGATGGTGTGATCACCCATCTAGAACCAGACATCCTGGAATGAGAAGTCAAGTGGGTCTTAGGAAGCATCATTATGAACAAAGCTAGTGGAGGTGATGGAATTCCAGTTGAGCTATTTAAGGCAGAGGAACCAGAGATCAAATTGCCAACATCTGTTGGATCATCAAAAAAGCAAGAGTTCCAGAAAAACATCTATTTCTGCTTTATTGACTAGGCCAGAGCCTTTGACTTGTGTGGATCACAACAAACTGTGGAAAATCCTTCAAGAGATGGGAATGCCAGACCACCTTATCTGCCTCCTGAGAAATCTCTATGCAGGTGAAGAAGCAGCAGTTAGACCTGGACATGGAACAACAGACTGGTTCCAAATAGGGAAAGGAGTACGTCAAGGCTGCATATTGTCACCCTGCTTGTTTAACTTATATGCAGAGTACATCATGAGAAATGCTGGGCTGGAAGAAGCACAAGCTGGAATCAAGATTGCCAGGAAAAATATCAATAACCTCAGATATGCAGATGACACCACCCTTATGGTAGAAAGCGAAGAAGAACTAAACAGCCTCTTGTTGAAAGTGAAAGAGGAGAGTGAAAAAGTTGACTTAAAACTCAGCATTCAGAAAACTAAGATCATGGCATCCAGTCCCATCACTTCATGGCAAATATATGGGGAAACAATGGAAACAGTGAGACTTTATTTTGGGGGGCTCTAAAATCAGTGCAGATGGTGACTGCAGCCATGAAATTAAAAGACGCTTGCTCCTTGGAATAAAAGCTATGATCAACCTAGACAGCATATTAAAAAGCAGAGACATTACTTTGCTGACAAAAGTCCATCTAGTCAAATCTATGGTTTTTCCAGTAGTCATGTATGAATGTGAGAGTTGGACTATAAAGAAAGCTGAGTGCCGAAGAATTGAAGCTTTTGAACTGTGGTGTTGGAGAAGACTCTTGAGAGTCCCTTGGACTGCAAGGAGATCCAACAGCCCATCCTAAAGGAGATCAGTCCTGGGTGTTCATTGGAAGGACTGATGCTGAGCTGAAACTCCAGTACTTTGGTCACCTGATGCAAAGAGCTGACTCATTGTTAAAGACCCTGATGCTGGGAAAGATTGAAGGCAGGAGGAGGAGGGGATGACAGATGATGAGATGGTTGGATGGCATCACCTACTCCATGGACATGAGTTTGAGCAAGCTCTGGGAGTTGGTGATGGACAGGGAGGCCTGGCATGCTGCAGTCCATGTTGTTGCAAGGAGTCAGACACGACTGAATGACTGAACTGAACTTTTTTAATTTAGTGTTTTTTTTTCATTCTAATCTGACAATCCATCACTTGTACAAGATATACTATTTATATTTTTGTGATTATCTATGTATTCATTTATAATTTTGCCATTTTTTATTTATATCTCACTTTTTCTAATTTCCTTTTTTTAAATGATTACGTTTTCAAAATAAACTTAATTTGGAGTAATTTTAAATTTACAGTAAAGTTGCAAAGACAAAAGAGAGATTTTCTATTACTTTTCATCCAGCTTCCCCTAATATTAACATCTTATGTAATCCTGGTACATTGATCAAAAGGAAGAAGTAACAACGGTATAATACTATTGCTGCTGCTGCTAAGTTGCTTCAGTCGTGTCTGACCCTGTGTAACCCCATAGACGGCAGCCCACCAGGCTCCCCCGTCCCTGGGATTCTCCAGGCGAGAACACTGGAGTGGGTTGCCATTTCCTTCTCCAATGCATGAGTGAAAAGTGAAAGTGAAGTCTCTCAGTCGTGTCTGACTCTTAGCAACCCCATGGCCTGCAGCCTACCAGGCTCCTCCATCCATGGGATTTTCCAGGCAAGAGTACTGGAGTGGGTTGCCATTGCCTTCTCCATTAATACTGTTAATTGCAGACTATTCAGATCTCTTCACATTTTCCCACTAATGTCCTTTTTCTGTTCCAGAATGCACCCCAGGAATCTGGGTTGCATTTAGCCTCTTTTTAAAAGGACAGATTTTCATTAAATACTTTGAAAATGTACATTAGAAGTTTGAGACGATCCTTCTAACTATTTAATAAAGATTTTTACAAGTAATTTTGAAGTTTTTCAAACATGTGGGATACCTATGTAATAAAATATAATAGATAAGTCTATTTTATACCACCCACATTTAACAAAAATAAATATATTACAGATCCGTGATTCCTTATTTCCAGTTGTTTATATGTATATATACATGTGTGTGTGCATGCTAAGTCACTTCAGTCGTGTCCAGCTCTTTGTGACCCTGTGGACTATAGCCCACCAGGCTCCCCTGTCCATGGGATTCTCCAGGCAAGAATCCTGGAGTGGGTTGCCATGCTCTCCTCCAGGGGACCTTCCCCACCCAGGGATTGAAACTCAATCTTATGTCTCCTGCATTGACAGGAGGATTCTTTCCCACTAACACCACCTGGGATATTATTTATATATATATATATGTATATATCCTTAAAAACCAAAGCTTTTTCATAGCTTATCTAATGTTAAAACTTTATATTGAGTATTTGTAATTCGAAGGTGACTGTCTTACCATTTGTGTAATATGTCTCACTGCAGCTCTGTCAGCGTTGGGTTAGAGGCACTGCTCCAGATGCGCCTGGTAGTTGTTTACCTGTGTTTGTTGATGTTTTTCTTCCCTTTTTTTTTTTTTTTTGCCCTCATTACTAGTTTGGAAGTTATACTTTCTGTTTCTAGTCTTTAATCTTAAAAAAAATAGATATCAATTTGTATAGAATGTTTTTGTAATGCTTTTATAGATTTAACCACAGTGTAACAGTTTGTTCATTACTCCTTCTTGCATCTCAGATCTTCTATCTGGATCATTTCCTTCTTTCTAATGTATGGTTCTTAAAATTTCTTGCAGTGTCAGCATAGTAGTGGCAAACTTTCTCAGATACACTTATCCAAAAGTGTCTTTATTTTGCCTTCATTCTTGAAAAATTGTTTTGCTGTATGTAATTCTTTGTTGACAAGAATTGTCTGCAAACATTGTGGAGATTTTATTCTACCCTATCCTGGCATCAGTTGTCACTGTTAAGCCTTTACTTTCAATCTAGCTGTCATTCAATCATATTAGTAGGTGACCTTCCATTATATTGGTAGGTGCAGTCTTCAGCTGCATTTTAAGACCCTGTCTTTCCTATTTCGCAGTTTCACTGCAAAGTATCTAGGGTTTTTTGGTCTTAGTCCTGTTTGGTCCTGTTTAATTTACAGTGCGCCTCAGTCTGTAGATGTGCGTGTTTGATCAGTTTGGAAAAGTTCTCAGCCATAATCTCTTCTGAGTTCGCTCTTCCTCTGCTCCTCCCTAACTTTGAATATATGTTAGACCTTCTGGTTCTGTTCTGTTCTTTGTCGGCATTGTTGCGCTCTGGCCGATTTCTTCAGGTACACCTTCCAGTTCATTAATTCTCCACAGCTTTCAAAAGTATCTAATTGACTAACACGTTTGCTGAGTCATCCTGGGGGTCTCAAGTTTGCTTTGACAGTCAGTTCGCAGAACACTGCAGGTTTAACTCAACTCCGGCTTAGTTTAGCTTTGTAGGGAGCTCAGCATGTGTGGTCCAGACATTTCCATCAAGGGTTCTTGCTGCAGCCCCAGGTGCGGCCCCCGGACGCACCTCCACGGGGGCACGCAGTTGTCAGTGGCGCGGACTCCCTCGGCACAGAGAAGGCGCTCAGCATGTAGAACCCCATCAGTTTTTCCTGCAGTCCTGGTAACCCAGGGCCTCAAGATCTGTGTGTCAGACTCGTCCTTCTCAGTTCAGATGTAATTCTTAAACTAGGGGATTTGTAATACATAGAACTGATAAAGGAGTGTTAAATAAACATTTGCCCTCAGCGCATCTTGGTCTTTTTAAGAAAGTTCCACAAGGCTCTCAGGTAGAGGCCTTTTTTTTTTTTTTTTGGTAGTAGCTGTTTGGGGACTTTTTTGTTTTGTTTTTGTTTGTGAATTTTCCCCTACATTAAGTGAGCTCAGTGATTAAAAACTGTTTTATACAGGATCTTTGTTTTGTTCTTTCAGAGTATCTAGTCAGTGATACTGTCTGGAATGATGTATGTACAAAGGCCAAGCTTGAAAGGAAACTGAGTCCTAAATGTAAATATCATTTTCTCAGTACACTTTCATACATGCAAGCCTGCATGTAATTTATTTGGTACTTGGTTTTTCTTCCAGAAACACAGGGACCCACTTCCATTCTTTTTCTTCCTGTTCTGTGCTGCACTACTCAGGAATTTGAAATTAGACATAGAAAGGAAAATCTTTCAGCTGTCATTGTTACATAATTTAAAAAACAGTATTTAAATAATGTGTTTGCTTCCATCCACATTCTTCCCCAGTAGCCGTTTAGAATGACTAAATTAAAAGAATTATTCTAAAAAGGAGATGTATGTATATGTAGAACTGAATCACTTTGCTGTACAATTGAAACTAATACAACATTGTAAATAAAAACAATTTTTAAAAATTAAATATAAATATGGCATCATTTGTCAAAGTGATTTTAATTTGGGGGCTTTGGAGAAAACCTGATAGTATGAAATTAGTAATTCAAATGCTAAATTCTTTTTCTTTGACAGAGTATTGCTGTTTAGATGCAAACTGGGTGTATTACAATATACAGTCGTCAGACCATTCACCACCATCATTGCTTTGTAAGTACACAGAACTTACATTATTTTGTTTTTTTTTTTTTTAATTCTCATGCTCTTACCTAAGTGAAACACCTGAGTAGAAAGCACGTAAAACTTGTTACTTGTTTATAACACCTCTAGTCTTTTATAAAAACAGTATGTATAAACCCAACTATGTTAGAATAAATGAGGTGACCGTTTATAGGCAAGGAATCACATAGAATTCTTCTAAATAATATTCCCTCTGGAGATTGCTAGAAAGCATTTTCAAAATAGTCTTTTTCAAGTGTTAGTATTCACACACCTTTACAGAAACATCTAGTACATGAAGTTGAAGTATGCCACTTGAGATTCATTACATGGCTTTATTTTCTAAATGAGTACTGTATTTTAAAGAAGAAAACATATTTTTCCTTTTTAAAAATTCTGTCAAGTCTTAGCATTTGAGGTAAAATGGGGCATCATTAAGCTGCCTGGTAAAACTATTCCCTAAAAATTTAAGAACATCAAATAGATTGTGTGTCTTATCTGCTTGTCATGCTAGCATGCTGTCTGTTCACAAGAATGGGAAGAAAGGTGAAAGAAGCATCCAGCTCTTTATTATGCTTTTGTGCTAGCAGTTCCTCAGCAGCATTTGCTTTGGAATTAAGATTAATTTACCTTTTTTTAAGGCTGCTTTATTTATACAAGTAAATACATCTGGGTTATCATAAAAGTTGCCTGCAAGGCAATTTGGGAGAAAAAATTATAGTTTAGTTGTAAACCTGCATTACATGTTTTTAAAATTAGGCAGCATCATTTTTTTTAATCTAATAATTACCCTTTCTAATTCAATGTTTTTGTCTTTTGGATTTATTTCAAATTGGAGGGATAATCATATGGTAACATTTCTAGAAAAATGTTTTTAATTTTTGAACCACCTCTGTGGCCAAAATCAAGTGATTATCTACAGAAACTTTGAAATAATCTTACTTCTAAATTTAAGTATTAGGGCTTCCCTAAGCAGGCCAGTGGTTAAGACTGCACTCCTACGGCAAAGGGCATGGGTTCAATCCCTGGTCAGGAAACTAAGATCCCGCATGCCATGTGGTACAGCCAATTAATCAATTAATTAACTATTAATGTCAATGTTGTATTTTAAAATATATTTTTGACTTAATTATTCATAAAGTCTCATTTTTACCATTTTTTTTTAGAGTCTGTGAGCTACTTGGTATATATGATGAAGGGAACTTTAGCTTTTCAAATGCTTGGACTTACTTGGTTATCATAAATAATATGTCTCAGTTGGTAAGTAAATATTCATCTTAACTATACTTAATTTAAATCTATAACTAAAATTTTTTAGGGAAAGTTTCTTCTGGAATAAAGCTTAATTATAACTTTAATATTGAACTTGATTTGTAGGAAGAATCTGAAACTTTAATATAAATCTTTGTACATATGTAAAGATACAATATCTTGTTAATTATCTTGTGACTTATACATTGAATTGTTTATGTAATGTGGCTCAGGGACATGGTGTTTTGTTTTTTTTTTAAACACCAAAAACATTTTGTATTGGGGGATAGTCAGTTAACAATCTTGTGATAGTTTCAGGTGAGCAGTGAAGGGACTCAGCCATACATACGCATGTATCCATTCTCCCCCAAACTGCACTGAATTGTTGATTGTGTTTTTTCATTGGTTCTGGTATTCATTGCATAGTTATATGGATATGTCATTAATAAAAGCATAATGCCTCTCCTTAAAATAAAAATCCTAGGTATATTCAGTAGAAAAATGTCTTACTGGTATATGACAGTATAGGGTTTTAATAAAAGTGGGAGAGTAAAATTCTCTCATATATTTGGAATTGAAAATTGAGAATGCCAAGTTTTTAAAAAATGTTATAGAAACTGAAATGAAATGAAGCCTTTCAACTTAATGTGCACTTTATTGAAAATCTTTTCATGTAAATAGTTTTTTAATTGAAGGATAATTGCTTCACAATATTGTGTTGGTTTCTGCATACAACAACATGAATCAGCCATAAGTTTTATGTGTACATATACACATCTTCCCCCCTCTAGAGCCTGCCTCCCCCTCCTGTCCCACCCTCTGGGCCGTCCCAGGACACCGCACTGTGCTGCTTGGGTTATGCGGCAGCTTCCCACATGATGATGTGTATGTGTCAGTGCT
The DNA here is from genome assembly GCF_023699985.2 of Odocoileus virginianus. Lineage (NCBI taxonomy): Eukaryota > Metazoa > Chordata > Mammalia > Artiodactyla > Cervidae > Odocoileus > Odocoileus virginianus. The sequence goes on along the minus strand of NC_069685.1, from coordinate 10,049,742 downwards.
GCTTTCTCAGTGCGTCCTACCCGCTCCTTCCCCCGCCGTGTCCACAAGCCAGTCCTCTACATCTGAGTCTCCATTCCTTCCCTGCAAATAGGTTCATCAGTACATTTTCTAGATTCCATGTATATGCATTAACATACGATACTCGTTTTTCTCTATATACTCGTTTCACTCTGTATAACCGACTCTGGGTTCATTCAGCTCACTACAACTGACTTAAATTCTTTCCTCTTTATGGTTGAGTTATATTCCATTGTATGCATGTACCACATCTTTATCCATTTATCTGTCAGTGGACATCTAAGTCGCTTCCATGTCCTGGCTGTTGTAAATAGTGCTGCAGTGAACATTGGGATACATGTGTCTTTTTGAATTGTGGCTTTCTCAGGGTATGCCCAGGAGTGGGATTTGCTGGGTCATATGGTAGTTTTATTGCTAGTTTGTTAAGCATTCTCTATGCTGTTCTCCGTAGTGGCTGTATCAATGTACATTCCCACCAACAGTGCAGTAGGATTCCCGTTTCTCCACATCCTCTCCAGCATATGTTGTTTGTAGTTTTTTTGATGATGGCCATTCTGATTGGTGTGAGGTGTGTTGAAAATCTTTAATACTTTCTCCAAAATAATAGTTTAGGTACAGTGGCATGCATGTGAGTTTTTAAGAGATTTATAATAAAAATTAAATGCTTGTGTATTCAGAGCTTTTCCACGTTTGTATTTTCTGGAACCAATAATTCCATTTTTGGGAATGCCTCCTCAAGAAATGGCCAGAAGTACTTTTGCTTTCAATATGTTTGTATACAAAAGACCTATTGCTTACAAAAGCCTGGAAATAGTCCAAAGGCAGTTATTTAGTCAAATATATGGAAAGGGGTACTTTAAGTGGAAAAACATAAGGCAACAAAATTTATAATACCTGTTAAAAACCATCTTATGTGTAGAAAAGAATGGTTGGATGATTGGACTATGGACAACTTTATACTTTACTGCTTTCATATTCTAAAATATTTTAAATGAACATTTTATAGTGGGGAAAATAAACTTTTAGGAAAATGTTTATTGCCATGCAATGCTAATTACAACTGATTTTTTAAAATAATATCTTGAGCATTTACCTTTAAAAAGTAAATTCAACAGGATTAACATACTGCCCTCAGGAAAAATGGTCTCCCTGATTCCTTACTTTCTGATTTCATGGGCATAGTTTTATTGAAATAGTACTTAATTAACGTGTTCACTTAGAAATAATATATGTACAGTTAGTAGTAAGCTCAGCCCTTATAAAATGAATGGTAACTTGTATATAAAAGCTGTTAATAAGCAGACAGATGTTTTTATTTTGGTTAAATGAGAGCCTTTTCTTCCATTCACAGTAGTCACTTCTTTGTGTTTTTTGTGGGCCTTGTAAATGAACAATTAAAATCATTTTCAGAGATGATGTTACACATCTCTTCTGAAAATTTTCATATTGTATATTTTCATCCATAGTAAACTATTTAAAAGCTTCTTGTTAATCTAAAAGGAGCATAATAAAGCCTAGAAAATTTTGCTTGAAAAATTACTCTGTACCAGGTCTGGTCTGTGATTTTGATATTTCTAATACCATATCTATTTATTCTTATTGAATACATTTAATTGTTTGTTTCTAGTTTGCCATGTATTGTCTCCTGCTATTTTATAAAGTGCTGAAGGAAGAACTGAGTCCAATCCAACCTGTTGGCAAATTTCTTTGTGTAAAGCTGGTGGTTTTTGTTTCTTTCTGGTAAGTGTTGCTTTCTCTTAAATGTTGCCATTTCCTAAAGGGCAGTAAAAATTAGTGAGAATTTGTTAAATCTTAATTTGGAAAAGGAATTAAAATGTCTACTTACCTTTTAAAAAGTTCATTCTTTTAGCCGTCCTTGGTTTTGTAAATAATCAGATGGTCACATAACATTTATAAGAAGAAAATACTTTAAGACACTAAATGTCAACACTAAGAGAAGCACTAAAATAAGTCATGGTTTTTTCATATGGTACAGTTTGGAAGATACACATGATATAGAATACTTAATAATGTGAGAAAATGTTTATTAGTAAAAACTTTTAAAACAGACGACAAAACTGTACATGGTCCCAGTTTAGTAAAGGGGGGTGGGTGATAGGGTCCTGGAAACAAATATACCAAAATACAAATAATACGAAGAGGGGGAAAGAAAAATCTTTGCAATCCCACCACCCAAAATGAATGACATTGTGGCCCACATCGTTTATAAAACCACAGAAAGAGCATCACACTATAAAAACCTGTAGAACTCAATGTTTAGTATACTGTAGTTATAGTTCTTTGTAAATACACTGAGAATGTAATTTTGTTGTTATTGGGTTTTTTGCTTTTGCCACACACAGTATTCTAATGTATGGATACAACTTTTTAATCAGTTTCTTATTGACATTTGGGTTGTTCCTAATTTATTAATTTATTTTTTTTACTATTACAAGTAATACGGAAGTGAATATTCTTGCATATAGATATATGAAACCTTATCTCATCTTAGCTGTTTAACAAGACTGGTTCCAAAATGTTCTTTAAAATAATCTAAATAACCAATTAATATGTGCATAAATTAACATTTAAGTATCTGTCCTTTATTTCATTTTAAATTTCTGTCATGTAAGGTGTTAGGCATGGTCCGTGTATAGGACCAACTTAAAATGGAATGACTTGTGCACACTTTCAAAACAAAAAAAGACTATAAACCAAGTACCAAAGTTCTAAGAATATATAATCAAAATTCATATGATGAAACTGTACTAGACGAGTCAGTGTGTAAAGCAAACGTATCTAATACAGTTATACAGTGTCTTTGGGAATACGCTGTAAAGGCAGGGTGGTCGTGGTCCACAGGTTGTGCTGGGGTTTCACTTTTTAAATGGCATATTTTTTAAACAACTGCTGGTTTTATGCTTGATATAGATTTGGCGTTTACCTTTTCCTAACATATAGGCAAGCAGTAGTTATTGCTTTGTTGGTAAAAGTTGGCGTTATTTCTGAAAAGCATACATGGGAATGGCAGACGGTAGAAGCGGTGGCCACAGGACTCCAGGTAAGCGGTGCTCTCTGACTCCCAACAGCACTTTACTATTAAGCATTTTTATGTATTATCTCCTGAAGCTGACAGCAGGCACATGTGCAGGCTATGGGGCTACTGTTACCCTCACTTTACACGTGAAGAAACGGGGAACCCCACAAAAATTGGCCATTCTTCCTGGTTCTTCTACAAATTAGTAACAGATTTCATTATTCCTACTCAATTTGTCTGTTCTGCATTTCTCTAAGTCCTTGGATAGTGGAAGAGAATACATTGTACTTGGCCAAGAATACTTGATTGAAGTAGTACAAAATTGAGTTAAACTTCTGGCATTTCGTGTTTTTGTGAAGAGGTCAAAAATCATTATTTTGGAAAATGAAAATATGAGTACAGTCTTGTGAGGGAAAAAACAACTGTTGATACTCAAGTATTTTTGAAAAGAGACATAGTGCTTTTTGCCTGCAAAGCTAGATTTAAAATCTGATGTGGCTGATGATGATGTTGATGTCGTTGTTGTAGGACTTTATCATCTGCATTGAGATGTTCCTCGCTGCTATCGCTCATCACTACACCTTCTCATATAAACCGTATGTCCAGGAAGCGGAAGAGGGCTCCTGCTTTGACTCCTTTCTTGCTATGTGGGACGTTTCAGATATTAGGGATGATATTTCTGAACAAGTGAGGCATGTTGGTGAGTACCAGCCATTTTATTCATTCTAATAGGCTATTGTGGTTCTCCTGCCCAGTCTGTAGAAGAGGTTTTAAAAAACACTTTGTGTAAAACAGTACCACAATAAGGCTCTCCAAATTGGGAGGGGGGTGGAAAGGAGCTTAACATTTAGCATGGCAACATTATAGTGGATTTAAAAATAACCTAACTTTTGGCTAACTCAGAAAATTTTATTTTACTTTAAAGGAAGGACAGTCATGGGACATCCTAGGAAAAAGTTTTTTCCTGAGGATCAAGATCAAAATGAACATACAAGCTTGTTATCATCATCATCACAAGATGCAATTTCCGTTGCCTCTTCAGTGCCACCCTCACCCGTGGGTCACTATCAAGGGTTTGGACACACTGTGACCCCCCAGACTACACCGACTACAGCTAATGTATCTGATGACATAGGCAGCGATACTGCAGGGGAGAGGAAAGAGCCGTCAGAGAAGTCCGCGGCCTCCTGAGCAGTGTGCAGAAGCAGACTGCGCTACCACCGTGTTACTTCATCACCTGGTGTCCCGCTGCTCAGGACTCTGTGCTTAGGACAAGCCATTAATGATGCAGGATTTCAGCACAACGGCAAAAACCAGGTACAGCCACCTGATCTATACAACTAGGTTTTGTATATCAAATAATCAGTCTAAATATTCTAGACTTAGACTTGACTTCTTAACACTACAGAGTATCACATACTCAAATGGGAGACAATGACTACTAACCATTCCTGACATTACAGTACTTTATCAAGAGGAGGACATTTTAAAAAATCAGTGCTTCCTACCACTGCTGCATGAATATAATGCTCTGGAACTAGCAGAAAGTATAATTCAGAACTGCGAATTAGTGAACCTCAATCATAATCATGTGCCATATATGCTTACCTAACAATTATTTCTCTATTTCTCAAATGAATGTCTTTCAATAAATGAGAGTTTATCATTTATTTTATGCAACCTTTTATGTCTCTTGTGATTAGAGGCACAGCAGAAAAACTTAAGCCCCCCAAATTAAAGGGTTGAAAATCATATACCTACAGTGAGAGATGCCTGTGTCTTACATTCCTACTAGGAGAAGCGTCTAGGACCTAATCTATTAATCTTAAAACAACTACTGTCTAAAAAAATCATTATCTGCACCAAGGTGAACAGACTAATAGGTTATCTAGGACCTGAAGATGAAAAGAATGAACTGGACGAAAGAGTGGAAGAATAAGAAACTTGTGATAGAAACAGAGTCTGCTCTTCTTTAGGGCTACTAAAGGTGTCAACAAACATAAATCTGGGCTGAGTATTCCTGTTTATCAGACCACAGTCACAAGACTTGCAGATACTCTCTTGGAGAAATTTACTACTTAGGTTAGATAAGAGTTCCTCTTGTTCTTAATCACAAGCCATTGCACCTAACATTTTACACTGAAAATAAATATAGAAAGTGCCAGAGTAGTATGTTGCAAATAGCAAGGGTTAAGTATTTATTTCTCAAAATCTGTGCTTTATATATTTAAGTGCACGCACACACACAGGTACACAGTAATTAGGTACAAAGTTTTTATTGTCTAATATAAATGAAACATTTCTACTGGAAGTAAAGTTGGGCAGTATACTACTAAAGGCAAGGAGAAGAGGCAGTGTGGAGAGAAGGTACATCTTATTTTCTGCGTGGCTTACCTACAGAGCACACAGTATATACAATGTATGATAATCTTTATTAATCTCCCTATTTCAGGTCTGTGAAGTCTGGACTAATTATATTTTTTTCTTACTGTGTATTCACATCAGAACTTTGAAAAATACTGGTTTAGGTTTAACTCTTTCTGAATTTATCAGCTTTAAAATTTTTCTTTGCTTAAGGTAGACCAGGAAAAATGCTGCTTCCTAAGATTTTTTTGTCCTTTTACTCTTTAATTACAGTTAGTCTGCAGCTTAAAAGTCTTATTCAGATTTGCATTCCCAAAACACAAAACTGAGAAGGTGGTTCAGAAGTATTTCAACATTTACAAGAAGCAAGCTTAGAATTTACAGGTAGACATAAACATCCTCAATCTTCAGTGGAAACCAACTTTTTGAGGTACCCTCACCAAAAGTTCAGATTTAAGGAAAATAGCCAACATGTCGAAAAAATGAATAGGAGACTCAAAATTCCTTATCTTTACAGCTTTAGAGTACAGACTAACAAGTTTGGCAAAATTTTAATTATAATAAGTAAAACCAAGCAATAAAAAGTTCCTAATTTGAAAAATTAATGAGAGCCTTTGCCAGAAAGGAAGTCTGCAGCAAGATTTTTGTAATAACACTACTCTTTAGGTAGGGCCTTTTAAATACACTTTATTAATGTCAATTTTTAAAAAACATTTGACCATTTCAAGGACTTACATATACCTCCATTTTATGATTACAATCCCACTACTAATTCAGACTAGAAGAACTGGAAACCCGCTGCTCTACTTCCACATTTTTTCATTAGAAAACTGCTCTTCATTGCTTTACGGTGATGCTGACGTTGCTCTTGTGGTGCTGGATGTTGAGTACAAGTTCGTCTCCCATTTCCACTTGGATGGGATTGTCTAAAACAACTGCAGCCTGTTTCCAGTGAGAGGCTTCACTCGAAGTATCTAACCTAATCTCATCGTCAAGGTACATATGATACCAAAATGGAATGGCAGTCACTTGTCCAGATTTACAAATGCGTACCTATGAACATTAAGAGATCGCAAGAATCCCATCAGATGGAGTAGACTTGGATAAGTCTTTGTCTTTTTAGTCAGTTTTAGATCCAAATTTTGTAAAGAAATACATTTAATAACCCAATTCAAATTAATTACCAACCTATTCTAGTCACTGATATGTACCCAAACTCGGGTCTGGATACTGTTTAGAAAGTAACATTTAAATTCAAAGAAAGTGGCTGAAGCTATTTTAAGTATGTAATGCATTACATAATCTAAGATAGTTCTGAATATGACAAGAATGATCATTTTACCTTTACTTCTCTGTTAGAGGTGTTCAAATATGGCGTCATCAAGTCTAGTCTTAAGAGCTCCACTGGTTTGCTTAAAGGTATACAAGGCAATGAGGACAGGTCCAAAAATACACGTATAGGTACCTAAAGAAAGTATAAAAGTTTTGCTTTTAATTCAGTCCTTTTTGTGACCCAAGTTTCTTGCTTTGTACTTAGCTCAATGATATGGTGCTTTTTATATCAACTACCTCATTTAATTGCCACATCAACCTTAAAGCAAAAAAAGACTTCCACGACTCCAGTTTTACAGGAAGAATGAACAAACCAAGTTTTAGGTTTGCTAAATAATTTTCTATGATTTCAACTATCCGTAGATTCTTTGCTCGGATAAAAGCAGATTAAACAGCTCCCAAAATTGTTAAACAAGGATGTGCTTATGTGTGAAGATGAACTAATAAGCAAATAGCACAGCATTAATTATTGTACTATATAAGGAAATATGCCAAATTCCACTGAACAATTAATAGATTTCATTTTGAAAACTGTTTATTATCTGGAAGACAGTGGTTCTCAACTTTGCAAATTATAATTAAAAAAAAAAAAAATCACTTCCTTAGTGGCTCAGACAGTAAAGAATCTGCCCATAATGCAGGAGACCCGGGTTCTATCCCTGAGTCAAGATCCCCTAGAGGAGGGAATGGCAACCCACTCCAGTATTCTTGCCTAGAAAATTCTATGGACAGAGAAGTCTGGCAGGCTACAGTCCATGGGGTCACAAATAGTCGGATATGACTGAGCAACTAACACAATGATGAAATCTGTTGCATCAATTTTAGTAACAACTGAGAAAGTGAAAGTCACTCAGTTGTGTATACAATCCATGGAATTCTCTAGGCCAGAATACTGAGTGGGTAGCCTTTCCCTTCTCCACGGGATCTTCCCAACCCAGGAATCGAACCCAGGTCTCCTGCACTGCAGGCGGATTCTTTACCAGCTGAGCCACAAGGGAAGCCCAGGAATACTGGAGTGGGTAGCCTATCCCTTCTGCAGGGGATCTTCCCAGCCCAGGAATCAAACCAGGGCCTCCTGCATTGCAGGTGGATTCTTTACCAACTGAGCTATCAGGAAAGTCCTTAGTAACAATGAAACCTTGCTATTAACTTTTAGCCTTCTCATTTGAAATAGAGGAGAAGGCAATGGCAGCCCACTCCAGTACTCTTGCCTGGAAAATCCCATGGACAGAGGAGGCTGGTAGGCTGCAGTCCATGGGGTCGCTAAGAGTCGGACACGACTGAGCGGCTTCACTTTCACTTTTCACTTTCATGCATTGGAGAAGAATATCCCATACTTCCAACTCCATTATCCTCTAACCTCACTTCTCATTACCTATCATACTAATCTTTTTACTCCTTTGTTTACTGTCTCTTGTTTACAATCAATTTGAATACCAGCTCCATGAGGGCAGAAACTTCTCTTTAATTTCATGACTATATTCCCCAAACCTAAAAGAGCACATGGAGAAGACATTTGTTGAATGAATAAATATCTACTGTTTTCTGTATAACATTTTCTTTTTTTTACAACCTCTCATTTTGTTTCACTGGTTCACTCAGTTGTCAGTGTAGTAGTCAGCTAATCATCACGTTAGACTGGAGAAGGGCATGGCGACCCACTACAGTTCTTGCCTGGAGAATTCCAAGGACAGAGGAGCTTGGCGGACTACTGTCCGTGGGGTTGCGGAGTCAGACACGACTGAGTGACCAACACATTCATACAGTAAGTGGGGGCTTCCAGGTGGCTCAGTGGTGAAGAATCCACCTGCCAGTGCAGGAGATGCAGATTCAGTCCTTGGGTCAGGAAGATCCCCGGTGGAGGAAATGGCACCCCACCCCAGAACTCTTGCTGGGAAAGTCCCGTGGACGAAAAAAAAAAAAAGTCCCATGGACAGAGGAGTCTGATGGGCTATAGTCCCGGGGGTTGCAAAGAGTGGGACAAGCCTGAGTGACTGAGCACACCACGGAGGAGGGGACAAAACAACAGCTCAGGAAGTGAGCAAGCAGACTAGGAAACGCAGACTCGCCCAGCGAGCTTACGGAGCCTCTTGGGATGACTGGTCATATGTTGAAGTGAGGCCACCGCCAGCATGTTCAGCTGCAGGGGTACCGGTGTAGAGAAGGCAGAAAGTTGGGTTTAACCGAGGTGGGACTGCCCCCAGGCCAGCAGAAAAATGGCAGGGAAAAGATACATGAAAACTGTATAATATAAACTGTTAAGGAAAGGAGGATATGAGGTGGGAGGCAGGGTGAAAAGATGGCAGGATTAAAATATTGTAGATTCTGATGGAATCAAAGAACTGTTAATGTCAGGATCAAAGAGAAGCTAGAAAGACAGTAGAAGGTGGTATTTTTGGACCACAAACTTAGGTCTTCTGGTAAGTACATTTTCTTTATTAAACTCTCCAAAAAACTGAGATTAAATAAACTCCAAAACTTTAGCCTGCTCTGAAAAAATCATTTCCTCAAAAAATTTATATTTGAGCAAATACTGTTCATGGAAGATCTAACAATGCATATTCAAGAGCTTACTACCACCTATAGGCTTTAGATATCACTCCTTTAATTTAGTACTCAACACCCCACTTCCCAAAATGCTGTTCTGGCTTACTCAGCAGATTCCACCTCTTTCCCAGCCCAAACCTCTTCCCTAGACATTCCATCCATTCCACAATTACAACTGACCAATTCTACTTTGCTGCTGGTACTTTTGCCAGCACTATATCCTTGTTTTCCAAACAGTAAGTAACCCCTTTTCCTTGAGTTCCTACACTCTTGCTCCCTGCGGTCTGAATGCCCAAACATAAGCTGCTCCTGCCTTCCCCTGCCAGCCTCAAAAGTGTGATTAAGAGCTCATGTTGAGAACAGAGGTCTCCTGGTGGCTGCTTTTTCAGACAAAGATCATAATTTTTCATAAGACTAAACCTGGTACCCTATTTTTCATTTACAATAGCGGTTCAGAACAAGAGTCATAGACTTCTGTCAGGAACAACAGAATTCTTGGCTATACTAACCCTAAGGTTTGATTTTTACCACTAGTAAGTTCCTTGGCTCTAGAAAACTGAGTGCCAGAGCAATCCAGTTAAACAGTGACTGCAAACCTACAGAGAGAGGGTAGACTGGGTGACGGCTACCCGGCTGCACTGCTCTTCTAAACACTTACCTGAAACTGGTTAATGAAGGGCGCTATATTGAAGCCAAGAGTTCGTTCTGCCCCCTGGACAGCATTCTCCTCCATCAGTGTCTGTGATTCCACGAGCAACCCAAACATCAGCACATACTGGGGAAAGATCTTGCCTCCAGACTGTAGCAAACACCTGGAGGAAGGACAAATGCTTTAAAAAGCATCTTGATTCCCTATATTTTATAAATATCAGTAACTAAATCATTGGGGATCTAAGACAGTTTACAGTGTAATGGTCTTTAGACTGGTAGCTGGCTGGTAGTTCACAGTGGCAGACTGGTAAACCCCCTGAAAAGTAACCAGTGAGCTGGACGAGTGCAAGTTTTCAGGTTCGGGAAGAGTCATCAGTGGCTATTAAAACTAGAGGCTGAAAGTTTAATTAGGACAAGGATATTTAAGAGTCTCAAAGTTTCACCCCCATAAATGACTTATTTATTACAAAGGGAAAAGAGCAACTTGAGTGGAAAAACCTGATGGATACAACTTAAACCAACTCATCTAAATTCACATCCACAGATCTAGGATAAAGCAACATATGTGCCTCCTAATGTGACCAAACTTCTGTGGTATTCCTCTCTCAAATGAATACTCTTGACTCTAGTAAGAAACATGAGGAACATTCTACAAAATAAAAGGCCTCCACTTTTCGAAACTGTGAATGTCACGAAAGGCTGAGGAACTGTTGCAGAATAAAGGAGACTAAAACTAAATGCAATGTGTGACCCTGGATTGAATTCTGGACCTATGAAGGGCATTACTACCACAAGTGGTGAAATATCCGAGTAAGACTTTGTTTCCCTTAGATATCAGTACTATGTCCATATAGATTTCCTCATTTTGATAAGTGTGTGATGATTATATAAAATGTCCTTTTTCTTACAAAATACACACTGCAGTATTTAGGGGTACAGGAATATGGTATCTGAAACTTTAAGTGTTCAGAGATAATAAAGCATATGTGGCAATACAGTAACAATCTGTGAACCTGGATGTAAGGTTCATGTGTGGTTTTTTGTACTATTCTCTAACTTCTCTGTAAGCTTGAAATTATTTCAGAATAAAAAGTTAAACACTGAAAGAAAAAAAAAGTGATTAAAAATCCAAATACTCTGGAGTAAAATGTATGAATAAAGGGCTAACAAAACAACTTCTCTTCCTACAATTATCTTGGATTCACTTTCTGTTTCCCTGGAAATTCTATAAAGGTGGAATGTCAGCTGAGTTATCAACAACACTGCTTATGATTAAAAAAAAAAGTTTTAAAATGTTTCTTAATGGGTACATGCACCTGGACTAGGAAAACTATAAACTATAAACGCCCACTGGAAAGGTACACCACCTCTGGGCTTCCCGAGTGTGGGGTAACTTGTAACCACATGTTCTATTGCTAGAGCTTGGAAGCTATGCCTATGGGAGAAGTTCCCATCTGAAATATGAGGCGCTCAGGCCAAGGCAGCTCCCACGCCCACATATACAGTGGGAGAGCGGGGCGGGGCGGGGTCGGGGGGCAGGGTCACTGCTGCCATCCAATGAAAGAGGCGTGGAGGATACATTAAGGTACTTTAATCATTTGCCACATTTGAAATCAAATGTTAAATCCCTCATCCTTACTGAACATTCCAAATCAGTTTCCACTTGAACTTCTAGACAGGCTGCTACTACAGACAGCTGGACTTCATACTATCATATATACCTTTCATAGTAAGCTTTTACTATTAAATATTTCTAGTCAGTAAGGATCTATTTATAAAAATACAGGACAAAGTTTTTGACCAATACATACGTTTGTGCATACCTAAAAAATTAGTTCCTATACATTTCTAAAATTGTATGCTATGCAGTTTTCCTGAAAAGATCATTAAAATCTTGACAAACTATAAAACATCACATTCCTCAAAACCTCTTTGGCACTTCGGCTCTTAGTTTCAAATTATTTTAATATTAATTCTGTTTTTACTAAACTGATTATCTCAACCATTTAAAATTATCTAAAACCAGAATATCAACTGAATAACAGTCACAAGACATGGCAACTAAATGTAATACAGACTGCTTGATTAGAACTCGACTGGGGAGGAAAAAAAGCAATGAAGAGTATTACTGGGATAAGCAGGGGAAATTTTAACACAGACTATCCGTTAAATAACACTATTTGATCACTGTTAAGCTTCCTGAGTGTGATCACCTTACTGCGATATGTAGGGGACAGCCCCTGTTCTAAGGAGACACGTGCTGAGCTCTTCAAGTGAAGGGGGAAGGTCAGGAGGCCAACCACCATCGTGGTTCAGCAGAGAAAGCAGTCTTGTGTGTGCTGTTCCTCTTCTTGCAGTTTTTCTTAAGGTTGACATTTTTCAAAGTAAAAAGCTGACAGAAGTTTACAAAAGTTAAACAGGCTGCTCTCATTAACAGCTTGCCCTAAAGACTAGCTGACAGGGAGCCAAATCATAACCAGGTCATTTCATGAGCAAAGAAACAGCAAAGAGATGAATCCTGAGTGTCATGGCCTCAGACTGACTGAGACAAGCCTCCATCAGAAGTCAGGAAGATCTGTCTGCACGAAGTACATGATCATTTAAGTTGTGATAAGTTCTTACATAAATTAGCCTAAAAGTGGACCCCACTGACCCCAATGCTTTACTCATTTTCATTATTCCTGTCCTACCAACTCTTTTAGCATTTTGGGTAAAGTTTAGTAGAAACTGAATCTCCACACAATTAGTAAAACCACATACCTCAACAAAACCACACAGCTCACAATCACACAGCTCTTAACAAAATTCCAATCCATGCCTTTACCAAATCATATACAATTTTAATATCTCCCTAAAGAATTGAAAAAACTTACCCATTTCCCTCAAGTGGATCAAGTTTAATCCTGACAACTCAAGGTACTAAATTTTCTGAACTGAAGTTATCTAATTGTAATCCATTTAAATGAAACCAGATCTAACTTTTCTTAAGATCACAAAGTCTTCAATGAGATACTGAGCCACAGGCTGCACGATGCTTGACTAATCCCCTCCACCCCTATACAGCCACGAGAGGGTACTGTTCTGTGAAATCAGTAAATAAAAAGCACACAGGTTAGTAACAGCCAGCCTTCTAGCCATAAGATCTACAGGAGACAGAACAGGAGGGAGGGTAATACAGTTAAATCGCTTAGGGAGTAACCAGAAAATCAGGCTAAACAAAGTAAAAAGTACATCAGGGGATACCCAACAAGTCAGAAAGGCTGGATCATGTGCTAAAAGCCATGCCAGAGATAAACACCTCACGAAAGCAAGCATGCAGATTATTTTAAAAGGCCACGTTCACACTGTTTTAATCTCAAATCCTGTATATATCCTGTCTTAACTCAGTGATACCATTACTAACGGGAATGTGTCTTACTTATGTGTAGATAAAACAGTAACTCCTTAAAGCTCTGCTTGGCTTTCCTGACACTGAGTGTTTTGTTGTCACACCAAGGCAGCTGCCAGACTCCTCAATGGAATCCTCTGCAAAGCCAATAATGTTTCTGAACCATCTGTGCCTTCAAGGAAAAAAATAAAAATTGTTCCAACTCAAAAGTCTAACCATAAATGGCAAAAATTCTGAAGAAATTCTTCACTGTTTCCTTGTGATCCAACACAAAAGTGTGTTAAAACAGGTTTAAATTAAAAAACAAAAAAAGTCCACCAAGCTTTTAAACTGTCTCCTGTATTTTAATCTAGTGGGACTGAAAAAAAAAAATTAAGAATGAACATTTTAAAACAGTAACAACAAAGGAACTTAATAGTTTGTGAAATGGCTTGTTTTTTCCTTGACCTTTCTTTGGGAGGGCTGGTGTTCAGTGATGTGACAGATGCCTTTTATCCTTATCCTAAAAACAGTCTCACCTCCCAACCGTGAACTTCATCCTCTTTGACCGGTCCTGAGGCCTCTGTGCTGTCAGTAACTAGAGACGATAATGAAAGGCCTGGGTGAGAGTCTGCACACCACTGGCCCCAGGACCAAGGGAAGCCGTGTGCACCTCCAGAGGAGCTGGCAAGGAGCCCGTGCACAAGCTTATTAGGCTGGAGGAACGGAGCACTGGTTCTCTCCTGTTACTCAGGAGGCGTCCCGAGGGGAGAGGGAGAACCCTGGCGAACAGGCTGGTCAAAGGGTTATGAGCATTTTTTCTTTTAATTAATGTATTTATTCTTGGCTGTGCTGGGTCTTCAGCACAGGCTTCTCTCCAGTTGCAGAGTGCGGGGGGCTGCTCTCCAGTTGCAGCAAATGGGCTTCTTACTGCGGCGGCGTCTCCCCGCGGCGGCGCCTCCCCGCGGCGGCGTCTCCCTGCGGCGGCGTCTCGCTGCGGCGGCGTCTCCCTGCGGCGGCGTCTCGCTGCGGCGGCGTCTCCCTGCGGCGGCTCTCACTGCAGCGGCGTCTCGCTGCGGCGGCGTCTCCCTGCGGCGGCGTCTCCCTGCGGCGGCGTCTCCCTGCGGCGGCGTCGTCTCCCTGCGGCGGCGTCTCGCTGCGGCGGCGGCGTCTCCCTGCGGCGGCGTCTCGCTGCGGCGGCGTCTCCCTGCGGCGGCGTCTCGCTGCGGCGGCGTCTCCCTGCGGCGGCGTCTCCCTGCGGCGGCGTCTCGCTGCGGCGGCGTCTCCCTGCGGCGGCGTCTCCCTGCGGCGGCGTCTCCCTGCGGCGGCTCTCACTGCAGCGGCGTCTCTCTGCAGCGGCGTCTCTCTGCAGCGGCGTCTCGTCGCCGAGGACGAGCTCGCGGGCTCCGGAGCACAGGCTCAGCAGGTGTGGTGCACGGGCCCAGATGCCCTGCGGCATCTGGGATCGTCCCCGACCAGGGACTAGACCCATGTCTCCGGCACTGGCAGGCAGTTTCTTGGCCAAACCACCAGGGAAGCCTGCTGCTAGCGTTCCGTCGCCAGAGGTGCCATACATCCTGCAACACACTGTCCCCCTCCCACCTCTCCCAAAACACTGTCCCACCCACGCCACTGGTAGGACCCCTCCCTCTACCGAGAGACACACCAAAAAGGAACTGTAGGCAGCATATAAGTTGTTTCCCACTAAAATAACTCATCAGTCCATCAATGAGTGGATAAGCAAAATGTGACAACATAATACATACAAAGGAACATTATTCCACCTTAACAAGGAAGGAAATTCTTACATGTACTACAACATGGATGAACCTGGAGAACATGATGCTAAGTGATATAAGACAGTCTCACACACACACACAAAACTGCATGATTCCAGTCATATGATGCAGAGTAGTCGCACTCAGAAGCAGAGTAGAATGGTGGTTGTAAGCAGCTGCGGGGAGGGTGGGATGAAGAATTACTGTTTAATGGCTATAAAGTCTCAGTTTTACAAGATGAAAAGAGTTATGAGAATGGTTGGAAGTAATGACTGCACAATATTAATAAAATATTTATAATAATACTACTGAACTTAGAGATGGCTAAGATGAAAAATTTCATGTTATGTTCATTTTACCACAATAAAAAAAAGTCAGAAAAATAATTAAAACTAAAAATAAACCGTTAGGTAAACAGTACATCTTTCCACAGTGATTCTGCCAAATAAGTCAAACCTCATTTGTGTGACAAATTTGGGGAGCTAAAATGCCTTCAAAGGCATCTAGTCCAGGACCCCTCATTTCATAACTGAAGACAACAGGTATTAAATGGCTTACAGAAAATGTTACTACTTTAGGAATTCAGGGACAAATCTGAGACTAGATTCACACCCTTTCAGCTCCTTGTTCTACAATCTATCTAAAGTACACTTGTTTAAAATTTTAAGAGAGAGAGAGTATGAGTATATATTTCTATGTATGTATGCATGCATGCCAGACCTCTGTATCCCCATAATCTAGGGTATGTAAAAGTTTGTTTTAAACAATACAAAATGGTAGTGATTTTTACTGGTTACCTCATATGAAAAGGTAAGTGCAGTTAACAAAAGAAAATGCATATGAAACCTAAAATATAGTTAACTATATAAGCAAATGCTTTTTTCCTGACAATCTGCCTTCTGCTGCCACAATTTGGTATGCATTCTCACCAGTGCTCCTATACTGTTCGTATAGGAGCCACAAAAGTTAAAACCTATAAATTCAGGGGGGATTCCTTTGGGGGGGGGGGAACTCAATAATAACATGTACAGAAAAAGAAAGACACGAAGTCACAGGTCCTGAAAAGCAAAGCTTGAGGAACACACAATGATCATGACTCATTCGTGCAGTTACGCTATTAAGGAACTAAGAGAGTTTACATGAAATCTGAGCTCAAATAATCCAAAGATTGTATTTTTGTGTTTTACCTGGATATTGCAGCCTTTTCCATTATTTCCTGCTGAATGAGTCCAGATGGCTCAATGACATCCAATATAATTATACTCCACAATTTGTCTGATTTTGGCCTTTGCAACACAGCAGACTCATCTTCCACGTGTCTCAACCAAAACTCAAGTGTGTCTTTAGGAAAGTGATTGGCTTCACATATGAGGTCCAGAGTGACACGATGCTGGTCTTTCTCCACAGAACTGTAAGGTTTAACCTGCCCAAGAGTGCCAGCAATCACAGGCAGAACAGAGAAGCCCTCAGACACATCTAACACATACAAAGGCTCAGGGATGCTCCGGTCAGCATTACTCGGTCCACTTTCACAGCTCATCTCGTTATTCTGACACTGAGTATCCATGGCCTGACCCAGTTTCTCCAGAGTCAATGAAGACAACACTTTCTTCATTGCCATTTTAAAGCCTTCGTGGTATGGGATGTTATTAAGCAAAGCGATTTCTGTAGATTCCAATACACAGGTCTGCTCCACAACATCTGGCTTACTGGTCTGAAGATTGGCCAGAGCACTGCAGAGTTCAGCCTCATTTCCGAAAGACAGCAAGTCTTTATTCCTGGTAAAACTTTTCCCGACCTCCATCTCATGTTCTGAATGGAAGACATTGATACTCTGGATTCTTAAGTAACAATCTTGACAAGACACTTCCATCATCACCTGGTCCCCAGGCTTTATCCAGTAGTCTTTGTAAAACAGGAAGAAAGGGAAAAAAAAATGTAATCGATGAATATGAGTGTTTATAAGCCCAAGGATCACACAAACACCTCGGTCCTCCCCCCATGTTTTAAACAACTACAGGAAAGACTACATTTATGGACTTAATTACAATTAAGTGAATTAATCTGTCTTTAAAAAAAACTAGGGAAATGCCTTCAGCTTTACATAAGGTAAAATTGATGCCTAAAGAGCCAATTAACTTACAGCATAATAGATTCAACAGCTCATTATTCAACCCTAACTAACAGCATTATAGTGCTTTTACTGTAATCAATACATATCATCAATGACCCCGTAATAGAGGGTGGGGGAAGGACTATAGGAGACTCCCAATCTTCTTTGTTAACGAAGCCAGCAATAACAAAGATAGATGAAATTCAGAAATCAATACCAAACCTCACTTTAGCTTAAAGGGACATTCTTTTCTCTAAGACAAATTTCTGAAAAAACAAGGCAGCATTCAATAGCACCTTATCAGTAATATTTCTTAACTCTAAGTATTTAGATATTCTTAAATGTTTAGAAATCTGAAAAGGTAAGGAAGGACTAAGTCCTACAATAAAAACTACATCGTGGACTTCCCTGGTGGTACAGTGGTTAGGAATCTGCCCTCCCATGCAGGGGACACAGGTCCGATCCCTGAACCGGGAAGATTTCACAAGCCGCCGGCTCTAAAGTCCACCACTACTGAAGCCCGTGAGTCTACAGCCTGCGCTCCGCCACAAAAGCAGCCACTCAAAGAGAAGCCTGCGCACTGCAGAAAAAGAGGAGCCCCTCTCATCACAACCAGCAATAAGAACCCAGTGCAACCAAAAATAACTAAATCAAAGTAACAATAATAAAAAGACTATTGTCCATGAGCTTTCACACGTGGTAAAACTTTATAAAGTGTAAACATAACTGCACTTTCTTATCAGCCATAGAGCCCCGCTGAAAATACAAGTTGCTATTCTTGTGTTTACACGTTTAAAATATCCTTTCCCTAAGGATTTTTTTAAAAATACCATCTAAGTTACTGAGAGTTAGAATAAACAAACAAAATTTTAAAATGTTACTTATTCAGTGCTAGTCACTATGGTAGGCATTTTACATTCGGTATGTCTAATAACTCCTACAACAATCCTGCAAAGTAGACAGCATTGTCACCCCCTCACTTTTCTTTTTCTTTCTTAGCACAACCGCAACACAGCTCACAGGATCCTAGTTCCCTGGCCAGGGATTGAAACCGGCGCCCCCACGACAAAAGCTGGGAGTCCTAACCCCTGGACCACCAGGGAATTTCCAGCACCCTTCCATTTTTATAAATCACATAACAAAAGCTCTAAGAAATAACCAGCAAGACCAGCAAAGGAGTATTAGCAAAGATTTGATTTCAAATTTATCTGACTGAGTCTAGAACCATACTCTGCCACAATACTATACTGATTCCATGACTTAACGGCCTTGCCAAATTAGATCCTTGATGATGGACAGACTATACAGAAGTAAATATTACCTTCCAGTTATAAAACAGTAGAATTTTTCTATGTAATACAACTGCTGTAAACTATATTGAACCACATCAAATTACTAGTAAAAACTTTCTTTATAAAAAGTTATCTTTGGGACTTTCCCTAGTGGTCCAGTGGCTAAGACTCCACGCTCCCAATTCAGGGGGCCCAGGTTTGATCCCTGTTCAGCGAACTAGATCCCAAATGCCACAACTAAGAGATCCCACATGATAAAAAAATATATTTTTACAAAGTAAGTAAATAAAAAGTATCTTTAACATAGGACTTCCCTAGGTAAGTTCATGGATTCATGAACTCTAAACTGCAAGATTCTGTACTTATATGAGTGTGCATATTTTTAGGGCCTGGGGCTCCACAGATGCCGTCAGATTCTGTGAGCAATAAAAATTTTTGCTCTTTAAGTAATATTTCTCCACTGTGTTCCCAAAAAATGGACTAGCATTTCTCTCATCTACTCATAACAAGAGTAATAGAGCTGAGGCAATGATTTAATGATAAATAGTTTTGAGTGGTATGAAGCAGATTTGTGTTTTCACCTTTTTTTTTTAATATTGGAGTGTAGTTGATTAACAATGTTGTGTTAGTTCCAGGTGTATAGCAGTGGTACATATACACGTATCTATTCTTTTTCAAATTCTTTTCCCATTTAGGTTATTACAGAGTGTTCGGCAGCGTTCCCTGTGCACTACAGTGGACCCTTGTTGGTTATCTAGTTTAAGTGCAGCAGTGTGTACAGGTCGATTTAAGTCTCTCTTCTTAACCATACATATCACTTAAAACTACTTTTAAAAAACAAAGAAACAGCAAATTCTGAAAGATTTAACCAGTCTCCCTTGACTGGAAACTTCACATTCAATTTTCTGACACGGACTCAAATGCTTAGAGGATTAAGACAACATTATTTTTTTTTAAAAGAAAAACAACAAAAAATTAGACAAGATATACCTGCAAGATCATGAACAGGGTAGACAGCCTGTTCCCAGCACGTTTCCTCACTAGGACTTGTGGATAAACTGTGCTCGTCATCAAGGTGCAGTACAAACCAAACCACAATAGCATCAAGTATGCCTTCTTTAGTGACAGGGATACCAATCTTATCAGGTTTGTTAGTTGCAAGGCTTTTTAATTCCTGACAAAAATGTAAAAGGAATAAGAGGATTTTAGACATTTAATACATGCATGCCCCAGTATCATATCACTTCCCATTTCTATAAGTTCTCAGCCCTGCCCAGAACCCTTAGGGGATCAAAATCACAGCATACCTATAACCATCTAAGCATACTGAATGGGAAGATGTGATATACAGTATATGGTAGGGAATACCGCGAGTCATTACAATGAGGCAGATACATATTACTGATGTAGAAAAAGTCCATGACATACTGTTGAATGAAGGTAGCAAGTGGTGAAGCAAGAGGGATTATTCTATTCTAAAAAATGTGTGTGTGCATTCGTGTGTGTATGTGTGTGTGTGTGTGTGCAGATTAGAAAAGCAAGTCTGAAAAGACTATTTCAAGCTGGTGACCCGGGGAAAGAAGGACCTAGATTTTAAAAAGGAAGATACAAGGTGGGAGGGGGGACCGGGATGGGGAATACATGTAAATCCATGGCTAATTCATTTCAATGTATGACAAAAACCACTGCAATGATGTAAAGTAATTAGCCTCCAACTAATAAAAAATAAATAAATAAATAAAAAATAAAAAGGAAGATACATACTTTTTCTTCTTCCTTTTTAATGTATTACTTGAAAATGTTAAACAGGCAGATATTACTTTCAAATTTAAGGTCTTAATAAGGTGTTTTTTGGGGGACTGTTGCAGAGAAGAAACATTAAAATATTGAAACACTGTTGGTGAACACGTGGAGATTCGGGGAGCAGGATGCTCTTGGAGATGGCACGGGAGCCCTGCTCGCCTTTGCTCACCCCTATCCCTAAGCATCTCCTCATGTGACTGTCCCCAAGTAACATCCCTGTCTAATAAGCCTAATAAGTAAAACGAGTAATAAGTAATGTTTAAGAGCCTAATAAGTAACATGCTTCCCTGATTTTGTGAGCCACTCTGGTAAATCAACAGAACTCAGATCATTGGAACTTAACAATTTATGGACTATCACTTAGTAAAGAATCCGCCTGCAGTGCAGGAGACCCCGGTTGGGGAGAGGTCAATTCCTGGGTTGGAAAGTTCCACCGGAGAAGGGACAGGCTACCCACTCCAGTATTCTTGTGCTTCCCCTGTGGCTCAGCTGGTAAAGAATCCACCTGCAATGCGGGAGACCTGGGTTCGATCCCTGGGTTGGGAAGATCCCCTGGAGAAGGGAACGGCTACCCACTCCAGCAGAGAAGTCCATGGACTGTGTAGTCCATGGGGTCGCAGAGAGTCAGACATGACTGAGTGACTTTCACTCACCTTGAAGCACAGATGTTAACCTGGGTTTGTGTCTGGAGACTGAGGAGGGGTGGGGGAAGGGGGAAGGACCGAGGAAGGGCGTGTGCAGTCATGCAGGGATGAGGACTTAAAAGAACAAAAAAAATTGCGACACTGCTGTATCAGAAGACAGACGCTGGCAAAGCTCAGCCTCAGCAATGCCCAAGTATTAATTTAGTTCCATATCACCGCAAAACAAAACGAAAAACCTATTAACAACTGATAGGGGAAAGCTTTTATTAAATTATAAAGATCTTAGGTGAAAATGACACTCACAACGTCTTCTGTCCCCTGGCAAGTTTCATCTCAAAATCTTAACGTACTTAAGGTTAATATACTTAAACATTTAGCCTTACTTAGAGACCATCAGAGAAGGACTCGGTGTAGCTTTCTCAAACTCCTTGGGCTCCTTCTCTGCTCAGTGCAGGCCCACACACACACAGATACATTAGGATGATGCCAGCTTCCTGGTTTGCCCAAGACTGTTTCTCAGGAACCTCTCAGTCCTGCACAAGCCAAGACGGCTGGTCACCCTAACACCCAGACAACCTAGAGATCTGAGTTATGTTTCATGTCAAGGAAAACTGTTCAACTGAAATGAAAGACAGAGAAAAGCTGGAAGACCTAGGTTATAATTCCTGCCCTTGCATTCATATCGGGGGTTGGGGAGGGATTAACGTAATAGCACAAGGATAACTGTAACTGTATTGCAGTGCTGTTTTAACAGCAACCTCAGGACTTCCTTGATGTTACAGTGGGTAAGAATCCGCCTGCCAACGCAGGGAAAACGGGTTTGATCCCTGGTCTGGGAAGATCCCACATGCCTCGGGACAACTAAGCTCTCACGCGGCAACTGCTGAAGCCCGCAAGTCCTAGGGCCTGTGCTCTGCACCAAGAGAGGACACTGAGATGAGAAGCCATGCTCTGCAACCAAGAGTAGCCTTCACTCGCCACAACTAGAAAAAGTCCAGGTGCAGCAACGAAGACCCAGTACAACCAAAAATAAATATATAAGCGAGCCACCTAAGAATACATGTGAAAGCACCAGGTACATTGCACAGTCCCAAAACCTTTGGGATTTTTTTCCTCTGTATTTAAAAGTAAAGTAATTAGCCTCCAACTAATAAAAATAAATGAAAATTAAATAAATGTTTTCAAATAAAAAGTTTATAAAACTTAAAAAAATAAAAGTAAAGCAAATAATCATTTTCCTTACACACAGTAAGTGGAATCCCATGCATATTCATAAGACTGTCCTATGTATTAACTATTTTAAACAATGCGTGAAATTTAACATTTAAAACCAGTAACTAAATTTTTGTTTTTACCTGAAGATTGTTGAAATCTACTGTCATAATTTCAAAGCACTCTGTCAAAGCCAAATATCCTCCAGGAACTCGACTCATCTTCTCGGTTGTATAAGGTTCAATTGTTTCTTCTCCATCTACAGAAGAATAAGCTGGGCTCTGAAATTTCACATTAGTTGGCAAACAGATTCCAGCAACGTCCTTAACACCCACCCTGGTGAGAAGGGGAATGAGAGAGGAAAGGGAAAAAGATGGGTTGGTTTTTTTCTTTTTTTTTTTTAAAGAATCAAGTAACACTGTCTAATACTGAATCCAGCAAAAATAAGCACAAAAATGCAATAAAATATCATAGACAAAGGTTTCTTAAACACATTGACATACACAATCACTAACTATAAATGAAAACAAATAATAGGTGTACATTAAAATTAAGAATTCCCCTCATCAAAAGATATCCAGGAAGAATGTTAAAGGCAAGCCACTGAGTAAAGGACATTTGTAATACATCTACTCAACAAAGGACAAATATCCAAAATATATTTTTTAATGCCCACAATAAAAGAAATCCAAAAATGGGCAAAAGACTCGGACACTTCACAAAAGAACAAATAGCCAATATGAAAAGTCAGTCATGAGGGAAATGAAGTTAAAGCCATGCTACACAACCAACAGAATGGGGAAAATAAACAGTCCATATCAAGTATTGAAAAGTATACAGGCTTGTATACTACTGGTAGGAATATAAAATTAAAAAGACCCCTTTGGAAGCGTTTCATAGTTCCTATTCAGGCTGAACATGACTATTCTAGATTCACTCTTAATATGGGAACCTCAAGGTGTATGACATTTGCACTTCCAGAAACATGGCCAAGGGAAATTCATACACACAACCACCAAAAGAATGTTTAAGAATGTTTATAGCTGTGCTATAAACACAATACTCCCCAAACTGGATATGACCTAAACATCCACCAACAGCAAAATGGAGGAATGCATTGTGGTGTATTCATACGACAGGCATACTCCGCAGAAATGAGAATCAACAAACCACACACAAGAACACAGGCGTGTTGAAATAAGGAAGCAAGCATGAGACTTCATACTGTATGATACCATTTGTGTGAAATTCAAAACAGACAAAATAATCTATGGTGTCAGAAGTCAAGACAGCAGACACTCTTGGGGGTGTGGGGCGCTGGTAGCTGGAAGGGGGTTCTTCCTAAGGACCTGGTGGGGTGGGGGTGGGGTTCTGGACCTTGATCTGAGCACGGGTACATATGTATCGACTTCTTGAATCCATCATAAATGTATGGTTTATGTGCTTGCTATAACAATGTTTGATGTCAATAAAAATTTACACTGGGAAAAACGCTTGATGAGCATTTTAGAAACACCATCTTGTAACAGGAAACACTTCAACCTCCTCTCATACATACTCATTTATTAGCTTCTCTGTCTTTACAGGGCTTCATGCAGTCTACTACTATCAAATGGAAGTATTAATGAGTTTAACCATAACTAAATTGGAAATCACAAGTTACAGAAACAAAAAGAATGTGACAAGTTCCCTTTCAATTTCTTACCTAGTACATGAACATAAACTTACTGTCAAAACTTCAAACAATGTAGTAAAAAGTGAAAGTCCACCTTCACAGCATCCATTTCCTCCCTGTGAGAAGTTTGATGTGTGTGCCCTCCCATCTTTTTCCTTCTGTGTGTAATCATATGTATGTATGTTGCTCAGACCCACTATACTTATTTTCCTCTGCTCTTAACTCTTTATTTTGAAAATGATTTCAAATTTATAGAAAGGCTTCCAGTGTGGTCTAAAGAACTCTCACATCTTTTAACCACATTCATCAAGTTTTTAATAGTCTACCACATTATTTGTACCATATTCTTTCTCTCTCCACATATACTCTTTCTTCTGAGCCATTTGAGAGAAAATTGCATTCATCATACCCATTTATCCTTTCATAGATATACTTGAGTGTATCTTTATTATAAACAAAAGGATATTTTCTTAGTCATAACACATCAAATGCAGTATTATTTCATCTTCATATCAGAATATAGTTCATATTTATATTTAGTAACTGAATCAATAAATCAAAACTGTCTTGTATAATTTCCCCCCCCACTCCCAATACAGGATCATGATTTCAATTTAGCTGTCATATCCTTTAAATCTCTTCAATTTTTGCTTCTCATGATGTGGACAATTTTGTTTTGGCCATACCATGTTGCTTGCAGGATCTTAGTTCCATTTATTAATCTATTTGTTATAAGTAGGGACTTATGGATTCTTACTTTATTCAATGGAACTGTCCTTATATATCTTGGTGCTTAAAATGTCCAAGATTTGGCCAGAGGGAGACACTTCCAAACATGCTCCTGTGACCTTTAACCACCCACATCATTTTCTTCAGCAGTTCCTTAAATTTCTGACCCAAGTTATTTCACAGTCATCTTCAATCTGTTCTGCCCCAGTCTGGGAAGCAGCCATTTCTTCAAGGAGTTACAGTTGCCCGTGGTGAGGAATGGTATTCAAAAGCTAAGATTTGAGGGCCATGTATGCTCACTGCTCCTAGAATTATGGCTTCTTTTTCACTAATCGTCATTAACTTCTTTCCCTCTCTACATATGCACCTTAACTGTTTCCTTTAAAGTACTGCACTGGGTGAATGCTTCATCAGATGCAAGAAGTATGCAGATCGTTTTTTGTTTTGTTTTTTCCAATTACAGTGTTACAGTAAGCATCCCTGTACACATTTATTAGGACAAATTATCAGAAGTGGAAACATTTCGTAACAGACTATACACACCTTTAGTTTTGTTAGATGACGCCAAATTGAACTACTAAAATTTTGCACCAAAAGGGTATACATTTTCCCCCTATCTATGAGAAAATAGGCTTCCCTGGTGGCTCGGTGGTAAAGAATCCATCTGCCAATGCAGGAGACCCAGGTTCAATGCCTGGGCCAGGAAGATCCCCTGGGGAAGGGAATGGTAACCCACTCCAGTATTTTTGCCTGGGAAATCCCACGAACAAGGAACCCGGTGGGCTACAGTTCACGGGGTCTCAAAAAAGTCGGACATAACTTGGCGACTAAACAACAACATGAGAAAGCAGGATATTATCTCTTTTGTTGGCCCCACTGTGTGGCTTGCAGGATCTCACTTTCCGACCAGGGATCAAACCTGGGGCCTCGGCAGTGAAAGTGTGGCATCCCAACCACTAGGCCACCAGGGAATTCCCCTTATCAATCATTTTTAATGTTTCAGAATGTAAACAGTTAAAAATGTTATCCTATTGATTTAATTTCCATTTCTCTCATTAATAGACAATTGCAAATAAGTTTCAGTTCAGTTCAGTAGCTCAGTCCTGTCTGACTCTTTGCAACCCCATGGACTATAGCACGCCAGGCCTCCCTGTCCATCACCAACTCCCGGAGTTCACCCAAACTCATGTCCATTGAGTCAGTGATGCCATCCAACCATCTCATCCTCTGTCATCCCTTTCTCCTCCCGCCCTTAATCTTTCCCAGCATCAGGGTCTTTTCAAATGAGTCAGCTCTTCGCATCAGGTGGCCAAATTATTGGAGTTTCAGCTTCAACATCAGTCCTTCCAGTGAACACTCAGGATTGATCTCCTTTAGGACGCACTGGCTGATCTCCTTGCAGTCCAAGGGACTTTCAAGAGTCTTCTCCAACTTAACTTTATTCTAAAAGTTGGAAATTTTACCTCAGCTTGTCATCTGCCTTTTAACTTTATACTATCTTTCACCAGATACTCAATTTTCTTTTAATGTGTTAAATTTGTCCATCTTTTATGGCTTCTAGATCCTCCCTGTTTTGCTTTGGAAAGCCTTCACCACTTAATGGATTTTTTACACTTAGATACTTAATTCATTTTGGAATCAAAAGTAAAGATCTAACTTTAACCATTTGAAGGACAGGGAGGCTCGTGTGCTGCAGTCCAAGGGGTTGCAGAGTCAGACACGATTGAGCACCTGAAGAACAACAATCTTACCCAAGTGAAGTACTTCATCTCCATTTACTAAATAGTTTATCCTTTCTCCACTCATATGAAATACCTCATCTGTATCACATACTAAATCCCTATAAATTCAAAGGTGTATCTAGAGTCTTTAGTGTATTATACTGATCTATTTTTTCTATTTCTGCATCAATAAATTACTGTTTTTTTATTTCTAGTTTTTATATCTACTAAACCAAGTTTCTTTTTTTTTTTTAATTTAATATTTTTATTTATTTTTTGGCCTTTCTGCATGGCATGTGGGATCTTAGTTCCCTGACCAGGGATTGAACCCGCATTCCCTAAATTGGAAGCACAGAGTCTTAACCCCTTGACCACCAGGGAAGTCCCTAAACCAAGTTTCTTAAAACCCAAAACCTCTAAACTCTGGGAACTGCAACACTAGGAAACTACTCTTAAGAAATCATGAAGCACATCTATTAACATGAAGAGGCTCACTAGAGCTAATATATTTACTGATATTTTAATAGATTTACTGATACTGATCATTTTTACTGAAGCAAAATGAAATTTATACACACACACATTTACTTACACAGAGCTGACAACCAAACTAGCTCACTCTAATTCAGCCAATCTGCTGGCAAAGGCCACTTTCTGGATAGTACCTATGCCTGATCAACCGCTAACTACTTTACTTATCACCACCCTGTGACATACACTGAGGAGTGTAAGGAGGAATATACTATGAAGATGAGCAGTAGCTATCTATCAGTGAGGCGCTCAGGATGATTTTTATTTTCTTCTTTAAATCACCAGTATTTCCTAAAATATTTATGTGTTACATTTACTACTACTGAGTTATCAGATGTAGGGCCTCCTTAAAAAGTCCTAGAACAATATGGATCAACACTTTAGTAAAATTAAAAAATTCATTAATGTTCAAGAAAAAGAAGTAACCAAGAAGTTTTTATAACTAAAAAAAATTTTCACCTGTATCACACTGCATAAATCTCAGCATCTCGAGGGTACAAAGATCCTGAAATTTCATCCCATGCACCAATAAAACATTATAATATCAACAGTTACTAAGAACAGAAAACTGGGAGAAATAAAATTATTTTCACACAGAAATTTTTATTTCACTCTAAAATTAGTTTGAACTTAGTATTTTTCTCATGAATCTATCACACATCAAAAGGATACTATGTTGTATCAAAACTAAATTGTCCACTAGAAAACTGAAAGCTGATTGTTAATCCAAGAGTCTTAGTTTTAAAGACAGTTTTAAAGACAAAAAAAAAAGCAAAAATAAAATTAAGACTGGAATAAATATCATGAATTTAAAGGTCAGAAGATGATACATTCTCATCCAAAAGTCCACTAAATAACCTTTTAAATATAGGCAACTCCTCAAAATTACTGAAATATTTTTTAATATTTACTGTTTAAATAATCACTTACCTATGATGTCTTCTTATCTCTGCACATTCTACTGCCATCCCAAATATAACAGCACTTGCTGGTATAACTTTCCCATATTTTTCACAATTACCATTTTCACCTTTGGTCTAAAAATATAACAGTAAAAATTATATTCTGCTACATTGATGTCAAAATATTTTTGTCAAAATATGTGTGCATGATGGCAAGCTATGAAAATTTATAAGAAAGCTTAGAAAAACAATAGCTAATGATAAGCAGGTTAAGTTTTTTTTTCCTTTAAAAAGTTTATTTCCATTTATATATATATATATATATGAATGTGTATGTGTAAGTATACATATATCATATATATGCGTGTGTGTGTGTATATATGTATAAATTTTTTTCTTTTTTTAAGTACTAGTAAGAAGAAAAGGAGAGAGGGAAGTGGGAGCTAGAAGCCTCTAATTTGCACACAAGAAAAGATCTTTGGGTATGACTTTAATGAAGAGACCAAAATCACCATTACCTACTTGAAAAACAAACTGCTCTTCTTTTAACCTTTCATTAGCTATTTTAAATCCAAATAATTTTATGTAAGTAGTCAATTCTTATTACATGTTAAAATCCTTTCTTTCATAATACATATATCAATATATACATGAAAGCTACAGTTTATGGGCCACAGTAGAGGATTTCAATGTAAAATACAACTTGGCAATTATAAGAGTCAATTCTGTCCAGTCTAGGTCCAAGTGGTACCTTAAAATCATACCACACCGGTTACCCATTACATTCCCTTTTGGTAAATTTGCCAAATAAACAATATGAGCAGTGAAGCTGTAAAGCTCAAAATACTTCCATTTCTCAACCTCACTCAAGAATTCCAGAGTCAATCCCTTCATCACATAACCTCAATTCCTAAGAATTCCTGCCTGTATACCCCACTTGGGCACACAAGAATACACTGCACTATGTTATTAAACGTATTTTGTTCACACGGATTACTTGCCAGCTATATAGTATGTACCTCAATAGTGGGACGCATCTCCTGTTGCTTTGCCAACTACGCTAGGGGCTCAGTGAACCATCTACTGACTAATGAATTCTTAATCAAAGTTAAGAGTTCTCATGCTGCTTACCTTTGGCTGCAAAAGTAAATGCTCCCATGCGTGAATCAAACTCTCCACAATCCCTTCTCCAAATAAACCTGCATCGACAGTTTCTGTTACAACTAGGGACACTCTATAGAACGATTTTTTAAAGATATATGTAAGTAAAATATCATGCTATTTATGTAAAAGATGTCAAAGCTGAGAGAAGGAAGAATATATTATAGACACAGCACAAATACAAAATTTTCTCATACATTTCATGTTTAACATCTACCCTTGAATCCTAAGGAACTCTAATGTTTCTCCCAGGCTCCTCTGTTCTCCACGGGCAGGTTCCTGGCGGGGACAGTAGGGGTCACCTTCACTTGACCTGCTGCCTCCTGGGTTATTCTTTCATTGCCTAGACCCTAAGGATTGGTTCATATCCGTTACTTTTACCAGCCCCGCTCCTTAACCCTGAGTAACTGGACATCCATCCTAAGTGTTCTATACAAATACTTCCTACCATCAGTGACTCCCCTACAGACAACATGGAGTACAGTGAGAGAGCCTCCCCTCCAAACCCTTCTCCCACTTCCATTACCCATGTTTATCTCTCATATGTTGACTGTCCCCCTCCTGTCACCTCTCATGCTTTACCCACACCTGGAGTTTTCACCAAAGCCTAACCCGCAGAGTTCTGGTCTCTCTCTATTCTTTCTAGAAAATCTCACCCAAAAACACACCCAAAAAAAGTTTCTCCCTTCATCGAACTTCTTTAGTGCTCACTGCCAGTATCATTCGTTTCTGTAGTTACAAGAAAAAGATATTTTCAAGAATATTCCTTATCTTCCTATCTTGACTATAGCTTCCTTGGTAACAGAAAACAGCTTTAGTATCCTCTACCGCGCCTGTGGGCCTCACAGGTGGCACTAGTGGTTAAGAACCCGCCTGCCAATGCAGCTTAGACGTAAGACACGTGGGTTCAATCCCTGGGCCGGGAAGATGCCCTGGAGAAGGGATTGGCAATCCACTTCAGTATTCTTGCCTGGAGAATCCCATGGACAGAGGAGTCTGGCGGGCTACAGTCCATGGGGTCACGACTTCAGTCGGACACGACTGAAGCACAGTATGGCACTGTGCCTGAAACCAGTATTTTATATACATACACAAAATTTTCAGTATTCATGATTGCATATATCTAGAATGCAAAAGGCATCTCAAAATCATCTGACATCTTCCAAGTCTCTAGATTTGCTCAAGGTAAAAATAAATCATTATTATGATTGGGCTTCACAGGTGGCTCAAGCAGTAAAGAATCTGCCTGCAATGCAGGAGACATGAGTTTGATCACTGAGTCAACAGAGCCTCTGGAGAAGGAAATGGCAACCCACTCCAGTATTCCTGCCTAAGAAATCCCAAGGAGAGGGGACCCTGGCAGGCTACAGTCCACAGGGTCGCAAAGAGTTGGACACGACTTAGTGACTAGACAACAACAAATTATTATTATTATAAACCATATCTCTTCATTCAAAGCCAATACATCCTTTCTATAAAACTATGTGTGAGAAAAAAGTGGATTAAGGTAATGTAACTTTGACTCACACTATGTACTGAATTGGGTACCAACCAAAAGTCACACTGAAGCGCTAACTCCCAGTGTGACTGTATTTGGAGATAGATCTTTATGAGGTTAATTAAGGTTCAATGAGGTCGTAAGAGTGAACTCCTAATCTGATGGGACCTGTGTCCTAATAAAAGAGGAGGTGATCAAAGCACTGATCTCTCTTCTCCTCGCGGGCACAGAGGAAAGGCCATGTAAGGACACAGCAGGACGGCCATCTGCAAAGCTAGCAAGAGAGCTCCTGCCGGAAACCAAATTGCCAGCACCCACGATCATGGACTGCCAGCCTCCAGAGCTGTGAGAAGATAAACGTCTGTAATTCCAGCCACTCTAGTCTGTGGTATTTTGTTAACGGCAGCCTGATCAGACTAAGACAATTGAGGACACTATTTCTATAAAATGTATTTAATATCTGCCTCAACAATCTAACAGGACTTCTTTCATGAAAACAAACCTAGAGACAATTGAAAAGCGTATCATGTAAATTTAAATATTCTTAAACATATAGGGAGGAAGACTTTTCAAATCATAGTCCCATGGATGACAAAGCATAAAAAAGCCCTATTTCAATGTGAACTGAATTTAAGTAAGAGGAAAACAGAGACTGCCCAGGGGAGGTAGTAACACAAGTGCTACACAGAGAAAAGTGTATCTAAAAACGATAGTTTGTTGGACCAGACGATTTTTAAATCCCCTCTAGCTCTAAAATTCCATCCCCTTGTGATATGGATCAAAATGAAATAACACTAAAAAGTTGAGACTTATGACATAATATTCAAAGCATTTGAAGAGGGGAAGTCAAACTACATTGACAGCTGATGCTTCCAAAACTTTCATTTTAGCCAAGAATATTACCACCAAATGGGATTAAGTCCATCAAGCTTAATCTACTCATGCATTACGTTTACAATTTTTAAATAGCTATGTACCATAGGAGGTATGATCCATTTTCACAACCAGAATACTAGAATGAACAAAGATAAAGTAACTTGCTAAAGCTGACGTTTATTGATTAAATCCCTTGCTGCATATTTTTCTCAAGATCTTCAAATCCTCTTTGTCAAGAATATGACATTATGAAACTTCTTCTTATGCTGAACTATCCTATATCTGTACCTTCACAATATAAAGGTTTCAGCCTTTCTATTTGGACTAGAAGCTAGAAATGTGAATATCTTAATTCTTAAGAAGTAAAACAGTGGATTATAAACAGTAAAATTAGTTCATGGCATAATACCTTTCAGGAATGTGTTTTGGAATTTTTATGTCAAGCGACTTCATGTGTAAGAGTTTGATCCCTTCTTCCATCTTGTTTGCTGCCACTACATCACAGGCAAGTTCATACATGGTCTTGGATAACTCACAGGCATACACAGAATGTGCTCCAGCCTTCCTAGCAAACATGCTACAGGGGGAAAAAGTGTTCCATCAAAAAAATAATCTACTGTTTTCTTTTCAAATTTCAGTGAAATTATGAAATACGGGGTTTTCCTTTTATTCTTTACCACAACCATTATTTACTCTGCATTTGAAAAAACGAACTAATATTCTCGCCAAGAAACAAGTCAGACAATAAATCATAACATCCACCTTACTAAGACAACTGTCATGCAGAAGGCTAATAGACTTTTAAAAACTAGACTCAACCAGAATGTTAATGTAAAACCTACTCGTAAAAGTATTATGCAAAATTTCAATGATAACTCCAAATGTTTCTTGATGACTATGTCAAGTTCTTAATAAAGAAAAAGTTATAGTGAAAATGACAATAATAATCGCTGCATGAATAATCATAACAAGATTATGAGAAATAAATTAATCTCTATTTTTAAATTTCACTGTCAAAATTTTCGACATTTGATAAAATCTTTAATTTACATTAGTATACATGTATATGTAATTAAAACACAATTCCAACAAACCTAAGTATTCCAGTTCCTGCTCCAATATCCAAAACACTTTTGGAGCCCGAACGCACCGCCTTTTGGATTGCTGCGTTATAAATTGTGTTCCTTTTGGTGTCATTAAGCATGATAAAGTGCCAGCGTTCCACCAACCAGTTTGCAACACGATAAAAATTCTCCTTTGCATCATTGAAATCAGGGTTGAGCTTCACTGCTTTATGAAAATACCCAGCTGCTTCATCTCTAAAGCCCATTCTAGAATGAAAAATGACAAATGAAACATTCAACTATACACTGTTAATGCCTTGGTTCATGTCACTCATCTACCCTGAGAACCCCCCTCCAGCACTCCAAATCCTACCCAACACAAGTGCCGTCTCCTTGGGAAGCCTTCAGTGAGGACTGCGAGTCTCATTTACTTCTTTCCTTTCTGAATCCCTATTATATTTATGCATTCCAGGACACTAACAAGGACCTGACTATGAAATAACTACTTTACTATTGGTATAGTAGAAGCTCTCCTAGTCATCTTCCATTTAAACAACTTTCTAGAACACCAGGTTTCTAAAAACCACTTCCACTGTAAAAGATACTAATGCCTATGGCTAGCAGGTGTCTCTCTGCTGTGCCTTCAACTGAGCAGAATGGTCATCAAGAGTTAGCATATTTGCAGCCAGACTAATTTACACTTGTTACTAGAATTATATATTTTGTTGTACTTGTTACAAAAATTACATATTTTAATTAAAAATAACAGAAACCAAGTGAATATGACTGCAAAAAGACAGTCACTGTGCCTGAAGGAAAAAAATCAAAGGTGAGTCACCCAAAAATTACTACTGAATTATATATGAGCAAATCAATAACAAAAGATGGAAGGAAAAAAACTTCTCAAACCACCTTGCTTCTTAAACCATCTAAAAACTCCCTCTCTTTGTAAAATAGCTACCCACCTGTAGACCAACACACTTGTACTGCCCAGGGTTAGCTGCTGTGTAGCTCCCACACCAGATTTCAGAGCCATCTGAGTGGCCCAGGCTCTCCTCAACAAGTGAGTTACCTGACCACGTGCTTGGATTTATGCAAACTGCTATTCAGGTTTCTGAATGCTTACTCACAATCTCTATTCCCATACCTCTCTGTTACTGACGGGTGATTTATGCACCACACCAGCATATGGTCCACATGATGAAGAGAACTGAGCCAGCAGACCCCTTCCATACTCATACTTCTTTGCAAGCACCTCTCAGCATCCCACCAATTTTAAAGAAACAGAATCAGACTATTCATTTTGGGTATGGTATAAGCAAAAAAAAAAAAAAAAAAAACACTGTAGAACCCAAAGAGTGAATGGCACTCTTAGGAAAGGAAATGCCAAGTTTCCAGGAAGTTCTGGAGAACAGGTTTACAAGAAGGTTCCCCAGCAAGGGACCGCAGTGACTTCTCTGGCACCCTGGCAATCAGGCTATGTCCTCTCCAACAAGGTCTGTATATCTCAGTCCAGGGAAAGGAACTCTTCCATGGATACCTGATCTCAGCCCCAAGGGCAGCAGCTATTACACAGTATGTGATATAAAATTGTTATATATTGCATCTACTACTCCTACATGCTTTTGAGTTCTCTTTACTTCTCACTAGCCGACTCTCTAGTCCGATCCCTTTAAAGCTAATAACTCTTTGCAGTGAACCCTCCCTGCTCAAAGCACTGCACTACACATGTACCCAGCCCAGACGGGCTGGGGTAACTCTGAGGCTGTGACGCTGAAGCCGGCGCGCACCTGAAGAGGCGCTCCCCCATGCTGTTGCAGATCACTTCGTCGTCGGGAAACAGCTCCAAGGCTCGCTCATAGCAGCCAAGCAGGTCTGGTGTTCTGCTGAGAGCATCGAGTTCCTCAGCCCATCGGAAGAGCGCATACTGGAAAGTTTCCTTCACCAAAGAGAACAGTAAATGAGTCGACAGCATAAATGATGAAAGACTACTCAACACGACTTGAAGAGTCCACAGAAAATAAAACTCAGTGACAACTGAAAATTACCTTAAGTCTTACTGGGCTTTAATAGGCCTGTTTACTGAATAAACAAATGCATAAATGAGTAAATTTTATCACCTACATGGTAGTAAAAGGCAAAATTAAGACAGTTTGACCGCTCTCCCAACTCTCTCCATACGTGGCCTCCTCATCACATTCTCCACTGACCCCCTTTTCTAGCAGATTCCTACGTTTAGGTGTAAGGCCTTGACCCTCTTTTCTTCTCATTCATCCCCAAGGCATCACCTACATTGAAGGATGCCACATCTACATCTCAAATCAAGACCCTCTCTTCTGAACTTCAGGCCCATAGAAACCACTCCCTAGCAGTCATCTCAACCAGGGACTGCACCCTTACCCAATCTCAAACTCAGCTCAACCCAAACATTTCCTGACCAGTGAGCAGAGAAGAGCACTGAACAACAATCCTTTCCTACCCTGACAGAGGCCTCACAGAGAGAAATTCAGCATACAATTTGGAAAAAAATTCAAAATTTTCTAAACTGAACCCGTAACATTCTTCTCACAAAGGTTAAGGTACCACCCAACTTCAGACTGTGAAGTCACCTTATAATGCTACCTTAACTCCAAAACAATTAATTTCAAACCCAGCCAATTCTCTCTCATTATCGTTAAATCTGTCACCTCCTCTCCCCACATTGTGGGGGCCTTTCACTCATACTTCATGCCTCTTTGCACCCAATACAATGTGGGCCTTGTGACCACTTGCTGCTGCTGCTGCTGCTGCTAAGTCACTCAGTTGTGTCCGATTCTGTGCGACCCCACAGACAGCAGCCCACCAGGCTCCTCCGTCCCTGGGATTCTCCAGGCAAGAACAGTGGAGTGGGTTGCCATTTCCTTCTCCAATGCATGAAAGTGAAAAGTGAAAGGGAAGTCGCTCAGTCATGTCTGACTCTTAGCGACTCCATAGGCTGCAGCCCACCAGGCGCCTCCGTCCATGGGATTTTCCAGGCGAGAGTACTGGAGTGGGGTGCCATTGCCTTCTCCAGTGACCACTTGCTAGACAACAGCAATCGCCTTCCCACAGTCACCCTCACTCCCGTCGCATCTCCCTCCCAACATTCTCCACGCTGCAACCCAGTGTAGACAGAGCAGCCTGCAGTCATTCCTGCTTTATCACGGACAACATTTATATCATCTTCCCATATTTTCTACAGGAGAGTTAAACTTGAAACAGAATTTTAATGGAATTCACTAGAGAGACGAGGATAGGATGAAGATTCTAGGGTGTGGGAGGAAAAAAAACAGATTACATTAAATGGATTGGGGAATTTATAGGTAAGGAGCTTGGTGTGGCTGAAGTGTGAGGATGAGAAGTAGAAGGAAATAAGACTAAAGAAATAGGTCTTTCACAGAGGCCCATGAAAAGAAATATGGGACTTTGTTTTGCATAAAATAGAGCTAGTTACTTAACCCTACTGAACAACAGGAACTGAAATACAAACTTTATATATATTTTTAATACACATCATCCCTGTTTTACAAGAGGAAACTAAGGAGCAAAGAACTGAGGAAAAAGCACTTGGATGGATCCATTATTCTATGTCTGCCTACCTAGAAGAGCAAACTCAATCTCAAGGTAACACTTTCTCCTCCTTGGGGCTAGCTGGTCCTGGAATTTACACTAAGTTTTTGTGAACTATAAATGTCTATACAAAATTGACATCTATTGGGAAGAAGCTGGGGATTCTAGGATCCTATCCAAAATATCAACAGTCTTGAGGTTGAGAAACCTTCCATGAAATAAAGCAAAGTAGCTTCAGGTTGAAAACTGAATGGAAAATTAAGCTAAATCATTTTTTGAAATTCTTCTAAAGTAACCTGAAAAAAAAAATACAGAACTTCAACAGAGTAACTCTCACAAATAATCTAATAACTGAAACTTAAAGAATGCATCACCAAATGATTACTTCAGGCTAATTCCAAATTTAATTCAGCATTCTTTCCACAACAGTAGAGAGGAGAGACTAGTGCAAATGCCCTGGGGCAGGAACTTGCTAGAATTACATACAGGACGTGACAGAAGATCACTGAAGGCCTCATGTGCAATATAACCTTTGGAATTTGAAGGAAGTGCAAGTTTTGAAATAGACGAATGACACCATTCGGCTTTTGTAATGAAAAGCTCACGTTGGCTGTGTTGCAGAAGACAGTCTAGTTTCTCGAGCCAAAGCGTACTGCAAAAGTCAACAGGAGATGACTGAGGCTTGAATCAGCCTAGTAAAAAAGAAGCTGGTGAAAAGGAATACGATTCTGGACGTACATTTCAAGGGTCAGCAAACTATTTTCTAACAGGCTGGTTGCGGTTGCGAATAAAACAGTCAACGGTGAACAGTAAACATTAATAACAACCACTAGGCACTTATAGTCCACACTCCCTCCTCCAACTACCTACGTATTAATTGACTTATACAAGAACAGAGGCTCGCCCCGCGGGAGAAGGGCCCTCCTCACCTTCACATCGTCTTTCAGCTCCGGGGCCAGGCTGAGCACGAGGAGGTAGTGGGCATAGGCGGTGCCGAAGTCCTGGGAACCCAGGCAATGCTCTGCGCTCTGCAAGGACCGCGACACCAGCTCGTCCCGCCCAGCTGCCCCGGCGCCACTCCCGGCGCCCCGGCGGGGCCTGGGCCGCGAGTTCGGCATGACAGAGTCACCGGCAGAAATCTGCGCCAGTATCACCAACGGAAAGATGCTCTGGTAAACGGAAGGAGCAAAGTCTCGGTGACACCACTTCCACGTAACTAACCGGAGCGCCAAAACCTACACAGGTAACCTATTCGCTGGCCACCACAAGTTCGCCCACCTTCGACAGGCAGAAGCCCCGCCCCTTCCCGGTGGGGCGGGTCCCATTGGCTGGCGGCGCCCGCTGCGCGAACGTCGGCACGCCCGACGTGAGCACGTCGCCCCTCCCCCCATTTAGGCGATAAGGCGTCCACCGCGCGTGCGCGTAGGAGACCTTTCTTAACGACTTCTTTCCTGTTTGGGCGCTTGACAAGAAACAATAATAGCTTTCTCCGTCTTTCCTGACTTCAGGAATCTGTGACCTCAGCTGGGACACCTAAACTCGGCCGACCCAACCAAGCCGAAGCTGCACCCGCCCGCGAGGGAGGTGATACGTATGAGGAGAGATGGTCAGGCATTTGTGGTGATGTGTAAGCTCTTTGGGTCGTGATCACTAGATCTCCAAGTGGCAAAAGTGGAAAGAACTCGGAAATAGCAGAAGCACACCAAATGGGGTCGAGGAAATGCTTTCACCGACGTTTTAAAAATCATCCTCACAGAACCCTGTGAAGTGTACCTCTGGATCATGCTCATCTTACAGACTGAGAGGGCTATCCTGAGACGGTACTTGCCCAGGAAAATCACACACAGGCACGGTTCAAACTCGAGTCCCTGGTTTCCTGTTCCGTTTTCTCGAAAACGAACTTGGGATTTATCTCAGCTCTTCGGGGTTATCACTACTGTATACTGGTTACGTTATTACATTTAAAAAGTTTTCTGCATTCAAGTGTGGACCCTAAGCGGTAAATTCAGAACTTTTAAACCCTAGGGGGTCAGTTCACTTCAGTTCCCTCGCTCAGGCGTATCCGACTCTTTGCGACCCCATGGACTGCAGCACGCCAGGCCTCCCTGTTCATCACCAACTCGCGGAGCCTACTCAAACTCATCTCTACCATGTAGGTGATGCCATCCGACCATCTCATCCTCTGTCGTCCCCTTCTCCCTCCACCTTCAATCTTTCCCAGCATCAGGGTCTTCTCCAATGAGTCAGTTCTCTGCATCAGGTGGCCAAAATATTGGAGTTTAAGCTTCAGTATCAGTCCTTTCAGTGAATATTTAGAACTGATTTCCTCTAGGATTGACTGGTTTGCTCTCCTTGTAGTCCAAGGGTCTCTCAAGAGTCTTCTCCAACACCACAGTTCAAAAGCGTCAATTCTTCCATGCTCAGCTTTCTTTATAGTCCAACTTCCATATCCTTCCTAAACGGAGGGGGTGATGCATAGGAATTACAGCTGAAAAAAGCCATCCTTTTCCCTAGTTTCATACACCCAGATAGTGAATGTTTACTTAAGGAACAAAAAAGGGGAGCATTTTGCATGTCAAACTGACAGACTCTGGGGACTCCAGTTCTCAGAAATGCATCATTTACATGCCTTTTTGCCTTCTCTTTTGACCTGGTTATCTGAACCACCCTTCCTTACAGCACTCAGGTAAATTCTGATCAGTTCTTCAAAATCCAGATCACTAGATTATGGCCTGCTGCGGTAGTCAGAAAATTCCTCAAGGACAGGATTATTTTTAA
Source organism: Odocoileus virginianus (assembly GCF_023699985.2). Taxonomy (NCBI): domain Eukaryota; kingdom Metazoa; phylum Chordata; class Mammalia; order Artiodactyla; family Cervidae; genus Odocoileus; species Odocoileus virginianus. The sequence continues at coordinate 10,011,061 of NC_069685.1, read as the reverse complement.
TAATTTTTAGACTCTGCACCTGGCAGAGTCTGGCTCAAAGTAAGGAATTCAATTTTTTTTTAATTTTAGTGGAAACTACATCACCCCACTCGGTTTTGCAGCTTAAGACTTTACCAACCATTTAAGGTCCTTATTTCTCTCTCAATCTCAATTGCTGCTTTCTGTACTAAATTTAAGATCGAACTGTATTTATTTCAGTATATGGGGAGAATCATCAGTAACTGATCTATAGTAAGAATAGAAGAGGATTTTCTTTGGAACCAAACTGAGAATTAACTGCCTGGCAAACAGGCTGTTGGATAGCTCTGAGGAACTGTTTCATGGAAACAAAGTTTCAGCACAGTTTTATATATTGTCAGAACAAAGAGTATCAAACGTGACAGAGCTACATTCTTTCAGGTTTCAAAAGAGACAAAGCACCACACACGCAGTGAGTCCGTTTGGCCTTCTGCTTTGGGAAGGAGCCTTGTTATCGATAGAGGACAGAACTGACCACTGACGCTCCAGAAAGAGAGAGGCACTTCCGTCTTTAAAATGGACACTTTTCTTCTGGGCAGTGGTCCCTTTTCTTGAATGGTTAAAGCGAATGTACAATGTATGTTTATTTTTTTTTAATTTATTTATTTATTTTTTTTGAGGTGAACACGTCAATATTTATTCACATGCTTTGTTTTCTCTTTTAAGAATCAAAGTTGCCCAAATTAAATCTTTCTGCTAATGTTACTATATATGCCTAAAAAAAAAAGAGGGGGCTTTTAAAATAAGGATTGAAAGACTGAAAATCATCAAATTAAGTCCTCAGCTCCAAATGAAATGAAATGAAGAATAAAACTGTTGGTTTCTAACAGGGAACAAACCAAAATCCAAGTTATCGCTCTGCCCTCCCTACCCCAGCCCCCACCCCACACACCAACAATAAACGAGAAACACATAGCTAAAGCCCAACATGGTGTGTTCTGCTCAAGAGCTGGGCCTGACCCCAGGCCCCACAGCCAGCTGCCTCTGTCTGGTGGGACGCCAGGATGCTCTTCGGCAGTTGTAGGATTTTGCGTGGCTGGTGGGGGGGTAGGGGTGGGATTTTCAGAATCTTCTCGAGGTTTAAATAGGCTACAAAGCAGGCTGTTCTGCTTAGCACAAAGTTTAAGTTAAATCCCGTATAAGCAAGAATGACTTCCCCACACCTTAGTATGTGAACATTTCTTCCTTCATCACCTCACACAGCTAAAATGCTAAGGGCTCTTTCGTCCCAGCAGGATGTAGTAGAACATGAAAAGACTACTTAACTGAAAAAAAAAAAGTGCATTCTAGTCCAAGCTTGATCCTTCCTGGCCTATTCAAGAACCTTAAGAGTATTTGAAAAAAGACCTAACAAAGCTGCTTCTCCTACTTTGGACACAAGAAGGACTGGACCATCAAATGAAATGCTATATGTATCAGCATTTTGTATATAATATACATTTAATGCTATGCATTATTACTGTTATATAGATTCATTTAAAACATAGCTGGGTTGTTAAAAATTAGATCACTGACACCTTTAAGCATTTGATCAGAAGTCTATACAACTCATATCTTTTAAGAGACCATTGTAATAGACCACTGAGACCACGCTCTAGAGCCCTTGCCCTGCAACAAGAGAAGCCACCACGATGAGAAGTCCTTGCACCACCACTAGAGAGTAACCCCCACTCACCACAACTAGAGAAAGCCCACTTGCAGCAACAAAGACCCAGCGCAGCCAAAACATTAATTTTTAAAAAGAGCCCTTGGAGCTTAAAAAGGATTGCTAAAACTAAGGAAAGTGTCACAGAAAAAAAAAAGTCAAATGTAATTGGCTGGACTTTCTCTCCAGAAAGCAGAAGAAGGCCTCCTAATCGTTCTCTCCAGAAATTTTGGTTGGGGGGGAATCACTTTAGACTTTATCATTCTGTCACCTTCGTGAGTCCCTGCTTCTGCTGAATTATGCAGTACTTCATTTTACAGATGATCTTGTACGCCAGGGTATGCTTTCCCATTCCAAAGGGCAAGGTTTCTTTTCTCTTGTTTTGCCTTGTTTTGTTTTTTTTTCAATCTGTTTGGTTTGTTAAGATAACCAAACTACTTAAAACATTTAGACTGCATGAAACTCAAAGTGGACATATTCTTACCAAGTCAATATAGGCTGAGATGGAGAGAAAACTTGACAGGAAGTGGAGAAAGGGCAGAAAAGAAAAGAAGCCAACTTCAGTTGTTTTGTCATCTCCTATAGCATCAACCTGTGGGCAGTGACTACTGCTAAAAAAAAAAAAAAAAAAAATGCTAAGGATGCTCCCTGCCCCTTCTGAAAAACTTCAGACAACTTTGTGAGCTACTAAGTCTCACTAACTTACACTGAATATTCTAGATACAGAAATCACAGGTTATTTGCATTTCTTTGTGGTTTATCTTTAACACTCTCTTAGACACTAGGGAAAGTCACTTGAAAAAAAATGGAACTGACACAAATAGCATGGGACATTTGCTCACCACAAGAAACTGAGATAGAAAACATATTTTAAGTGCTATTTTTTTCTTCCTTTATTACCTCATTCATGAGACTTAGAATTCCTCAAGACTATATATGTTTATTAAAGGCTAACTATATTGAAATTACTTTTCAGTTCTTTTGAAAGAACTAGGTTTCATAGTTCTTTCATAGTTTGAAAGAACTATGTTTGATCACAAAGAACCCTGAAGTATGATTTGAAGCAAATGCACAATGTACGTTTTACTTCTTGGTCCTTAGTCAAAGGTTTCTTTGAAAATATTGAAAGCCTCATTCCTCCTCTCCAACCAAAACTGTAATATTTAACGACTTGAGTCTGATTCCTTCATTTATATGCTTTTTTTTTTTCACCCTCTTTTAAGGTTCTAAGAAAAACCTCAGTGATGGGGAAAACCACTGCTGACTCAGAAGCAGGTTTAATTGTGGTTATCTTTCACAGTGTTCTAGGCAGCTTGTCAACAAACTACATATGCCAAACAAGGAAGCAAAGCCAACTGAAGGGCTCTCCGCTTCCCAGGGTGCAAAAGTTGAAGGTTAAGAGGGGGAAGAAGGCTCACAGGAAATTCATTAACAAGGGATTAAACAGCTTACTGGACATAAGGTATCTTGGGTTTATATCTTCTGAGGAGAACCCTATGTTTTTCGAGTGATCTTGTATGTTCTATGGTTTGGAGTCTTGTTCTCAGCTCTGCGCATTTTAGGGTCATTTTGGCAGCTTTTAAACAATATCCACACCTGGGCCTCATTTCCAAAGATGCTGATTTAATTGGCCTGCGGTGGAGTCTGGGAATGAGTCTTTTTAAAGAGCTCCCTGGAGAGGCTAATGTGCATACCAGGAATGCAGGGTATGGGGCAGGTTGTTTTGTTTTTTAATTGGAGTATAATGGCTTTACAGCGTTGTGTTAGTTTCTGCTATACAGCTGAACTGAATCAACTATATATATACACATATGTCCGCTCCCTCTTGAGCCTCCCTCCAACCACCCCCATCCCACACCTCTGAGACAGGGCACCGAACTGAGCTTGTGCTGTGCGCCAGCTTCCCGAAAGCTCTCTGTTTTACACATAGCGGTGTATAGATGTCAGTCTTACTCTTCCAGTTCATCTCACTCTCCTGTTCCTTGGGGAAGGCTTCTGTAGGGTTGCTGGTGTATCTGAAGTACGTAGAGTAGGCAGTATATAGGCATAAAGGCAGTTTGGGGAGTGGGAATATAATTTGTTTATGGCTTAACAAGAATTGTGAAGAGCCAACTAAATTCTTTGGAATTGAAGTGATTGTTGTATGATGAAAAGTAAAATGTTCATCATATTGAATTTGTTGGAGAGAAAATTTTATAATTGAATCAACAAAACACTACAGCCATAGTACAACTGCTTGGTTATTAACATTTGCATTAATGGATTCTCACTAAATATTCCCAGTTTCTTCCATTTTTAAAAAAGCTTTTACTGTAATTAGGATTCTTGTTGCTGTTGTTTTATGCAACCCTTTCTAATTGTTCCTTGTACATTTCAAAATCTAGAACTCAAAGTTAGGTATAAAACTAACAACAGCAAAACCAATGCTCAGTTGAAAATCTGAGTGTACTGGGGCTTATACTAGTGTGACAACAGTTCAGAGGCAGTGAAAGAGAAATCCATGTATCAACCGTGCTTGGTTCTGGAGAACCTGCCAGAGTCTCCTGCTGGAAATACCAACCAAAATGTTGGTGCCAGAGATGAATTCCAAGGAATCTGAATAGAGCATGTCCTGACAAAGCATTCAGAAAAATGCTAAAAATCCACTTAGAGGAAAAAATCTAAACCTGGGAGTCACTTCAACTCTTTGCACTCCTCTCCCTGTTCCCCATCAATCATGGCTAGTCCAGGTCCCAGCAGGAAAAAACTCAGAGGGCTCATCAGTTAAAGAGAGTTTAATCAAAGGAGTGTTGACAGAGGTCAGGGAGGCTCAGGGAATCAGCAGAGCTCAAGAGGTGTCCAGAGACCAGCAACACCTGGAAGCTATTACCATCCTTTGTCCTGAAGAAGCAGAAGGAGAGGCCTACTTTACCAGAACCTGGAAAGAGTTGTAGGTATGGAAGAGAGGCCACCTAACTGGAAGTATGGCCGTCCGCAGAGGAGAGAATTCCCTGACCTTTTTTTTCCCCCCTACCTACCAATCTCTTAGTGATGCCTCCTACTAGCAGAACCCAATCCAAAGCCAGCCAGCATAGAATCTTAGATGACACAGTCCAGAGAGTCAGTCACCCTCCAGGGCACAGAGCAGGACAAAGAAAGGTAGAAAATGCTTCTGTAGCACAAATGGAGAATAATCAGTGAAATTACCAAGTTTTACCTCTTGACTTCCTAAATTTAAAAAAAAAAAAAAACCTTCCCCCTCCTCTGATTACTTGCTGCCACTGCCTGCATTCATCTTTTAATCTTTCCCCTTGTCTGTTATAATGGCCTCTCATCCCCTAGGCTTCAGTCATGCACCTCTTAAATTCATCTTTCATCTTCATTGCTGTAGCTGAAATGATCTAAAAAGCAAATTTCGCAAATTCATTGACTCCCCAGCACCTAGAGCAGTGTGTTATAAACTTTTTAAACAAGTAAGTTTTGTGGAGAATAATTCTAAATCCTAATCAAAGGTTTCCCTCAGGAAAGGAAAGGCAAGAGCCATGTTGAATGTGTAACTTTCCACACTGAGATTGTTCTAGATTGTACCAAGTGTGAATTGTACAGTCCACATTTAGAATGTGCTATTTGAGAATGCATTAAAGATCTGGGGTTCCTTAGTAGCTAAAAACCCCAAGAATGTCTACTTATAGTGTCCTCCCTGAGCAAAATAAAATAGTTGACCCAATTAGAGTTCAGACCTGTGGAAGTTAATGAGTTGATAAGGGCACAGTTTCGACTTCTTTTTGTAGCACCTTGGAGAAGGAAATGGCCATTCACTCCAGTATTCTTGCCTGGAGAATCCCATGGACCGAAGAGCCTGGGAGGCGACAGTCCACGGGGTCGCAAAGAGTTGACATGACTGAGCGACTTCTCTTCACTTCTTCTAAAGTCCGGGAGCTGCAACCAGTGACTGAACGAGAGAAGGCACCACAGTGAAAAGCCCATGCACTGCAACTAGAGAGTAGCCTCCACTCACTGCAGGTAGAGAAAAGCCCATGCTGCAAGAAGGCCCAGAGCAGCCCCCAAAAAAGGCCAACTCCAGGTCCCAGGCTAGGCTTTCTGGTGTTGACTTTTTACACCCTTTACATCAAAGGGCTCTCTGTAAGGAGATGTTTTAGCTCAGTGATTGTCAGAGGCTACTGTCTGAATCTGAACCCTAGCCCTGCCATTTACCACTGAGGCATCTTGAACAAGTTACTTAACTTCTAGACCTGAATTTCCTTGTACATAAAATGAGGATCACACGGTACCTATCTCTTAGCTTTGTTGTAACGATTAAATAAGTTAGTAGTAATAATAGTGTCAGTCTCTAAGTTAGGCCTGACTCTTTGTGACCCCACAGACTGTAGCCCACCAGGCTCCTCTGTCCATGGAATTCTCCAGGCAAGAATACTGGAGTGGATAGCCATTCCCTTGTCCAGGGGAATCTTCCCAACTCAGGGGTTGAACCCGAGTCTCCCCATCGCAGGCAGATTCTTTACTCTCTGAGCCACCAGGGAAGCCCACGGTTATAGTACCCAGGTCATGTTAAGCCCTCAGTAAGAGTTAATTGTTCTTACTCCAGCTTCCCCTGGAGGGGAACTCATGGTTCTCAGAGGAGACAGGCTTCCACCCAAGAGGGGCTGTATCGCCTGTCAGTTACCTGAGTCTTACTTGGACCTGGAGACCTATAACAGGGGTGGGGGAGAGGGGAAAGGGGAAAGGAGACAAGAAGTCTTTCCTCCTCTTCCTACTGCCTCCCAAATAAACTGACATCTGCCTTGAGAGCTGTAAGTGCTTAATTCAGTTTTCTCCCACAATTGAGTTAAGGAAAGGAAGCAAATACAGTGTTTTTCTTGGTGCAATATAAAGGATAAATCTTAAATTGTGGTGGCAAACCCACAGGTTTTTTTACCTTGGTGGAAAGTAATGCTCACAGAAGATTCCTGTGACCTAGTCCTTGTGCAAGGTGCTCACTGGATGTGAACCAGATTATTACAGGCCCTGTGGAAATAGTAACTCATCTTGTGATCTGTCTTCAGAGCAGTCGGCTTAAACTATTCAGGACTCATGCTTTCCAAGCGAAAGATACCCTCTCCAACCCCCTTACGTGTAAGATTTTGATCAACACCCAACACCTTTAGGTCAGGGAACTATTTTTCATATGATGGGATAATGGTTAGGAGGCGTCCCATGTGGTGCTAGTGGTAAAGACTCTGCCTGCCAATGCAGGAGACTCAAGAGACTCGAGTTCCACCCCTGGGTCGGGAAGATTCCTTGGAGAAGGGAATGGCCATTCGCTCCAGTATTCTTGCCTGAAGAGTCCCAAGGACAGAGGAGCCTGGACAGAGGAGTCGTAAAGAGTCGGACACGACTGAGCGACTGAGCAGAGCAGCAGAGGGATAAAGCCTAACTGAGCTACCCCCATTGAAGCAGACGTCAGAACCAGAGCTCTGACGCCCAGACGGGCTTCCATGCCCTCCCCCACTCAGTGAAGCCTGAGGGGCTTAACTGAGCTGGTCCCACTGAGGCAGACGTCAGAACCAGAGCTCCGACGCCCAGGGCTTCCACGCCCTCCCCCACTCAGTGAAGCCTGAGGGGCTTTGTTGAGCCCAGTGTGAAGTCACTCCCCTATGAAGTTAAGTCTAAGTTCCTCAAGTAAGCCCAGGCTACATGATTTGGCTCCCACTTAACCCCTCTAGCCTCAGTCTCCAACATTTCCTGCTTCACTATCTTCATTCACATTTTGGCTACGGTAGTTCTCCCTCCCTTTACATAATGTGTCCCATCTAGTATGCTCTGCTCACTCCATATCATCTTTACTTAGTTCAAAATTCTCCACTTCTCCAAATTGCTAATTTAGGCAAAGTATTCTTTCTCTGATTTCTCATAGTCACCTACCCATAGCTCCATTTTAGCACATTTGGTTTTGGTTTTAATCGCGAAGTCCTGTCCAATTCTTCGGCAACCCCATGGACTGTAGCCTGCCAGGCTCCTCTGTCCATGGGATTTTCCAGGCAAGAATACTGGAGTGGGTTGCCATTCCCTTCTCCAGGGGCTCTTCCCAATCTCCTGCGTCTCCTGCATTGGCAGCCAGATTCTTTACCACTGAGCCACCAGGGAAGCCCAATTGTATAAATGAAGAGATGTGTTTATCCTCTTGACTAGAAAGTGAGTTCCTGGGACTCAGGAAGTATGCCTTATTCATTCTTTATCTGCAGCATTCTGAGTAACAGCTAGAATTAATGAAGTCATTAAATGTCTGATGGGGACTATCCTGGTGGCCCAGTGACTAAGACTGCACTTCCAATGAGTTACCAGGACCAGAGACTCACCTAAATCCAATCAGGGTAGCAGCATACAGAATAAATAAAATCTGAGGAATGTGAATAAATTATGTTTTCTCAGTATATTGTAATTCACCTTTGTAATGAGAAATTTTTGTGACTCACTGAAAGTGGAAGTTGGAAAGTTAGAGTTTTTTTTCCTGGCCACACTGGGTCTTTATTGCTATGTGGACTTTATCTAGTTTCAGTGAATGCAAGCTACTCTCCCTTGCAGTATAAGGGCTTCTCATTGTGATGGCTTCTCTTATTGCAGAGCACAGGTTCTAGAGCTTGAGCACAGGTTCTAGAGCTTGAGCTCAGGAGTCATGGTGCATGGGCTTTTGACTATGGTGTGTGGGATCTTCCCAGACCAGGGATTGAACCCGTGTCCCCTGCATTAGCAGGTGGATTCTTAACCACTGGACCACCAGGGAAGTCCAGAAAGTTAGGATTTATTGATGTTTCTCAGGGGAGTCTGTATTGAATGCATTCTGTATTGTAGGGACTGTTTTAAATAATTTAATGTTTCACCAATCAGCATCTTCCCTCTCTTTTTCTGGGACCTGTGTTTAGCTTTCACCAGATTATTGGGTTTCCCAGGTGGCTCTGTGGTAAAGAATCCACCTGCCAATCCTGGAGATGCAAGAGACTCAGGTTCAGTTCCTCAGTAGAGAAGATCCCCTGGAGGAGGGCATGGCAACCCATTCCAGTATTCTTGCCTGGAGAATCCCATGGACAGAGGAGCCTGGTGGGCTGTGGTCCATGGGTTTTCAAAAGACTTGGACACAACTTAGTGACTAAACGACAACAATACAATTTACCACACTTTTCTTCTATTGTCTTGCTTCCCTGGTAGCTCAGCTGGTAAAGAATCCGCCTGCAATGCAAGAGACCTGGGTTGGGCAGATCCCCTGGAGAAGGGAAAGGCTACCCATTCCAGTATTGTGGCCTGGAGAATTCCTGTTGCAAAGAGTTGGACACAACTGCTCGACTTTCACTTTCACTTTCTCCTATTGTCTTAAGCCCCGTAGATCCTGTGGGAAAATTGCATGTTCTTTCAAGTTCCCAATCCTTTGGCCACAGTTGATTTCTTCAGGCTTGAGGGTATAACCCAAATATTTTCTAACAAGAAGTAAGAATGAAACGGGAAAAAAGTAGACTCTCTGGTGGCCAACTTCTAAGTTGTAAAACCTGGTAGTTGTCAGTGACCATTTCCTCTTCATATGGAGGAAACTAGGCTAAGTTGCAGGGGACAGAGCTAACACAGTAAAGCTGAACGGGGACAAAGAGGAAGGTATTATGGGTTGGTTGTTCAGTCATTCCTTGGATTCTGTGAATCATGAAGTTTTCCTTTGTGTCTAAGCTAAAGCTGAATTTGTCTCTGTCACTTGTAATGAAATCATGATTCATGCACATGTGTAATCCCACTTAATCCTCACACCAATACTTTTAAGCAGTGACCGCAATTGACATTTTACAAATGAGTCCCAGAGTTAGAGATGGACATTTTCCCTGGTACCCCATCTAGAAGAAATATTTTACAATAACACCCAGCTACATTATTCTCAGACCATCAGCTCCTTATTATAAAATTCATGCTTAAGTTGAAGAAAGTAGGGGAAACCACTAGGCTATTCAACAACAACAACGTGCACACTCAATCATGTCCAACTCTTTGTGACCCTGTCTCCTCGGTCCATGGGATTTTTCCAGCAAGGATATTGGAATGGGTTGCCATTCAGGTATGACCTAAATCAAATCCCATATGATTATACAGTAGAGGTGGCAAATAGATTCAAGGGATTAGATTTGGTAGACAGAGTGCCTCAAGAACTATTAATGGAGGTTCATAACAGTGTACAGGAAGCAGTGACCAAGACCATCCCAAAGCAAAAACAATGCAAGAAGGTAAAGTGGTTGTCTGAAGAGCCTTTACAAATAGCTGAGAAAATAAGAGAAGCGAAAGACAAAGGAGAAAGGGAAAGATGTACCCAACTGAATAAAGTTCCAGAGAATAGCAAGGAGAGATATGAAGGGCTTCTTAATAAAATGATGAAAGGAATAGAGGAAAACAATAGAATAGGAATAACTAGAGATCTCTTCAAGAAAATTGGAGATATCAAGGGAATATTTCATGCAAGGATGGGCACGATAAAGGACAGAAATGGTAAGGATTTAACAGAAGAAGAGACTAAGAACAGGTGGCAAGAATAGACAGAAGAACTGTACAAAAGAGGTCTTATTGACCTGAATAACCACGATGGTGTGGTCACTCACCTAGAGCCAGACATTCTGGAGTGTGAAGTCAAATGGGCCTCAGGAAGCATTACTATGAATAAAGTTAGGGGAGGTGATAGAATTCCAGCTGAGCTATTTAAAATCCTAAAAGACAGTCCTGTTAAAGTGCTTCATTCAATATGTCAACAAATTTGGAAAACTCAGCAGTGGCCACAGGACTGGAAAAGGTCAGTTTTCATTCCAGTTCCAAAGAGCGGCAATGCCAAAGATTGTTCAGACTTCCATGCAGTTGCACTTACTTCACATGATAGTAAGATTATGCTCAAAATCCTTCAAGCTAGGCTTCAATAGTGCATGAACCAACAACTTCCAGATATGCAAGCTGGGTTTAGAAAAAGGCAGAGGAACAAGAGATTAAGTGGCCAAAATTTGTTGGATCATGGAGAAAGCAAGGACATTCCAGAAAAATATCTACTTCTGTTTCATTGGCTATGCTAAAGCCTTTTGACTGTGTGGGTCATAGCAAACTGTGGAAAATTCCTAAAGAGACAGGAATACCAGAACACCTTACCTGTCTCCTGAGAAATCTGTATGCAAGTCAAGAAGCAATAATTAGAACCTGACGTGGAAAGTATACTGACTAGTTCCAAAATAGGAAAGGAGTATGACAAGGGTGTATATTGTCACCCTTCTTATTTAACTTCTATGCAAAGCACATCATGTGAATTGCCAGGCTGGATGAATGACAAGCTGGAATCAAGATTGCTGGGAGAAATATCAACAACCTCAGATATGCAGATGATATCACTCTAATGCCAGAAAGTGAAGAGGAACTAAAGGGACTTTTGATGAGGGTAAAAGAGGAGAGTGAAAATGCTGGTTTGAAACTCAACATTCAATAAACTAAGATCATGGCATGCAGTCCCATAACTTTAAGCAATTAAAAGAGGAAAAAGTAGAAGCAGTCACAGATATTTTTCTTGGGCTCCAAAATCACTGTGGGCAGTGACTATAGCCATGAAATTAAAAGACACTTGCTCCTTAAAGGAAAGCTATGACAAACCTAGATAGCATATTATAAATAAAAAGCAGAAACATCACTTTGCTGACAAATGTGCATATAGTCAAAGCTATGATTTTTCCAGTAGTCATGTATGGATGTGAGCGTTGGACCATACAGAAGGTGGAAAACAAGTGAAAGTGTGGTCACTCAGTCATGTCCGCCTCTTTGCAGCCCCCTGGACTGTGGCCCACCAGGCTCCTCTGCCCATAGACTTCTCTAGGCAAGAATACAGGACTGGACTGCCATTCCCTTCTCCAGGGCATCTTCCTGACACAGGGATCAACCCCGGGTCTCCTGCATTGCAGGCAGATTCTCTACCATCTGAGCCGCCAGGGAAGGCTGAGTGCCAAAGAACTGATGCTTTCGAATTGTGGTGCTGGAGACGATGCTTGAGAGCCCCTTGGACTGCAGAGAAATGAAACCAATCACTCCTAAAGGGAATCAATCCTGAATGTCCATTGGAAGGACTAATGCCGAAACTGAAGCTGAAGTTCCAATACTTTGGTCACCTGATGTGGAGCCAACACTTTGGAAAAGACTCTGTGCTGGGAAAGAATGAAGGCGAAAGGAGAAGGGGCAGTAGAGAATGAGATAGTTGGGTACCATCACCTACTCAATGGATGAGAATTTGAGCAAACTCCAGGAGATGGCAAAGGACAGGGAAGCCTGGCGTGCCTCAGTCCATGGGGTTGAAAAGAGACACAACTTAGCAACTAAACAACAAAACAACATTATTCTATCTACCCTGCTTGCCAAGCAATTTTTCAGCTTGCTCTCTTCCAAAGGTACAGACACACTGGGAAACAGTGACTCCAAAATGATCAGATGTTGATTGTTTTGCCAGTAACAGTTCACATTATGAAAGAATGTATTGATATTATTATTTATAAATTAGTTTATGATGAGTTTGGTTAGTGTGAATCATTTCTGAGAATTGGACATAATGCTTTCTCGTTTAAGAATCCGAAAAGTTGAGGGTCATATTGGACTAAGCCTTCTTAGGGACTGGCTTTGCCTAGAACACTTGTACATACTCTTTCTGGCACAGCTTAGAAAGAGAATCTTAGCTGCACAGCTGCCATAAACTAAGATTCCTCAAGATGTCAAAGATAGAGGTTCCATCAACAATTGAGTCCTGGCCACAAAATTGAACTCTCTAGTCTGTCCTATAGCAACAAAGATTTTTTTTTTTTAATTATTAGTTTCCTACAGTGCTTTTTGTCTCTAGATTAGCTATTATCAAGGTTTAAAATGGGCTGAGGTGACATCAGTGAAAATAGTAAAGTGAGGAACTCCAAATTCCACCCCTCCATAAAAGCAATGAAAACTAGAAAAAAGACTGTCAGAATCAACTTTCTTTGAACTCTGGAAATTAGCCAAAGGCCTGCAACAACCTGGCAAAAATATTTTTTCAAGGAAAATAGCTGGTTCTTAGTAAGTACTAGTGGGATTCCAGTCCCATCTCCCATTCCTTATATCAGTGGTAGCTGGAAAAATAACAGCCTGCATTTCTGGTACCAGAAGGAGTAAAGAATTGTTATTAGTTATTTGTTCTGATCTGCCTGGTGGCTCCCTAGAATGGTGACTCAAAGGCATATACCTATTTTGCCTAATTCAAACTTCCCTGGTGGCTCAGTGGTAAAGAATCCACCTGCCAATGCAGTAGACACAGGTTCGATCCCTGGGTCAGAAAGATCCCTTGGAAAAGGAAATGGCAACCCACACTAGTATTCTTGCCTGGGAAATCCCAGAGACAGAGGAGCCTGGTGGGGTACAGTCCATGGGGTTGCAAAAGAGTCAGACACAACTTAGTGACTAAATGAGAACAGCAACTAGCCTAGTACTAAAGCTCCTTCCCAGGGGTATTTGTTGAAAATCCTTATAGTCTACTGTCTTAGGTTGCTGCTGCCAAGGTGATCATTTGTAACTGCGGCAAACAGTAAACCAAACAAAAAGCTTGTGAGGAAAATGAGTGTCCTGTAAGGACTTGCAAAGCTTTGACAAAGTCTTGAGAAGGTCAAAGGCCAAATGCATGCATAAGGTTGTGTGAATGCTCAGGAAGACCCCCCAAAAAAACTCTGAAACTCTCACCTCCTACTGACTTTACAGCTCTAAGGCTAGTGTTGAAAGTAGGCCACAATAAACACATATGGGTCCTCTCTGCAAAGACTGGAAGATTTTTTTGGTTGAAGGTACAGGTATACCTTATTATGTTTCACTTTATTGCACTTTGCAGACATTGCATTCTTTACAAATCAAAGGTTTGTGGCAACCCTCCATCAAGCAAGTCTACCAGCACCATTTTTCCAATAGCATTTGTTCATTTCATGTCTCTGTGTGTCGGGAAGATCCCCTGGAGAAGGAAATGGCAACCCACTCCAGTATTCTTGTCTGAGAAATCCCATGGACAGAGGAGCCTGACAGGTAACAGTACATGGGATCACAAAGAGTCAGGCATGACTGAGCACAAGGCACCCTGATGTCACATTTTAGTAGTCTCACCATTTTTCAAACTGTCTCATTATTATTATGCTTCTTACAGTGAGCTGCGACCAGTGATCTTTGATGTTACTATTTTAATTATTTCGGGGCTCCACGAACCATGCCCATATAAGACAGAGAACATAATCAATAAATGCTATGTGTGTTTTGACTGTTCCATCAGCCAGCTGTCCCCTATCTTTCTCTCTTTCCTAGGGCCTCCCTATTCCCTGAGACACAAAAATTTTTAAATTAGGACAGTTAATAACCCTACGGTGGCATCTAAGCTTTCAAGTGAAAGGAAGCTTTGTCACTAAGTCATGTCCGACTCTTTGCAACCCCATAGACTATAGCCCACCAGGCTGCTTCTCTGACCATGGGATTTCCCAGGCAAGAATACGGGAATGGGTTGCCATTCCTTTCTTCAGGGGATCTTCCCAACCCAGGAATCCGTGTCTTCTGCAGCTCCTGCATTGGTAGGTAGATTCTTTACCACTGCATCACCTAGGAAGCCTCACATGTCTCTCAATTTTAAAAATTAGAAATGATTAAACTTAGTGAGGAAATCATGCCAGGCTGAAAGCTAGGCCTCTTGAACCAGTTGTCCAAGTTGTGAATACAAAGGAAAAGTTCTTATAAAGAAATTAAAAGTGCTACTCCAGTGAATACATGAATGATAAGAAAGCAAAACAGCCTTATTGCTGATATGGAGAAAGTTTTAGTGAATCAAACCATCCACAACATCCCCTTAAGCCAAAGCCTAATGCGAGCAAAGCCCTAACTCTTCAGCTCTATGAAGGTTGAGAGAGGCACGGAAGCTGCAGAAGAAAAGTTTGAAGCTAGCCGAGGTTGGTTCATAAGGTTTAAAAAAAGAAGCCATCTCTATAACATAAAAGTGCAAGGTGAAGTAGCAAGGACTGTTCTAGAAGCTATAGCAAGTCATCAAGATCTAAGATAATTAATGAAAGTGGTTACACTAAACAACAGGTTTTCAATGTAGGTGAAACAAGCTTATATTAGAGGAAGATGCCATCGAGGACTATCATATCTAGAGGGAAGTCAATGTCTGCCTTCAAAACTTCAAAGGACAGGCTGACTGTTTTGCTGGGGCCAGTGCAGCTGGTGACTTTAAGTTGAAGCCAGTGCTCACTTACTATTCTGAAACTCCTAGGACCTTTAAGAATCATGTTATGAGACAAGTGCTCGGGCCTGGTGCACTGGGAAGACCCAGAGGGATCAGGTGGAGAGGGAGGTGGGAGGGGGGACCGGGATGGGGAATACATGTAAATCCATGGCTAATTCATTTCAATGTATGACAAAAACTACTGTAATGATGTAAAGTAATTAGCCTCCAAATAAAAAATAATAAATAAATGAAGGCAAAAAAAAAAAAGAATCATGTTAAATCTACTCTGCCTGTACTCTGTAAGTGGAACAACAAAGCCAGGATGATAGCCTATCTGTTTACAACATGGTTTACTGAATATTTTGAGCCCAATGTTAAGAGCTACTGCTCAGAAAAGAGTTTCCTTTGAAAATACTCCATTCATTGACAGTGAACCTGGTCATCCAAGAGTCTCCGGTATGGATTTACAATGCTGCTGCTAAGTCACTTCAGTTGTGTCTGACTCTGTGCGACCCCATAGACGGCAGCCCACCAGGCTCCCCCATCCCTGGGATTCTCCAGGCAATAACACTGGAGTGGGTTGCCATTTCCTTCTCCAATGCATGAAAGGGAAAAGTGAAAGTGAAGTCGCTCAGTCTGACTTTTCATGACCCCATGGACTGCAGCCTACCAGGCTCCTCCATCCATGGGATTTTCCAGGCAAGAGTACTGGAGTGGGTTGTCATTGCCTTCTCCATGGATTTACAATGAAATTAACATTAGTTTGTTTCTTTTTCAACAAATTCTTAAAATTATTTATATATTCTTATAATTTATTTAAATTTATTCTTATTTTTTTTATGAGCTTCCCAGGTGGTGCAGTGGTAAAGAATCTGCTTGCCAATGCAGGAGATGAAAGAGACTCACGTACGATCCCTGGGTAAGGAAAGTCCCCTAGAGAAGGAAATGGCAACCCACCCCAATATACTTGCCTGGGAAATCCCATGGACAGAAGAGCTACAGTCCATGGGGTTGCAAAGAGCTGGACATGACTGAGCACCACCACCCATTATTTATTTGGCTGTGATGGGCCTTAGTTGTGGCACTTAGAATCTTTAGTTGTGCCATGTGGGATCTAGTTCCCTGACCAGGGATCAAACCCAGGCTCCCTGCATTGGGAGAAAAGAGTCTTAGCCACTGGGCCACCAGGGAAGATTATTGTTGATTTCAACAAAGTTGTGCTTACTGACACATTTATTCTGCTGTCCATGAATCAAGGAGTAATTTTTACTTTTAAGTCTTATTTTAGAAATACATTTTGTAAGGCTATAGCTGTTGTAGATGCTGATTCCTCTGATTGATCTGGGCAAAGGAAATTGAAAAACTTTTGAAAGGATTCACAGTTCTAGATGCCATTAAGAACATTTGTGATTCATGGGAAGAGGTCTTAATGCCAACATTAACAGGAAGATAAAAGAAGTTGATTCCAATCCTCATGGGTAACTCTGAGGGATTCAAGACTTCAGTGGAGGAAGTAACTGCAGATGTGGTAGAAATAGCAAGAGAACTAGAATTAGAAGTGGAGCCTGAGGTGTGACTAAATGCTGCAAACTCACAATAGAACTTTAATGAAGGAGGAGTTGCTTCCTAAGGATGTACAAAGAAAGTGTTTTCTTGAGATGGAATCTACTCCAAGTGAAAATGTTGTTTGAACAACAAACTATGAAGTTTGTTGAACAACAGAATTTAGAATATTATATAAACTTTGTTGATAAGGCAATAGCAGGGTTTGAGAAGTTCAATTCATTTTTTAAGTTCTGCTGTGGGTAAAGTCCTATCAAACAGCATTACATGCTACAGAGAAATTGTTCATGAAAGGAAGAGTCAACCAATGTAGCAAACTTCATTGTTGTCCTATTTTAAGACTTTGCCACAGCCACCTCAGCCTTCAGCAACCACCTCTCTGAAAGGTTAGCAGCCACCAACATTGAGGTAAGACCCTCCACCAGCAAAAATATTACAACTTGCTGAAGGCTCAGATGATGGTTAGCATTTTTTAGCAATAAAGGTTTTTAATTAAGGTACGTACATTTTTGTTTTTTTAGACATAATGCTATTCCATAATTAATAGACTACAGGGTAGTGTAAACATGACTTTTATATGTACTGGAAATAAAAAAATCTGTGACTAGTTCTTTTGAGATATCTGCTTTATTGCAGTGATCTGGAACCAAAGCTGCAATATCTCTAAGGTGTGTATATATTCAAGGAAGCTCTGCCCAATGATTAGCTGACCACTAAGATAATATAACAGAGACTCCAGGGGCCATATAAAGCAAAGAACAGACTATAGAATTAGTCTGTTTAGAAAAGTCACTAACCAATAGCAACTACAATAAGTAGCAATAGCAACAAATCCTAGGGAATGGAGAATTAATACAATTATTATCATCCAAAATCTATAATTTACAGTAAGATTCATTCCTGGTGTTGCACATCCTATGAGTTTTGACTAATGTATAATGACATGTATCTAACATTACAGTACTGTACATAATGGCCCTAGAATTCCTCTGCATTCTGCCTATCCAACCTTTCCTCCCTCTAACCCCAGACAGTCACTCATCTCTTTACTGTCTCCATAGTTTTGCCTTTTCTAGAAAGCCATATAGTTGAAATCATATAAGATATAGCCATTCCAGATTAGCTTTTCTCACTTAGTAATATGTGATAAAGTTTCCTCTCTGTCTTATCCTGGTTTGATAACTCCTTTTCAGTGCTAAATAATATTCCACTTTCTAGATGTACCCGTTTATTTATTTGTTCACCAAACTAAAGGGCATATTAGATGCTCCCAAGTTTTGGCAGTGATGAATAAAGTTTATATAAACATCCATGTGCAGGTTTTGTGTTAACATGAGTTTTTTAACTCCTTTGGCTAAATATCAAAAGAATGATTGCTAGATTTTGTGGTAAAATTATGTTTAGTTTTTAAGAAGCCACCAAATGTTTCCAGAGTGGCTGTACTATTTTTCATTCATGCAAGTAATGTATGGTACTTTCTAGGTGGCTCTAGTGATAAAGAACCCATCTGCCAATGCAGGAGACATAAGAGACGTGGGTTCAACCCCTGGGTCAGGAAGATCCCCTGGAGGAGGAAATGGCAACCCACTCCAATATTCTTGTCAGGATAATCCCATGGAGAGAGGATCCTGATGGGCTTCATAGGGTTTCAAAGAGTTGGACACGATTGAAGTGACTTAGCTCACATGCAAGCAATATATGAGCATTCTTGTTGCTCCATATCCTCGATAAGGTTTGTGGTTCTCAGTATTTTGAATTTTAACTATTCTAATAGATGTATAGTGATATCTTGTTTTAATTTTCAAGTTCCCAATGAAATATGATATTAAGCATCTTTTCATATGATTGTTTTGTAGCTGTATATCTTCTTTAGTAAGGTATCTATTCATATCTTTGGCCCATTTATAATCAAGTTTTGTATTGTTGGGTTGTAAGAGTTCTTCATATATTTTGGATAAAAGACCTTTAACAGAGTTGCCTTTTACAAATATTTTCTTCCACTCTATGGCTTGTCTCCTTCTCTTCACAGTGTCTTTTGCAGAGGAGAAGCTTTTAATTTTAATGAAGCCCAGCTTATCATGGATTTTGCCTTTGGTGTTTTATCTAAAAAGTCCTCACCATACCTAAGGTAACACAGGTTTTTTCCAGTGTTATCTTCTAGGAGTTTTGCAGTTTTGTGTTTTACTGTTAGGTCTGTGATATGTATACTTTAATCTCCATAAAATGTATAATATCTGTGTCTAGATTCATATTTTTATATATCAATGTCCAGTTGTTTCAACACCATCTGTGGAAAAGTTAATCTTTACTCCACTGTGCTGTCTTTGCTTCTTTTTCAAAGATCAGTTGATTATATTTATACGGATATAATCCTGAGCTCTCTCGGCTCTTCCAGCAATCTAAACGTCTTTCCTTTTGCCAGCACCACACTATCTTGATTACAGTAGTTTATAGGAAGCTTTAAGTTTAGGTGGTGTCAGCCCTCTGATTTTTTTTTTCTTTTCCTTCGATATTGTGTTGACTATTCTGGATCTTGTATCTGTGTACATTCATTTACTTACTTAAGTTTTTAAAACTTTGTTTCATTTATTTATTTTGGCTGCACTGGGTCTTCGTTGCTGCAGGCAGGCTTGCTCTAGTCTTGGGGAGCAGGGCTGCTCTCCCGCTGTGGCACACGGCTTCTCATTGCGCTGGCTTCTCTTGTTGCAGAGCCCAGGCTCTGGGCACACAGGCGGCAGTGCTGCCCACGGGTCTTAGCAGCCCAGCAGCACGTGGGCTTCCTGCAGCAGAGACCCCCTGCACTGGCGGAGGAGTCTCATCCGCCGGGCCACCATGGATAGCCTCTGTGAGCACTTATAATCAATTGTTGATACCCACAAAGTAACTTCCTGAGATCTGATGAGGATGGCATTGACTCTATAGACGAATGTTGAGTCTTCCTGTCCATGTATACAGACTATCTCTCCATGTATTTAGGTCTTTGAGTGCTTTCATCAAAGATTTGTAGTTTTTTTAACTAGATGTTGCACATATTTTGTTAGATTTATACCTAAGTATTTCATTTTAGAAGGATGCTAATGTATGTGCTACTTTTATAAATTTTAAATTCCACTTGTTCATTATTGGTACGTATACACTTCTGTCTGTTAACCTTACGTCCTGCAGCTTTACTACAATTGCTTATTAGTCCCAGAAAGATGTTTTTTGCAATTATTTCAGATCTTCTTTATAAACATGTCATGTTTATATATGTGTATATATATGATATGTATATACATGTCATGTCATCGGTGAACAAAGAAAGTTCCATCTCTTCTTTAAACTCTATAACTCCCAGTTCCACTCTCCCCTCAGCTGCTGGCAACCACTGTTGTCTCTCTGCTGCTCTGAGTTTGATTGCTCTAAGTACCTCATGGAAGTAGAATCATACAGTATTTGGTTTTGTGTGTGTGTCTTTAGCATAATGTCATCCAGATTCATCCGTGTTGTAAGATATGTCAGAATTTTCCTCCCTGTTAGGGCTGATAATATCCTATTGTATGTATATTTCACATAGAATGTATTCATCCATTACTGGACACTTGGGTTTCTTTCATGTTTTAGCCGTTTTGAATAATGCTGTTTGAAAATGGATACAAAACATCTCTTTGGGACCCTACTTGCAATTCTTCTGCGTACATAGCCAGAAACGGAATTGCTGGATCATATGGTAATTTTATTTTTAATTTTGGGGGGAGCTACCATTCCGTTTTCCACAGCAGCTATACCACTTTACTTTGTCACCAACAGCACCCAAGAGCTCCAATCTCTGCAAATCCTTCCCAACGCTTTTTATTTTCTTGTTTTTTGATAGTAACTGTTCTATTGGGTGGGAAATGGTATCTCATTTTAGTTTTAATTTGCATTTCTCTAATGATTAATGTTGTTGATCTTTTTTAAATGTGCTTATTGGCCATTTATTTATCTTCTTTGAAGAAATATCTATTCAAGTCCTTTGCTGATTATTGTATTGGATTGTTTGGGGGGATGTTTTGATGAGTTTTAGGAGTTCTTTATATATTCTAAATATTAATCCCTTACCTGATATATGATTTGCAAAATATTTCTTTTGCAAACATTGATCTATAAAGACTCAACATTAATCTATAAAGTCAATGCAATCCTAATAAGATCTTAGTAAGTTACTTTGTGGATATTTGCAAACCACTGTGTGGTTGCCTCTTTACTCTGTTGACATTGTAGCTGTTATTATTACTTGCAGTAAGGTCAGTCACCTGTGAAGTACACAGTGTATCGGAAAGAGCAGGGGACTTGATTTCTAGTCCTGTTCACATTTGTTACCTCTGAGGTACAGAGTCCTGGGCTTGAATTCCAGGTCTACCACTTATTAGTAATCTGAACTCAAGCAGAATTTTGAAACTTGGTTTCCAGATTCCCTGGAGAAGGGAATGGCAACCCACTCCAGTATTCTTGCCTGGAGAATTTCATGGGCAGAGGAGCCTGGTGGGCTGTAGTCCGCGGGGTCTCAAAGAGCCAGACACGACCAAGCAACTAACACTTTCCTCATCTGACAAATGGATAATATAATAAATCCCGCCTTGTATGTTCCTGTGAGGTTAACAATACTTTATATAAAGCAGCTCGCACATAGAAAGTGATCATTATTTTATGTTATTTTAGTGTTTTTTTCCCTTTCGAGTTGTTTTAGTTGCATGATTTAGTGGTGCAGGGTGAGATCATTCTAGAGTGGTTTTTATCCCAGTGAAAAATAATGAGAGCACTTAGTGCTGTCTCAAGGAATAGAGAGAAAGACCAGGGGATGGGATACAGCTTCATGGGATACTTTATCTAGCTTTTTGGTAAAAGAAGAAGAGAAGAGAAAGACAGAGCATTCAGTTAGGTTTAATTCTGGTTTCAAAAGTTTCCTTCTTAGTCCAAGATGTTTGGTGTCAAGCCATATGTTTGATGACACTGACAGAGGGAGGAGTAGAGACTCCAGACTGTTCTTTGCAGCAAATGGAAATATAGTAAGGAGAATCATTTAATAGCCAGTCTTTGTCTTTCTCTATGGCATATTTGTTTTTCGTTGTTTAGTCCCTGAGTTGTATCTGACTCTTTTGTGACCCCCATGAACTTTTTACTTTTTTAAAAAGTAAAAATAAAAAAGAAAGTATACAGCTTTGTTTGATAACCCATCATGTCCATTTTGCTCCTAAAAATAGTAAATATTTTAAAGTGTAAAGAGTAATATTTATATTCCATAACATTTTTAGTAAAATGGATGAAACCAAAGAAATCAGATTATATATACATATATATATATATATGTATACAGGATTAAATGCTGTTACTTATTAATGCATTTAAGATAACAATGGTAAATTCATTAAATATCACCATATATAACATACTTTTATGAAAAATAATTGTATTTTCAAAAAAAATTGCAAAAAGAGTGGCAATGTGTTACTTTTTTTTTCTTCTAACTTTTGGCCTTGCTTCTGTGAAGCATGCAGGATCTCAGTTCCCCCACCAAGGATCAAACCCACACTCCCTATAGTAGAAGGGCAGAGTTTAACCACTGGACTGCCAAGGAAGCCCCTGTTTCACATTTGCAAGTCTCATTAACACCTAACTTAATCAAACATTCTCATATCTTCCTATTTTATGAATGCAATATGTTGCTTTAGTAGTTTTATAAAGAAAAGCCAGTCCGACATGAATATGTTGCTATAAAAGTGAAAAGTAATAACATTTTTGTATATTTGAAGATATTTTTCTTTGAAACAGTATTCAACAAGGAATTGTTTCTTAAAGGCTAGTTACCGCATGAAGTCTGAAAGTAGATCAATGAACTTAAAAAAAAAAATCATCTGGCTAGAACCATTATCACTTCAGAAATAAGCATCCTATGTAATTTGAGGTGACTAGAAATAGTTATATCTGGATTACTATAATATCTGTCAGAAACAATAGTCATCATCTCAATAATCATACACATTTATTTTATTCATCAAGAACTTACACAAATAATTCTTCTGTATCAAAAAACTTACAAATGTCACAAGAGAGTTAAGTAAGATCTACACAGGAGAAAAGGAAAATTCTGCCAAGCAAAGCTCTAAGGAAATTTTCTTCCCCATAACATATTTTATTGGTATAGTTGATGAAGAAAGCCTAGTTTTGCCTTCCTTTTTAGTCTTCCCTGGTTGCTCACATGGTTAAGAATTTGCCAGCAGTGCAGGAGACCTGGGTTCAACACATAGGTCGGGAACCGCTGGAGAAGGGAATGGCAACCCAGTCTGGTATTCTTGCCTGTAGAATCCCATGGACAGAGGAGCCTGATGGAATACAGTCCACAGGGTCACAAAGAGCTGGATGTGCATGTACGTGCGTGGCTTCCGTCGTGTCCGACTCTGAGCGACTCTAGGGACTCTAGCCTGCCAGGCTCCTCTGTCCATGGGATTCTCCAGGCAGGAATACTGGAGTAGGTTGCCATGATGAGCAGCTAACACTTTGGTGCTTAGTTTGAGAAAGAACACAAGAAACCAAGTCTTAGGATTAAAAACTGCTTTCAAAATCTCAAATGTAAGCCACAGCAGGCTTTTTAATATTATTTATTTATTTATTTATTTATTTACTTATTTGGCTGTGCCAGATCTTAGTTACTAACATGTGGGATCTAGTTTCCTGACCAGGATTGAACCTGAGCCCCCTGCACTGGGAACACAGAATCTTCATCACTGGACCACCAGGGAGGTCCCGCAGAGAGGCTCTTTGATAAAAACTTCAAAGTTTAAAGAGAGGAGAAAGACAAGTATGTATTCTATAAAGTATTTCCAAAAATTCAGCAATTATAAACACACCATTTGTATACTTGAAAATACAATTTTCATGTTTTGACTATTTATCCCGAGAAAAGTTTTGACTATTTTGTTCTAAAAGATTCAAAAATAAAATTTACACATATATAATATATATTATGTATCCAGGACTATGGATATATTATGTACATCAGGAATTCTCCATATGATTAACATTCTGGACTGTCCAAACAGTGTCAGACAATGAGAAACCAAACATGACCACATCTGTATTATAAAAAGAGCACTGAGAAAGAACACTGGAAGAACGAATCACCTATGTCTGTGCTTTCTGCTCAATGCTTTTGATAAGTTCAGTGAACAAATGTAAGAAGAGCAGTGATTTTTTTGTTTCCAGACAGCCAGGCCTCTCTCACTGGCTCACTACAGTTATACAAGTTGTTGCTGTTCCGTCACTAAGCTTTGTCTGACTCTTTGGACTGCAGCACGCCAGGCTTCCCTGTCCTTCACTATCTCCCGGAGTTTGCTTAGGTTCATTCCTATTGAGTTGGTGATGTTGTCCAGCCATCTCACCCTCTGTTGCCCCCTTCTCACCTGCTCTCAACGTCAGGGTCTTTTCCAATGAGTGGGCACTTTGCATCAGTCCTTCCAATGAATATTCAGGGTTGATTTTCTTTAGGATTGACTGGTTTGATCTCCTTACAGTCCAAGAGACTCTCAAGAGTCTTCTCCAGCATCACAGTTCAAAAGCATCTAATTCTTCAGAGTTCAACCTTCTTTATGGTCCACACTCACATCTGTAACATGACTACAGGAAAATACATGAAAGTGAAAGTGTTTGTCACTCAGTTGTGTCCAACTCTTTGCTATCCCATGGACTGTAGCCCACCAGGCTGCTCTGTCCATGGCATTCTCCAGGCAAGAACACTCGAGTGGGTAGCCATTCCCTTCTTTGGTGGATCTTCCTGACCCAGGGATCGACCCCAGTCTCCTGAACTGCAGGCGGATTCTTTACCAGCTGAGTCACCAGGGAAGCCCAGAAAAGTCATAGCTTTGACCTTTGTTGGCAAGGTCATGTCTGCTTTTTAATACACTGTCTGCATTTGTCATAGCTTTCCTCCCAGGGATCAAATGTCTAATAATTTCATGGATACAGTCACAATTCACAGTGATTTTGGAGTCCAAGAAAATAAAATCTGCTTCCATGTCCACTTTTCCCCCTTCTATTTGCTATGAAGTGATGGGACTGAATGCCATGATCTTAGTTTTTGAATGTTGAGTTTTAAGCCAGCTTTATCACCCTCCTCTTTCAACCTTCACCAAGAGGCTCTTTAGTTCCTCTTTACTTACTGCCATTAAAGTGGTATCATCTGCATATTTGAGGTTGCTGATATTTCTGCCAGCAATCTTGATTCCAGCTTGTGCTTCATCCAGTACTACATTCTAAGTATTTGAAGAAAGTCTGCAGTTGATGCTTACTCCTCTCCAGTCTCTATGTCACTTAGGACATTGCTTCTTAATATTCTGCATTCCAAAAAAATGCAGGTGAGCACAAGCTTACTAATTTTCACTTAACCAAATACATTTTAAGATAGAGGAAACACTTCACTTCTCACAACACAAACCTTAGTATTCATATTCACTAAAAACTTTATAATTACCAACCATTACAATTGGGGATGTTTTTCTGGAACTCTCTTGCTTTTTCAATGATCCAGCGGATGTTGGCAATTTGATCTCTGGTCCCTCTGCCTTTTCTAAAACAAGCTTGAACATCTGGAAGTTCATGGTTCATGTATTGCTGAAGACTGGCTTGGAGAATTTTGAGCATTACTTTACTAGAGTGTGAGATGAGCGCAATTGTGTGGTAGTTTGAGCATTCTTTGGCATTGCCTTTCTTTGGGATTGGAATGAAAACTGACCTTTTCCAGTTCTGTGGCCACTGCTGAGTTTTCCAAATTTGCTGGCCTATTGAGTGCAGCACTTTCACAGCATCATCTTTCAGGATTTGAAATAGCTCAACTGGAATTCGATCACCTCCACTAGCTTTGTTTGTAGTGATGCTTCCTAAGGCCCACTTGACTTCACATTCCAGGATGTCTGGCTCTAGGTGAGTGAGCACACCATCGTGATTTTCTGGGCCATGAAGATCTTTTTTGTACAGTCCTTCTGTGTATTCTTGCCACCTGTTCTTAGGATCTTCTGCTTCTGTTAGGTCCATACCATTTCTGTCCTTTATCAAACCCAT
Organism: Odocoileus virginianus; assembly: GCF_023699985.2. Lineage (NCBI taxonomy): Eukaryota > Metazoa > Chordata > Mammalia > Artiodactyla > Cervidae > Odocoileus > Odocoileus virginianus. The sequence continues at coordinate 9,985,529 of NC_069685.1, read as the reverse complement.
CTTTTGGTGAAATGTTCCCTTGGTATCTCTAATTTTCTTGAAGAGATCTCTAGTCTTTCCCATTCTGTTGTTTTCCTCTATTTCTTTGCATTGATTGCTGAGGAAGGCTTTCTTATCTCTCCTGGCTATTCTTTGGAACTCTGCGTTCAAATGGGAATATCTTTCCTTTTCTCCTTTACTTTTCGCTTCTCTTCTTTTCACAGCTATTTGTAGGGCCTCCTCAGACAGCCATTTTGCTTTTTTGCTTTTCTTTTCCATGGGGATGGTCTTGATCCCTGTCTCCTGTACAGTGTCACGAACCTCCATCCACAGTTCATCAGGCACTGTGTCTATCAGATCTAGTCCCTTAAATCTATTTCTCACTTCCACTGTATAGTTGTAAGGGATTTGATTTAGGTCATACCTAAATGGGCTAGTGGTTTTCCCTACTTTCTTCAATTTAAGTCTGAATTTGGCAATAAGGAGTTCATGATCTGAGCCATAGTCAGCTCCCAGTCTTGTTTTTGCTGACTGTATAGAGTTTCTCCATCTTTGGCTGCAAAGAGTATAATCAATCTGATTTCGGTGTTGACCATCTGGTGAGGTCCCTGTGTAGAGTCTTCTCTTGTGTTGTTGGAAGAGGGTGTTTGCTATGACCAGTGCGTTCTCTTGGCAAAACTCTATTAGCCTTTGCCCTGCTTCATTCTGTACTCCAAGGCCAAATTTGCCTGTTACTCCAGGTGTTTCCTGACTTCCTACTTTTGCATTCCAGTCCCCTATAATGAAAAGGACATCTTTTTTGGGTGTTAGTTCTAAAAGGTCTTGTAGGTCTTCAGCTTCAGCTTCTTCAGCATTACTGGTTGGGGCATAGGCTTGGATTACCGTAATATTGAATGGTTTGCCTTGGAAACGAACAGAGATCATTCTGTCATTTTTGAGATTGCATCCAGGTACTGCATTTTGGACTTTTTTGTTGACTATGAGGGCTACTCCATTTCTTCTAAGGGATTCCTGCCCATTTCTGCTTTATTGACTATGCCAAAGCCTTTGACTGTGCGGATCACAATAAACTGTGGAAAATTCTGAAAGAGATGGGAATACCAGAGCACCTGACCCACCTCTTGAGAAACCTATATGCAGGTCAGGAAGCAACAGTTAGAACTGGACATGGACCAACAGACTGGTTCCAAATAGGAAAAGGAGTACATCAAGGCTGTATATTGTCACCCTGCTTATTTAACTTATATGCAGAGTACATCATGAGAAACACTGGGCTGGAAGAAGCACAAGCTGGAATCAAGATTGCCGGGAGAAATATGAATAACCTCAGATATGCAGATGACACCACCCTTATGGCAGAAAGTGAAGAGGAACTAAAAAGCCTCTTGATGAAAGTGAAAGAGGAGAGTGAAAAAGTTGGCTTAAAGCTCAACATTCAGAAAACTAAGATCATGGCATCTGGTCCCATCACTTCATGGCAAATAGATAGGGAAACAGTGGAAGCAGTGTCAGACTTTATTTTTCTGGGCTCCAAAATCACTGCAGATGGTGATTGCAGCCATGAAATTAAAAGATGCTTACTCCTTGGAAGGAAAGTTATGACCAACCTAGATAGAGTATTAAAAAGCAGAGACATTACTTTGCCAACAAAGGTCCATCTAGTCAAGGCTATGGTTTTACTAGTGGTCATGTATGGACATGAGCGTTGGACTGTGAAGAAAGCTGAGTGTTGAAGAATTGATGCATTTGAACTGTGGTGTTGGAGAAGACTCTTGAGAGCCCCTTGGACTGCAAGGAGATCCAACCAGTCCATCCTAAAGGAGATCAGTCCTGGGTGTTCATTGGAAGGACTGATGCTGAAGCTGAAACTCCAATACTCTGGCCACCTGATGCGAAGAGTTGACTCATTGGAAAAGACCCTGATGCTGGGAGGGATTGGGGGCAGGAGGAGAAGGGGATGACAGAGGATGAGATGGCTGGATGGCATCACAGACTTGATGGACATGAGTTTGAGTAAACTCCGGGAGTTGGTGATGGACAGAGAGGCCTGGCATGCTGTGATTCATGGGGTCGCAAAGAGTCAGACATGACTGAGCGACTGAACTGAACTGAAGTGAACTGAGAATTGGGGATATGTTTGCTTATTTGGCTGAGAACTACTAAATTTATTTTCTGAAAGAAAACCAGGCCTGAAGTACCATGTTGCTGGAACATTTGAAACATGTTGAAAAGTTCTTTTCATACTGTTACATTAAAATTTCATGTCTGTCTCACAACTTTAATGGATCTTTAACATATGCATGATTTTGTAGCATCATGCATTGGTCGTTTGGAAAATAGCTCACTGAGCTATGTAGATCTTCCAAATGTTGGCACACTTCATTACACAACATTGAAAAATCACATTTGCTAAAATCGCCACCAATCTCATCAGAATTTTTGTGTTTTGGGAAGCTATCAAACTAACAATGGTAGATACAGATTTTTTCAAAATTCTATTTTTTGCTTGAAAGTTTGAATTTTATCATTGGCAACAAATACTGCAAGTTATTTTCCTGGAAGTGTCAGAATTACTTGGCTCATTTCCAAAAAGAAGTCTGCCTGTTTTCAAGTCTAGAAAGCCATAGTTCATCTTCCAGCTATTCTTTCAAAGAAAGATGAGATTTCATTTAAAAAATTGACTAGTTTAGCATACAGTTCAAATAATCATGTGACTTCCTCAAGACAACCATTTGTATATAAAAGTTAATAATTTGTATTGCTCTGTAAATGTCTTCTTAAAGAAAACTGGATTTTTTTTTTTTTTCTTTTAAATGTGCAGTGGGGGAGAATACAGTAACTTCTAGCAATTGGCACCACAACCTTGATTCATGCTAAGGCACTTAATTTAACCCATCATTTTTTTGGTACCATCAGTGCAAATGTGAACACACTGAAAAAGTCAAATAATGCTTTAGTATTATTAACAAAATGTTTTGACCTTTTGGATACTCTGAGATATTTTTCAGGGCCCACACTTTGAGAACTGACAATCTAGAATGTGAGCTCTGTGAAAACATTGAGTTTATTTTGTTCACTGTTATGTTTTCAACACTGTTGTATCTAGAATAATGCCTGACACACAATAGATGATTATAAATATTTCCTGAATGTATGCAAGGAAAGATGAGAGATTGATCCTTCGTGAAAAACAGGATAACAAAATATATGTATATATATATTTTACTATATATAGCTCAATAATTAACCAATGCTTGCCATAAAATGATATGGTAATCTAGTTTCATTATTGCCATTTCCTCTGAAAAGTCCACTTACTTCTAAATTATGAACAAAAGAGATAAAAGACCTTTGTCAAGAAAGAAATGTAAAGTGTGTCCAAAACGCAGGACAAATGCTATTTTTTTTTCCATAGAAAAAATTTCTGACCTGCCGCAAGAGATCATTTAGCCTCATGCTTTCATTTTTAGAAATGAGAAAACTAAGCTGACTGTGGGGTTAAAAGACTGGCCCAAAATTATGGTTAGTGATGAGACTAAAATATAGGCTGTTTCACATTTTCTCTTGCACATAGCAATAATAAGAGTGGGGATGAGAAGCAAGAGAAGAACTTAGGTAAATTTTACGTGTAGGAGACTGGTCAAGCAAGCTCAGTGGCAAAAACTCAAAGCACTACATGGGTGGAAGAGGAACGGGAAATTAAAGGGTAGAATAGCTAAATGTACCTCCTGATCCAGCATCTTGCCCTTCCCCCAGACAGCTCAGGTTGGAGAGATGCAAAGGCTACCTGAGGACTCAAGCTAGTCCCATGAACTGTGGGCAGGAAAGGAGCCAGGCTCTCAGAGGTGAGCAGAGGGCCCCTGGAGCAGTCCTGTATAGCAAGAGAGATGGGGCCAGGGACTGGAAAAGCCCCCAAAGAATGTTTTTGGCATTTTTCAGCAGGGAACTATTAGTATTTTGCATGGCATTGTCCTGCAATTGCAGGATATTTACCATCCTTACCCTCACCCACCAAATCCCTAAGTCTCTGTGACCACTAAAAATGTCCTGCACGAAAAAGCCTTTGACAAAATTCAACATCCATTTATGATTAAAACTCTCCAGAAAGCAGGAATAGAAGGAACATACCTCAACATAATAAAAGCTATATATGACAAACCCACAGCAAGCATCACCCTCAATGGTGAAAAATTGAAAGCATTTCCCCTGAAATCAGGAACAAGACAAGGGTGCCCACTCTCACCACTCCTATTCAACATAGTTTTGGAAGTGTTGGCCACAGCAATCAGGGCAGAAAAAGAAGTAAAAGGAATCCAGATAGGAAAAGAAGAAGTGAAACTCTCTCTGTTTGCAGATGACATGATCCTCTACATAGAAAACCCTAAAGACTCTACCAGAAAATTACTAGAGCTAATCAATGAATACAGTAAAGTTGCAGGATATAAAATTAACACACAGAAATCTCTTGCATTCCTATACACTAACAATGAGAAAACAGAAGAGAAATTAAGGAAATGATACCATTCACCATTGAAACAAAAAGAATAAAATACTTAGGAGTATATCTACCTAAAGAAACAAAAGACCTATACATAGAAAACTATAAAACACTGATGAAAGAAATCAAAGAGGACACAAGCAGATGGAGAAATATACCGTGTTCATGGATTGGAAGAATTAATATTGTCAAAATGGCTATACTACCCAAAGCAATCTATAGATTCAATGCAATCCCTATCAAACTACCAACGGTATTTTTCACAGAACTAGAACAAATAATTTCACAATTTGTATGGAAATACAAAAAACCTCGAATAGCCAGAGTAACCTTAAGAAAGAAGAATGAAACTGGAGGAATCAACATGCCTGACTTCAGACTATACTACAAAGCCACAGTCCTCAAGACAGTATGGTACTGGCACAAAGACAGAAATATAGGTCAATGGAACAGAATAGAAAGCCCAGAGATAAATCCACGAACCTATGGTCACCTTATCTTTGACAAAGGAGGCAAGGATGTACAATGGAAAAAAGACAACCTCTTTAACAAGTGGTGCTGGGAAAACTGGTCAACCACCTGTAAAAGAATGAAACTAGAACACTTTCTAACACCATACACAAAAATAAACTCAAAATGGATTAAAGATCTAAATGTAAGACCAGAAACTATAAAACTCCTAGAGGAGAACATAGGCAAAACACTCTCCGACATAAATCACAGCAGGATCCTCTATGACCCACATCCCAGAATTTTAGAAACAAAAGCAAAAATAAACAAATGGGACCTAATGAAACTTAAAAGCTTTTGCACAACAAAGGAAACTATAAGCAAGGTGAAAAGACAGCCCTCAGATTGGGAGAAAATAATAGCAAACGAAGCAACAGACAAAGGATTAATCTCAAAAATATACATGCAACTCCTGCAGCTCAACTCCAGAAAAATAAATGACCCAATCAAAAAATGGGCCAAAGAACTAAACAGACATTTCTCCAAGGAAGACATACAGATGGCTAACAAAACACATGAAAAGATGCTCAACATCACTCATTATCAGAGAAATGCAAATCAAAACCACAGTGAGGTACCATTACACGCCAGTCAGGATGGCTGCTATCCAAAAGTCTACAAGCAATAAATGCTGGAGAGGGTGTGGAGAAAAGGGAACCCTCTTACACTGTTGGTGGGAATGCAAATTAGTACAGCCACTATGGAAAACAGTGTGGAGATTTCTTAAAAAGCTGGAAATAGAACTGCCATATGACCCAGCAATCCCACTTCTGGGCATACACACCGAGGAAACCAGATCTGAAAGAGACACGTGCACCCCAGTGTTCATCGCAGCACTGTTTATAATAGCCAGGACATGGAAGCAACCCTAGATGCCCATCAGCAGACGAATGGATGAGGAAGCTGTGGTACATATACACCATGGAATATTACTCAGCCATTAAAAAGAATTCATTTGAATCAGTTCTAATGAGATGGATGAAACTGGAGCCCATTATACAGAGCGAAGTAAGCCAGAAAGATAAAGACCATTACAGTATACTAACACATATATATGGACTTTAGAAAGATGGTAACGATAACCCTATATGCAAAACAGAAAAAGAGACTCAGATGTATAGAACAGACTTGTGGACTCTGGGAGAAGGCCGAGGGTGGGATGTTTCAAGAGAACAGCATTGAAACATGTATACTATCTATGGTGAAACAGATCACCAGCCCAGGTTGGGTGCATGAGACAAGTGCTCGGGCCTGGTGCACTGGAAGACCCAGAGGATCGGGAGAGGGAGGTGGGTGGGGGGACCAGGATGGGGAATACATGTAAATCCATGGCTAATTCATTTCAGTGTATGACAAAAACCACTGCAATGATGTAAAGTAATTAGCCTCCAACTAATAAAAATAAATGGAAAAAAAAAATAATAAAGATAAAAAAATAAGGAAATTTGAAAAAAAATTTTAAAAAAATGTCCTGCACGTTTCCAGATGCCCACTAGGGGGCTCCTATCACCCCTGATTACCGTTTCGCCCTTTAGTTAATCAATAGCAGTCATCACTCTAGAATGAGTGCGCATAGCCCAGAACGAAGAGAACAACTGAGATTCCAAATAGGATTTCAACATCAAAGCTGAAATAGTAGGCTTTTCTTATAGGGCAGGTTTCTTGAAAGAGGAAACTTTTTTTTTTTTGAGTTCTAAATGAATAAACACTTGGGAGGACCCAGGACGTTTACATCACAAAACCAAACAGGCAGTATGAAGTTGGCTAGGGAAGGGAAACAAAAAGAAGAAAATCTGAGGGCAGGTGACTAGAATTTAGATGCTGATAGGTGCCTAAGGGGCTTCCCTGGTGGCTCAGATGGTAAAGAATCTGCCTGCAAGGCAGGAGTCCCAGGTTCAATCCCTGGGTCAGGAAGATCCCCGGGAGAAGGAAATGTCAACCCAGCATTCTTTCCTGAAGAATCCCCATGGACAGAGGAGCCTGATGGGCTACAGTCCATGGGGGCACAACTGAAGCAACTAATACTTATACTTAAGGTGCCTAAGAAAAGATTGTACCCTGTGTCCACTCTCCTCAGTCAACTAAGACAAGAAATTCCCTGCAGGAATACAGAAGGACTTGAGGGTAGAGAGGATTCTTAGCTTGCTTCTAGCAGGCCTCCGTGGATGACTAAGACATTTCCCCACACCCTGCAGGACAGTGAGCATCCAGCAGTTTCCTGAGCTCCCCAAAGCACCCAGGAGTGGCTAAGAGCGGGATGGCAGAACGGGAGGGGCCGTGTGCTCAGGGAAAACTTGGCAGAAGCGGATGGAGACATGGGCCAGCAAATCACGGGAGCTGGCAACCAGACCAGGAGTCACCCAGCCCAGCAGATCCTGGACCAGGGCCTCTGAGGCCAGAACAACATGTAAATCCCTGGAAAAGAGAAGGAAAATGGAGAGGGGGAGAAGCCCTGGATTGACTGAGTTTAATCTGTAAATTGCAAAGTTCACACAAAAGGTTAAGTTTTAGGCTTTTAAGTGGAAAGGGGACTCAGCAACTAAGTTCAGTAATAAGGACAAAGTCCAAGAAATTCTCTTTCTCTGCTCCTTGGAAGGAAAGCTATGACAAACCTAGACATTGTACTAAAAGTAGAAATATCACTTTAGTCAAAACCATTGCCAGCGTGGCATGCGGATCTTAATTCCCCAATCAGGGATGGAACCCATACCGCTTGCAGTGGAAGCGCAGAGCCATAACCACTGACCTGCCCCTGAAGTGCGCCCCCTGCAGGAAATTTATTTTCAGTACATTAATGAATATTCAGAGACTAGCAAGGAAAGATAAGGCCTTCTTAAACGAACAATGCAAAGATATTGAGGAAAACAATAGAATGAGAAAGACTAGTGATCTCTTCAAGAAAACTAGAGATATCAAGGGAACATTTCATGCAAAGATGGGCACAGTAAAGGACAGAAACGGCAAGGGCCTAACAGAAGCAAAAGAGATTAAGAAGAGGTGGCAAGAATACACCAAAGAACTGTAGAAAAATGTCTTAATGACCCGGATAACCACAATGATGTGGTCACTTACCTAGAGCCGGACATCCTAGGGTGTGAAGTCAAGTTGGCATTAGGAATCATTTACTATGATCAAAGCTAGTGAAGGTGATGGAATATCCAGCTGAGCTATTTAAAATCCTAAAAAATGCTGCTGCTATAGTGCTTCTTGGAAGGAAAGCTATGACAAACCTAGACATTGTATTAATAGTAGAAACATCACTTTGCCGACAAAGGTCCATATAGTCAAAGCTATGGTTTTTCCAGTTGTCCTGTACAGATGTGAGAGTTGGATCATAAAGAAGGCTGAGCACTGAAGAATTGATGCTTTAGAATTGTGGTGCTGGAGAAGACTCTTGAGAGTCCCTTGGACTGCACAGAGCACAAACCAGTCAATCCTAAAGGAAATCAGTCCTTGGTGTTCATTGAAAGGACTGATGCTGAAGGTGAAGCTCCAATACTTTGGCCACCTGATACGAAGAGCGTACATATTGGAAAAGGGGATGCTGGGAAAGATTGAAGGCAAAAGGAGAAGGGAGTGGCAGAGGATGAGATGGTTAGATAGCATCATTGATTCTATCCATTCATGTCCATGCACCAGTGAACATGAATTTGAGCAAATTCCAGGAGGTAGTGGAGGACAGAGGAGCCTAGGGTGCTGCAGTCCATGGGATGGCGAAGAATCAGACACAACTTAGCGACTTGACAATGGTAAGCCTTTTTAATTTCAGGATGTATCTAGGGGCCAAATAAGAGTTACTCAGTCTGTTTAGGGTTAGTTATTTGTGTGGCGTTGATGACTGTATATTGGCAAACAAGTGCTCCTTTTACTCCTCTGTGATTATAAGTATCACTGAAGTAGCCCCTACCTACATAGAGGGTGCAGATCTGTTAATTTTGCCATTATCGATGGATGAGATACTTGAGCTGGAATTTGTTCATTTTTAATCAGTGAAATATTTATTCTGTATTTTGTGCAATGCTTAATTTTAAAATTAAGTGTTGGGACTTCCCTGGTGGTCCAGTGGCTAAGACTCTGAGCTCCCAGTGTCTAGGTTCAATCCCTGGTCAGGGAATTAGATCCCACATGCCACAACTAAGAGTTCAAATGTCAGAACAAAACACTTGGCATGGGTAAATTAAATAAATAAACACTCTTTAAATTTTAAAAATAAATAAAATTAACTGTCATGAAGAAAACAAGCAACTTAGACTTTAGGATAGTTTTCTTGTAACACCCTCCAAAGCATTATAATTCCAAATTGAGAACCATAGTAAATTCAGGGAGAGAAATACCACCTTAGATTTGACTAAATATCTAGAAGCAAATGATTTTCTCTTTGTTCACACTCTTAGAGAGGTTTTTTATTGATGTCATTACCATTTTGATTTTTTTATTTGCTAGATACACCCTGGTGGCTCAGCATTAAAGAATCCACCAGCAATGCAGGAAACGTGGGTTCAATCCCTGGGTTGGGAAGATCCCCTGGAGAAGGCAATAGCAACCCACTCTAGCACTCTTGCCTGGGAGATCCCATGGACAGAGGACTCTGGTGGGTCCATGGGGTTGCAAAGAGTCGGCCATGACTGAGTGACTAAATAACAGCAAAAACCACAGATGTGGTATACAGACTCAACACACCTCTGCAGATGAACAAAACGGGCAGTCAGCCTACTGCACACATTCACTCCAACCAAGCATGGAGTTGATTTCCTTGTTCTGATACTGGTAGAAGCTCACATTCTACATTAGGTAATTTCTACCTCTCTCTTTCTCTCCAGAAAACGAGAATTTTAGTTTGTCCTCAAAGAATGCCAGATGAAAAAAATAAAAAAGAAGAAGAAGAAAGCCTTAAGCTCATAAGCACATAATCAGATCTTCCTGCCTTTCATGCGGACCTTTGTTTGGTAAATTCTGCTTCATGTTCCAAAAGAACAAAGTGGCAATGTTCTCACACAATTCTAGTTTTGCAACAAAGTCTGGTGAAATGTCATGTTCTCAGTATTCAACATGTGGGTTTTTAAGGGCAGTCTCCTTGCCTTAATGTCAAAACCAAGTGATAAAACAAAGGAATGTGCTGAAGTCAGCCTATTTTATTGCATACCTGACACCTTTTGTGGTTGACCTTATTACTTAATTCATGAAAAAAAATTGCAAGCTTGGCTTTCGGGTCATTTCTGATCGCCTTGTGGTTTCTTTTACCACTTAGGAACTTTGTATTCTGCTTTTCCCTTGTTTGTTTTACTTTTCAATGAAAATGAGTTGGTAACTTGAATAGTACCTATGCTTCAGTTATGTAAAGAAGAAAGAGAGATGACTTCTTAAACTTCTGAATCGTATCAATGTGTCCTTGGGTGAAGATCTCTGAGGCTGAATAGAAAAGAAATGCAGTTATGAATGTAGAATTTCTTTTCCTTTGATCACTTCATTCCATAAGTAACAAGAAACACATGAAACGTAAAATTCTAAGAGCTAACTTTTAAGCTCAACGTTTAAAAATCAAACTGTAAATTAGAAACTGGATATTAGTCACCGAGCCTGCCAAGCATCTTATTTCCTGCACTTGTAAACTACTTTTTTCAAACAGGTTAAAAACTGATAAGAAACTTAGGAAACTCTTATCAGTCATTGCAAAAAAAAAGCTTAACCTGTTCTAATCTGGCAAGACTTAAAAGGCCTAAATTCCTTTTTATTATTCCTTTTAATCCTAATTTATTTTCTACTTGCTAACTATGCACTATAAGAATCATTTTTGTTACCATAAATTCAGATTTAAATATCTTCTTATTTATGTGATATACTGTATGAATGCATCTAGAGGCTATAAAAGAGACGGTTGCTTAAGCTGATACAGTAGAATGTGCAGGAAGTGCTGATTAGAATTTGCACATTTGCTCTGAGTTTGTGAATTCAAAGCAGGTTTGTTAGTAGGAAGTAGCAGGCCTTCCATGGCTGTGTAGCTCTAGATCACGGCCACCACCTGTGTCTGTTTTCTATGGATGACTCCCTTTGATATTTTGGTGCATATCTTTACTGTCTTTTTCTCTCTTTTCATATACATTTTTTAATTTGCAAAGTTAATATTTTGGTGCATATGCTTACTGTCTTTTTCTCTCTTTTCATATACATTTTTTAATTTGCAAAGTTAATCTCAGACTGTATTGTTGGTTCATGATCTTTTTTCATTAATAGTGTGTTACTAATTAAAAAAAAAAATTATGGTCAGAGATTTCCTGATGATCCTGAGATTAAAAGCCCACCTTGAAATGTAAGCGATGGAGCTTTGATCCCTGGTCAGATCCCACATGCTGTGGAGCAACTAACTGAGGTCACCCCTCAACTACTGAGCCTGCGTGCCACAGCGAAAGATCCTGCAGTGAAAGAGCCCACATGACGCAGCCGAGACCCCATGTGCCTCTCCTGAGACCTGACACAGCCAAATAAGTAATAAATAAATCTAAAACTTTAAAAGATAAGGTCCACCATGCCAGCTAGTCCATCATTTGCTATAATGTAATTGATTAGGCGACACTTGAGCCTTGACTAACACAGATTTGAATGGTGCAGTTTCACTTACATGCAGAATTTTTCAAACAGTAACTACCACCTGATCTGCTGTTGGTTGAATCTGAGGATACTGAACTGTGGATACAGAGGAACGGTGGATGTGGAGGAGCCATGTGAGAGGAGGGTCAACAGTAAGTTTTATTCAGATTTTCTACCGCAAGGAGGGTCAGCAACCCTAACCCCATAACTAGTCAAGGTCAACTGTACTTTCCTATTGCTAACCACTTAAACTATTTCCAATTTTTACCTAGTATAAATATTGTTGTGACTAGCATTCTTGAACATATATCTTTGGGCATATCCTATTATTTCCTGTAGATAAATTACTAAGAGTAATATTGTTGGGTCAAAAGGCAAATAGTTTTTGTTTTTTTTAAAAGGCAAATAGTTTTAAGTAATCACATGTAATATTACCACCCTAAGATAACCACTGGCAACAATTTGATGCATATTTTTACAGTTTTTTAAAAACTGAATATATATGTGCAGGAATATATATATATAGTTTTTGAAAAGTTGTTATTGTGTTCTATATGGGAGGGGACCTACTGGAGAATTTTAAGCAGGGGAAAGATACAACCTGATTTTTTTATTTTCCTTTTGGCCACTTTATGTGGCTTGCAGAATCTTAATTCCCCAACCCCGGATTGAACCCCAGCCCTGGCAGTGAAAGCGCTGAGACCTAACCACTGGACCACCAGGGAATTCCTGGTTTTCTTTTTAGAAGGAGCAATCTGGCTGACCTGTTGAAGACAGACTATCAGCAAGCCAAAGCAGAGGCAGAACCCAGGTGGAGTCTGTGGCAGTGACCCTGGAGAGAGGTGAGAGTGGCTTGCAGAGGGGGCATCACTGGGGGAGTGAGTGGTGGTCAGATTCTGGATCTCTCTGCAGGAACACAGACAGTATGTGGAGGATGAGAGAAAGAAAGCAGTGCAGATTAACCCCATGTTCTGGCGGCCTGAACACTTGGAAGGATGGTGTAGACATCAAGTGACAGGGGAAAGGCTTGGGGAGAGGCAAGAGCAGGAATCCGTTTGGAGAGAGTGAGTTTGAGATGTCTAAGTACATAGCCTGGTGGAGAGCTCCAGTAGGCTGTTGAGTATGAATCAGGAGTTCTAGGGTGAGCAGGTGCTGAAAACATATACTGGGAATCATTGGCACATAGATGATATGAAAAGCCAGGAGAGTGGGTGAGATGATCAAGGGAATGAGTTCAGACTAAGAGACGAGGAAATGCAGACTGTGGAAGGGGATTGGGGCAGCATGGCAGCCCTTCTGCACCAGGCACTTTCCTACATGTTTTGCAGAGATTACAGGGTGACTCATTTAATCTCCGAAAAAAACCTCCGCGAAGGGGTACGATTATTATCCCCATTTTACAGAAGAGGAATCTTGAGGTCCAGAAAGATTGAGTCAGTAAATCAATAACTATTCCC